>NC_142584.1:112686512-113311512 GCF_965207765.1 Zootoca vivipara | reverse complement strand
AAATGAGGGGATTTGGTGTATAAAATGAGGGGTTTTGGTGTATAAAATGAATGTATTAAAAGTATGTATTAAAAGTATGTATTAAAAGTGGGAGATGGGTGGGAGACACGTATATTTACTATTGTACTGTAAAATTGTCCTGTGAAAGAGTTCTAGAAAAAAAATAGCCAGCCCACTGGCCAATTCTCCTTTAAACCAAATGCAGAACGTCAAACTAATAAGTATATAAGTTAAAGCAAAATTAAATTTGAAAACTCAGCAATGTTGTCAAATATAACACAAGCCACTCAGGTCAAGGATAAAGCAACTTGCAAAAAGCAATTATTGCAAGCACGGGAACTAAAATAAATTGAGGAACTCAGCAGTACCAAATGAGAAGCAAAAGAGAAGCATTACTGTACTGTTGCTATGATACAATGTGGCCGGCTGACAAGGTTAAGTATCCAGCAGAGTTACACAATGCGGCCTTAAGTACCCAGCAGAAAAAAACAATTACTGTTCCCAGCCAAGAACTACCGGTATGTACCAGGTAACCAAGGAGTAATTAAGATGCCTGGAAGGGGCTGCACAGTTGCTTAAAAGTTTTAGGAATAAAAAAAATAAAGGAGGCTGAGTATTCCTCTCAATAACATCAACACACACACCCCAGCAATGACCCAAAGGAGAGGGCAGCTGCTTGCAAGAAATTCCCCCAGTTAGGAAATCCTCCAGTCCAGACTCAAGCACCAAAACAATTGGCAAAGCAGGGGAATCCCCACTAAACGCGAAATTAGCGGACTTAGGGAGGGGGGGGCAGTCGAATTGAAAGGGGGAAAATAAAAGAGGCGGGGAGGCAGCAATCAGCAGCACAGAGAAATTAATGCAAGCCCAAAAGACCTTCACAGAAAGCATGAACAGTCAAACAGCCCCCTCCCTCACGCTCAGCTATGCTCGCCTGGTCTTCTCCCCCCAGCCACACACACCAGCACACAATACTCCACGGAGATAAGGCAAAGACTGCAGAGCGAAAATAATAATTACACCCCCCCACACACACACACTGAGCTACTCTCACATTGCCAATACTTACCCAGGAGAGAAGCAGGAAGGTAATGAGGCTCAGCAGAGGCTGCAGAAAAATCCCTCCGAAGGCAGGTAACGATGGAAATCCGATGTGGTGCAGCAGCAGAAAAAGGGTTTGAATGCTGCCGCGCCGGCCAAAATGTAGTAAAACCCCGCCCCCCAGCTGGCCCTATAGGCCAGCCAAGAGCCTCTGCAGGGCAGCAGGGATAGGCTGCAGCAGGGGGCCGAAACACGCCCCCTGCTTACCGCGAGTAGAGGCACAAGCAAAGCATTTTCCCCAGCCTCTCCGCTCGCTAAAGGGATCCGGCCACGCCCCCGGCCATGCCCCCAGCCACCCGATTGGCTAGCTGGCGATGACGTGCTGGCCGGGATTCCCAGGGGGCGTGGCCAAAGGCCACACACACCCCAAGGGGAGGGGGCAGTCCTCTGCTCTTTTCCTTGCCAGAGACGGAGGGGGGGGGGGAAAGACAGAGAGAGGAGAAAAGCGCGCAAGCCTTTTTCTCTCTTCTTTTTTGGGGTGTAGGCTCTAGGTACCCCCTCTAGGAACGCTTGTGCTCTAGGAGAGGGCAATTGCCCCCCCTGCCCCCCCTGGCTACGCCCCTGGAGAACTGCAGCATGGTGTGTGGGCTCTCTGGGTAAGGAATAGCATTTCGGAGGAGGGAATCTATGGTCTAAGGTTACCAGATGGGACACCTGGGACATTTGCTTGGTTCTGACCATAGTTGGCAGAAGTTGTAAAGTAGCTTTTTACACAAACAAACACCTAGTACGTTGTGATACTGTTTTCATTCATAGGCTTCCTTGATATTTTTTGAATTGGGAAAAAAATCTGCTGCTCTAAATCCATAGGAGTTCTGATTTAGTCTCCTCGACTTGGTTCCGTGAATAAAACTCCTAAAAGTCTGCTTGCTAATGGGGTTGAAGGATAGAGTGGGAGGAAAGTCTATCTCTGTGTTGCACCAGCTGCAGTTGAAAACAAAATGGATTGTATTGATATATATATATATATTAAAGAAGAAAGACCCCAGCCCAAGTTAAGTTGTTAAGTCCCAAAATGTTCTAGACTCCATTATGAAGTATCTGAACTTGATGGTTCCCAACCAAGGCCAGGGACACATCACAAGGGCAGTCACAGACCCACACTTACAACCACAGTGACTCACATTGTATTGTACAGATGTGGAAATGTGAACTCCACAAATGGGAGGAATAGGACACCACTCTCTTTCTGCAAACTTGGAAAAGAAAATAAGGAGACCCTTGTTGGATCAGGCCAAAGGTCCATTTAGTCCCAGATGGTGGAAGATTCCAGACTGTCAAAAGATAGTAAAACTATGGAACTCTCCCACATAAGAGGCAGGGAAGGCCACCAGCTTGGCTGGTTTAGAAGAAGACTAGACACATTCAGGAATGGCTACATAGGGCCTCCACTGTAGGAGGCAACAGGTGCCTTTGAGTTCCAGTTGTGGGGAATCCCGGGGGGGGGTTGTTCTCATGTCCTCTTGGGGGCTTCTCTATGGGGCATCTGAGTGGCCACTGGGACAAGAAGAACCTGGACTAGATGGACCTCTGGATTTGCATTGCCTTGTCATGAAGACCAATTAAAATAAGAGGATACAATTTTTGTTTAACTCTTATGATGCCATCTTGGTTTTGTGGTTGTAACATTGTCTGTATCATTTAACTGCATGTTCCTCCCTGGGGCTCTAAATGAGGTCTTGTTATGAGTGTGACTGTGAATATATGAACTTGTTGGACTCCTTATTAATAGCTTTTGACATAACATAGGGATTAGTTGGGATTTCAGAAAGTTAAACGAATGTAGTATAAGGAAGGTCGTGAGCATTACTTTAAAAATGCAGAAGAGCTGAAGCTCAGGGGAACAGCGTCTGCTTTGCATGGAAAAGCTTCCAGGTTCATCACTTGCATCTCCCATTTTGGACTGGGAAAGGTGCTGATCTGAAATCCAGGAGAGCCACAGCCACTCGGTGTAGACACTGCAGAGAATGATGTCCCTGCATCCAAAACACCAATGCAGCTTGGTCACGCACACACACACACACACACACACACACACGCCAGTGCATGGCATCTCCAAGATTGACTTTCTGCTTCCACAGTTCAGGGAGGCTGGAGCTGAGAGATGTTGTGTTGTGTTTGAGAGGCCTGCTCCTTCCTGATTTGTTTTCCTGCTGCCTCAAGAAACCAGTTGTTGTTCATTCAAGAAAGTTCTCTGTCGAGGTTTCTTGCCCCAGGAGGGGACAAACAAACTGCCCACCCCCTGCTCTGGTCCCCATGATGGAGGCAGACACATTACCTCCACATTGCAAATTCGCATAACCCTAAAATTTGTGGCCCTCCAACAAAGTTGAATGTTGGGAGATCTAGGACAGATAAAAGTATTTCATTGTGCAGCGCATAATTGAGCTATGGAACTCACTGCCATTGGAGGCAGAGATGGCAAGGGACCACAAGGGTCACCTAGTCCAGATCTCTGCAATGCAGGGATATTTTGCCCCCCTTTCTGATTTTCATTTTAACATCATCTTTAGCAGTTTTCATATATCATATTTTTTACCATTTTCAATAAACTAACCTTTATTATAAATTCATGATATTTCAATGCTATCTCCCCCCTTTTTTACCCTCCCCACCCCCACCCCAAACCTCCCCCTGCCACCAGGAGGTCCCAAGAGGAAAAAGACAAGCAGAAGTGGTGGTTGATGTTTTTTGCAATTATGCCACTCCCCACCTCCCCCATCTCCTCCATCCCCAAACCTCCCCCTGCCACCAGGAGGTCCTGAGATGAAAAAGATCATCTACTTCTACCTCTTCTTCCCCCTGGTCTCGGGGTCTCCCAGTTGAATCAGCAAGTTCCATAATACAGTCCAGTTTCAATCCAGTTTTATCCTTTCACAAAACCAACAATTTTCCATTTTCACCCCACTCCCAGTCTTACATGCTTTATGACCCAAAATTCCTCCCCCCCCGCTGCCCCCCTATCTCTAGCAATTCTCTAAATTGCCAACCCAATATAATAACATTTTCAAATCCTCTTTCTGCTCTCTGGCCCAAGAATGGACTCATCTGTGAGAAAGCAACATTCCTTATTGGCTCTTGGTAATTTTTTCCCATATCTCGGCTCGTAGTGTCATTTTCAAATTCCCTTAAATTCTGTCCCAAAAATGGATCTTGTTCTCTCATTTCTGAGAGAACAATATTCCATGATGGATCTTCCTTAAAAACTTTCACACTGTCCTCAACATATAAGTCCTCGTTTTTTCTTTCCTTCTCAATCCTTTCAGGAATTTCCACTCATTTTCCCTTTTCCTCAAAAAGTTGGTTCATCACAATGAAGAATATTAATTTATTTAAAAATAATTACGAAAAAAATTGGAAGGAAATAAAAAGAGATTTTGAAAGGTGGAGCAAGCTGCAATTAACATTGTGGGGAAGGGTCTCAATTATTAAAATGAATGTATTACCAAAAATGATATATTTATTTCAAACAATACCGATCATAATAAAAGAGGATTGCTTTGATACTTGGAGGAAAGATATAACCAAATTCATCTGGCAAGGGGAAAAACCACGCATAAAATTCAAATTGACACAAAGGAAGGAAAAAGGAGGGCTCTCACTGCCAAATCTAAAATTATATTATGAGGCAGAATGCTTGATATGGGTGAGGGATTGGATGAAATTGGAGAATACCAAAATTTTAGATCTTGAGAGCTTTAAATGCAGCTTTGGTTGGCACGCATATCTAAATTACGAAAAAGCAAAAATAAATAAAGAATTTTCCAACCATATACTAAGAGGGGCGTTATATATGGTATGGACCAAATACAAAAGGTATATTGAATTGAAAACACCATGGTAGATTTCACCAATAGAGGCTCATGCAATTTAAATACTGAGGTAAATTGGCCCACATATAAACAATTAGCAGAAGAGCATCAAGAGGATTATAAATTAAAGATATATGAGGAATTAAAAGGTTTTGGCATAAGTAACTGGCAGTATATACAGTTGATTAGCATATTTAGAGCAGATAAAAAATAGGTTTTGCAAAAGAAATTTCTAAATTTGAAAAAGAAGTGATTCAGAATAATAGAACATTATTATCTAGAACATATAATCTCTTATTGGGGTGGAATTTAATTCAAGAAGATACAACAGAAGCAATGATTAAATGGTCCAAAGATCTCGGCCGGACAATACAAATTGATCAATGGGAGAAATTGTGGAGTCAGGGTATTAAATTCATGGCTTCTTATAAGGGAAAATTTCATTAAAATGTACCATAGGTGGTATTTAACACCTGTAAAGATGGCCAAAGTATATAAAATGAATAATAATTTGTGCTGGAGATGCAATGGGGAACCTGGTACATTTATACACATGTGGTGGACGTGTCAAGAAATAAAAAAGTTTTGGTTAATGATACATGAAGAATTAAAGAAAATGATGAAAAAATCGATAAAGAAAAAACCAGAGATTTATTTATTAGGATTATTAAATGAAGAGATCCCCAAAGATAATAAGAAAGTGTTTTTATATGCGTGCACAGCAGCCAGAACTTTAATAGCTACATATTAGACGACATCTAAAATGCCAACAAAGGAGGAGTGGATTAGTAAACTGAGCGAGTATTTACTAATGGCCAAGTTGACAGCAGCTTTGAGGAATCAGTCGAAACAAAAAATGAGAAGCGAGTGGGAATGCTATGATGAATACATAAAGAAATATTATTTTAAAAAGGGTATGCTCTCATGCTTTGAATAAGAAGATATGAAGGGACATAAAAAGATAAAAGGTGGAGATGAAGATAGAGATATAGGAAACTAAAAAAAACAGAATGCATGTAGAGAATATAAATAGAGGAATAGGTGATCAATTATATTTATAGAATTGGAGCAAATTAGAAACAAAAGTCGAGGAAACAGCGGAGGGAAGTCTGTGGGTGGTGATTGGTAATTGGTGTTTCTTTTTTATTATTGTTATTATTATTTATGTAGATTTTGTTTGCAGTTTATTTGATTAATGCTTATGTATGAGTTGTTGTCTCTCAATAAAATAAAAAAAGAAAGAAAGAGGAGTTTCTTCTCCATCTGCGTGCGCGGTGCCCGGATCACCCCCAGGATTCCTGCCAGGGGAAAGCGGGTGACATGTTGTGAGGAGCAGTGGATTTGGGGACTTGGCTCAAACCCAGTCCTGCTTGGGGGTGGGGACCCTTGTGAGGACCCCCTTCGCAGGCACCCCATTTCCATTCGCGCAAAGGCATCCAAGGGGGTGCACGGCAGCTGAGCATATCTCGGTCCCCCCCAGGAAAGAGAAACAGGAGTTTGGTGATGCTGCTGCCAAGGAGATGGTGCAATGCAGACCCTACAGGTGTCTTGCATGGATCTGGACCCCTGTCGAGGGGTCCCAGGACAGGAGTCTCTGCCCCTTTCCCTCCACCCCTTCTCCTCCTTCCCTCCGTGTCCTCTCTTGCCCTCCGCCTCCCTTGCTGGTATCACTCCGATTCCCCTTTCTGTAATATAAGGGGGGCGTTGTCCACTGTCGCCCCTCCCCCCTCCCCAAAACTTCCCGGCTCTCGTCCCTCATGACTTTAGGGCAGCCCCCCCCCCCCGCCTGTGCGAAGCGGACGTGAGGGAGCTGCCTTTTGCCTCTTGCTCTTTGGGGCTCCGTCGGGGACACACACACACACACCGCCAATTTATTGGGGGAGTCGCTGGAGGACGAGATTTGCGTATGACTTGCACTGCGAGTTCCTGGTGCGAGTTCTTCAGGGGTCTGCACCCCATAGCGGAGAGTTGAAATGAGGGCAGTAGGGGGGTTACTCCAGAGAGGCGGGGGTGTCAAGCTGTGTGACTCTCATTCCTCAAAATAAAAATAAAAAATCCTTCCAGTAACACCTTAGAGACCAACAAGGAAAAGTCTTTTTTGTGCTGCTGCCGGGGATGGAAGCTGAGACCGTTTCAGGGAAGAAATGGAATTATAGAGCTTGTTTAGAGGGAAGGAAAACAATGTTTTCTGGAGGAGGGGGTAGAGGAAGAATCCCCTTTTGCCACTCATTCCTCCCCCTGGGTCAGTGAGCTCTGCTTCCTAGAGAGGAAGTCGCAAAATTGGGAGGTTTGGGGAGGGAGAGAAGAGTGTGTTTCTCCTCCCCTCGCATCTACAAACAGGGCAGATGGGAGGGGGGCAGCGGAGGGAGAGGAAGGTAGAGAAGGGCTCCCCTCCCCGTTCCTTCTGTGGATCAGAAGAGTGGAAGAAGGGCTGATGGGGGGGACGGGACTCCTCCCTTTTTTCAGTGCAGAGATGGAGCCAGCCTTGTGGGTGGTGGGAGCCAAAGACATTTGCTGCCTGAGAAGAAACAGAGAAGAATGCTTTGCTTCCCTCTGTCCCAAAGCAACCCTACTGGGACACTGAGTAGTCACTTGGGGACAACTATCTTCTCCCCAACAAAAAAGAAAGGTGTGGTCTTAGACGCAGCCTCCCCAACACTGTTTTATATATTGGGACACATCCAGCAGCAGGCTGGACAACAGCCACGAAACGGTTGCCTTTGTTAACACAACACGGATCACACCGTCATTCAGATCAGAAGCAAACCAGAAGCCCTTCAATAATACGCACCTTGGTCAGCTGGCAGGAGGATTTCCTAGGAGCATGTCCTTTTTTTTAATAATGATTTTTATTAAAGTTTTTACAGAACAAATAAAAGGCACAAAAATATAAAAAGACACAACAATAAAAAAAAAAGAAAAACAAACACACAAATTCAAATTACTTATTCCTTTTTCCTTCACATTATATATAGGGACCCCCTCGGGTTCCCGTCTACTGCGGTTCTTTATCAGATTAAATGTTAGCAATTTCTACACCATTTTAATCACCTTTACTAAACTTATTTTACTCCTTTCCACTTAACATAATCATACATTCCACAGTTTCTTTTTAACCTAATTCTGATCTTAATATGTTACTTTTGCATATTTTTAAAAATATAACTTGAAATCTTTCCATTATTCTTCTGTCGCTTCTTCTCCCTGGTTGCGGATTCTTCCTGTCATCTCAGCCAGTTCCATAAACTCCATCATCTTCATCTGCCAGTCGTCAACTGTTGGTAGTACATGTGATTTCCAGTTCTTAGCTAATAAAATTCTCGCCGCCGTCGTACCATACATAAAAAAGATACATTTTTCTTAGGAATCGCCTTACCGACAATGCCCACTAGAAATGCTTCTGGTTTCTTAACAAATGTGTTTTTCAACACTTTTTAAAGTTCATTATGAATCTTATCCCAGAAGTCACTTACCAGTGGACACGTCCACCACATGTGGTAAAAGGAACCCTCTTCTTTCTTGCATCTCCAACATTTATTATCCTGGTTATGATAAATCTTAGCTAATTTTACTGGTGTAAGATACCATCTATACATCATTTTCATTATGTTTTCTCTTAGCAAACTACACACAGTAAATTTGATATTCTGTTGCCAAAGTTTTTCCCAATCCTCTATCATAATATTATGTCCAACATCCTTTGCCCACAAAATCATAACATTCTTTGTTTGTTCATCTTTCGTATGCCACTCAAGCAATAATTTGTACATTCTGGAAAGTAATTTCGTCTTAGGTTCCAACAATTCTGTTTCCAACTTTGACTTCTCGGATTGAAAACCAAATTTTCTATCCATTTTAAATACTTCATTAATCTGATGATATTGGAGCCAATCATCAAGTTTATGTTTTAATTCATCATATGTTTTTAACTTAAATTTGTCTCCTTCTTCAATCAACAAATCTCTATACTTTGGCCAACTGGTTTCCATGTTAAGCCTTTTAAGAGTCTTGGCCTCCAAAGGTGAAATCCATTTAGGTGTTTTTCTTTCTAACACATCTTTATACCTAATCCATACATTATACAATGATTTTCTGATTATATGACTTTTAAATCCTTTGTGGGCCTTTACTTTATCATACCATAAATATGCATGCCAACCAAACGCATTGTCATAGCCTTCTAAATCTAATACATCAGTATTTTCTAACATAAACCATTCTTTCATCCAACAAAAGGCAGCTGCTTCATAGTAGATCTTTAAATCCGGCATCTGTAAGTATCTTATATTTAATCCTAGGCTTTTTCCCTTGCCATATAAATTTTGATATCACCTTTTGCCAATCCTTAAAGCATTCCAACTTATCAATTATTGGCACAGACTGAAACAAAAATAACATCTTTGGCAGTACATTCATTTTAACTGTTGCTATGCGGTCCAACAAAGACAATTTCAAATTTGACCAAGTTTCTAAATCATTCTTAACTTCATTCCACAATTTAACATAATTATCTTTAAACAAATTCAAATTCTTTGACGTCATATTTACACCAAGGTATTTCACTTTCTTAACAAATGACAAACCAGTAGCTTCCTGTAACTTTTCTCTTTCCTTATTATCTAAATTTTTATGTAATACTTTGATTTTACTTTTGTTCCATTTGAAGCCTGCCACACTTCCGAACTCATGAATTAAGTCCAGTGCCCTAATGGCACTGGACTCAGGGTCTTGTAAAGTCAAAACTAAGTCATCTGCAAAGGCTTTAAGCTTGAATTGTTTCTTCCCTACAGTCACACCTTTAATTTCCTCATCTTTCCTAATCACAACGAGTAGAACCTCCAGGACCGATATAAATAGCAAAGGGGAGAGGGGACACCCTTGTCTTATTCCTTTTTCAATTCTAATTTCTTTTGATACCATATTATTTACAATAACTTTAGTTATTTGTTCGGAATAGATCGCATTTACTCCATTCAAAAAGTTTTGCCCAATCTCCATTTTTTCTAAGTTCTTTTTCAAAAACAACCAAGAAATATTATCAAAGGCCTTCTCCGCATCAATAAACATTAATATGGCTTTTGATATTTATCTTCTGCTCCAGCATCTCTAAGATGTCCACCATGTTTCTAATGTTATCCTTCATATGTCTCCCCGCTAAAAACCCGGCTTGGTCGTGGTGGATAAAATCTTTAAGAACCTTTTTCAATCTGGAGGCCAAAATGTTAACAAATATTTTGTAATCCACATTCAACAAGGAGATTGGACGATAATTCTTAACTTGTGTTCTATCCGTATCTGTCTTAGGTAACAGCGTGATATAGGCCTCCTTCCAAGACTCTGGGGCCTCTCATCATTTCAAAATCTCATTACATAAATCCGTTAAAGGTTGAACTAGCCAGTCTTTCATCATTCTGTAATATGTAGCTGTTAATCCATCAGGTCCTGGTGTTTTACCCAGTTGCATTTGTAATATTGCTTGCTCTACTTCTTGTATTGAAATTCGTTGACTAAGTAGGGATTTCTTATCTTCGGGAATTTTTTGGAGTCCATTTTTGTAGGAGCATGTGCAGTTGGAAAGCTGGACGGAGGCTTTCCACCCTCAGGGCCCAGAGGTGGCTCCTGTCTTGGGGCAGTTGGTGGATTTGGAGGAAGCTGACCCTTAGCACTCTTGGTTTGGGACCTGCTCTGGTATGGCCCCTTCTTCCCTGTGCCCATTCCCTCCTCTGGCAAGACGTGCACCTGGGAACAGAGCCTTTCCTGGTTATGCCACTAAACACCCCTTTTATTTCTCCTGCCATCAAATATATCTATACACAATATAAAAATGTAGAAGGTCCATGTGTGTTATAGTCCAATGTTCTTGGAAACCGCTTGACCGATTTCGCACAAATTTGGACACACCGTTCCTTGCCAATACGAGTGTGTTTGCAGAACCTTAGATTCATAAGATCCCACCCTAACCCTAACCCTAACCCTAACACACCTAAAAACGTGACTTTCTCTTTTAAAAAGGCCAAATATAGCGCCCTCAAGTGCACATCAAAGGAACAGATGTCAAATATTGCCATAATCCCCCCCACTCCTACTCCTCCTCCTAGGCCGAAGCCTTTACAGACTAGGCCAAATGGAGGTACTGACTCACCTGGGTGGGGGTTGGGGGGAGGAGGGGACGGGTGTTGGGATTCAGCTCCACCTTAAGGTAAAGGCATGTAACTATTGTATGTCACATGTCTGTCCACGTCCGTTGTATATTGCTATTGCTTTCTTTCTGCTGTGCTGATGAAGAAAGAGGAAACATGTTTGCTCTCTCCTGAGATATGCTGAATAAAGCTTGTAAATATGCTAATACGTCTCTCTCTCTCTGTGGATGTTTACGCTACATGGACTCTGCTACAGCGAGTCTAGGCCCCCAGGGTCTAGATCGATACCAGCTGGCTGCACCGGAGGGTCGAGACACCTGGCAGGCTGGCCGGGGAGGGCACGAGGCCCTGGCGTCTCCCATGGTGTTTGGCCAACAATGGGATGTAGGTCGGGACAGAGTTGGGGGATTCACAGGGATGAGCCGGGGGGGGGGCGGACAGAATAGCCTTTACAGACTAGGCCGAATGGAGGTACTGACTCGCCTGGGTGGGGGTTACGGGGCAGTTGGGGGATTCACAGGGATGAGCCGGGGGGGGGGGGAAGGAACAGAATAGGTCATGGATCGGGAGAGGGTAGGGGCAGTCACAGGGATTAGCCACTGCAACGCGTGGCAGGGCCAGCTAGTATATCTATGAATCAAAAGAAAAGGTGAGGGTTTCAAGATTAACTTGGGCATATAGTACCGGTAGGTGCTTTCAGTCTTTCTGTGTCATGATTCCATTATTGCAATTATAAAAGTTGGAGCTATGCTGCTGTTCCTATAATATTTATGTAACCAACTCTGCTTCCAAAGCAACACCACCAATCTCAGCTCCACTTTGTGCAACTCTCCATTCCCAGTTATAAACATTTCCAACTCCCTCCACCAAACACCAAAAGCAACTCACTCCACATTAAGAAGCAACACTTCGGACTTACACACTCCCCCTCCCTATCTAACAATACATTAAATATTATATTATACTTCCCTAGCACTTATGGTTTCCTTCCCTGTATGAGTTTGTTGATGATTTGTAAGAAGTCCACTCCGACAGAAGGTCTTTCCACACTCCATGCATTTAAATGGTTTCTCCCCCGTGTGAGTCCGTTGATGAATTCAAAGGCTTCCACTTTGACTGAAGCACGTTCCACACTCCATGCATTTAAATGGATTCTCTCCCGTGTGAGTGTGTTGATGAATGCTAAGGCTTCCACTTTGAGTGAAGCACGTTCCACACAGCATGCATTTAAATGGGATACTCCCAGTGTGGGTTCGTTGATGTTTTCTAAGGTCTCCACTCTGACTGAAGTTCTTTCCACCCTCCATGCATTTAAATGGATTCTCCCCCGTGTGAGTCCGTTGATGAATTCTAAGCTTTCCACTGTGAATGAAGCTCTTTCCACATTCAATACATTTAAATGGTTTCTCTCCTGTGTGAGTCCGCTGATGAATTCTAAGGTATCCACTCTGACTGAAGCTCTTTCCACACTCCATGCATTTAAATGGTTTCTCTCCTGTGTGAGTCCGGTGATGGTTTCTAAGGTTTCCACTCTGACTGAAGCTCTTTCCACACTCCATACATTTAAATGGTTTCTCCCCCGTGTGACTCCGTTGATGAATTCTAAGGCTTCCACTGTGAATGAAGCTCTTTCCACATTCAATGCATTTAAATGGTTTCTCTCCAGTGTGAGTCTGTTGATGAATTCTAAGTGCTCCACTGTGAATGAAGCTCTTTCCACATTCAATACATTTAAATGGTTTCTCTCCTGTGTGAGTCAGCTGATGAATTCTAAGGTGTCCACTCTGACTGAAGCTCTTTCCACACTCCATGCATTTAAATGGTTTCTCTCCTGTGTGAGTCCGTTGATGGTTTCTAAGGTTTCCACTCTGACTGAAGCTCTTTCCACACTCCATACATTTAAATGGTTTCTCCCCCGTGTGACTCCGTTGATGAATTCTAAGGCTTCCACTGTGAATGAAGCTCATTCCACATTCAATACATTTAGATGGTTTCTCTCCAGTGTGAGTCCGTTGATGTTTCATAAATGTTCCTCTATCAGTGAAGCTCTTTCCACATTCCATCCACTTAAATGAAATGCCCCCAGTGTGAGTCCGTTGATGGTTTCCAAGGTTTCCACTCTGACTGAAATTCTTTCCACACTCCATGCATTTAAATGGTTTCTCTCCTGTGTGAGTCCGTTGATGGTTTCTAAGGTTTCCACTCTGACTGAAGCTCTTTCCACACTCCATACATTTAAATGGTTTCTCCCCCGTGTGACTCCGTTGATGAATTCTAAGGCTTCCACTGTGAATGAAGCTCTTTCCACATTCAATACATTTAAATGGTTTCTCTCCTGTGTGAGTCCGTTGATGAATTCTAAGGTTTCCATTATCAGTGAAGTTCTTTCCACATTCCATGCATTTAAATGGTTTCTCCCCCGTGTGAGTCAGTTGATGAATTCTAAGGCTTCTACTGTGACTGAAGCATGTTCCACACTCCGTGCATTTAAATGGTTTCTCTCCTGTGTGAATCCGTTGATGAATTTTAAGGCTTCCACTGTGAATGAAGCTCTTTCCACATTCAATACATTTAAATGGTTTCTCCCCCGTGTGAGTCCGTTGATGACTTCTAAGGTGTCCATTGACGGTGAAGCTCTTTCCACACTCCATGCATTTAAATGGTTTCTCCCCCGTGTGAGTCCGTTGATGAATTCTAAGGTGTCCACTCTGACTGAAGCTCTTTCCACATTCCATGCATTTAAATGGTTTACCTCCAGTGTGGGTTCGTTGATGTTTTCTAAGGTCTCCACTCTGACTTTCCACACTCAATACTTTCTTTCCACACTCCATACTTTCTAATTGTTCATCCTCTCCTCTTTCCACACTCCATGTATTTAAATGGTTTTTTTGTTATTCCCATTGGATTTGGCCCACCAGAATTTTGACTTCCTTCTCCATTGTCTTCTTTTGACAGGGAGGTGGGGAACCCAATTTCTTTTCTAGGAAGAGAACAAAGGAATATTACACACATCAATTAGCACCTTCTCTTATTTTAACATATCGTATACAGTGGTACCTCGGTTTAAGTACACAATTGGTTCCGGAAGTCTGTACTTAACCTGAAGCGCACTTAACCTGGAGCAAACTTTCCCATGGAAAGTAATGGAATGTTGAATAATCCATTCCAGACGGGTCCGCTGAGTACTTAAACTGAAAGTATTCAAACCGAAGCGTACTTAGAGATATGACTGTATTATCTCCTGTCCTCCATATGTTACAAAATTTTAGGAAAGGCAAATGAAATAATGTCAAATAATGGTAATGCATCATCAGCCTTTCCTAACCCTCAATCAACGTTAATGAAGTAGCATTATCTTAGAATACGGTTGAACTGTGGGGTTTACTTTTTATAAAAAGTGGTTTCTCAGATGAAAGGGAACTGCTCTATGTCCATGAACCTGCCCATTATTCATCAGGGTCCTAAGTTCACCATGAAGTTCTTCATCCTCTGCAACAGCAATGACAAGTACACAGTCTCTTTGTGAATAGTGAGATTTATTCCAAATAGAAAACAATGGAAAACAACCACACGTAAGACTGCAGTTTCCTGCTCAAGGCCACTAGTTAATTGGATGACTCATCTAGCTCTCTAGCGCAGCGTTTCTCAATCGCTGTTCCGCGCAGACGCTGGCTGGTGTGCCGCGACATGCGGCGACGAGAAGGGCGATTTGCATTATCACGTGCCTGGCGGCCGCCAATATACAAAACTGACCCGCAGGAAAGAAATACCGTGTTTCCCCCTTTTTAAGACACCGTCTTATTACTTTTTTTCTCAAAAAACCACAGGGTGGCTTATTTTTGGTGGCATGTCTTACTGGTATTTTTATTACGAGTCTGAGGGAAGGGAGGTGTGCAGCCCTCTCTCCCCGGCCCTGGGATGTTCGCGAAGGGCTGCTCTCTCTCTCCTCCAAGGTGGGGACTCACTTAATTGCAATCTGCTACACTGGAGCTTCTTAAATCTAAACCAGTATAATGGAATCTATCTGTGTGATACAGTCCTAGCAGTAGCCTATACGTAAAGCAAGCAAGGATCTCTACCAGCCAGCTGCCCAAGACTTAAGTTCCAACAGTCTGATGTTCCAACAATGTAGCACTTTGTAGTCACTGATAGCAAAGAAGCTACCTGCTGAGAACAAAGAAGCCAGCTAAGCAGCAATTAAGATTGCTGACTTGGTAAATGGTAGCAATTGAGAAGCAATTGAGCCAGCGAGGTGAGGAAGCACGTGTTGTTAGGACCGGCAGTTTAACTTTTGTGTAGAGCAGCGTTTAGCAGCTCCGTTTAGCAGCTCGCAAACAGCGAAGGAAAAAGTCCTTAATAAATAAAAAAAAGTCCCCAAGGCAAGGACTGCGATCCAAACTACTTACAAATCCTTAAAGGGACAGCTCCACAGACAACCAAGCAGCATAAGGTAGAAAGAAAACTGTAGCAGGCTTTTTAAAAGGCTGCCTTATGCCTTCGGTAAAAGCAAGGAAACAACAATCAGACATGGGAGATTCCCGTTAAGAGGAAATCAACGTGCATTGAATGGAAGGGATTTTAGGGAAAGGTGGGGGGAAGCGAGAGGTGGGCTGTGTGTGTGTGTGTGTGTGTGAGAGAGAGAGAGAGAGAGAGAGAGAGAGAGACGCAGGGGGGGGGGGGAGAGACAGACGCGCGCACGGAGGTCTCTCCCTAAAAGGGAAAACAGCCTTTGCATTCTTCAATCGCCCCTCTTTTCTTCCTCGTGCCTTCATATCCTCCCCACCCCACTTTTCTCCCCTTCACCAAGTAGAGCTTACACAGCTTGGCTAAAAAAATATTTTTGGATCCTTTTATTTAAAAAAATGCTCTCAGAAACGGGAAAGGGAAATCACGAGGCTTTGGCAGCCAGCAGCTACGGCTGTTCGGTGCATTTTTACAAGCTTTTAAAGGAAATACGTGTCTGTGGAACGACAGCAAAATGGGGAGAGATTTTTAGGGGGGGGAGTTGGCTGGCGGGAGGGGGGTTATTGCTAGTGGGTGAAGGGTCTATCAGTATGTCTTATTTTCGGGGTATGGCTTGTATCGCGCAATTGCTTAGAAATCCTGCTATGGCTTATATTATGCCTACGTCTTAAAAAGGGGGAAAGATGGTCTTTCTCCTCTTTCCCAAAGCTCAGTGCAAACAAGCCTGGCGGACGCCAATAAACACCACTGACCCGCCGGAAAGCAATATTTCTCCTCCTCTTTCCCAAAGCTCAGCGCAAACGAGCCTGGCGGCCGCCAATACACAACACTAACCCGGCGAAAAGCAGCATTTGCCAAGTGTTTCTTACAGTCATAATTATATAGTCAATATAGGGCGGCACAGAGTTAAATTTTTTAACTTTTTTAATGGTGGTGTGCCTCGTGATTTTTTTCACAGAACAAGTGTGCCGTGGCCCAAAAAAGGTTGAGAAACACTGCTCGTGATTCCATCTCCTTTTAACCCTACGCTCAAACACCTCCCTCTGCTTCCGTCTCTGTACTTGCAATTTCCTCTTATCCTATAACCCTCCCCTCCTGCGTTCTTGTAACCTTAAAGACCTAGGAACAGACTCAGACAAACTCTCTTCTGAGGTCTGATGTATTTCTGCCATTTGCTCACCCCTCCCAGCCAGTTCCTCAGCCCTTGTCAAAACAAGCCTCCCTTCCAGTTCTAATGAAGCAGCATTATCTTAGAATACGGTTGAACTGTGGGGTTTACTTTTTATAAAAAGTGGTTTCTCACATGACACAACGTTCCATTCCAATACACGAGTGTTTGTATAAACTAAAATTGTGTAGATGTCACACCTTTCACAGGTAAAAACATGATTTTAGGTATTAAAAAATATAGCGCCCTCCAGTGGACATGAAACGAACAGACGACATAGCCCCACAACCGGGAGAACCGGGAGACACTCACCAAAACTACCTACAAGTAGCGCGCCTCCCCCCTCAACCACCGGGATGTACCGGAGGGGGGGGCCCTCACAGAACCTCTCCGAACTGTCCATGCCATATATGGGGGGGGGGACAGAGAGGGTTCGGGGGGAAGGGTCACATCCTTCCCCTGTCCTTGGAAATGGGGACCCTGACTAGGCCACAGCAACACATGGCCGGGTACAGCTAGTAAATAAATAAAAATAACAATTGTAGTAATGATTACACAGGCTAATTACACATGCTTGGGGAGGGGGCACCCATTTCCATAGCAATTTTCCCAATAGCTTAAATCCCAGAGACATGAGAACTGATATAGTGGGAATAATGGAAACCTGGTGGAATGGAGAGAAGTGGGGAACAGTTATCTCTGGGTAGGAACCCTTTAGATGTTTCTTCACAGAAAAACAGGCATGTGGGTGAGACTGTGATTGCCAGGACAAAAGCCTCAAAGGGCGAAAATAATAAAGTGGGCACCCTCCCTTTCCTCTTTCCCCCAATGGTTAGACTTGCTATAACACCCCCAGTGCCCCATGCAGCAGCTGATCTGGGACTTATGGCAGGGGAAGGACTGAGCTTAGGGAGGAGAGGGTGGGTGGATCGGGGCTCCTGTTCAGGGATCTATCCCTGGTCAACTTGAAGTCATGTCAGATTCCTGGGCAGGAGGGAGAAGTCAAGACAGGCGGCCCCCAAGTCTCTCTCTCTTTCTCCAAGATGGCTTTGATTCCTCCCCCAGGCATGCTTTTCACTTCCTCCCTCAGCCCCCCAACTTCCACTGCCCTCCACCCCCCAGTCTCCCCTTCACCCGGAGGTTCCCCTGGCCAGCTCACCCTTCGTCCTTCCCACCAAATCTCTCCCAATCAGTGGACTCGCCAGATGAGCAGACAGGGGGGAGAGGAGGGAGACGGGGGTCTCAATCCAGGCCTCTCTCGCCTCCAATAACCCTTCCATGGACTCCCTCTCTCTAGACCAGGGATGTCCAAAGTGTGTTTTGGGGGCCAAATCTCTCCCTGTACTAAAAAAGGCCAACAACTTTGGGGTAAAATCGTAAAAAAGGTCAACAACTTTGGTTGGCCCTCATACATGTCCATGTCATTAAATCTGGCCCTCTTCCAAAAAAATTTGGGCACCCCTGCTCTAGACAAAAGCCTTGCCTGAGTACCCGGGCGGAGCCAGGAGCGCCCCAGGGATTCCTGCCAGGGGGAACCCAGAACACGCAGAGGGTCGCGGAATTGAGGCCTCGGTTCAAGTCCCAGCCCTGCTTGGGGATGGGGGTCTCTGCAGCCGGATTGCATAGATCGCGGCCTCTACAGATACCCCCAGGAAATGAGCTATTGTTGTTGGGGGTCTCTGCCCCCTTTCTCTCCCCGCTCATCGCCCCCTCCCCGCCCTGTAGCTCTACCTCTTTGTCCTCTCTGCTCCCCCTCCCTTGCTCGCTATTCTATTCCGATTTCCGCCAGGGAGAACCCGGAACTCGCAGAGGGGTGCGCAACTGGGGCCTCGGTTCAAGTCCCAGCCCTTCGACTGAAGGAAGGGGGAGGGGGGAGCACTCCCATACATTCATTTTATCCCTCCCCCTCGCCCCAAATCCTGCTCTCCCTTCCCAGCTGCCCTACAGAACAGGGGGAGGAACAGTGCATCCTTCTCCCCCCTCCTCACAATCCCCCCCCCAATATATCGCACCTCTTTTTCCTCCTCCTCCTCTGCAGACCTGCTCCTCTTCCGGAAATGTGGACGGAGGACCCTCCTTTCCAAGCCTGGCCCCCCCTCCCCCTCCAAACCTCCCTGCCTCTCTAGGAAGTGGCGCTCACTGTCCCTTGGGGCGCCTCCCTCCCAGACACATAAATTCTCCTCCTCCAAACAAGCTCAGAATATCCTGTTTCTTTCCTGACAATGTCGCAGGTTCGATTCCCGGAGACGGCAGGGAAGGAGACTCCCCCCTCCCAAAAAGTTCTCCGGGGCAGGGAGGTGGCACAGCCTACAATTCCCCCTTCCTCTCTTTTAATCCTCTGCTGGTGTTACAGGAATTTTAAAATGATTGGGGCGGGGGGCTGCCCCTCCAGCACGCAGTGTGCCCCCCCCTTCATTCACACACACAGTGTCTCCTCAAAGCCCCACATAACGTTGTTCTGTTCAGGAAGGAAATGGCTACCAAGGGGGGAGCTTGCCCTAAAGCAGGCATCCCCAAACTTCAGCCCTCCAGATGTTTTGGACTACAACTCCCATCATCCCTGACCACTGGTCCTGTTAGCTAAGGATCATGGGAGTTGTAGGCCAAAACATACGGAGGGCCGCAGTTTGGGGATGCCTGCCCAAAAGCGTGAGCCCAGGTTTTCAGCAGCCCCTCTGCCTGAGGGAGCATCTCTTGCATCCTGACACCTGAGTGCCAGACAGGTAGCAATAGCAAAACTAGATCAGTACAAAAGGGGTGATTAACGACATGATGTAAATATCTCTTTTGTATAGTTAATTGATGTGTGGTGGAGGCCAAAGGAAGGGGGGGGCAAGCCCTTTTGCTCAGCACCCAGACCCTCCCAACAGGGATGTATGTAGGAGTGTAATTTTAGGGGTGTTGTGGGTCTCTTTGGAAAAGTCTTCTGTTTCAGTGTATCTGCAGAAGTGTGCATGCACACAAAAGCTTATACCAAGAACAAACTTTGTGGGTCTCTAAGGTGCTACAGAACATTTATTTTTTATTATATATATATATTTCGACAGTGCCAGACCAACACTGCTACCTACCTGAATTTGTAAAACTGATTAAAGGGGGAGCCATCCTTTGTTCTGGGCTTCTTCCAGCTTCTCCCATGTGGTAGGTGGAAGTCCTGTTGCAAGAGTCTTTTGAATAAAGACCAGGCCCACTGGCTGCTGTTTTGCTCCGCTATTCCTGGCTGGTGTCTTTGTTTGGTCATCCAAGTGAGCTCAAGGATTTTCCTATAACACGGGGGGAGGGGATATGGTCATTTTTACACCCATTTCACGACGTGGGGGAGGCATAGGGTGTCTGCATTACAACAGCCCTGCAAACTAGACTGCAGGAGTGTAATATTAGGGGTGTTGTGCTTCTCCCATGTGGTAGGTGGAAGTCCTGTTGCAAGAGTCTTTTGAATAAAGACCAGGCCCACTGGCTGCTGTTTTGCTCCGCTATTCCTGGCTGGTGTCTTTGTTTGGTCATCCAAGTGAGCTCAAGGATTTTCCTATAACACGGGGGAGGGGATATAGTCATGTTTACACCCATTTCACAACGTGGGGGAGGCAGGGCCATGGCATAGTAGGGTGTCTGCATTACAACAGCCCTGCAATGTAGACTGGATTTGTGGGCCTTGGAACAGTAACTTGTTGTTGTTGTTTAGTCGTTTAGTCGTGTCCGACTCTTCGTGACTCCATGGACCATAGCACGCCAGGCACTCCTGTCTTGCACTGCCTCCCGCAGTTTGGTCAAACTCATGTTCGTAGCTTCGAGAACACTGTACAACCATCTTGTCCTCTGTCGTCCCCTTCTCCTAGTGCCCTCAATCTTTCCCAACATCAGGGTCTTTTCCAAGGATTCTTCTCTTCTCATGAGGTGGCCAAAGTATTGGAGCCTCAGCTTCACGATCTGTCCTTCCAAGGAGCACTCAGGGCTGATTTCCTTAAGAATGGATAGGTTTGATCTTCTAGCAGTCCATGGGACTCTCAAGAGTCTCCTCCAGCACCATAATTCAAAAGCATCAATTCTTCGACGATCAGCCTTCTTTATGGTCCAGCTCTCACTTCCATACATCACTACTGGGAAAACCATAGCTTTAACTATACGGACCTTTGTTGGCAAAGTGATGTCTCTGCTTTTTAAGATGCTGTCTAGGTTTGTCATTGCTTTTCTCCCAAGAAGCAGGCGTCTTTTAATTTCGTGACTGCTGTCACCATCTGCAGTGATCAAGGAGCCCAAGAAAGTAAAATCTCTCACTGTCTCCATTTCTTCCCCTTCCATTTGCCAGGAGGTGATGGGACCAGTGGCCATGATCTTGGTTTTTTTGATGTTGAGCTTCAGACCATATTTTGCGCTCTCCTCTTTCACCCTCATTAAAAGGTTCTTTAATTCCTCCTCGCTTTCTGCCATCAAGGTTGTGTCATCTGCATATCTGAGGTTGTTGATATTTCTTCCGGCAATCTTAATTCCGGCTTGGGATTCATCTAGTCCAGCCTTTCGCATGATGAATTCTGCATATAAGTTAAATAAGCAGGGAGACAATATACAACCTTGTCGTACTCCTTTCCCAATTTTGAACCAATCAGTTGTTCCATATCCAGTTCTAACTGTAGCTTCTTGCCCCACATAGAGATTTCTCAGGAGACAGATGAGGTGATCAGGCACTCCCATTTCTTTAAGAACTTGCCATAGTTTGCTGTGGTCGACACAGTCAAAGGCTTTTGCATAGTCAATGAAGCAGAAGTAGACGTTTTTCTGGAACTCTCTAGCTTTCTCCATAATCCAGCGCATGTTTGCTATTTGGTCTCTGGTTCCTCTGCCCTTTCGAAATCCAGCTTGCACTTCTGGGAGTTCTCGGTCCACATACTGCCTAAGCCTGCCGTGTAGAATTTTAAGCATAACCTTGCTAGCGTGTGAAATGAGCGCAATTGTGCGGTAGTTGGAGCATTCTTTGGCACTGCCCTTCTTTGGAATTGGGATGTAGACTGATCTTCTCCAATCCTCTGGCCATTGCTGAGTTTTCCAAACTTGCTGGCATATTGGGTGTAGCACCTTAACAGCATCATCTTTTAAAATTTTAAATAGTTCAGCTGGAATATCATCACTTCCACTGGCCTTGTTATTAGCAATGCTTTCTAAGGCCCATTTGACTTCACTCTCCAAGATGTCTGGCTCAAGGTCAGCAACCACACTACCTGGGGTGTATGAGACCTCCATATCTTTCTGGTATAATTCCTCTGTGTATTCTTGCCACCTCTTCTTGATGTCTTCTGCTTCTGTTAGGTCCTTACCACTTTTGTCCTTGATTATGGTAATCTTTGTACGAAATGTTCCTTTCATATCTCCAATTTTCTTGAACAGATCTCTGGTTTTCCCCATTCTATTGTTTTCCTCTATTTCTTTGCATTGCTCATTTAAGAAGACCCTCTTGTCTCTCCTTGCTGTTTTTTGGAAATCTGCATTCAGTTTCCTGTATCTTTCCCTATCTCCCTTGCATTTTGCTTGCCTCCTCTCCTCCGCTATTTGTAAGGCCTCGTTGGATAGCCATTTTGCTTTCTTGCATTTCCTTTTCCTTGGGATGGTTTTCGTTGCTGCCTCCTGTATAATGTTACGAGCCTCCATCCATAGTTCTTCAGGCACTCTGTCCACCAAATCTAAATCCTTAAACCTGTTCCTCACTTCCACTGTGTATTCATAAGGGATTTGATTCAGATTGTATCTTACTGGCCCAGTGGTTTTTCCTACTTTCTTCAGTTTAAGCTGGAATTTTGCTATAAGAAGCTGATGATCTGAGTTACAGTCAGCTCCAGGTCTTGTTTTTGCTGACTGTATAGAGCTTCTCCATCTTTGGCTGCAGAGAATATAATCAATCTGATTTCGATGCTGCCCATTTGGTGATATCCATGTGTAGAGTCGTCTCTTGTGTTGTTGGAAGAGAGTGTTTGTGATGACCAGCTTGTTCTCTTGACAGAATTCTATTAGCCTTTGCCCTGCTTCATTTTGAACTCCAAGGCCAAACTTGCCAGTTGTTCCTTTTATCTCTTGATTCCCTACTTTAGCATTCCAATCCCCTGTAATGAGAAGAACATCCTTCTTTGGTGTCATTTCTAGAAGTTGTTGTAGGTCTTCATAGAATTGGTCAATTTCACTTTCTTCAGCAACGGTAGTTGGTGCATAAACTTGGATTACTGTGATGTTAAAAGGTCTGCCTTGGATTCGTATCGAGATCATTCTGTCATTTTTGAGATTGCATCCCATTACAGCTTTTGCCACTCTTTTGTTGACTATGAGGGCCACTCCATTTCTGCTACAGGATTCTTGCCCACAGTAGTAGATATGATAGTCACCCGAACTGAATTCGCCCATTCCCTTCCATTTTAGTTCACTGATGCCCAGGATGTCGATATTTATTCTTGTCATCTCATTTTTGACCACATCCAGCTTACCTCCACTCATGGTTCTTACATTCCAGGTTCCTATGCAATATTTTTCTTTACAGCATCGGACTTTCCTTTCGCTTCCAGGCATATCCGCAACTGAGCGTCCTTTCGGCTTTGGCCCAGCCGCTTCATCAGCTCTGAATCTACTTGTACTTGTCCTCCGCTCTTCCTCAGTAGCATGTTGGACGCCTTCCGACCTGAGGGGCTCATCTTCCAGCGTCATAACTTTTATATGCCTGTTGTCTTTGTCCATGGAGTTTTCTTGGCAGGGATACTGGAGTGGCTTGCCAGTTCCTTCTCCAGGTGGATCACGTTTAGTCAAAACTCTCCACTATGACCTGTCCATCTTGGGTGGCCCTGCATGGCATAGCTCATAGCTTCTCTGAGTTATTCAAGCCCCTTCGCCACGACAAGGCATTGATCCATGAAGGGGCAGTAACTTACAACAACCCTAAAGGGCAGTCCAGTGTTGTCATTACAGGTGCCTTTTTAAAATAGGGGCTGGTGTTTGAACTTGGGCTGGATGCAGGAAGGACCTTTGTTAAGGTTGAACCAAGGCTGCTGCGGGGATAAAATAAACTTTATGCAAGGCAGTAACCTCAACTCAAGGTTTCTGCTGATGGAGCACCTAGTGAGTGCTAGCATGGCAGGGCTTCTGGGGCAGCCTGTGTCTTGCAAGGAGGGTCCCAGCTCCAACTCCAGACACCTCCAGTTGAACGCATGAGGTGGCAGAGGAGGGGAAGCCTCTTTGGATCGACCCAAACCATGGGATTCAAGTTACAAGAAAGGCAACTCCGACTAAAGGTCAGGAAGAACTTTCTGGCAGGCAGTTAAGAGCAATTTGACAGTGGAACCGTCTCCTTCAGGAGGGGGGTGGACTCTCCTTCCTTGGAGTCTTTTAAGCAGAGGTTGGAGGGTCGCCATCTGTCTTAGATGTTTGAGTTGAGATTCCTGCATTGCAGGGGGTTAGACTAGATGACCCTTGGGTTTAGCTTCCAACTCTACAATTCTATGGCCCTTTTCTACAGATCCTTAGGTAGTCCAGCATCCTGTTCTCACAGTGACCAACCAGATGCCCCTTTTGGGAAACCTGCAAGAAGGATCTGAGCATAGGAGCAGCCATGGGTAACCATCCCCTCCATGAATGTGTCTTGCTTTCTTGTGAAGCCATGTGGATCGTGGCCCACACATTTTGTTTGACCAGAGACATTTTTCTGCCTGGGGCAACAGAGAATCCTATAATTGTAGGGCTGGAGGGACCCCAAGGGCCATGCAGCCTACATATCCCCCTGAAATGGAAGAAGGCAGCACACACATTCACTGGTTCCAGCTGGAAGGGTGGTTGGGTTTTATTCTACCTCCACCAACTGATGTAATTTCAAGATTTGCAGAGAAAAATGTTACGAAAAAAAGATTTTAAGTGCTTATGCTGACAGATCATAAACTAGAAAATAACACTTGCAACGGTAAGTATCTTATTTTTCCTTCTTTTAATAATTTCAGTGTGTGTGTGTGTGTGTGTGTGTACCACCTGACCTTGCTACGCCACTGCTTAGAGCAGCCCCCCTCCCTGTGCGAAGCAGACATGAAGGAGCTGCCTTTTGCCTCTTGCTCTTTGGGGCTCCGTCGGGGACACCACCACCCCGCCAATTGACTGGGGGAGTTGCTGGAAGAGATTTGCACATGACTTGCATTGTGGGGTCCTGGTGCGAGTTCTGCGGGGGTCTGCACCCCATAGCAGAGGCTTGAAATGGGGGCATGAGGGGGTTACTCCAGAGGGGCGGGGAGGGTCAAGCTGTGCGACCTTCATGCCCCTAAGAAGAGTCTTTTCAGAGATGGGGGTCTTTACCGAGCCGTTGCCAGGAGGGAACCTGAAACCCTTTTTAGGAAAGAAATTGAATTATAGAGCTGGTTTGGAGGGAAGGAAATAATGTTTTCTGGCAGGGGGTGGGGTGGAGGAAGGATCCCTTTTTGCGACTCACTCCTCCCCCTGGGTCAGTGAGCTCTGCTTCCTAGAGAGGAAGTAAGATTTTTTTTGTGTGTGTGTGTGGGGGGGGTTAGACAGGAAGTTTCTCCCTCTCATTTTCGGAAGAGAAGAGGCCTGGAGAAGAGGAGGAAAAGAAGTCACATAATTGGGAGGTTTGGGGAGGGAGAGAAGAGTGTTTCTCCTCCCCTCGCATCTACAAACAGGGCAGATGGGAGGGGGGCAGCGGAGGGAGAGGAAGGTAGAGAAGGGCTCCCCTCCCCGTTCCTTCTGTGGATCAGAAGAGTGGAAGAAGGACTGATGGGGGGGACTCCTCCCTTTTTTTCAGGGCAGAGATGGAGCCAGCCTCCTGGGTGGGGGGAGCGAAAGACATTTGCTGCCTGAGAAGAAACAGAGAAGACTGCTTCCCTCCCTCCCTCCCAAAGCAACCCTACTGGGACCAGGGGCGTACCCAGGATCAAAACTAGGGGAGGGGGGAGCCATGGTCATTCAGGTTGTGACATTTCAACACCGAAAAGGCGAATTAAACCAAAATTTTATTATATAATTGTAGCAGTGCTTTATTACGGTAGTTATTACAATTATTTGCTTGGGAAAAAAATTAAATGAAACAAAATCAGGTAGGGCGATGGCGAATAATCAGTTGTTTACCACACTGAAATGGTGTAAAAACCGATAAGTATTGAGAGCTACTTAGCGACTGGCAGAGGAATCTACCGGTATGTCTGCCAGTCAGTGGGATTCAAGGGAGGAACCTTGTGTCACTTTGCCTGCAGGAGGCTGGATGCTCCAAGTCAGTTCCCCGTTGGCCCGATGCAGTGGTGAACTTTCCACCTAGGCGGTGGCGGAGCCCCCTTCTTGCAGCGCCCTCCCCACATTGGCATCCAGGGCCATCTTAAGCATATCCGGCGCCGTGGTGCAAAGATCCCTCCAGTGCCCCCCCTTTCCCAGAGTTGCCAACCTTTTTGAAGGGGGGGAGAACCCCAAGGTTGTTGACCTTTTTTATGAAAGGTTCCCCAGAGTTGTGGGCCTTTCTTAAGGGAGCTGCCACCACACTTACACTCTTAATCTCAGGGTTGTGGTTCCAAGGCCCATGTTGGGCAAAAGATTCCTGCATTGGAGGGGGTTGGACTAGATGACCCTGGTGGTTCCCTTCCAACTCTGTGAATGGTTCTGTTATTCTGTTGTATCTGCCCCAGCGAGCTACGTAGGCTGACCTGCACTGGCCGAAGATGGGGGGGGGGAGGAAGCCCCACTCCCACAAATACAACTAAAATAAAATAAAATAAAATAAAACAGCTGTGCAGCCGGGACACGCTTCCCTCAGCCACACACACGCCCCCAAAGATATGTTATTAATCCCAACAGAGGCAAAGACGGGGAGTGGGGAGTAAGGGAGGAGGAGCCAAGCCAAGCAGCAGCAGGAAGGGGAAAACGCTTCACTCAGCCACGCTCCCAGATGCACCCCTCCCCACCGAAAGCCTTCGCTATGCTCCCCCACCAAGAGCCTTTGCTAAATTGTAAAGCAGTTAAAAGGCAGAACATGCCCAATTAGGAAGTAGCGCTCAGCAAAGAAAAAAGCCTCCAAAACAAGAAAAAACCCCGCAGTTACAAGCCCTGATCCCTGAACGTTACCACTCCCACGGGGAAGGAACCTATTCCGCTTCTGTGGACAAGACAGGAAAAGCCGAAAGGGGCGAGCGGCAAGGTGCTGCCAGCTCAAAGCGCACGGTAGTCGGCAGCTGAGCGAAGGAGGACTGGAGGCAATAAGGAAGGATGGATCCAACGCTGCTCGACTCAGAGCTGCCGCGGCTGTTTGAACGCAGCTGAATCCCGCCCCTGAGCCAGTCCTATTGGCTGGGTGTGGTAGGTGTGGTGTGGCAGCTGGGACAGCTAGGGCAAGGAACCGATACGCCCCTTGCCAACGTGGGAACAGGCTCCCGCTCACAACGCCTCCGCTTTGCCAGGGAGGGAGCGGGGAGGAGGACGGGGGAGCCACTTTTGCCACGCTTATTCTTAGAGCTTATTTTTTGCTTCAGGGGGGCAGCTGCCCCCCTGCCCCACGCTGGGTACGCCCATGACTGGGACACTGAGTAGTCACTGGGGAGAACTATCTTCTCCCCACCAAAAAAGAAAGGCGTGATGTGAGGGACAGGGGCTACAGACAACCCCCTCCCATCCCGAGAACCAGTTCTTCCCCGAGTACCAGCGGCAGCGGAGAGGGGGAATACTCCAGCGGGGAAGCAGGATGTAGAGGACATGGCTCTGGCAGGGTCACAGAGCCACTGCTCCGCTTGGGAGAGGAAGGAAGAGAGAGGGAAAGGGGGAGGAAGGAAAACGCGGCAAGAAGACCTCTCCCTCCAGTTCCGGAATTGCGCCGAAAGAAACGGGGGAGGAGATTTGCGATTACCAGACTGCTTTGTTGGAAAAGAACGCGGGAATCGCCATTCCAGGGTTCTGACTCCAACTGAAAACATGTACATCGTACAGCTCCAGCACTGTAAATAGTTTGCACACAATAAAAGCATGAAAATGCAACTTTCTGGAGAGTCGTTACTCTAGAGTAGCTGCAACACACCTCCTGTGACACGTGGTCTTAGACACAGCCTCCCCAACACTGTTTTATATATTGGGACACATCCAGCAGCAGGCTGGACAACAGCCACGAAATAGTTGCCTTTGTTAACACAACACGGATCACACCACCATTCAGATCAGAAGCAAACCAGAAGCCCTTCAATAATACGCACCGTGGTCAGCTGGCAGGAGGATTTCCTAGGAGCATGTCCTTTTGCAAAGGTGGAGGGGAGGCTTTCCACCCTCAGGGCCCA
Source organism: Zootoca vivipara (assembly GCF_965207765.1). NCBI lineage: Eukaryota > Metazoa > Chordata > Lepidosauria > Squamata > Lacertidae > Zootoca > Zootoca vivipara. The sequence continues at coordinate 113,283,554 of NC_142584.1, read as the reverse complement.
GAGGTGGTTCCTGTCTTGGGGCAGCTGGTAGATTTGGAGGAAGTTGACCCTTAGCACTCTCGGTTTGGGACCTGCCTGAACCTCCTTCCACATTATACTCATCCATAGTTTCTCCCCGTCTCATTTTGGGGATAGCTTTCTACACGCACTTGTGTCACCATGCCCCCACCAGCACATTGCTTTCAGATGCTCTGGTATGGCCCCTTCTTCCCTGTGCCCCTTCCCTCCTCATGCAAGACGTGCACCTAGGAACAGAGCCTTTCCTGGTTATGCCATTAAATACCCCTTTTATTTATAATGTGACCAAATATATCTATGCACTATATATATATATATATATATATATATATATATATATATATATATATATATATGTAGAAGGTTCATATTTGTTATAGTCCAGTGTTCTTGGAAACCGCTCGATTCCGCACAAAATTTGACACACCGTTCATTGCCAATAGGAGAGTGTTTACAGAACCTTAGATTCATAAGATCCCACCCCTAACACACCTAAAAACGTGATTTTCTCTTTTAAAAAAGGCCAAATATAGCGCCCTCAACTGGACATTAAAGGAACAGATGGCAAATATTGCCATAATCCCGCCCACTCCTATAATCCCGTAAATATTGCCATAATCCCACCCATGCTGCTGTTCCTATATTAATCTAACCAACTCTGCTTCCAAAGCAACACCACCAATCTCAGCTCCACTTTGTGCAACTCTCTATTCCCAGATACAAACATTTCCAACTCCCTCCACCAAACACCAAAACCAGCTCACTCCTCATTCAGCAGCAACACTCCAGACTTACACACTCCCCCTCCCTATCTAACAATACATTAAATATTATATTATGCTTACTATTCTGAAATGTTACCTTCATTACTTTAGATACATGTCTAAACAACATTACATACAAACAACAAAAGCTCATATATGCTGCATGCATTTAATATTGAATTCCTGTTACTGATGTGAAGGAGTGTGTCAATTCAGAGAGAAACATGTTCTGCACTCTGAATGGTTCCACCCCATGGAAATCGGTAGATGTTTTGGAAAAACATTCCATACTAACTACTTCCTTAGCACTTATATGGTTTCCTCCCCTGTATGAGTTTGTTGGTGTTTTGTAAGAAGTCCACTCCAACTGAAGCACATTCCGCACTCCATGCATTTAAATGGTTTCTCTCCTGTGTGTGTCCGTTGATGGATTCTAAGACTTCCACTCTGACTGAAGCTCTTTCCACACTCCATGCATTTAAATTGTTTCTCCCCCGTGTGAGTCTGTTGATGAATTCTAAGGTTTCCACTGAGACTGAAGCTCTTTCCACACTCCATGCATTTAAATGGTTTCTCCCCCGTGTGAATTCGTTCATGTCTTCTAAATGCTCCACTATCAGTGAAGCTCTTTCCACATTCCATGCATTTAAATGGTTTCTCCCCCGTGTGAGTCCGTTGATGTATTCTAAGGTGTCCACTGTGACTGAAGCACATTCCACATTCCATGCATTTAAATGGTTTCTCCCCCGTGTGAGTCCGTTTATGATTTCTAAGGCTTCCACTGTGACTGAAGCTCTTTCCACACTCCATGCATTTAAATGGTTTCTCTCCTGTGTGAGTCCGTTGATGTATTCTAAGGTGTCCACTGTGACTGAAACTCTTTCCACACTCCATGCATTTAGATGGTTTCTCCCCCGTGTGAATCCGTTGATGAATTCTAAGCTGTCCACTCTGACAGAAGCTCTTTCCACACTCCATGCATTTAAATGGTTTCTCCCCCGTGTGAATCCGTTGATGAATTCTAAGGTGCCCACTCTTATTGAAGCTCTTTCCACACTCCATGCATTTAGATGGTTTCTCCCCCGTGTGACTCTGTTGATGAATTCTAAGATGTCCACTGTTACTGAAGCGCTTTCCACATTCAATACATTTAAAGGGTTTCTCTCCTGTGTGAGTCCGTTGATGAATTATAAAGCCTCCACTCTGACTGAAGCTCTTTCCACACTCCATGCATTTAAATGGTTTCTCTCCTGTGTGAGTCCGTTGATGTATTCTAAGGTGTCCACTATCAGTGAAGCTCTTTCCACACTCCATGCATTTAAATGGTTTCTCTCCTGTGTGAATCCGTTTATGAATTCTAAGGCTGTCACTCCTACTGAAGCACGTTCCACACTCCATGCATTTAAATGGTTTCTCCCCAGTGTGGGTTCGTTGATGGGTTTTAAGGTCTCCACTGTGACTGGAGTTCTTTCCACACTCCATACTTTCAAATTGTTTTTCCTCTCTCTTTCCACACTCCATGTATTTAAATGGTTTCTTCGTTATTCCCTTTGGATTTGGCCCACCAGAACTGTCTTCTTTCGACAGGGGGAGGTGGGAATCCTATTTGTTTTCTAGGAAGAGAACAAAGGAATATTTGTTGTTGTTGTTGTTGTTGTTTAGTCGTTTAGTCGTGTCCGACTCTTCGTGACCCCATGGACCATAGCACGCCAGGCACTCCTGTCTTGCACTGCCTCCCGCAGTTTGGTCAAACTCATGTTCGTAGCTTCGAGAACACTGTCCAACCATCTTGTCCTCTGACGTCCCCTTCTCCTAGTGCCCTCCATCTTTCCCAACATCAGGGTCTTTTCCAAGGATTCTTCTCTTCTCATGAGGTGGCCAAAGTATTGGAGCCTCAGCTTCACGATCTGTCCTTCCAGGGAGCACTCAGGGCTGATTTCCTTAAGAATGGATAGGTTTGATCTTCTTGCAGTCCATGGGACTCTCAAGAGTCTCCTCCAGCACCATAATTCAAAAGCATCAATTCTTCGGCGATCAGCCTTCTTTATGGTCCAGCTCTCACTTCCATACATCACTACTGGGAAAACCATAGCTTTAACTATACGGACCTTTGTCGGCAAGGTGATGTCTCTGCTTTTTAAGATGCTGTCTAGGTTTGTCATTGCTTTTCTCCCAAGAAGCAGGCGTCTTTTAATTTCGTGACTGCTGTCACCATCTGCAGTAATCAAGGAGCCCAAGAAAGTAAAATCTCTCACTGCCTCCATTTCTTCCCCTTCCATTTGCCAGGAGGTGATGGGACCAGTGGCCATGATCTTGGTTTTTTTGATGTTGAGCTTCAGACCATATTTTGCGCTCTCCTCTTTCACCCTCATTAAAAGGTTCTTTAATTCCTCCTCGCTTTCTGCCATCAAGGTTGTGTCATCTGCATATCTGAGGTTGTTGATATTTCTTCCGGCAATCTTAATTCCGGCTTGGGATTCATCTAGTCCAGCCTTTCGCATGATGAATTCTGCATATAAGTTAAATAAGCAGGGAGACAATATACAACCTTGTCGTACTCCTTTCCCAATTTTGAACCAATCAGTTGTTCCATATCCAGTTCTAACTGTAGCTTCTTGTCCCACATAGAGATTTCTCAGGAGACAGATGAGGTGATCAGGCACTCCCATTTCTTTAAGAACTTGCCATAGTTTGCTGTGGTCGACACAGTCAAAGGCTTTTGCATAGTCAATGAAGCAGAAGTAGATGTTTTTCTGGAACTCTCTAGCTTTCTCCATAATCCAGCGCATGTTTGCTATTTGGTCTCTGGTTCCTCTGCCCTTTCGAAATCCAGCTTGCACTTCTGGGAGTTCTCGGTCCACATACTGCCTAAGCCTGCCTTGTAGAATTTTAAGCATAACCTTGCTAGCGTGTGAAATGAGCGCAATAGTGCGGTAGTTGGAGCATTCTTTGGCACTGCCCTTCTTTGGAATTGGGATGTAGACTGATCTTCTCCAATCCTCTGGCCATTGCTGAGTTTTCCAAACTTGCTGGCATATTGGGTGTAGCACCTTAACAGCATCATCTTTTAAAATTTTAAATAGTTCAGCTGGAATATCATCACTTCCACTGGCCTTGTTATTAGCAGTGCTTTCTAAGGCCCATTTGACTTCACTCTCCAAGATGTCTGGCTCAAGGTCAGCAACCACACTACCTGGGGTGTACGAAACCTCCATGTCTTTCTGGTATAATTCCTCTGTGTATTCTTGCCACCTCTTCTTGATGTCTTCTGCTTCTGTTAGGTCCTTACCAGTTTTGTCCTTGATTATGGTAATCTTTGTACGAAATGTTCCTTTCATATCTCCAATTTTCTTGAACAGATCTCTGGTTTTCCCCATTCTATTGTTTTCCTCTATTTCTTTGCATTGCTCATTTAAGAAGACCCTCTTGTCTCTCCTTGCTGTTTTTTGGAAATCTGCATTCAGTTTCCTGTATCTTTCCCTATCTCCCTTGCATTTTGCTTGCCTCCTCTCCTCCGCTATTTGTAAGGCCTCGTTGGACAGCCATTTTGCTTTCTTGCATTTCCTTTTCCTTGGGATGGTTTTCGTTGCTGCCTCCTGTATAATGTTACGAGCCTCCATCCATAGTTCTTCAGGCACTCTGTCCACCAAATCTAAATCCTTAAACCTGTTCCTCACTTCCACTGTGTATTCATAAGGGATTTGATTCAGATTGTATCTTACTGGCCCAGTGGTTTTTCCTACTTTCTTCAGTTTAAGCTGGAATTTTGCTATAAGAAGCTGATGATCTGAGTTACAGTCAGCTCCAGGTCTTGTTTTTGCTGATTGTATAGAGCTTCTCCATCTTTGGCTGCAGAGAATATAATCAATCTGATTTCGATGCTGCCCATTTGGTGATATCCATGTGTAGAGTCGTCTCTTGTGTTGTTGGAAGAGAGTGTTTGTGATGACCAGCTTGTTCTCTTGACAGAACTCTATTAGCCTTTGCCCTGCTTCATTTTGAACTCCAAGGCCAAACTTGCCAGTTGTTCCTTTTATCTCTTGATTCCCTACTTTAGCATTCCAATCCCCTGTAATGAGAAGAACATCCTTCTTTGGTGTCATTTCTAGAAGGTGTTGTAGGTCTTCATAGAATTGGTCAATTTCACTTTCTTCAGCTCCAGTAGTTGGTGCATAAACTTGGATTACTGTGATGTTAAAAGGTCTGCCTTGGATTCGTATCGAGATCATTCTGTCATTTTTGAGATTGCATCCCATTACAGCTTTTGCCACTCTTTTGTTGACTATGAGGGCCACTCCATTTCTACTACAGGATTCTTGCCCACAGTAGTAGATATGATAGTCACCCGAACGGAATTCGCCCATTCCCTTCCATTTTAGTTCACTGATGCCCAGGATGTCGATATTTATTCTTGTCATCTCATTTTTGACCACATCCAGCTTACCTCCACTCATGGTTCTTACATTCCAGGTTCCTATGCAATATTTTTCTTTACAGCATCGGACTTTCCTTTCGCTTCCAGGCATATCCGCAACTGAGCGTCCTTTCGGCTTTGGCCCAGCCGCTTCATCAGCTCTGAATCTACTTGTACTTGTCCTCCGCTCTTCCTCAGTAGCATGTTGGACGCCTTCCGACCTGAGGGGCTCATCTTCCAGCGTCATAACTTTTATATGCCTGTTGTCTTTGTCCATGGAGTTTTCTTGGCAGGGATACTGGAGTGGCTTGCCAGTTCCTTCTCCAGGTGGATCACGTTTAGTCAAAACTCTCCACTATGACCTGTCCATCTTGGGTGGCCCTGCATGGCATAGCTCATAGCTTCTCTGAGTTATTCAAGCCCCTTCGCCACGACAAGGCATTGATCCATGAAGGGAATATTACACACATCAATTAGCACCTTCTCTTATTTTAACATATCATATATTATCTCCTGTCCTCCATGTTACAAATTTTTAGGAAAGGCAACTGAAATAATGTCAAATAATGGTAATGCATCATCAGCCTTTCCTAACCCTCAATCAACGTTAATGAAGCATTATCTTAGAATACGATTGAACTGTGGGGTTTACTTTTTATAAAATGTGGTTTCTCACATGAAAATAAGCTGCTCTATGTCCATGAACCTGCCCATTCTTCATCAGGGTCCTAAGTTCACCATGAAGTTCTTCATCCTCTGCACAATAATCCTCCACCCCTGCTGAGTGTGGGCACATTGGATTTATAGGGTTAGGGTCTAGATAAAAAATAAAATAGAAAAATTCCTTCCAGTAGCTCCTTAAGAGACCAACTAAGATTGTCATTGGTATGACCTTTTGTGTGCATGCATACTTCTTCAGATACACTGAAACAGAAGTCACCAGACCCTTATATATAGGGTGTTGGGATCCACAGAATGCTGTGTGAAATAGTAAGTCTGCACTAGTAACGTGAAACTAGCTGATGCAATACTTTCTATGGGAGTACTGGGTCAGAATGACTCAGCAGTAATGTGCAGTCAGTTGATTGGCTGTCAGTGGTTTAAAAGGGAAACCTTTCCAGCAGTGAGTGTGGTGGTGTTTTAGAAGGGTGTGGTCAGTGTGAGGTTTAGAGAGAGTGCATCAACTGCATGTGTATGAACTGCCTGTAGATATTTGTATATAGCTCACAATAAATATACTGCACTAAAGAAACTGGAACTCTAACATCTCTGCTAAAGCGCCGTGAAGGAATTCGCGACAGTCCAACTACACACATTCCCAATTCACCCTGCACCATGCCTGAGGGGGCTGCCTCAGTCTCCCTAACGGTGGAGCAGGCGCTGAGAAGAGCCTTCTCTCTGCCCCCCCCCCCGAAGTATAGGAAACATTACAAAGAAGACCTTGGACAACAACAACCACAACAACAATTATTGTAAGTCACTTTGGGCTGCCCTGGGTAAGAGAAAGTGACTAATAGATTCAATAAAGGGGGGAAAACAATTGCAGTAATAATTAGGCAGGCTGGGGGGGGGACCCCATCCCCACCAATTTCCATAACAATCTTCCCAATCGCTTAAATACCACAGATTTAAGAGATCTGATGTAGTGGGGATAATGGAAACCTGGTGGAATGGAGAAGAGTGGGGAACATTTATCTCTGGGTAGGAACCCTTTTTATGCGGGACTTATGCGGGATTCAGCCCTTAGGACCAAAGCACCAAAAAGCAGTCTCTCCACCAAAATGCTCCTTTTTGAGGCAAGAAGAGCAGTGAGATTGAGATGCCGGTGCGGACGCTATTTTCTACTCCTGAGAAGCACAGCTTCAAGCTTACCCAGCACAGCGATGGATTCCAAAAGAAGAAGAAATTTGGATTAAATTGGTGAGATCTAAATTAAAAACTTTTTATAATTAAGTATAATTCAGAAGACAGTGGGGTGGAAAAAGGGTCAGCCCCAGGTGGGATCTGACATATACCACGAGTGTATAACTTTAACAAATAACTAAATAACTAACCTGCAGCGGAACCATAAATTCTTCAAAACACAGTTGTTTTGAGTGGGAAATATACGGTACCAATTTTTAAAAAAGGGGGTGGAAATCCCTTATTTTAAAACCATAGGTTGCTTTCTTTTGAGAACTCTTGGCACCGTGGTGGAGAACTTCCTGAAAACTTTTACTTTTGCTTTTAAATGAAATGTGTAGTTAAAATTAAGGAGACATTATAAATAAGAGGAAGCCAGACCACAGCATTTGCAGCTAAGAATCTGCAGTCTGAACTGAGGATTTATTTAGTTACAGACTAATATTTCTCTTTTTTTATTTTGGGGAAAAGCCGTGCGGAGGGAGAATGATCTGAACTCTCCCCCACCTTCTTTTCTTTCTGGTTTTGTGGATTTAGAGAGTACGGAGCCTGGATTATTTCTTTATTTCTTTCTTTTTGGTGGACTTCTCTTCTTCATTTTAAAATAAGGACAGTGGATTAAGCCAACAAGCGGCTGAAGACTGGTTGTTGTTTTTGGTTTTATTATTATTACTAGCTGTACTCAGCCACGCTTTGCTGTGGCCCATCCCTGTGAGTCCCCCAGCCTGTCCCGACCCATGAGGTACCGTGTTTCCCCCTTTTTAAGACACCGTCTTATTACTTTTTTTTCTCAAAAAACCACAGGGTGGCTTATTTTTGGTGGGATGTCTTACTGGTATTTTTATTATGAGTCTGAGTGTGCGTCACTGGCCCAGCCCTCTCTCCCCAGCCCTGGGATGTTCGCAAAGGGCTGCTCTCTCTCTCCTCTGATGTGGGGACTCACTTAATAGCAATCTGCTACACTGGAGCTTCTTAAATCTAAACCAGTATAATGGAATCTATCTGTGTGATACAGTCCTAGCAGTAGCCTATACGTAAAAGCAAATAAGGATCTCTACTAGCCAGCTGCCCGAGACTTAAGTTCCAACAGTCTGAAGAACAATGTAACACTTTGTAGTGATAGCAAAGAAGCTACCTGCTGAGAACAAAGAAGCCAGCTAAACAGCAATTAAGATTGCTGACTTGGTAAATGGTAGCATTTAAGAAGCAATTGAGCTAGCGAGGTGAGTTAAATTTTTGTGGGTAAAGGAAGCTAGGACCGGCAGTTTAACTTTTGTGCTCGCAAACAGCAAGACGGAAAAAGTCCTTATTTTTTAAAAAAAGTCCCCAAGGCAAGGACTGCGATCCAGACTACTTACAAATCCTTAAAGGAGCAGCTCCACAGACAAGCAAGCATAAGGTAGAAAGGAAGGCTGCTTTATGCCTCGGTAAAAGCAAGGAGACAACAATCAGACACAGGAGACTGCCGGCGCATAGAATGGAAGGGAAAGGTGGAGGGAAGCGAGAGGTGGGTTCTCTCTCTCTCTCTCTCTCTCTCTCACACACACACACACACAGAGAGAGAGAGAGAGAGAGAGAGAGAGAGAGAGAGAGAGAGAGAGAGAGTCACGCACACGGAGATCTCCCTTAAAGGGAAAACAGCCTTTGCATTCGAGAGGCAGCGGCTTCAAAAGCCCCTCTCCCGTCAAGAGGAAATCAAGAGGCAACTCATGGGTGGGCGCATAGAATGGAAAGGAAAGGTGGGGGGAAGCGAGAGGTGGGCTGTGTGTGTGTGTGTGTGTGAGAGAGAGAGAGACGCGGGGGGGGGGGTGGAGAGACAGAGAGACACGTAGATCTCTTCCTTAAAGGGAAAACAGCCTCTGCATTCACGAGGCAACGGCTTCAAACGCCCCTCTTTTCTTCCTCGTGCCTTCATCTCCTCCCCACCCCACTTTTCTCCTCTTCACCAAGTACAGCTTACACAGCTTGGCTAAAAAAAATATTTTCGAATCCTTTTATTTAAAAAAATGCTCTCAGAAACGGGGAGGGAAAATCACGATGCTTCAGCAGCCAGCAGCTACGGCTCTTCAGTGCATTTTTACAAGCTTTTAAAGGAAATACGTGTCTGTGGAGCGACAGCAAAATGGGGAGATATTTTAAGGGGGCTTGGCTGGCGAGAGGGGGGGTTATTGCTACTGGGTGAAGGGTCTATCAGTATGTCTTATTTTCGGGGTATGGCTTGTATCGCGCAATTGCTTAGAAATCCTGCTATGGCTTATATAATGACTACGTCTTAAAATAGGGGAAAGACGGTATCCTGCCCCTCCTCCCCCATCCGCCGGCTCATCCCTGTTACTTCCCCCACCCTGTCCCGACCAATGAACTATCCTGCCCACTCCTCCCCCCATCCCGGGGTCTGGCCTGAGATGGGGGCAGAGGTGTCATCAGGGTCTGGCCTGACTCGCGGTGTTCATGCGGCGGTGAATGAATCCGGCCTGTGGTGGCGGTGGCAGCTGCGGTGGGTTCCGGCCTTTGGGGGTGTCAGTGGCGACTGTACTGGGTCTGGCTCGTGGGGTGGCTGAGACTGTGGCGGGGTCCGGCTTGTTTCAGACGGCATTGGTGCCGTTGTTGTTATAATGGTGGGGCGTGGCGTGGTTTTCAGCGTGGCGTGGCGGTGAGGTGCGGGTTGTCTCTGATGGTGGGATGTTGGGGCCTAGGGGCAGGATCCCGCCTTCGCCCTTTGTTGAGGAATGGCCGTTGTGGCAGTTACAGCATGTTGGTTGCAGACGTCATGATCTTGCATGGATTCCCTCTCTCTAGACCAGGGATGTCCAAAGTGCATTTGGGGGGCCTAATCTCTCTGTGTACTAAAAAAGGTCAACAACTTTGGTTGGCCCGCATGCATGTTCATGTCCATGTCATTAAATCTTTCCCTCTTCGAAAAAAGCTTGGGCACCCCTGCTCTAGACAAAAGAGACCCACCAAGCCTTGCCTGAGTTCCCGGGCGGAGCCAGGAGCGCCCCAGGGATTCCTGCCAGGGGGAACCCAGAACACGCAGAGGGTCGCGGAATTGAGGCCTCGCTTCAAGTCCCAGCCCTTCGACTGAAGGAAGGGGGAGGTGGGAGCACTCCTGCTTGGGGATGGGGGTCCTCTGCAGCAGGATTGCATGGATGGGGGCCTCTACAGATAGCGCCCAGGAAGTGAGCTGTTGTTGTTGGGGGGTCTCTGCCCCCTTTCTCTCCCCGCTCATCGCCCCTACCCCGCCCTTCAGCTCTACCTCTTTGTCCTCTGTGCTCCCCCTCCCTTGCTCGCTATTCTATTCCGATTTCCGCCAGGGGGAACCCGGAATTGAACCACGCAGAGGGTCGCAGAATTGAGGCCTCGGTTCAAGTCTCAGCCCTTCGACAGAAGGAAGGGGGGGAGCACTCCCATACTTTCATTTTAACCCCCCCCCCGCCCCGAATCCTGCTCTCCCTTCCCAGCTGCCCTTCAGAACAGGGGGAGGAACAGTGCATCCTTCTCCCCCGCCTCACAACCCCCCCCCAAATATATCGCACCTCTTTTTCCTCCTCCTCCTCTGCAGACCTGCTCCTCTTCCGGAAATGTGGATGGAGGCCACTCCCCTCCAAGCTTGGCCCCCCTCTCCCTCTCCAAACCTCCCTGCCTCTCTAGGAAGTGGAGCTCACTAACCCTTGGGGATGAATGAGTGACGCCTCCCTCCCAGAACACATAAATTCTCTCTGAATATCCTGTTTCTTTCCTATTAATGTCCCAGGTTCGGTTCCCAGAGACGGCAGGGAAGGAGACTCCCCCCTCCCAAAAAGTTCTCCGGGGCAGGGAGGTGGCACAGCCTACAATTCCTCCTTCCTCTCTTTCAATCCTCTGTCGGTGTTACAGGAATTTTTAGAATGATGGGGGGGCATCCTGACACCTGAGTGCCAGACAGGTAGCAATAGCAAAACTAGATCAGTACAAAAGGGGTGATTAACGACATGATCTAAATATCTCTTTTGTATACTTAATTGATGTGTGGTGGAGGTCAAGGGAAGTTGGGGGCAAGCCCTGATGCTCAGCACCCAGACCCTCCCGACGGGGATGTATGTAGGAGTGTAATTTTAGGGGTGTTGTGGGTCTCTTTGGAAAAGTCTTCTGTTGGTCTTCTGATTCAGTGTATCTGCAGAAGTGTGCATGCACACAAAAGCTTATACCAAGAACAAACTTTGTGGGTGCTACTGAACATTTATTTTTTATTTTTTATATATATTTCTACTGTGCCAGACCAACACGGCTACCTACCTGAATTTATAAAACTGATTAAAGTGGGAGCCATCCTTTGTTCTGGGCTTCTTCCAGCTTCTCCCATGTGGTAGGTGGAAGTCCTGTTGCAAGAGTCTTTTGAATTAAGACCAGGCCCACTGGCTGCTGTTTTGCTCCACTATTCCTGGCTGGTGTCTTTGTTTGGTCATCCAAGTGAGCTCAAGGATTTTCCTATAACACGGGGGAGGGGGATATGGTCATGTTTACACCCATTTCACAACATGGGGGAGGCAGGGACATGGCATAGTAGGGTGTCTGCATTACAACAGCCCTGCAAAGTAGACTGGATTTGTGGGGTTTGGAACAGTAACTTACAACAACCCTAAACGGTAGTCCAGTGTCATCATTATGGGTGCCTTTATAAAATAGGGGCTGGTGTTTGAACTTGGGCTGGATGCAGGAAGGACCTTTGTTAAGGTTGAACCAAGGCTGCTGCGGGGATAAAATAAACTTTATGCAAGGCAGTAACCTCAATTCAAGGTTTCTGCTGATGGAGCACCTAGTGACTGCTAGCATGGCAGGGCTTCTGGGGCAGCCTGTGTCTTGCAAGGAGGGTCCCAGCTCCAACACCAGACACCTCCAGTTGAATGCATGAGGTGGCAGAGGAGGGGAAGCCTCTTTGGATCAACCCAAACCATGGGATCCAAGTTACAAGAAAGGCAACTCCGACTAAATGTCAGGAAGAACATTCTGTCAGTTAAGAGCAATTTGACAGTGGAACGATCTCCCTCAGAAGGGGGTGGACTCTCCTTCCTTGGAGGCTTTTAAGCAGAGGTTGGAGGGCCGCCATCTGTCTTAGATGTTTGAGTTGAGATTCCTGCATTGCAGGCAGCCCTGATCCTTTCCCCTTAAAAAGCAAAATACAAACTATACAATAACTTAACATAATAATAAAATAGAAACAAGACAAGAAACAATTATGCTAAAGTTAAACTACTCCCCACCCCAACTAAACATTTGTCCTACCCCAAACAGAAAGTAAATAATAAAATAATATATCATAAAAAACCACCATTCAAGGTGTAGCAAATAAAGAACACTTAAAGCATTTAAAATCATTTTCGCCACTTGCTGCAAAGAGCTGCTCAGAGTATGTGTGAGTGTGGGCCCTGCCCCCTAGGCCTGATGGAGTTGGCTGAAGGAGGGAGCAGTCTTCGCATGCACTCACAAGAGCAGCAATAGCAGCAGTCCAGGTAGCTTGAGATGATAATGTATATATTTATTGCTGTTTAGAACAAAATCTGTACAACTTCTCACTCACTTGCACATGCATTGCTTCTGAATCTAATAAAAGAACCATTTTGCATTTAGCAAAACACACACCTGCTACTATCCTAAGGGAGTCGTGCATATCTATGGCGTGAACACATTTGGAGTACTGTGCACAGTTCAGCATTTGGGACCTTTTAGTTTGGAGAGAAGATGAGGAAGGAGCGACTGATCAGATAGCAGGGAGAAAGAGGATAGAGAAAAGCTCCACCCCCTCATAAAACTAGAACTCATGGAATCCAATGAAGCAGGAAGGGTGGAAGATTTAGGAGAGCGAAAAGAGTGGTCTCCCCCCTCCTCTGCATCCAGCCAGTACATGATAGTGCATTGTGGTCTGCTGTAAGAAGGAGTCCCTCGGATCATGTCCTTTTGCAAAGGTGGAGGGGAGGCTTTCCACCCTCAGGGCCCAGAGGTGGCTCCTGTCTTGGGGCAGCTGGTGGATTTGGAGGAAGTTGACCCTCAGCGCTCTCGGTTTGGGACCTGCCTTCCGCACTATACTCATCCATATTGTTTCTCCCCTGTGCCTTTTTGGGGATAGCACTCTACACGCACTTGTGTCACCATGCCCCCATCAGCACATTGCTTTCAGATGCTCTGGTACGGCCCCTTCTTCCCTGTGCCCCCTTCCCTCCTCATGCAAGAAGTGCAGCTAGGAACAGAGCCTTTCCTGCTTATGCCACTAAACACCCCTTTTATTTCTCCTGCCACCAAATATATCTATGCACAATCCTATATAATAAAGTCCCTGTGCCTCTGCGTCCAGTTCCCTGTGTCCCTGTGTCCGCGCTACTGCGCATGTGCCCCACAGACACAGGGATTGGACGCAGAGACTGCACGCACACACACACACACACTCTCTCTCCCCACCCCCCCACCCCTCTGCCAACCGCTGCTCACAAGCGCCTCACTGCGCAAGTAGGAGGCAGCTTCCTTTGCCGCTGCCGCAGAAAGAGGCCGAATCACGGCCTTCTCCCGGGCGCCCGCTGCCCTCAGTGGAGCGCCCGACGAAGCGGCAGCCGTGGGAGGGCGGCCATGGGTTCTTGGAAACCGCTTGACCGATTCCGCACAAATTTGGACACACCGTTCCTTGCCAATACGAGAGTGTTTGCAGAACCTTAGATTCATAAGATCCCACCCCTAACACACCTAAAAACGTGATTTTCTCTGTAAAAAAAAGTCTAAATATTGCGCCCTCAAGTTGACATCAAAGGAACAGATGGCAAATATTGCCATAATCCCGCCCACTCCTCTTCCTCCTCCTCCTCTTCTAGGCCAAATGGAGGTACTGACTTGCCTGGGTGGGGGTTGGGGGGAGGAGGGGACTGGATGTAGGTCAGGACAGAGTTGGGGATTCACAGGGATGAGCGGGGTGGGGGGAGGAACAGAATAGGACATGGATGGGGCAGTCACAGCGATTAGCCACTGCAAGGTGTGGCAGGGCCAGCTAGTATATCTCTAAATCAAAGGAAAAGGTGAGGGTTTCAAGATTAACTTGGGCATACTGTATAGTACCGGTAGGTGCTTTCAATCTTTCTGTGTCATGATTCCATTAGTGCAATTATAACAGTGGGAGAGTTATGTTGCTGTTCCTATAATATTAATCTAACTAACTCTGCTTCCAAAGCAACACCACCAATCTCAGCTCCACTTTGTGCAACTCTCCATTCCCAGATACAAACATTTCCAACTCCTTCCACCAAACACCAAAACCAGCTCACTCCCCATTCAGCAGCAACACTCCAGACTTACATACTGCCCCTCCTTATCTAACAATACATTAAATATTTCATTATGCTTACTATTGTGAAATGTTACCTTCATTACTTTAAATACATGTCTAAACAACGTTACATATAAACTACGAAAGTTCATATATGCTGCATGCATTTAAGATTGAATTCCTGTTACTGATGTGAAGGAAAGTGTCAATTCAGAGAGAAACATGTTCTGCGCTCTAAATGGTTCCACCCCATGGAATTCCGTAGATGTTTTGGAAAAGCATTTCGTACTAACTACTTCCCTAGCACTTACATGGTTTCCTCCCCTATATGAGTTTGTTGGTGTTTTGTAAGAAGTCCACTCCAACTGAAGAACATTCCACATTCCATGCATTTAAATGGTTTCTCTCCTGTGTGAATCCGTTTATGAATTCTAAGGCTCCCACTCCTACTGAAGCACGTTCCACACACCATGCATTTAAATGGTCTCTCCCCTGTGTGAATCCGTTGATGAATTCTAAGGTTTCCATTATTAGTGAAGCTCTTTCCACACTCCATGCATTTAGATGGTTTCTCCCCCGTGTGACTCCGTTGATGAATTCTAAGATGTCCACTGTTACTGAAGCGCTTTCCACATTCAATACATTTAAAGGGTTTCTCTCCTGTGTGAGTCCGTTGATGAATTCTAAGGCCTCCACTCCGACTGAAGCTCTTTCCACACTCCATGCATTTAAATGGTTTATCCCCTGTGTGAGTCCGTTGATGTCTTCTAAGGTGTGAATTTTCACTGAAGCTGTTTCCACACTCCATGCATTTAAATGGTTTTTCCCCTGTGTGAGTCCGTTGATGACTTCTAAGGTGTCCACTCCGACTGAAGCTCTTTCCACACTCCATGCATTTAAATGGTTTCTCCCCCGTGTGAATCCGCTGATGATTTCTAAATGTTCCACTATCAGTGAAGCTCTTTCCACAATCCATGCATTTAAATGGTTTCTCCCCCGTGTGAATCCGTTGATGATTTCTAAGGCTCCCACTGTGACTGAAGTACGTCCCACACTCCATGCATTTAAATGGTTTCTCCCCTGTGTGAGTCCGTTGATGTATTCTAAGGCTTCCACTGTGACTGAAGCACATTCCACACTCCATGCATTTAAATGGTTTCTGCCCCGTGTGAGTCCGTTGATGACTTCTAAGGACTCCACTCTGACTGAAGCACATTCCACACTCCATGCATTTAAATGGTTTCTGCCCCGTGTGAGTCCGTTGATGACTTCTAAGGACTCCACTCTGACTGAAGCACATTCCACACTCCATGCATTTAAATGGTTTATCCCCTGTGTGAGTCCGTTGATGTCTTCTAAGGCTTCCACTGTGACTGAAGCTGTTTCCACACTCCATGCATTTAAATGGTTTACCCCCAGTGTGGGTTCGTTGATGTTTTCTAAGGTCTCCACTCTGACTGAAGTTCTTTCCACACTCCATACTTTCAAATTGTTTATCCTCTCCTCTTCCCACACTCCATGTATTTAAATGGTTTCTTCGTTATTCCCATTGGATTTGGCCCACCAGAATTTTGACCGCCTTTTCCATTGTCTTCTTTCGACAGGGGGGTGGGGAATCCTATTTGTTTTCTAGGAAGAGAACAAAGGAATATTACACACATCAATTAGCACCTTCTCTTATTTTAACATATCGTATACAGTGGTACCTTGGTTTAAGTACACAATTGGTTCCGGAAGTCTGTACTTAACCTGAAGCGCATTTAACCTGAAGCGAACTTTCCCATGCAAAGTAATGGAATGTGGATGAATCCGTTCCAGACAGGTCTGCTGAGTACTTAAACTTAAAGTATTCAACTTCCGGTCGAGGAGCGCTGGTGTCGAGACGCGTTCGGAGGAGCTCCGCAACCGGAGGAACCTCGGCGGCCAAGAGCAAAGCGTGAGGGGGGGCTAGCGTCAATTTCCCCCCCTCAGATTAAGTGATAGCATGGGGCTATCGCGAAAAGAAAGAAAAGCGGCGCGAGAGGCAGAACTCCACCCTCCTGGCACTGAAGTACGGTGGAAGGGGGGGGGAGAGGCGCCAAGCGCAAAACTTACTGGCGGCTCTTCGGCAAGACGCTTTTTGAGGTCTCGACCAGCAAGCGCTGAGGCACTCCGACCAAAGAAGCATAAGAAAGCATAAGAAAAACCGCTAATGACGACTGAGGTGAGAACACGAAGGAGGCGAAGGAGGCGAAGAGAGAGAGAGAGGCGGTAAGGGGGAAGAAAGGTCGGAGGGTTGCCATGTTTTACTGAGAAAGAAAACTTGTAACGGAGAGACTTTGTACGGACTTTTATAAACGTTTAATCAGGGGAAAGCAATCACCAGGTTGTTGCCAAGAGGAGGAAATTTTAGCGAAGCCTGAAACAAGCCTGAGCCGGCACAGGTTAGTGGAGGCGGCAGGCAAGTGGGAGGCGAGAGAGACAAGATCAATTGAAAGCAAGGCAAGACTGGCGTGCGGGAGGAAGAGGAGGATATTTTATTCTATTTTCCTGACTTTGGAGTGGAGCCAGAAAGGCAGAGAATACTAAAAGATGGAGGACAAATTTTAGCAGACTCACGCAGTCCATGGACTTCCCCCTTCTCTAAGGAAGTGAATAGTGGGAAAACTGAGCGACGAAACGCCCACACCTATCGTAAAGAAGGGAGTGAGGAGCGAGGATTAAAGGTGGAGAGCGACATCTAGAGGAGGGGAGGAACTCTCACTTCTAAACAAGCCGATATAATTTAAAACTGTGCCCTACAGGGAGAACTGTTGGAGAGACTAAGCCAGAGATAGGAAGGAAAGTTCATTCTCTGCCTATTGAGTGGAAACCAATGTTGTATTAGCTTAATAGTGGGGAACTCCCAGTGAGAGAGAAGATACCAGGGCATCCACGCGAACAGCGATCCATAAGACCAGCAGCATGAATAAAAATAAAGCCCAAACAACAACGGCAGCAGCAAGCCAAGCTAGGAGACAATCATCATCTCCAGATAATGACGCCTTATCAGACATCAAAGAACTTATTACGGAGATGAACAAATCTCTGAGCGATAAATTAGACGCCGTTGAGTCCAAAATAGAGTCTGTAGAGTCCAAAATAGAACAGAACTCTAAAATGATCACAGATATGTCTGGACCACGGGTGTCAAACACAAGGCCCGGGGGCCAAATCCGGCCCGCCAGACCTCGTCATGTGGCCCGCCGAGCGCCCCAGCCAGCGGGACCCAGCAGTGGGACCTTGCTGCTGAAGCGCTGCACCAACAAAGCGCCGACAAACAGCTGGGGCCGGGGAAATGCTTTTTGCCCCTGGGTCCCTTCGCGCTCTTTTCTGGCGCTGAATCAAGGCGGCGACCCCCCCTCCCCTTTCTTTCTTCCTCTCTCTCGTTCTTATTCTTTCTTTCCCTCTCCTTCCTTCCTTCCTTCTTTATCTCTGTCTTCTCTCCCTCTTTCTTTTTCTTTCCTTCTTTATTCCTTCTTTCCTACTCTTCTTTCTCTCACCTCTTTTCTTCCTCTCTCCCTCCTGCTCCCTCTTTTCTTTCTTTCTTCCTTACTTCCTTCCTTTCTTCCTTCCGTCCTTCCCAACTTTCTTCCTCTCCCTCATTCTTATTCTTTCTTTCCCTCTACTTCCTTCCTTCTTTCTCCCTTTCCGTCTTCTCTCCCTCTTTCTTTTTCTTTCCTTCTTTATTCTCTTCCTTATTTCCTACTCTTCTTTCTCTCCCCTCTTTCCTTCCTTCCTTCCTCTCTCCCTCCCACTCCCTCTTTTCTTCCTTTCTTCCTTCCTTCCTCCCCTCCCTCTCCCTCTCCCTCTCCCTCTCCTCAGAAACATAGGATGCTGCTTTATACTTCTGGCCCTTAAACCCTGGAACCAGGAGAGCAGCTTCAGTGAGTCAACCTCAGCCAGTCCCTTTGGTGAAGGGTGGTGGCTCACTGGCAGAACATCTGTCCTGCATGCAGAAGGACCCCAGCATCTCCAGGTACTAGTAGCTCTGCAAAGGTCCTGCATGAAACCCTAGCGAGCCTCCACCACCCAGTGCAGTTACCAAAAATCATTTTTCAATAAATTGTACAATAATTGTACATTTGAATATCTACTTGCCATTATTCTGACCATGTTTCTGCTTTCAGAGCTAGTTATTACTTACATTATTACAAAAACAGTAATAATTGAATGCAGTGACAATAATTTATGATAATAAAGAGTGGACACATAGTCCTACAGATACAACCGGCCCTTTGAGGGTGACCAAACTGCTGATGCGGCCCCCGATGAATTTGAGTTTGACACCCCTGGTCTGGACAAATAGCAGAACTAAGCACCAAAAATAAAGAGCTGGACAAAGCAGTAAAAGAAACAAACCTGAAAGTAAACAAACAGGAGGAGGCTATCAAGAAAGTGGTGCAGGAGACTAAAGAACTGAAAAGAATGCAAAATAAAGAGGATGATAGAAGGGACTGGAGAAAAAGGTGTGAAGAATTAGAGGACCAGATGGCATTAATTGAGATGAGGCAAAAGGCCCTTCTTCTCCGAATGAGAGGCGTCCCAGAGGCCCAAAATGAACAGATCGAAGAAAAAATGGTGAAGGAGCTGGCTGCGTGGCTAAAAGTAAAAGAAGAGGACTTATGGATGGATGTGGACAAAATCTACAGAGTGAGGATGGAGAAAAAGAAAAAGCTGACGGGAGACTGCATGGTCCATCTGAACACATCATTACTGAAGGATAAGATTCTACAAAGGAAGAAGAAAGAGGACCTTGTAATAGATGGGAAAGTGATAGCTATCTACAAAGAAATCCCGAAAAGATTTAGACTGAAAAGACAAAATTATAAAAGCTTGACAGATGCCCTGAGGAGAAGAGGAATTTGGTTCACCTGGGAGTACCCAGAGGGTTAGACTTTTTTTTACAAGGAAAGAAGGAAGACAATAAAATCAGCCGAGGAGGCGGAGAGGTATAGTAGAAAGCTTAGGAATGAAATAGGAGGGGAGGAAGGCGAGAGCAACACTGAAGAAGGGCAAGTAGAAGGATAGAAGTGGGAGGGGGAAAGAATTGGTTGTATATCCTCCTTTTCTTTTGGTTTTGTGAATTTCTTTTAGGCTCTAAGGGGGTGGTTCGTGTTCAGAAGTTGCCAGAATAACATAACGACATAACATAACGATACAATAAGTCTCCTTTTTATTTTATCTACTTTCCATTTTTTGGCGCAGTGTAAAGTGTGAGTATATTTTGGCTGGTCTGAGTTATTAAAGTGTGATATTAAAGTGATGAATCTAAAGGTGATCTCATGGAACGTGAACGGTCTGAATAATAAATTGAAGAGGAATAAGGTAGAACACATTCTAAAGAAAGGGGTTTGGGATGTGATCTGCCTCCAAGAAACGCATGTAGCTAACAGACACAAGAGAGTTTTAGACAATAAAAGGTTGGGAGAGGTACACACATCGCTGGATGAGAGAAAGAAGAGGGGGGTAGCCACTTATGTAAGGAAAAATATCAAGACAGAAAAGATCCTCCAGGATGAAGAAGGAAGAATGGTAGGTACAAGGTTATACTTACCAGGCGGTAACGTGATAGTGATTAACATCTATGCACCTAATGGATGCAAATCAGGTTTTTTTAGAAAGTTGAAAGATCAGATGGGTAAGATAATAGAAGAGGAGGAAATTATATTAACGGGGGACTTTAACAGGGTCTGGAATGCGAAACGGGATAGAACAAGTAAAGAGAGAAAGAGTAGTGGAGAATTACCAAAAGAATTTCGAGATTTAATAGATGAGTATGAATTAAAGCAGGGGTCCCCAGACTACGGCTCCCGGGCCGGATGCGGCCCAATTGGCCTCCCAATCCGGCCCGCGACGACCCCCGCCGCCTGCTGCCGCCGCCCGCTCTTACAGCGCGCGGCGCGGCGACGATCTTCAAAATCGGCAAAAAATCGCCGAAAATCCTTTGTGCGCATGCGTATGACCCCAGAAGAGGTCATTTCCGATGCACTTCCGGGTCGGGGGAGGCCCATACGCATGCGCACAAGCGATTTTCGGCGATTTTTTCCGACCATGTGCGTGTGCGCACGGGCACGCACTCCCCCGCCCTCCGGCCCGCTGCGCGCGCACTCCCCTGCCCTCCGGCCCGAAGCCCGGTAAGTCTGGGGACCCCTGAATTAAAGGATGGTTGGAGAATAAGAAATCCCAAGGAAAAGAAATTCACCCACTACTCAGGTCTCCAAAAGTCGGCAGCCAGATTGGATATGGTGTGGCTATCCGCAAATTTGATGCTAAAAATAAGGAACAGTGAAATTTTACCAAAATCAATAAGCGATCATAACCCGGTAATGGTAAGTCTGAAAGAGAAAGAAAGAAGGAAAGGTAGGTGGCGAATGGATGAAGAGATACTAAATGACAAGGTGTTCGTTGCAAAGGTGAAAAAATTACTGACGGAATTTTTTCAAATAAATACGAGGGAGGACACGGATACAACAACAGTCTGGGAAGCGAGCAAAGGTTTTGTGAGGGGCATTTATATTCAACAGAAAAGTAGAATTAATAGAGAGAGAAGGGAAATATTTAAAAAAAATAGAAAAGGAAATAGAAGAAAAGGAGAAGGAATTGGGAAAAAATCCAAATGAGACAAAAATAGCAAACCAGATCCAAATTTTACAGAATAGCTTGTCAATGGTGATAGGGAATGAAATTGAAAAGAAGATAAAATGGGCAAAACAAAGACAGTTTGAATTAGGAGGGAAAGCCGGACGCCTTTTATCATGGCAATTGAGGAAAAAACAGGAAAACAGTTTAATCACAAATATTAAGGAGAGAAAAATTGGACCAAAGGGGAAGACATTCAAAAATGCTTTTGGAAATATTATAAAAATTTATACAAAGAGGAAGATATAAGTGAGAGAAAATTAGATAATTATTTTAGAAATCTAAATTTGACCGAATTAAAAGATGAAGAGAAAAAAGAGTTAAGTACCCCAATATTAAAGGAAGAAATATTCGGCGTAATAAATAAATCAAAACAAGGAAAGTCTCCTGGGACAGATGGATTAGCAAGCCAACATTATAAAAATTTTAAAGATGAAATAATAGAGATATATCAGAAACTTGCTAATGAAATCTTGGGAAAGGGAGTATTTCCCAAATCCTGGCAACAGGCATTCATCGTATTAATCCCAAAAGATAATAATAAAAAGGAGGAAGTTGGAAATTATAGACCCATATCCCTCCTGAATTCGGATTATAAAATTTTCGCATTGATTTTGGCAAATAGATTAAAAAAAATATTGAACAGGATATTAGGCAATGAACAGCAGGGATTTTTGCCCAAACGTAAAATGTGTAATAATATGAGAATACTTTTAGATGCAATTGAGTTCCTTGATTGGAATCCGAGCCAAAAAGTAGCCTTTGTTTTCCTCGACGCTGAGAAAGCGTTTGATAATTTGATCTGGAAATTTATGAAGAAAGCAATGGAGGAGATTGGGATAGAGGGGAATTTTTTAAGGGGAATAAATGCGATATACAAGGAGCAATCAGCAAGAATAATAATAAACAGCGAAGTCACAGAATAATTTGAAATTAAAAAAGGAACGAGACAGGGATGCCCATTGTCCCCCCTCTTATTTATCTTATCAATAGAATGCCTGATAAAGGAGATAAAAGAAGATAGAAATATCAGAGGATTGAAGGCTAGGAAGAGTGAGATCAAACCTAAGGCCTTTGCAGACGACATCTTGATAATATTGGAGGACCCAGCAGATTCTGTGGAAAAGTTGAAATCAAAATTAAAAAACTACGGAGAGATAGCAGGATTTAAGGTTAATACAGGGAAAACAAAAATGATTGCTAAAAATATGAGGGAAAATGAAGTGAAGAAATTAGAATTGGTTACAGGCTGGGAGGTGGTAAAAAAGGTAAAGTATTTGGGAATAATAGTGACTAAGAACAATGTAAACCTATATGAAAATAACTATAGAAGGTTGTGGAAAGAAATAAAAAAAGATTTAGAGAAATGGGATAATCTACACCTATCAATAATAGGAAGAAACTCAACAATAAAAATGATGATATTGCCAAAAAAATTATTCTTGTTTCAGATGTTACCAATTATCGGGAAAACTGAGATCTTTAATAATTGGAGGAGAGATCTAAGTAGATTTATCTGGGGTAAAAAGAAACCCAGAATCCAATTTAGATTACTAACAGATAGCAAAGAGAAGGGAGGATGGGGTGTACCGGATTTAAAATTGTATTATGCTGCAGCAAATTTGTGTTGGTTAAAAGAATGGATCGTGTTAAGAGAATAGAGAAGTATTAGATTTAGAGGGGTTTAGAAACTCTCTTGGTTAGCATGCATATCCCCTACAAGAAAACGAAAAGATCCACAAGGAATTCTCAGACCACGTGATTAAAAATTCAATATTTAAGGTATGGTTGGAATACAGGAAATTACTAGAACCAAAGACACCGTGGTGGGCATCACCTTTCGAAATGACGGCCCTGGGGCGGGGGGAGGAAATAAAGAAAGATGGATAACATATCAAGACCTGATAAAAGTGGTAGATAAACAATATATTCTGAAACCATATGAGGAGGTTAAGAATCACTGTGCAAGCTGGTTACAATATAATCAAATACAGAGTTTACGAAACATAAGGGAATTGGCTTTCAGGAAAAAAGATCAAAATTACAAGAAATGTTAATCGAAAACGGGGGGAAACAATTGGCAGCAATATATAAATTTCTGTTGGAGTGGAATCTAAAAGATGAGACAGTTAAAGTTGTTATGGTAAAGTGGGCACAGGATTTTGGCAGAGCTATTGATTGTACACAGTGGGAGAAATTATGGATAGAAAGTATAAGATTCACAGCTTGCACGGCGATCAAGGAAAATACAATGAAGATGGTATATAGGTGGCACTTAACGCCAGAAAGAATAGCGAACAGGTTCAAATAAGTGCTGGAAGTGCCATGAGCAAATAGGAACGTACTTGCATTGCTGGTGGCAGTGTAAAAAACTACAAAGGTTTTGGAACATAATTTATGAGAAGTTAAAGAGGATGTTAAAGTGCACATTTGGGAAAAAAAACCAGAGTTGTTTTTGCTAAGCATGGTACCCGAGGGCATGCCCAAAGACAGGAGGAACATCTTACTATACGCGGTAGTAGCGGCTAGGACTCTTATAGCACAGAGATGGAAAGGGGAGGAGACACCGACAGTATGGGATTGGCAAAATAAATTAATAGAGTATACGAATTTAGCAAAGATGACAGCTTACATAAGAAACACCCCGAAACAAAAAATTCAAAGTGAATGGAAACTACTAGAGGAATATTTAATAAAGGAGGGATTAAAATCAGAGTTGGTGATATGCTTAAATTAAATGCCGTACAAAGAGACAACACACATTAGGTAAAAGCAGGTAAATTTACCCGGAAGTGGACGGGGATGAAAGTTGGAACACAACAAGTAAAGAGAAGATTATATTATAAATACCAGTATACAGACAATCAGAAGTACCTTTATTTTTATTCTTATTTGTATCTGTATTTTTCATTATCTGTATCTTTTTTGTTTCCCCTCCTTATTATTATATTATGTTTGATAGTAGATGTATGAGTTATGTTGTGATTTATCAGATTTTTGAGTTAGTATATATATGCATGTATGTATATATATGCATGTATGTGTGTGTATATATATATATATATATATATATATATACACATACATTCTTTTTTATCATTATTTCATTAGCATATTTATGTCAGTATGTTTGGAATCATAATTTTTGTATGCATGGATAGGTTTTTGCTTAAGTTCGAGTTTTGGTTTATGTAAATTTATGTATAATGATTTTCCGTACTTTTCTTTCTATTTTTATGGCCCTTTGGGGCTTTCTTTTTGCCTTTTTCTGGTTCTTCTTGTCTTCCTTTAACATGTAATTTTAAAAATTATGAAATAAAGAATTTTAAATTTGAAAAAAAAATAACTTAAAGTATTCAAACCGAAGCGTACTTAAACTGAGATATGACTGTATTATCTCCTGTCCTCCATATGTTACAAATTTTTAGGAAAGGCAACTGAAATAATGTCAAATAATGGTAATGCATCATCAGCCTTTCCTGACCCTCAATCAACATTAATGAAGCCGCATTATCTTATAATACGGTTGAACTGTGGGGTTTACTTTTTATAAAAAGTGGTTTCTCAGATGAAAGGGAGCTGCTCTATGTCCATGAACCTGCCCATTTTTCATCAGGGTCCTAAATTCACCATGAAGTTCTTCATCCTCTGCACAATAATCCTCCACCCCTGCTGAGTGTGGGCATATTGGGTTTATAGGGTTAGGGTCTAGATAAAAAATAAAAATAAAATAGAAAAATTCCTTCCAGTAGCTCCTTAAGAGACCAGCTAAGATTGTCATTGGTATGAGCTTTTGTGTGCATGCACACTTCTTCAGATACACTGAAACAGAAGTCACCAGAGCCTTATATAAAGTGGGAGGGTGGCAAGGGGATTACTCAGAAGGGTGGTGGGAATGGGTGATTGGCTGATAGGTGTGTTAAACCTGTTGACGACCACAGATAGGTCTAGATACCATAATCCCTGGGAAATTTCTCAAGAACCCTTAAGATCCAGTTCGATCAACTCCCAAATAACACTGAGCACTAGAGTAGCCATTCTTAACTGTGGGTCCCCAGATGTTGTGGGACTACAATTTCCATCATTCCTAGCCATCAGGGCCAGTGGTCAGTGTTTATGGAAGTTGCAGTGCAAGAACATCTAGGGATCCAAGGTTGAGAAATGCTGCCCTAGAGGAACCTTCTATGCTGAGGTGAGGCATCTCTGACCCTCCAGATGTGGTTGGACACAAAGTACTACCTGCCAAAGCAAGGGTGGCCCATGGCCAGGGATGATGGGAGTCTTATCTAGTGGGACACACTTTTCCCATCTTCTGAAAATGCTGATTATCTGTATTTCATTTCCTCCTTCCTCCATGATCTCCAACATCTTCCTGATATAGTCCAACTGCACACATTCCCAAATCATCCTGCACCATTGACTTCCCAAGGCTGCTGTATTGTGTCTTGGACACTGGCAATGGAACCACACCTTCCACTGGATGAGAGGATAGAGGGTTAAGTCAGGACAGGCCAAATGACACTCAGCTCAGTCCCCTCCTTGCCCTTCTCTGCCTCTGCTGCCTGAAGGGGCTGCCTCAGTCTCCCTAACTGTGGAGCAGGCCCTGAGAACAGCCTTCTCTCTGCCCCTGAAGTATAGGAAACATGACAAACAAGACCTTGGAGTGTCACCATGGAGCATAACAACAACAACAACAACAACAACAACAACAACAACAACAACAACTGTTGTAAGTCACTTTGGGCTGCCCTGGGCAAGAGAAAGTGACTAATAGATTCAATAAATAAATAAAAATAACAATTGCTGTAATGATTACACAGGCTTGGGGGGACCCCACCCATTTCCATAGCAATCTTCCCAAAACCTTTAATCCCAAAGACCTCAGAACCTGATATAGTGGGAATAATGGAAACCTGGTGGAATGGAGAGGAGTGGGGAACAGTTATCTCTGGGTAGGAACCCTTTAGATGTTTCTTCACAGAAAAACAGGCATATGGGTGAGACTGTAATTGCCAAGACAAAAGCCTCAAAGGGCGGAAATAATAGAATGGTTAGACTTTCTATAACACCCCCAGCGCCCCATGCAGCAGCTGATCCGGGACTTATGGCAGGGCAAGGCCTGAGCTTCAAGGGAGGAGAGGGTGGGTGGATCGGGGCTCCTGTTCAGGGATCTATCCCTGGTCGACTTGAAGTCATGGCAGATTCCTGGGCAGCAGGGAGAAGTCAAGGAAGGCAGGCTCTCTCTCTTTCTCCAAGATGGCTTCGATTCCTCCCTCGGGGATGCTTCACTCAGGGCCATCTCTAGGCCTGGACTGGGTGGCGCAATGCAGCAGGGCGTCTGGCCACCAGGGGAGGAGGACACGCTCCCAGATGGCGAAGGTGACACCCGCGATAAGGAGGCCCCTTTTGGGACATCGCAGGCAGCACTTTGGTAATCATTTTTCTCTCTCTCTCTCATTAAAAAGGGGCTTGGGTTAAGCTGTGAGGGGATAGGTGAGGAATGGGTGAGGTGCAGAGAAAGGGGAAATACAAGTGCTCCTGTAATTTAAAAAAAATTCTTTTTCTTTGCATTTCCAACACTGATTGATTTTGATTTATACGTTTTTTAAATAATTTATGATTACCAAATCCACCCGGGTACTGAGGCAAGGCTTGGTGGGTCTCTTTTGTCTAGAGCAGGAGGGCCGAGTTTGGGGGTGCCTGCTCTAAGCTAAGATGTTGTCACAAAAGATAGGTGGCACTACAGATACAGGTGAGCAGGTAGAGGAGAGAGACAGGGTGGGGTCTCTATCCGGGCCTCTCTCGCCTACAATAACCCTTCCATGGACTCCCTCTCTCTAGACCAGGGATGTCCAAAGTGCGTTTTGGGGGCCTAATCTCTCTGCATACTAAAAAAGGTCAACAACGTTGGTTGGCCCTCATGCATGTTCATGTCATTAAATCTGGCCCTCTTCAAAAAATGTTTGGGCACCCCTGCTCTAGACAAAAGAGACCCACCAAGCCTTGCCTGAGTTCCCGGGCGGAGCCAGGAGCGCCCCAGGGATTCCTGCCAGGGGGAACCCAGAACATGCAGAGGGTCGCGGAATTGAGGCCTCGGTTCAAGTCCCAGCCCTGCTTGGGGATGGGGGTCCTCTGCAGCCGGATTGCATGGATGGGGGCCTCTACAGATAGCGCCCAGGAAGTGAGTTGTTGTTGGGGGGTCTCTGCCCCCTTTCTCTCCCTGCTCATCGCCCCCTTCCCCGCCCTGCAGCCTACCTTTTTGTCCTCTCTGCTCCCCCTCCCTTGCTCGCTATTCTATTCCGATTTCCGCCAGGGGGAACCGAAATTGAACCACGCAGAGGGTCGCAGAATTGAGGCTCAGCCCTTCCACAGAAGGAAGGGGGAGGTGGGAGCACTCCCATACTTTCATTTTATCCCTCCCCCTCGCCCCAATTCCTGCTCCCCCTTCCCAGCTGCCCTACAGAACAGGGTCAGGAACATTACATCCTTCTCCCCCTCCTCACAATCCCAACCCCCCCAATACATTGCACCTCTTTTTCCTCCTCCTCCTCTGCAGACCTGCTCCTCTTCCGGAAATGTGGATGGAGGCCCCTCCCCTGCAAGCTTGGCCCCCTCTCCGCCTCCAAACCTCCCTGCCTCTCTAGGAAGTGGAGCTCACTGACCCTTGGGGCGCCGCCCTCCCAGACACATAAATTCTCCTCCTTCCAAACAAGCTCAGAATATCCTGTTTCTTTCCTGACAATGTCACAGGTTCGATTCCTGGAGGCGGCAGGGAAGGAGACTCCCCCCTCCCAAAAAGTTCTTCGGGGCAGGGAGGTGGCACAGCTTACATTTCCCCCTTCCTCTCTTTTAATCCTCTGCCGGTGTTACAGGAATTTTTAGAATGATGGGAGGGGGGGCTGCCCCTCCAGTACGCAGTGTGCCCCCCCCCCTTCATTCACACACACAATGTCTCCTCAAAGCCCCACATAACGTTGTTCTGTTCAGGAAGGAAATGGCTACCAAGGGGGGAGCTTGGGACATGAGCGAGGGCAACCATGACCCCTAAAGCGTGAGCCCAGGTTTTCAGCAGCCCCTCTGCATTACAACAGCCCTGCAAAGTAGACTGGATTTGTGGGGTTTGGAACAGTAACTTACAACAACCCTAAACGGTAGTCCAGTGTCGTCATTACGGCTGCCTTTTTAAAATAGGGGCTGGTGTTTGAACTTGGGCTGGATGCAGGAAGGACCTTTGTTAAGGTTGAACCAAGGCTGCTGCGGGGATAAAATAAACTTTATGCAAGGCAGTAACCTCAACTCACTGTTTCTGCTGATGGAGCACCTAGTGACTGCTAGCATGGCAGGGCTTCTGGGGCAGCCTGTGTCTTGCAAGGAGGGTCCCAGCTCCAACACCAGACACCTCCATTTGAATGCATGAGGTGGCAGAGGAGGGGAAGCCTCTTTGGATCGACCCAAACCATGGGATCCAAGTTACAAGAAAGGCAACTCCGACTAAATGTCAGGAAGAACTTTCTGGCAGATAGTTAAGAGCAATTTGACAATGGAACCGTCTCCCTCAGGAGGGGGTGGACTCTCCTTCCTTGGAGGCTTTTAAGCAGAGTTTGGAGGGCCATCTGTCTTAGATGTTTGAGTTGAGATTCCTGCATTGCAGGGGGTTAGACTAGATGACCCTTGGGTTTAGCCTCCAACTCTACAATTCTATGGCCGTTTTCTACAGATCCTTAGGTAGTCCAGCATCCTGTTCTCACAGTGACCAACCAGATGCCCCTTTTGGGAAACCTGCAAGAAGGATCTGAGCATAGGAGCAGCCATGGGTAACCATCCCCTCCATGAATCTTGTGAAGCCATGCGGATCGGGGCCCACACATTTTGACCTGATACATTTTTCTGCCTGGGGCGACAGAGAATCCTAGAATTGTAGAGCTGGAGGGACCCCCAAGGGTCATCTAGCCCACATATCCCCCTGAAATGGAAGAAGGCAGCACACACATTCACTGGTTCCAGCTTGGGGGGGGGGCTTGGTTTTATTCTAGCTCCACCAACTGATGTGATTTCAAGATTTGCAGAGGAAAAAGTTACGAAAAAAAGATTTTAAGGCTTATTGCTCACACATCATAAACTGGAAAGTGACACTTGCAACTGTATCTTATTTTTCCTTCTTTTAATAATTTCAATGTGGGGGGGGTGGAGAAATTTTTTTTGGCACTGGGTACCACCTGACCTTAAGGGACCCAGGTGGCGCTGTGGGTTAAACTACACAGCGTAGGGCTTGCTGATCAGAAGGTCGGCGGTTCGAATCCCTGCAACGGGGTGAGCTCCGGTTGCTCGGTCCCAGCTCCTGCCCATCTAGCAGTTCGTCGATACAAGTAGATAAATAGGGACCACTCCGGCGGAAAGGTAAACGGTGTTTTCGTGCGCTGCTCTGGTTCGCCAGAAGCAGCTTTGCCATGCTGGCCACTTGACCCGGAAGCAGACAAACGCTGGCTCCCTCGGCCTATAGAGCAAGATGAGCGCCGCAACCCCAGAGTCAGACACAACTGGACCTGATGGTCAGGGCCCCCTTTACCTTTACTTTTCCTTACCACCTGACCTTGCTATGCCACTGCTTAGAGCAGCCCCCCTGCCTGTGCGAAGCGGACGTGAAGGAGCTGCCTTTTGCCTCTTGCTCTTTGGGGCTCCGTCGGGGACACCTCCACCCCGCCAATTGACTGGGGGAGTTGCTGGAAGAGGAGATTTGCACATGACTTGCATTGCGGGGTCCTGGTGCGAGTTCTGCGGGGGTCTGCACCCCATAGCAGAGGCTTGAAATGGGGGCAGGAGGGGGGTTACTCCAGAGGGGCGGGGAGGGTCAAGCTGTGCGACCTTCATGCCCCGGAGAAGTCTTTTCAGGGATGGGGGTCTTTTCCGTGCCGCTGCCGGGAGGGAACCTGAAACCTTTTCAGGAAAGAAAATGAATTATAGAGCTGGTTTGGAGGGAAGGAACATTATGTTTCGGGGGTGGGGTGGGGAGCAGAGGAAAAATCCCTTTTTGCCACTGATTCCTCCCCCTGCCCCATTACTTCTGTGGATCAGAAGAGTGGGAGAAGGGCTGCGGGGGGGGGGGAGACTCAGCCTTGTGGGTGAGGGGAGCCAAATACATTTGCTGCCTGAGAGGAGCCAGAGAAGAGTGCTTCCCCCAAAGCAACTCTACTGGGACACTGAACAGTCACCTGGGGACAACTATCTTCTCCCCACCAAAGAAGAAAGACACAGCCTCTCCAGCACTGTTTTATGGATTGGGGCAACTCTGTGACTTCTGTGTTATGGAGAGAAAATGGGGTTTGGTATCTAAAGCGCTTTCCAACATCGCTGGAGTCTAGCCCTGCGGATGCTGGATTGATCAGAGAAGGCAAGACCAGGGGTAGGCAACCTAAGGCCCGTGGGCCAGATGCGGCCCAATGGCCTTCTCAATCTGGCCCACGGACAGTCCGGTAATCAGTATGTTTTTACATGAGTAGAATGTGTCCTTTTATTTAAAATGCATCTCTGGGTTATTTGTGGGGCATAGGAATCCGTTCATTTCCCACCCACCCACCCCAAAATATAGTCCGGCCCACCACATGGTCTGAGGGACAGTGGACTGGCCCACGGCTGAAAAAGGTTGCTGACCCCTAGGCAAGACCATAGCCAAGCAATGAGTAAGCAAATCAGCGGCCAGAAGGCCTGGTCATTTATTTGTTTCATCCCTTCTCAATCTCCAAAAGGAGCAAAAAAGAAAAACGTCCAGGACAAAAATTACATGAGTTTTTAAAAGTTCCCACAACGCACATTTCTCAGTGTGTCATCTAAACATTACAGGTATGTCACAGAAGAGGAGTGGTGTTGGGCAGAAATCTGTAATCCAGACATGCCCTTGTCAATCACACTTTATTTCAACATCCATCTAACACAAGGAAAATATCCCCTCCCATCATTTAGCCCGGACACTGAGCTCTAGCCTGTGTCCGATCTGATTCAGAGTGAGTTTTCCGCCACTGGCGCTCTAGCTGTCTCCGCGATTGTTTCATCACCCTCAGCTCCGGGGAGAATCAGGGGCTGTCCGGGCTCCATGCAATTGGAGAGGGCGCTTCGGAGCCAGACAGTCAATAGCCCTGGTTAACTCCATATTCCACCGGGTCACCAGGGAATCAGCTGAAAGGCCATCAACATGGGATAAAGAATCCCCTACCATTCTCTGGAAACCATTTGGATCCATTAAGTGGTGCGGGCGGACCATCCGAATTGGTCCCACCTCCCTGCAGGGGGGAAGGGTCGCGGAAAAGTTCAGTTGCACCAGGAAGTGATCTGACCATGGCATTTCTTTTGTTTCACTTTTACTTAGTGTCAGATCACCTCCGTCACCAGAGGTGAACACCAGGTCCTCTGGCCCGTGATCACTGAGATCGGGTGTCCCAGTACATCCCTCCCTTTGGAACCTGCCCCAGCCATCCTGTCGACTGAGGCCCCCTCCCAGGCAGCCCTGATCCTTTCCCCTTAAAAAGCAAAATACAAACTATACAATAACTTAACAAAATAATAAAATAGAAACAAAACAAGAAACAATTATGCTAAAATTAAACTACTCCCCACCCCAACTAAACATTTGTCTCACCCCAAACAGAAATAAAATCATAAAATCATATCATATCATTAAAAACCACCATTCAAGGTGTAGCAAATTAAGAACACTTAAAGCATTTAAAATCATTTTCGCCACTTGCTGCAAAGAGCTGCTCAGAGTATGTGTGAGTGTGGGCCCTGCCCCCTAGGCCTGATGGAGTTGTCTGGAGGAGGGAGCGGTCTTCGCATGCACTCACAAGAGCAGCAACAGCAGCAGTCCAGGTAGCTTGAGATGGTAATGTATATATTTATTGCTGTTTAGAACAAAATCTGTAAAACCTCTCACTCACCTGCACATGTATTGCTTCTGAATCTAATAAAAGAACCATTCTGCATTTAGCAAAACACACACCTGCTACTATCCTAAGGGAGTCGTGCATATCTATGGCGTGAACACATTTGGAGTACTGTGCACAGTTCAGCATTTGGGACCTTTTAGTTTGGAGAGAAGACGAGGAAGGAGCGACTGATCAGAGAGCAGGGAGAAAGAGGATAAAGAAAAGCTCCACCCCCTCATAAAACTAGAACCCATGGAATCCAATGAAGCAGGAATGGTGGAAGATTTAGGAGTGTGAAGAGTGGTCTCCCCCCTCCTCTGCATCCAGCCAGTACATGATGGCGCATTGTGGTCTGCTGTCAGAAGGAGTCCCTCGGATCATGTCCTTTTGCAAAGGTGGAGGGGAGGCTTTCCACCCTCAGGGCCCAGAGGTGGCTCCTGTCTTGGGGCAGCTGGTGGATTTGGAGGAAGTTGACCCTCAGCGCTCTCGGTTTGGGACCTGCCTGAACCTCCTTTGATTTATGTAGGCCCCTGCACGGCAAGGGGTTTTTATTTTACAGTATCCCCCCCCCCCAAATCCACAAGACACAAATAAATACCATCCTTCAAAACGTCATGAGATACACCGGGCATGGAGGGGGAGGGGGACACAAACTGAATAGATCATGGATCGGGACACCTGGGGGCAGTCACAGGGATTAGCCACAACAACGCGCCACACCCACAAACCCCACCTCCTAGGCTTTACCATCTTTCTCCAAAAATAAGACACCGTCTTATATTTATTATTCCTACAATAACCCACATTGGCTTATTTTCAGGGGATGACTTATTACACGTCCAGCCTTACCTCTTCCTTGGGGCCCTCCAGAACTGTGCCTATCACTATGTCTTATTTTTGGGGTATGGCTTATATTGCACAAATGCTTAAAAATCCTGCTATGGCTTATTTTATGGGTATGTCTTATTTTAGGAGAAACAACTGATTGTAAGCCTTTGTGAATTTAAAAAAACACACAACCACCACCATGCACTTTCTCTCCCCAGTTTAAGTCCTCAGATATTTGCAGTGGCCACCCCCCACCCCATTTACAATCCCCTACCTTCCCCTTCCCGCTTCCTGGGTTTTTTTATGGAACTGAACAACTCGGGTACTTCAGAACGCGCCTTCTGTTGCCAGGCCCTTACAGGGCCCGGGCCAGATAGATAAAGTGGCCCTGTTTTTAACCCTTTTGTTACTTTTTTCATTTTACTGATTGTGAATATGCTGACCGAGGCCCCCTTTAGATTCGGAGGCCCGCGCCAAGTGGCCCATATGACCCCCCTCCTTCTGTCTGGGCCTGTCCCGGGTTGGGATTCTTTAAGAAGTTCTCTGGATCCCAGGGCGCATCATCACCCCCGATCCTTAATCTAAATATATAGAAATGTTCACGATGCGTGCACAGGGGCCAATGTATGGAGATACAGGGGGGAGGGGGCAACAGAGGGCTCAGACAAAAGTGCATGCTGGGAAATAGAACCCAGAACCTAACAGTTCCTTATCAAAGGGTGGGGACAAGGAATGGAGATACAGGGGGGAGGGGCCAACACTCCCCAGTGGAAACAGAAGGAAGGGTATCCTACCGAAACACAGGGATGAGCTGGGGTGGAGGGAGGAGGGGCAGGATACGTCATGGATCGGGACAGGGTGGGGGGGGATCACAGGAAGAAACACAGCAACGCGTGGCCGGGTCAGCTGGTATATATATAAATGTAGAAGGTCCATGTTTGTTATAGTCCAATGTTCTTTGAAACCGGTTGCCCAATTTCACACAAATTTGGACACACTGTTCCTTGCCAATACGAGTGTTTGCAGAACCTTAGATTCATAAAATCCCACCCCTAACACACCTAAAAACGTGATTTTCTCTGTAAAAAAAGGCTAAATATTGCACCTCAAGTTGACGTCAAAGGAACAGATGGCAAATATTGCCATAATCCCACCCACTCCTCTTCCTCCTCCTCCTCCTAGGCCAAAGCCTTTACAGACTAGGCCAAATGGAGATACTGATGTAGGTCAGGACAGTGTTGGGGGATTCACAGGGATGAGCCGGGGGGGGGGAGGAACAGAATAGGTCATGGATCGGGACGGGGTGGGGCAGTCATAGCAATTAGCCACTGCAAGGTGTGGCAGGGCCAGCTAGTACATCTGTAAATCAAAGGTAAAGGTGAGGGTTTCAAGATTAACTTGGGCATATAGTACAGGTAGGTGCTTTCAATCTTTCTGTGTCATGATTGCATTATTGCAATTATAATAGTGGGAGCTATGCTGCTGTTCCTATAATATTAATCTAACTAACTCTGCTTCCAAAGCAACACCACCAATCTCAGCTCCACTTTGTGCAACTCTCCATTCCCAGATACAAACATTTCCAACTCCCTCCCACCAAACACCAAAACCAGCTCACTCCTCATTCAGCAGCAACACTCCAGATTTACACACTCCCCCTCCCTATCTAAAAATATATTAAATATTATATTATGCTTACTATTGTGAAATGTTACCTTCATTACTTTAAATACATGTCTAAACAACGTCACATATAAACTACAAAAGTTCATATATGCTGCATGCATTTAAGATTGATTTCCTGTTACTGATTTGAAGGAAAGAGTAAATTCAGAGAGAAAAATGTTCTGCACTCTAAATGGTTCCACCCCATGGAATTCGGTAGATGTTTTGGAAAAGCATTCCGTACTAACTACTTCCCTAGCACTTAAATGGTTTCTTCCCCTATATGAGTTTGTTGGTGTTTTGTAAGAAGTCCACTCCAACTGAAGCACATTCCGCACTCCATGCATTTAAATGGTTTCTCTCCTCTGTGTGTCCGTTGATGGATTCTAAGATTTCCACTCTGACTGAAGCTCTTTCCACACTCCATACATTTAAATGGTTTCTCCCCCGTGTGAGTCTGTAGCTGAATTCTAAGGTTTCCACTGCGACTGAAACTCTTTGCACATTCCATGCATTTAAATGGTTTCTCTCCCGTGTGTGTCCGTTGATGAATTCTAAGGCCTCCACTGTGACTGAAGCTCCTTCCACATTCCATGCATTCAAATGGTTTCTCTCCTGTGTGAGTCCGTTGATGAATTCTAAGGTGTCCATTACGACTGAAGCTCTTTCTACACTCCATGCATTTAAATGGTTTATCCCCTGTGTGAGTCCGTTGATGAATTCTAAGGTTTCCACTGTGACTGAAGCTGTTTCCACACTCCAAGCATTTAAATGGTTTCTCTCCTGTGTGTGTCCGTTGATGAATTCTAAGGCTTCCACTCTGACTTAAGCACGTTCCACACTCCATGCAGGTAAATAGTTTCTCTCCTGTGTGAGTCTGTTGATGAATTCTAAGGTTTCCACTGCGACTGAAGCTCTTTCCACATTCCATGCATTTAAATGGTTTCTCCCCCGTGTGAGTCTGTTGATGACTTCTAAGGAGTCTACTCTGACTGAAGCATGTTTCACACTCCATGCATTTAAATGGTTTCTCTCCTGTGTGAGTCCGTTGATGACTTCTAAGGCCTCCACTGTGACTGAAGCTCTTTCCACAATCCATGCATTCAAATGGTTTCTCCCCCGTGTGAGTCCGTTGATGACTTCTAAGGAGTCCACTCTGACTGCAGCTGTTTCCACACTCCATGCATTTAAATGGTTTCTCTCCTGTGTGAGTTCGTTGATGTTTTCTAAGGTCTCCACTCTGACTGAAGTTCTTTCCACACTCCATACTTTCAAATTGTTTATCCTCTCCTCTTCCCACACTCCATGTATTTAAATGGTTTTTTCGTTATTCGCATTGGATTTGGCCCACCAGAATTTTGACTGCCTTCTCCATTGTCTTCTTTTGACGGGCGGGTGGGGAATCCTATTTGTTTTATAGGAAGAGAACAAAGGAATATTACACACATCAATTAGCACCTTCTCTTATTTTAACATATTTTAACCTCGGTCTAAGTACACAATTGGTTCTGGAAGTCTGTACTTAAGCTGAAGAGCACTTAAGCTGAAGCGCACTTAACCTGAAGCGAACTTTCCCATGGAAAGTAATGGAATGTGGATTAATCTGTTCCAGACAGGTCCGCTGAGTACTTAAACTGAAAGTATTCAAACCGAAGTGTACTTAAACCGAGATATGACTGTATTATCTCCTGTCCTCCATATGTTACAATTTTTTAGGAAAGGCAAATGAAATAATGTCAAATAATTGCAATGCATCATCAGCCTTTCCTAACCCTCAATCAACGTTAATGAAGCAGCATTATCTTACAATAGTATTAGGGTCTAGATAAAAAATAAAATAGAAAAATTCCTTCCAGTAGCTCCTTAAGAGACCATCTAAGATTGTCACTGGTATGAGCTTTTGTGTGCATGCACACTTCTTCAGATACACTGAAACAGAAGTCACCAGACCCTTATATATAGTGGGAGCGTGGCAAGGGTATTACTCAAAAGGGTGGTGGGAATAGGTGATTGGCTGATAGGTGTGGTAAACCTGTTGACGACCCCAGATAGGTCTAGATACCATAATCCCTGGGAAATTTCTCAAGAACCCTTAAGATCCAGTTACAGGTAGGTAGCCGTGTTGGTCTGGATCGAAGTAAAATAAAAAAATTCCTTCAGTAGCACCTTAAAGACCAACTAAGTTTTTATTTTGGTATGAGCTTTCGTGTGCATGCACACTTCTTCAGATACAGTGAAATGGAAGTTTCCAGGCACTTATGTAGAGAAGGGGTGGGGAGGGGTGGGGATGGGGAGGGGGGATCACTCAGAAGGGTGGTGGAAATGGGTGATTGACTGACTGATAGCTGTTGATGACCGCAAACGACTGCAAATGGTTTTGCATGAAAAAGCAAGGGTTGGGATGGCTGAAGATCGCTTATCATGTATAATGAGATAAGAACCCGATATCTCTGTTCAAACCAGGTCCCTCCATGGTTTTGAGCTTGGTGATAAGTTGCAATTCAGCAACTTCTCTTTCCAGTCTATTTCTGAAATTCTTTTGTAGTAAGACAGCTACTTTGAGATCTTAAGATCCTTAAGATCCAGTTCAACCAACTCCCAAATAACACTGAGCCCTAGAGCAGTCTTTCTTGACCTTGGGTCCCCAGATGTTGTGGGACTACAATTCCCATCATTCCTAGCCATCAGGGCCAGTGGTCAGTGTTCATGGAAGTTGTGGTACAAGAACATCTGGGGATCCAAGGTTGAGAAATGCTGCCCTAGAGGAACCTTCTATGCTGAGGTGAGGCATCTCTGACCCTCCAGATGTGGTTGGACACAAAGTACCACCTGCCAAAGCAAGGGTGGCCCATGGCCAGGGATGATGGGAGTCTTATCTAGTGGGACACACTCTCCCCTTCTTCCCCCTCTTCTGAAAATGCTGAATAGCTGTATTTCATTTCCTCCTTCCTCCATGATCTCCAACATCTTCCTGATATAGTCCAACTGCACACATTCCCAAATCACCCTGCACCATTGACTTCCCGAGGCTGCTGTATTGTGTCTTGGACACTGGCAATGGAACCACACCTTCCACTGGATGAGAGGATAGAGGGTTAAATCAGGACAAGCCAAATGACACTCCCTCCTTGCCCTTCTCTGCATCTGCTGCCTCCTGCCTAACGGTGGAGCAGGCCCTGAGAACAGCCTTCTCTGTGCCCCCCGAAGTATAGGAAACAGGACAAAGAAGACCTTGGAGTGTCACCGTGGAACATAACAACAACAACAACAACTGTTGTAACAACAACAACTGTTGTGAGTCCCTTTGGGCTGTCCTGGGCAAGGGAAAGTGACTAACAGATTCAATAAATAAATAAAAATAACAATTGCAATAATGATTACACAGGCTTGGGGGAACCCCACTCATTTCCATAGCAATCTTCCCAATAGCTTAAATCCCACAGATGTGAGAACTGATATAGTGGGAATAATGGAAACCTGGTGGAATGGAGAGGAGTGGGGAACAGTTATCTCTGGGTAGGAACCCTTTTGATGTTTCTTCACAGAAACACAGGCATGTGGGTGAGACTGTAATTGCCAAGACAAAAGCCTCAAAGGGTGGAAATAATAGAGTGGGCACCCTCCCTTTCCTCTTTCCCCCAATGGTTAGACTTGCTATAACACCCCCAGGTCCATGGGGTCACGAAGAGTCGGACACGACTAAACGACTAAACAACAACACCCCCAGCACCCCAGGCAGCAGCTGATCTGGGACTTATGGCAGGGGAAGGACTGAGCTTCAAGGGAAGAGAGGGTGGGTGGATCAGGGCAGACTTGAAGTCATGTCAGATTCCTGGGCAGGAAGGAGAAATCAACGCAGGCAGACCCCAAGTCTCTCTTTCTCCAAGATGGCTTCGATTCCTCCCCCAGGGATACTTCACACTTCCTCCCTCAGCCCCCCAACTTCCTCTGCCCTCCCGCCAAATCTCTCCCAATCAGTGGACTTGTGGCAGGTAGGGGGGAGAGGAGGGAGACAGGGTGAGGTCTCTATCCAGGCCTCTCTCGCCTCCAATAACCCTTCCATGGACTCCCTCTCTCTAGACCAGGGATAAAATCATAAAAAAGGTCAACAACTTTGGTTGGCCCTCATGCATGTTCATGTCATTAAATCTGGTCCTCTTCGAAAAAAGCTTGGGCACCCCATCTCTAGACCAGGCATCCCCAAACTGCGGCCCTCCAGATGTTTTGGCCTACAACTCCCATGATCCTTAGCTAACAGAACCAGTGGTCGGGGAAGATGGGAATTGTAGTCCAAAACATCTGGAGGGCCGAAGTTTGGGGATGCCTGCTCTAGACAAAGGAGACCCACCAAGCCTTGCCTGAGTTCCCGGGCGGAGCCAGGAGCGCCCCAGGGATTCCTGCCAGGGGGAACCCAGAACATGCAGAGGGTCGCGGAATTGAGGCCTAGGTTCAAGTCCCAGCCCTTGGTGGCCCTCCCATTTCTATTCCCTCAAAGGCCGGGAGGGGCGCAGCAAAGGAGATCTTGCAATGCAAACTCTGCCGGTGCTCCCTCTGCAGAAAGGCTCCCCCCTGTACCCCCACCCCGCTGCATTACACATAGTAAAAGGCAGGAAGGATGATTTCTTTTGGGGTGTGTGGCTTGCAATGCGAACCCTGAGAATGGAGGGTCCCCGATCGGCAGCCGGATCGAGGCCTCTATAGATAGAGC
The DNA here is from genome assembly GCF_965207765.1 of Zootoca vivipara. NCBI lineage: Eukaryota > Metazoa > Chordata > Lepidosauria > Squamata > Lacertidae > Zootoca > Zootoca vivipara. Next base: position 113,244,394 of record NC_142584.1, on the reverse strand, counting down.
CCAAGAACTGAGTTGTTGTTGGGGGTCTCTGCCCCCTTTCTCTCCCCGCTCATCGCTCCCTTCCCCGCCCTGCAGCTCTACCTCTTTGTCCTCTCTGCTCCCCCTCCCTTGCTCCCTATTCTATTCCGATTTCCTTTCCCGCCGCAATATAAAGGGCTGGGGGCTCTCCAAGGACGCGCCCCCTCTGGGGGAGAGACTTATTTATCCCAGCAGTGCCTAAATCAGCCGCTCCCCCGCTCGATTGATCCGCAGAAAGAAGGGGGAGGGGGGAACACTCCCCTACTTTGCTTTCATCCTCCCCCCCCCGCCCAAAAGCCTGCCCTTCCTTCCCAACTGCCCTGTTTGCTGATTCAGGGGGAGGAAAAGCACGCCCTCCCCATCTCCACAACCCCAAATCTCCCCCACCCCAACCCCAAGATGTTCTGTACCTTTTTTCCTCCTCCTCCGCAAACCGGCTCCTCTTCTGGAAATGTGGATGGAGGCCCCTCCCCCTCCAACCTTGGCTCCCCCCCTCCAAACCTTCCTGCCTCTCTAGGAAGCGGAGCTCACTGACCCATGGGGAGGAATGAGTGGTCCCTCCCTCTCAGAACACACAAATTCTCCTTCCAAACAAGATCTGTTATCCTGTTTTTTTCATGAGAAGGTCTCAGGTTCGATCCCCGTTCGATCTCCATTGCAGGGAGAGGGGGGTGGGATGGGGATCCGGTCGTTTTTACACCCATTTCCCAACGTGGGGGAGGCAGGGCCGTGGCGTAGGGTGTCCTTGTTACAACAGCCCTGCAAAGTAGACCGGAGTTATGCGCGTTTGGGGCTTGGAACTTACGAGCACCAAGGAGGAGGCATTCCTGACACAGCCAGGCCAGAGGACGATGGTCTGGCAAGTCAAAGAGGAGAACATGGGCGTAGCCAGGATCAAATCTAGGGGGGGGGGCAAGCTATGGTCGTCCAGGTTGTGACATTTTAGCACGGAAAAGGCAAAATGAAACCAAAATTTTATTATATATAATTGCGTGCCGAGCAGGGGGGAGAAAAATCAATTATTTCTTAAAAAACGGATTTTTTTATTTAAATCAAATTTTTTAAATAAAATGCTTTTTGAGGAAAATATATTACCATCCAAAGGTTGTTCCATCATGAAATAAAGATTAGTTTTTTAATCATGTAGAATAAGGTTGTATATGTTTAATTTTTTTGGGTAAATAAATTCCATTAATCCATTCACAATGTCATGCTCTTCCAGAGGTTTTTGTAAGATCATTGGGCAGTTTCACTGCCTACAAGATATTATGACAGATGCTTGGTTTACTTTTGCAGTTCTCAAAACTGAATTTGACTCAACAGAGATCACATGCCCCTTCTTCACAGCAAAAATGTTATGAACAGAGTTGAGAAAAAGACCTTAATCCTATTGTTCTACAAACCTAGAAATACAGAAACAACAACCCCTTCAGTGATAAGTTTCAAGAAGTCCAGTGAATAGAATAGAAACAATATTTTTCTGATTGTTTGGAGTGGACAGTATTTAAGTTTTTCATGTGTAGGCTGGGCTGACAGTCTAAGTTTCTTAAAATATATATATTGTTTTTGTTTAGCCAAATTGGTTAACAAACATGGATGTTTGTTTCAGCAAATAACATATGCTGTAATGTTGCTGTTTCAGTTCAATAAATCTATTTATATTGTTATTATTAAGGTAATGATTATTTTTCCTGTATGGAAAGTTACCTGTAATGTTGGATTACCAGGGGGCCTGGCCATTCTTTTGAAATGATAAATACTTAATTCCTGAGCCAGAACACAGACTCACACCCAATTCATATCTTAAATGTGCCCTGAAATGTGCCCTTAAGGCAGGATCTGTGAGCAGAGAGACAAAGGGGAGGTATTTCCCCCCCATTGCCTCCCTCCTCATAGAGAAACATTTGGTCAGTTTTGGAGTCAAAATGGTTTTCAGGCCTGTCCTCCTGCTGAGGGGGTGGGGGAGAAAGAGAGAAAGAGAGAAAGGTGAGAAAGAGAAAGGTGGACTTCCATGCAAATCAAGCCCCAAGATTTCCTGCAACGATCAACCATCAAATAAATTGCCACCCTATTTGTTATATAATTATTACTTTACTTCAAATCAGGCACCAAACCCTGTCCACAAATGAACTGAAATAACAAGCCTCTACCACGGATATAAATTTAAATTGCTAACCAACAAAGATTAAATTACCTTAATCTACTAACAAATCAAATATAATTCACCTCTGCTCGCCAGTGTACTAATGTTTTTTTGCTCTGAGTAACAGGAGCCAAGCTCAGGTCTAAAGGGGTGTGTGTGACCAAATTCAGAAAAAAGAACACTACCGGGCCAAATAGGCAATATATTATTGGCATAAAAAGGGCATAAAAATAGGCAATATATTATTTGAATACAAAGGAATCCTAAGAAGTATTATGACTATGATCAAAAGGAAAATGAGCATCCCTTATCAAAAGTAGAACTTCCATCTGCAGCAACTGTCTATCTGAAGTCAGGTTTTGAATTGGATTTATTTGGTCACAGGTCCAGGATCAAGTTTTCCCAAGTTTTTTATTTATTAATATTATTAACAGTATCAACTATTTATCTATCAACTTCAAATCCAGACTGGAAAACAGTTTATTTATTTTAAACCCCCGTAGGCCGCTAGAAAGAGTTCAACAGGTAAAACTTCCCACACATGGTGCACATGTGGCACCAACAAAATGGTGGCTATCATTGCCCTGCACCCACATGGATTGCTGCCCCTTCCCTTTTCCTCGCAGCCCAGCCCTGCGCGCACTTGCGGAGGGAGGATCCGACCCGAAACAGACCCAGTTTGGCACACACACCCCAGGGCATAAAAATAGGCAATATATTATTTGAATACAAAGGAATCCTAAGAAGTATTATGACTATGTTCAAAAGGAAAATGAGCATCCCTTATCGCACGGGTGTCAAACACAAGGCCCGGGGGCCTAATCCGGCCCGCCAGACCTCATCATGTGGCCCGCGTAGCCGCTGCCGACAGTAGCCGCTGACAGTAGTTCTGGAGCCTGCGATTGGCCGAGGGTCAAAACTGGGGGCGGGGCTGCAGGCGGAGGCCGGGGCGCTGGAGCCGCGCTGATGGCCTTGGCCAGGGAATTTCAATTTAGAATGAGGCTGAGGGAGGCGGTGGCACAGCGGCCAGACGGGGAAGTGAGATGCAGGAGGAGGAGGAGGAGGAAGCCCGCCGAGGAGGTAGGAAAGCCCTACAGGCGCCGCCGGCAAAGTTGGTGCCGGGACGGAGCAACGCTGGATTTTTTTTTGGCGGGCTTTGCTGTTGTCTCCGAGAGCGAGTGAGGCGGCACTGGGGAGCCGCCGCCCGCCGCTTCCCTTCCTCTCCTCGGCTGCATCCGGGAGGTGGGCGAGCAAGCGGGCGAAAGGGACGCGGAGTGAGCCTGAGGGGGAAGTAGGCGAAGCGCAGCAGCCGCTCTCTTGATGGAGCCGGGTTTCTCTTCCCTCTTCCCCCGTTTTCACCTCATAGACACTCGGGAGGGTGCCTGGCTTTTGCTCTGCCCCCCACCCCCGAGCCGCCCTTTGGCTTCTCAGTTCTGGCGGAGCTGCTCCCCAGGGGGCAGCCGGGAGGGAGGCGACGACGACGGCACGGGTTCCTGCTCTTCCCGCTCTGCCGCCGCCTCCTCTCAGCCCCTCGTGATGTAGGGCTCCAGATGGAGTCGCCTCGCGGTTTGAGTAGGTGGGAGGGGAATTTTTTTTGGGGGGGGGGAGGTTTTCAAGCCTCCTCTGCCTGCAGTCCTGGTAGGGAGAGGCGGCGGCGAAGACGACAACAGCGAGGGTGGGGGGGAAGAGCAGCTCTGAGGCGAAGATGCACGTCCGCTGGGGCTGCCGCCGCCTTCTTCCTCGGGAAATCCGCTGCCCTCCCTCAGCATGAGGGGAAGGGACTCTGGCGCTGAGGAGGGAGGATGCAAAAGCAAAGCAGGGAGTTGGCACTGCACCGCATGTTCCTGCCCCTCTCCAAAGCATGGGGTGAGTTGCAGCGTGTGGCATGCTGCCTAGCGGGGTTTGGGTGTGCGCAGGGCGGGAGAGGGAAGCCCTCTTTCCATCTGCAGGTTTTTAATCCCAGCACTGGCTTTCTCCTTCCTGCCGAAGGTTTAGTTGAGCCCCCCCCCCCCGGAAGCCGCCGATCCCCACCTTTTGTTCAAATTTCCCTCGTTTACATCCCCTCCCACACACACGCCACGACGCAGGAATGTGATCCGTGTGGGGGTGGGAATGAGCTTACATTATTACAAAAAACAGTAATAATTGAATGCCGTGACAATAATTTATGATAATAAAGAGTGGACACATAGTCCTACAGACACAACCGGCCCTTTGAGGGTGACCAAACTGCTGATGCGGCCCCCGATGAATTTGAGTTTGACACCTCTGCCTTATCAAAAGTAGGACTTCCATCTGCAACAATTGTCTATCTGAAGTCAGGTTTTGAATTGGATTTATTTGGTCACAGGTCCAGGATCATGTCTCTAACCTTGCTCTCCTGCAAAGAGCTCAAGGTGGGCAAAATTGCCCCCTCACCCTCAATTCCCACTCTCAACAACCCTGCAAGGAAGGCCAGTCTGAGAGGAGGGGGTGTCCAAAGGCTGACCACTGAACTTCATGTCTGAGTGGGGCTTCAAACCCAGGTCTCCTCTAAGTTCTAACCACAACACAGGACCGTTTACAGGTTGGGGGGGAGAGACACACGGAAACCCTCTTGCAAGGCAACCCTGTCTTCCAGGGCTAGCAGCAGCGGGCGGCAGAGCCCCCCCCCCCAGCACACATGCTCAACTCACCTGGTGGAGGCAGGGTACAGCCAGGCAGAGGGCACGATCTCCTGTGCGGGTCTGGAGGACTGGAGGCAAGGGTCTAGAGCAGTGATGGGCAACCTTTTGAGCTTGGTGTGTCAAATTTTGCCAAAAAACCGAGCATAACTCAGGTCGTGTGTCACTTTGAGAAAAAAAAACATAATTTCGCGAAATTTATAGTTTAAATAACAAAAATGTATAATTACACTGAGCGAGAAAAAAATATTAAAATAAGGCAAAACCCAGAGGTCTTTCCCAGTGGGACTCTGGGCTCAGGCCTTCCTCGTGGCCCTCTTCAGCCCACCTATCCCCTCACTCCCACTCCTTGAGAGGAGGTTTAAAATGCATTGGGGTTGACCCCCTCTTTCCCTTGCAGTTTGTTTTTTTTTTGTGCCCACTGCGGTCTCCTGCTTCAGTCTCTCAGATTTTTAACAGCTTACCAACTTTGTTCCACCCAGCCTTCTACCGCAGTATTTTAATTATTATTATTTTTAAAAAGATAAGGGGGTGGGGAGGGGGAGGGAAAAGGCTCTCCTCTCAAAAACAGTCAGACAAGCAGGTTTCAATTTAATGGCAGGCCAACCAGCAGTCAAACAACAGTGACAAATGTGGGGGTGGGGAGGTGAGAAGTGGGGTAGGTGAGGATGATAAGGAGGAGATGAGTAAATGAGGGGATTTGGTGTATAAAATGAGGGGTTTTGGTGTATAAAATGAATGTATTAAAAGTATGTATTAAAAGTATGTATTAAAAGTGGGAGATGGGTGGGAGACACGTATATTTACTATTGTACTGTAAAATTGTCCTGTGAAAGAGTTCTAGAAAAAAAATAGCCAGCCCACTGGCCAATTCTCCTTTAAACCAAATGCAGAACGTCAAACTAATAAGTATATAAGTTAAAGCAAAATTAAATTTGAAAACTCAGCAATGTTGTCAAATATAACACAAGCCACTCAGGTCAAGGATAAAGCAACTTGCAAAAAGCAATTATTGCAAGCACGGGAACTAAAATAAATTGAGGAACTCAGCAGTACCAAATGAGAAGCAAAAGAGAAGCATTACTGTTGCTATGATACAATGTGGCCGGCTGATAAGGTTAAGTATCCAGCAGAGTTACACAATGCAGCCTTAAGTACCCAGCAGAAAAAAAAAACAATTACTGTTCCCAGCCAAGAACTACCGGTATGTACCAGGTAACCAAGGAGTAATTAAGATGCCTGGAAGGGGCTGCACTGTTGCTTAAAAGTTTTAGGAATCAAAAAAATAAAGGAGGCTGAGTATTCCTCTCAATAACATCAACACACACACCCCAGCAATGACCCAAAGGAGAGGGCAGCTGCTTGCAAGAAATTCCCCCAGTTAGGGAATCCTCCAGTCCAGACTCAAGCACCAAAACAATTGGCAAAGCAGGGGAATCCCCACTAAACGGGAAATTAGCGGACTTAGGGAGGGGGGGCAGTCGAATTGAAAGGGGGGAAATAAAAGAGGCGGAGAGGCAGCAATCAGCAGCACAGAGAAATTAATGCAAGCCCAAAAGACCTTCACAGAAAGCATGAACAGTCAAACAGCCCCTTCCCTCACGCTCAGCTATGCTCGCCTGGTCTTCTCCCCCCAGCCACACACACCAGCACACAATACTCCACGGAGATAAGGCAAAGACTGCAGAGCGAAAATAATAATTACACCCCACACACACACACACTGAGCTACTCTCACATTGCCAATACTTACCCAGGAGAGAAGCAGGAAGGTAATGAGGCTCAGCAGAGGCTGCAGAAAAATCCCTCCGAAGGCAGGTAACGATGGAAATCCGATGTGGTGCAGCAGCAGAAAAAGGGTTTGAATGCTGCCGCGCCGGCCAAAATGTAGTAAAACCCCGCCCCCCAGCTGGCCCTATAGGCCAGCCAAGAGCCTCTGCAGGGCAGCAGGGATAGGCTGCAGCAGGGGGCCGAAACACGCCCCCTGCTTACCGCGAGTAGAGGCACAAGCAAAGCATTTTCCCCAGCCTCTCCGCTCGCTAAAGGGATCCGGCCACGCCCCCGGCCATGCCCCCAGCCACCCGATTGGCTAGCTGGCGATGACGTGCTGGCCGGGATTCCCAGGGGGCGTGGCCAAAGGCCACACACACCCCAAGGGGAGGGGGCAGTCCTCTGCTCTTTTCCTTGCCAGAGACGGAGGGGGGGGGAAAGACAGAGAGAGGAGAAAAGCGCGCAAGCCTTTTTCTCTCTTCTTTTTTGGGGTGTAGGCTCTAGGTACCCCCTCTAGGAACGCTTGTGCTCTAGGAGAGGGCAATTGCCCCCCCTGCCCCCCCTGGCTACGCCCCTGGAGAACTGCAGCATGGTGTGTGGGCTCTCTGGGTAAGGAATAGCATTTCGGAGGAGGGAATCTATGGTCTAAGGTTACCAGATGGGACACCTGGGACATTTGCTTGGTTCTGACCATAGTTGGCAGAAGTTGTAAAGTAGCTTTTTACACAAACAAACACCTAGTACGTTGTGATACTGTTTTCATTCATAGGCTTCCTTGATATTTTTTGAATTGGGAAAAAAATCTGCTGCTCTAAATCCATAGGAGTTCTGATTTAGTCTCCTCGACTTGGTTCCGTGAATAAAACTCCTAAAAGTCTGCTTGCTAATGGGGTTGAAGGATAGAGTGGGAGGAAAGTCTATCTCTGTGTTGCACCAGCTGCAGTTGAAAACAAAATGGATTGTATTGATATATATATATATATTAAAGAAGAAAGACCCCAGCCCAAGTTAATTTGTTAAGTCCCAAAATGTTCTAGACTCCATTATGAAGTATCTTAACTTGATGGTTCCCAACCAAGGCCAGGGACACATCACAAGGGCAGTCACAGACCCACAATTACAACCACAGTGACTCACATTGTATTGTACAGATGTGGAAATGTGAACTCCACAAATGGGAGGAATAGGACACCACTCTCTTTCTGCATACTTGGAAAAGAAAATAAGGAGACCCTTGTTGGATCAGGCCAAAGGTCCATTTAGTCCCAGATGGTGGAAGATTCCAGACTGTCAAAAGATAGTAAAACTATGGAACTCTCCCACATAAGAGGCAGGGAAGGCCACCAGCTTGGCTGGTTTAGAAGAAGACTAGACACATTCAGGAATGGCTACTTAGGGCCTCCACTGTAGGAGGCAACAGGTGCCTTTGAGTTCCAGTTGTGGGGAATCCCGGGGGGGGGGTTGTTCTCATGTCCTCTTGGGGGCTTCTCTATGGGGCATCTGAGTGGCCACTGGGACAAGAAGAACCTGGACTAGATGGACCTCTGGATTTGCATTGCCTTGTCATGAAGACCAATTAAAATAAGAGGATACAATTTTTGTTTAACTCTTATGATGCTATCTTGGTTTTGTGGTTGTAACATTGTATCATTCAGCTGCATGTTCCTCCCTGGGGCTCTAAATGAGGTCTTGTTATGAGTGTGACTGTGAATATATGAACTTGTTGGACTCCTAATTAATAGCTTTTGACCTAACATAGGGATTAGTTGGGATTTCAGAAAGTTAAACGAATGTAGTATAAGGAAGGTCGTGGGCATTACTTAAAAAATGCAGAAGAGCTGAAGCTCAGGGGAACAGCGTCTGCTTTGCATGGAAAAGCTTCCAGGTTCCATCACTTGCATCTCCCATTTTGGACTGGGAAAGGTGCTGATCTGAAATCCAGGAGAGCCACAGCCACTCGGTGTAGACACTGCAGAGCATGATGTCCCTGCATCCAAAGCACCAATGCAGCTTGGTTAAACACACACACACACACACAAACAAGCCAGTGCATGGCATCTCCAAGATTGACTTTCTGTTTCCACAGTTCAGGGAGGCTGGAGGAATGTTGCTCTCTCACAGATGAGTCCATTCTTGGGCCAGAGAGCAGAAAGAGGATTTGAAAATGTTATTATCTTGGGTTGGCAATTTAGGGAATTGCTAGAGATAGGGGGGCAGCGGGGGGGGAGGAATTTTGGGTCATAAAGCATGTTAGACTGGGAGTGAGCATCAGCTGCAGCCCGGTTATTAATAGCGGCCAGGTGGAAGGGGGACACGCTCCCAACACTCCAAGAGTGGCAAAGTAAATTGTCAGATATGGTAGAGCTGGCTCAGTTAACAGATAACTTAAGGGGAGTTACGAAACAGATGTTTGCTAAAAAAAAATGGGACGTGCTTAGGAGATATCTGCAAGAGAGAAATGGACATATTGTAATTTCCATGGCAGCCTTAGAATGACTAGCTTATAAAGTAATATTAGAATCTATAAGAATTGTCGGTATGATCGGATTTATTGATGTACAAAAGAGATTATAAGAAGACGAAGAGAAAAGTATGTACTTTGCAAAAAAAAGAAGAGTTGCGCTATGGGAGGTGACGGGAAGTCAGCAACAACAATAAACAAATTTGTTGCCTTTTGTTCGATGATAACTTTTATTTTTGTGAGATAGCAGTGGATTTATGTATTTCAGTTTGAAATATTTGTTCTGTTTGTTTTGTTGTAAAAATCAATAATAATAATAATAATAATAATAGAAACATTCCTTAATGGCTCTTGGTAATTTTTTCCCCGTATCTCAGCTCATAGTGTCATTTTCAAATTCCCTTAAATTCTGTCCCAAAAATGGATCTTGTTCTCTCATTTCTGAGAGAACAATATTCCATGATGGATCTTCTTTAAAAACTTTCACATTGTCCTCAACATATAAGTGTTTCAGTCTGCTCTAGGGAGTCTGTTGTATTTGTCACAGTGGAGTAGACCAGATATTGCTTTTGCAATCAATTTGCTTAGTAGAGAGGCTTCGAAGCCTAGTGTGCATGCCTGGAATGGCATTAAGAGAGTGCTGAGGTATTTGCAGGATACCAAGGAGTTCTGTTTGGAGTTGTCAGCACAAGGTGAGCCACAACTCACGTGTTTTGCAGATGCGGATTGGGCCAATCAGGAGGACTGGAAGTCAGTGTCTGGTTTGGTAGTAAGGTTTGGAAATTCTCTGATTGGTTGGCGTTCGCGCAAGCAAAGCCTGATCGCTATGTCATCGACGGAAGCTGAGCTTTGTGCGTTGTCTGCAGTTTGTACTGAGTTGGAGTATTACAGATGTTTGGTCCGGGAGATATATGGTGATTGTAGCAGATCACCATATAACTCACAGTGCAAGTCATACGCAAATCTCGTCCTCCAGCGACTCCCCCAGTAAATTGGCGGTGTGTGTATGTGTCCCCGACGGAGCCCCAAAGAGCAAGAGGCAAAAGGCAGCTCCCTCACGTCCGCTTCGCACCGGGGGGGGGGGGTGCTGTAAAGTCATGAGGGACGAGAGGCGGGAAGTTTTGGGGAGGGGCGACAGTGATTGTAGCTTGCCCATCACTGTCTGGGGCGACAATCAGCCATCTTTAAAACTGGCACAATCTGGACAGTTCAAGGCCAGAACCAAACACATCTGCGTGCGCGGTGCCCGGATCACCCCCAGGATTCCTGCCAGGGAAAATCGGGTGAAGTGTTGTGAGGGGCAGTGGATTTGGGGACTTGGCCAAAACCAAGTCCTGCTTGGGGGTGGGGACCCTTGTGAGGACCCCCTTCGCAGGCACCCCATTTCCATTCCCGCAAAGGCATCCAAGGGGGTGCACGGCAGCTGAGCATATCTCGGTCCCCCCAGGAAAGAGAAACAGGAGTTTGGTGATGCTGCTGCCAAGGAGATGGTGCAATGCAGACCCTACAGGTGTCTTGCATGGATCTGGACCCCTGTCGAGGGGTCCCAGGACAGGAGTCTCTGCCCCTTTCCCGCCACCCCTTCTCCTCCTTCCCTCTGTGTCCTCTCTTGCCCTCCGCCTCCCTTGCTGGTATCACTCCGATTTCCCTTTCTGTAATATAAGGGGGCGTTGGCCACTCTCGCCCCTCCCCCCTCCCCAAAACTTTCCGCCTCTCGTCTTTCATTACTTTAGGGCAGCCCCCCCCCGCCTGTGCGAAGCGGACGTGAGGGAGCTGCCTTTTGCCTCTTGCTCTTTGGGGCTCCGTCGGGGACACACACACCCCTGCCAAACGGTTGCCTTTGTTAATACAACACTGATCACACCGCCATTCAGATCAGAAGCAAACCAGAAGCCCTTCAATAATATGCACCATGGTCAGCTGGCAGGAGGATTTCCTAGGAGCATGTCCTTTTGCAAAGGTGGAGGGGAGGCTTTCCACCCTCAGGGCCCAGAGGTGGCTCCTGTCTTGGGGCAGCTGGTGGATTTGGAGGAAGTTGACCCTTAGCACTCTCGGTTTGGGACCTGCCTGAACCTCCTTCCACATTATACTCATCCATATTGTTTCTCCCCAGTCTCATTTTGGGGATAGCATTCTACACGCACTTGTGTCACCATACCCCCACCAGCACATTGCTTTGAGATGCTCTGGTATGGCCCCTTCTTCCCTGTGCCCCTTCCCTCCTCATGCAAGACGTGCACATAGGAACAGAGCCTTTCCTGGTTATGCCACTAATCACCCCTTTTATTTCTCCTACCATCAAATATATCTATACACAATATAAAAATGTAGAGGGTCCATGTTTGTTATAGTCCAGTGTTCTTGGAAACCGCTTGACCGATTTCGCACAAATTTGGACACACCGTTCCTTGCCAATATGAGAGTGTTTGCAGAATGTTAGATTCATAAGATCCCACCCCTAACACACCTAAAAACGTGATTTTCTCTTTTAAAAAGGCCAAATATAGTGCCCTCAGGTGCACATAAAAGGAACAGATGGCAAATACTGCCATAATCCCACCCACTCCTCTTCCTCCTCCTCCTCCTCGGCCGAAGCCTTTACAGACTAGGCCAAATGGAGGTACTGACACGCCTGGGTGGGGATTGGGGGGAGGAGGGGACGGGTGTTGGGATTCAGTTCCACCTTAAGGTACAGGCATGTAGCTATTGTATGCCACGTCTGTCCACTTCTGTTGTATATTGCTATTGCTTTCTTTCTGCTGTGCTGATGAAGAAGGAGACATGTTTGCTCTCTCCTGAGATACGCTGAATAAAGCTTGTAAATATGCTAATACGTCTCTCTCTCTCTCTGTGGACGTTTACGCTACATGGACTCTGCTACAGCGTGTCTAGGCCCCCAGGGTCCAGATCGATACCAGCTGGCTGCACCGGAGGGTCGAGACACCTCTCAGGCTGGCCAGGGAGAGCACGAGGCCCTGGTGTCTCCCATGGTGTTTGGCCAACAATGGGATGTAGGTTGGGACGGAGTTGGGGGATTCACAGGGATGAGCCGGGGGGGGGGGAGGAGGAACACAATAGGTCATGGATCGGGAGAGGGTAGGGGCAGTCACAGGGATTAGCCACTGCAACGCGTGGCAGGCCAAGCGAGTATATCTATGAATCAAAAGAAAAGGTGAGGGTTTCAATATTAACTTGGGCATATAGTACCGGTAGGTGCTTTCAGTCTTTCTGTGTCATTATTCCATTATTGCAATTATAACAGTGGGAGCTATGCTGCTGTTCCTATAATATTAATCTAACTAACTCTGCTTCCAAAGCAACACCACCAATCTCAGCTCCACTTTGTGCAACTCTCCATTCCCAGATACAAACATTTCCAACTCCCTCCACCATACACCAAAAGCAACTCACTCCGCATTCAGAAACAACACTCCGGACTTACACGCTCCCCCTCCCTATCTAACAATACATTAAATATTATATTATGCTTACTATTGTGAAATGTTACCTTCTTTACTTTAAATAAATGTCTAAACAACGTTACATACAAACAACAAAAGCTCATATATTCTGCATGCATTTAAGATTGATTTCCTGTTACTGATGTAAAGAAAAGTGTCAATTCGGAGAGAAACATGTTCTGCACTCTAAATGGTTTCACCCCATAGAATTTGGTAGATGTTTTGGAAAAACATTCCATACTAACTACTTCCCTAGCACTTATATGGTTTCCTCCCCTGTATGAGTTTGTTGGTGTTTTGTAAGAAGTCCACTCTGACTGAAGCACATTCCACATTCCATGCATTTAAATGGTTTATCCCCTGTGTGAGTCGGTTGATGAATTTTATGGCCTCCACTCTGACTGAAGCTCTTTCCACATTCCACGCATTTAAATTGTTTCTCCCCCGTGTGAGTCCGTTGATGAATTCTAAGGCTTCCACTGCTACTGAAACAAGTTCCACATTCCATGCATTTAAATGGTTTCTCCCCCCGTGTGAATCCGTTGATGAATTCTAAGGCTTCCACTCCTACTGAAACAAGTTCCACATTCCATGCATTTAAATGGTTTCTCTCCTGTGTGAATCAGTTGATGAATTCTAAGGCTTCCATTATCAGTGAAGCTGTTTCCACACTCCATGCATTTAAATGGTTTATCCCCTGTGTGAGTCCGTTGATGAATTCTAAGGCCTCCACTGTGACTGAATCTCTTTCCACACTCCATGCATTTAAAAGGTTTCTCTCCTGTGTGAGTCCGTTGATGAATTCTAAGTTGTCTACTCTCAGTGAAGCTCTTTCCACATTCCATGCATTTAAATGGTTTATCCCCTGTGTGACACCGTTGATGGGTTCTAAGGTGTCCGCTCCGACTGAAGCTCTTTCCACATTCCATGCATGTAAATGGTTTCTCCCTCATGTGACACCGTTGATGAATTCTAAGGTGTCCACTCTGACTGAAGCTCTTTCCACACTCCGTGCATTTAAATGGTTTCTCCCCCGTGTGAATCCGTTTATGAATTCTAAGGCTCCCACTCTGACTGAAGCACGTTCCACACTCCATGCATTTAAATGGTTTCTCCCCCGTGTGGATCCGTTGATGAATTCTAAGGTGTCCACTGTGACTGAAGCTCGTTCCACACTCCATGCATTTAAATGGTTTCTCCCCAGTATGGGTCCGTTGATGGGTTCTAAGGTGTCCACTGCCAGTGAAGCTCTTTCCACACTCCATGCATTTAAATGGTTTATCCCCTGTGTGACACCGTTGATGGGTTCTAAGGTGTCCGCTCTGACTGAAGCCCTTTCCACACTCCATGCATTTAAATGGTTTCTCCCCCGTGTGGATCCGTTGATGAATTCTAAGGTGTCCACTGTGACTGAAGCTCTTTCCACACTCCATGCATTTAAATGGTTTCTCTCCTGTGTGAGTCCGTTGATGTGTTGTAAGATCAGTGAAGCTCTTTCCACACTCCATGCATTTAAATGGTTTATCCCCTGTGTGACACCGTTGATGGTTTCTAAGGTGTCCACTCTGACTGAAGCTCTTTCCACATTCCATGCATGTAAATGGTTTCTCCCTCATGTGACACCGTTGATGAATTCTAAGGTGTCCACTCTGACTGAAGCTCTTTCCACACTCCGTGCATTTAAATGGTTTCTCCCCCGTGTGAATCCGTTGATGAATTCTAAGGCTTCCACTGTGACTGAAGCTCGTTCCACACTCCAAGCATTTAAATGGTTTCTCCCCCGTGTGACACCGTTGATGAATTCTAAGGCCTCCACTCTGACTGAAGCTCTTTCCACACTCCATGCATTCAAACGGTTTCTCTCCTGTGTGAGTCTGATGATGCGAATTCAGTGTTCCACTGTGACTGAAGCTCTTTCCACACTCCATGCATTGAAATGGTTTCTCTCCTGTATGAGTCTGTTGATGTCTTCTAAGGTGTCCACTCTGACGGAAGCTCTTTCCACACTCCACACATTGAAATTGTTTTCCCGTAGTGTGGGTTCGTTGATGTTTTCTAAGGTTTCCACTCTGACTGAAGTTCTTTCCACACTCCATACTTTCAAATTGTTTATGCTCTCTATTTCTGCACTCAATGTATTTAAATGGTTTATTCTCATTGGATTTTTCCTACCAGAATTTTGAATGCCTTCTCCATTGTCTTCTTTCGACAGGAGGGTCGGGAATCCTATTTGTTTTCTATGAAGAGAACAAAGGAATATTACACACATCAATTAGCACCTTCTCTTATTTTAGCATATTGTATACAGTGGTACCTCGGTTTAAGCACACAATTGGTTCCAGAAGTCTGTACTTAACCTGAAGCATACTTAATCTGAAGCAAACTTTCCCACTGAAAGTAATGGAAAGTGGATTAATCCGTTCCAGACAGGTCCATGGAGTACTTAAGCTGAAATTACTCAAACTGAAGCGTACTTAAACCGAGATATCTCCTGTCCTCCATATGTTACAAATTTTTAGGAAAGGCAAATGAAATAATGTCAAATAATGGTAATGCATCATCAGCCTTTCCTAACCCTCAATCAACGTTAATGAAGCAGCATTATATTAGAATACGGTTGAACTGTGGGGTTTACTTTTTATAAAAAGTGGTTTCTCACATGAAAGGGAGCTGCTCTATGTCCATGAACCTGCCCATTATTCATCAGGGTCCTAAGTTCACCATGAAGTTCTTCATCCTCTGCACAATAATCCTCCACCCCTGCTGAGTGGGGCTCATTGGGTTTATAGTGTTAGGGTCTAGATAAAAAATAAAAATAAAATAGAAAAATTCCTTCCAGTAGCTCCTTAAGAGACCATCTAAGATTGTCATTGGTATGAGCTTTTGTGTGCATGCACACTTCTTCAGATACACTGAAACAGAAGTCACCAGACCCTTATATATAGTGGGAGGGTGGCAAGGGTATTACTCAGAAGGGTGGTGGGAAAGGGTTATTGACTGATAGGTGTGGTAAACCTGTTGAAAATTACAGATTGGTCTAGACCACAGATTGGTCTAGATACCATAATCCCTGGGAAATTTCTCAAGAACCCTTAAGATCCAGTTTGATCAACTCTCAAATAACACTAAGCCCTAGAGCAGCCTTTCTCGACCTTGGGTCCCCAGATGTTGTGGGACTACAATTCCCATCATTCCTAGCCATTGGGTCCAGTGGTCAGTATTTATGGAAGTAGCAGTGCAAGAACATATGGGTATCCAAGGTTGAGAAATGCTGCCCTAGAGGAACCTTCTATGCTGAGGTGAGGCATCTCTGACCCTCCAGATGTGGTTGGACACAAAGTACCACCTGCCAAAGCAAGGGTAGCCGATGGCCAGGGATGATGGGAGTCTTATCTAGTGGGACACACTTTCCCCTTCTTCCCCCTCTTCTGAAAATGTTGAATAGCTGTATTTCATTTCCTACTTCCTCCATGATCTCCAACATCTTCCTGATATAGTCCAACTGCACACATTCCCAAATCATCCTGCACCATTGACTTCCCAAGGCTGCTGTATTGTGTCTTGGACACTGGCAATAGAACCACACCTTCCACTGGATGAGAGGATAGAGGGTTAAATCAGGGCAACCCAAATGACACTCAGCTCAGTCCCCTCCTTGCCCTTCTCTGCATCTGCTGCCTGAGGGGGCTGCCTCAGTTTCCCTAACGGTGGAGCAAGCCCTGAGAACAGCCTTCTCTCTGCCTTCAAAGTATAGGAAACAGGACAAACAAGACCTTGGAGTCTCACCGTGGAACATAACAACAACAACAACAACAACAACTGTTGTAAGTCACTTTGGGCTGCCCTGGGCAAGGGAAAGGGACTAATAGATTCAATAAATAAATAAAAATAACAATTGCAGTAATGAATACACAGGCTGGCTTGGGGGGGACCCCACCCCCCACCCCCACCCATTTCCATAGCAATCTTCCCAATACCTTTAATCCCAGAGACGTGAGAACTGATATAATGGGAATAATGGAAACCTGGTGGAATGGAGAGGAGTGGGGAACAGTTATCTCTGGGTAGGAACCCTTTTGATGTTTCTTCAAAGAAAAACAGGCATGTGGGTGAGAATGTAATTGCCAAGACAAAAGCCTCAAAGGGCGGAAATAATAGTGGGCACCCTCCCTTTCCTCTTTCCCCCAATGGTTAGACTTGGACACGACTAAACGACTAAACAACAACACCCCCAGCGCCCCATGCAGCAACTGATCCGGGACTTATGGCAAGGCAAGGCCTGAGCTTCAAGGGAGGAGAGGGTGGGTGGATCAGGGCTCCTGTTCAGGGATCTAGATTCCTGGGCAGGAGGGAGAAGTCAAGGCAGGCGGCCCCCAAGTGTCTCTCTCTCTTTCTCCAAGATGGCTTTGATTCCTCCCCCAGGGATGTTTTACTTCCTCCCTCAGCCCCCCAACTTCCTCTGCCCTCCCACCAAATCTCTCCCAATCAGCGGACATGCCAGGTGAGCAGGTAGGGAGGAGAGGAGGGAGACAGGGTGGGGTCTCTACCCAGGCCCCTCTCACCTCCAATAACCCTTCCATGGACTCCCTCTCTCTAGACCAGGGATGTCCAAAGTGCGTTTTGGGGGCCTAATCTCTCTGTGTACTAAAAAGGTCAACAACTTTGGTTGGCCCTCATGCATGTTCATGTCATTAAATCTGGTCCTCTTCGAAAAAAGCTTGGGCACCCCATCTCTAGACCAGGCACCCCCAAACTGCGGCCCTCCAGATGTTTTGGCCTACAACTCCCATGATCCTTAGCTAACAGAACCAGTGGTCGGGGAAGATGGGAATTGTAGTCCAAAACATCTGGAGGGCCGAAGTTTGGGGTTGCCTGCTCTAGACAAAGGAGACCCACCAAGCCTTGCCTGAGTTCCCGGGCGGAGCCAGGAGCGCCCCAGGGATTCCTGCCAGGGGGAACCCAGAACATGCAGAGGGTCGCGGAATTGAGGCCTAGGTTCAAGTCCCAGCCCTTGGTGGCCCTCCCATTTCTATTCCCTCAAAGGCCGGGAGGGGCGCAGCAAAGGAGATCTTGCAATGCAAACTCTGCCGGTGCTCCCTCTGCAGAAAGGCTCCCCCTGTACCCCCACCCCGCTGCATTACACATAGTAAAAGGCAGGAAGGCTGATTTCTTTTGGGGGGTGTGGCTTGCAATGCGAACCCTGAGAATGGAGGGTCCCCGATCGGCAGCCGGATCGAGGCCTCTACAGATAGCGCCCAAGAACTGAGTTGTTGTTGGGGGTCTCTGCCCCCTTTCTCTCCCCGCTCATCGCTCCCTTCCCCGCCCTGCAGCTCTACCTCTTTGTCCTCTCTGCTCCCCCTCCCTTGCTCCCTATTCTATTCCGATTTCCCTTCCCGCCGCAGTATAAAGGGCTGGAGGCTCTCCAAGAAAGCGCCCCCCCTAGGGGAGAGACTTCTTTATCCCAGCAGTGCCTAAATCAGCCGCTCCCCCGCTCGATTGATCCGCAGAAAGAAGGGGGAGGGGGGAAGACTCCCCTACTTTCCTTTTATCCCCCCCCGCCCCGCCCAAAAGCCTGCCCTCCCTTCCCAACTGCCCCGTTTGCTGATTCAGGGGGAGGAAAAGCACACCCTCCCCATCCCCACAACCCCAAATCTCCCCCCACCCCACCCCACCCCACAATGTTCTGCACCTTTTTTCCCTCCTCCTCTGCAAACCTGGTACTCTTCTGGGAATGTGGGTGGAGGCCCCTCCCCCTCCAACCTTGGCTCCCCCCTCCAAACCTTCCTGCCTCTCTAGGAAGCGGAGCTCACTGACCCATGGGGAGGAATGAGTGACCCCTCCCTCTCAGAACACACTAGTTCTCCTCTTTCCAAACAAGACCCGTTATCTTGTTTTTTTCCTGAGAAGGTTCCAGGTTCGATCCCCGGAGACAGGAGGGAAAGAGGACCCTCCCCCCTTCCAACAAACGTCCTCCGGGGCACGAAGGTTACATTTCCCCTTCATCTCTTTTAATCCACTGCAGGGAGGGGGGTGGAATGGGGATCCGGTCGTTTTTAGGAATAGTGTTTTGGCAGAGTGAATCTACGGTATGGTCTAAGTAAGGTTACCAGACGTCCCTGTTTCCCAGGGACAGTCCCCAGATTTACAAATCAGTCCCCATACAAAATCCATTGAAATTGAAAAATGTCCCCTGATTCATTGAAAAAATTCTGGTACCCCTACTATAGTCCTCCAGGTGGGGCTGAATCAATCTCCCATCAGCCCCAGCAAGCGTGGCCAATGGCCAAGGATGATGGGATTTGTAGTTCTGCAAATCTGAGGTGGGAGGCTTTTCATCTTTCATTCTCAACCCCTAAATCTACATACCGTACTTATAACCCCCCACTTTCATTAACAACCCCCCCCGCCAGCGAACCCATACCTCATACCAAAATTAAAACCAGCACCGCAATATATTATCATTGTTACTACTTTAGTTATCCCCCCTCTCCCTCCCTTCCTCCCACTCCTTCCTTCTTTCTCTCCATCCCCTATTTTACTCTTTAATCTCCCTCCCTCCCCCTTTTCTCCTAAACCGCTTTCTCACTCCTCTTTCCCACCCTTTGCCCCTATACCGCTCTGTTTGGTTCTGTCCTCAACACAACCTTGCCAGCCTTAAATCTCTTAACTATCTGCTACAAATTCTTAACCCCACCTTCCACCCCTAACTGGACCCTAATACCCCTTTTGTGTGTATACCCCTTTTGTGCGCACCACTGAGGAGACTGCGGGAACCTCAGAGAAGCCCTCAAAAAATTGGTAGAGGCAACGCCACATAACTGGATCTGCGTGAGCGGCCTCATGGAAGAGAAACCATACGAGTGTCCCGAGTGCGGGAAGAGTTACAGACTCGACTCAGAAGAGTCCTGAGTTACAGAGCAACGCTGATGCGGCATCGAAGGATCCACACCAAAGAGAAACCGCACAAGTGCTCCCACTGGGGGAAAAGCTTCAGCCAGAGGTCCAACTTGGTGAGTCACCTGTGAATCCACACCGGAGAGAGGCCGTATCAATGCTCCCAGTGCGGGAAAGGCTTCCGGTGGCAACTCCATTTGAAGAGGCACCAGAAGATCCACACGGGAGAGAAGCCTCACAAATGCCCGGACTGCGGGAAAAGCTTTTCCCGGAGAGATACGTTACTCAATCACCGGAGGACCCACACAGGGGAGAAGCCGTACGAGTGCCCAGATTGTGGGAGAAACTTCAACCACCCATGCAACTTAATTGAACATCAGAAGACGCACACAGGGGAGAAACCGCACGAATGTCCCGAGTGTGGGAAAAACTTCTCCCGGCGGGATACACTGATCAAGCATCAGAGGACTCACACGGGAGAGAAGCCTTATGAATGCCCCGAGTGTGGAAAAAGTTTCCATCATCCTTGTCGGTTGACGGACCATCAGAAGATCCACACAGGAGAGAAGCCTCACAAATGCCCTGAGTGCGGGAAGAACTTTTCTCGGCGAGATACGCTGATCAAACACCAAAGGACCCACGTGGAGGAGAAGCCTTATGAATGCCCCGAGTGTGGGAAAAGCTTCATTCAGAAGAAGGCATTCATCAGACATCAGATAATTCATTTAGGGAATACGTCCAGCTAATATTTTTGAAAAGTGCCACATTTAAAATAAGAAGATACCATTTTCTGTTCAACTCTTATGATGCCATCTTGGTTTTGTGGTTGTAACATTGTCTGTATCATTCAGCTGCATGTTCCTCTCTGGGGCTCTAAATGAGGTCTTGTTCTGAGTGTGACTGTGAATATATAAACTTGTTGGACTCCTTATTAATTGCTTTTGACCTAACATAGGGATTTCAGAAAGTTAAATGAATAGTATAAGGAAGGTTGTGAGCATTGCTCCAAAAATGGGGAAGAGCTGCGGCTCAGGGGAACAGCGTCTTCTTGGCATGGAAAAGCTACCAGGTTCAATCGCTTGCATTTCCCATTTCGGACTGGGAAAGATGCCGGTCTGAAATCCAGGAGACCCACAGCCATACACAGGTCATGGCATCTCCAAGACTGACACTCTGTTTCCACAGTTCTGGGGGGCTGGAGCTGAGAGATGTTGTGTTGTGTTTGAGAGGCCTGCTCCTTCCTGATTTGTTTTCCGGCTGCCTCAAGAAACCAGTTGCTGTTGTTAATTCAAGAAAGTTGTCTGTCAAGGCTTCCTGCCATGACAGACAAGCAAACTGCCCACACACTGCTCTGGTCTCCATGTTGGAGGCAGAGACACATTATCTCCACATTGCAGATTCTCATAGCACTAGAATTCATGGCCCTCCAACAAAGTTGAATGTTGGGAGATCCAGGACAGATAAAGCATTTCATTGTGCAGTGCATAATTGAGCTATGGAACTCACTGCCACTGGAGGCAGAGATGGCAACCAACTTAAAATCATGGAATTGCAGAGTTGGAGTGGACCACAAGGGTCACCTAGTGCAGATCTCTTCAGTGCAGGAATCTTTTGCTCAAAGTGGTGCTCAAGCTAGTGACCCTTAGATTAAGACTATCATGCTCCACTCACCCGAGCTGGGGACAAGACAAGGAGACAAATTCATGGAGCACTAGGCTGTGAATGGCTCTTAAGCATGAATGGCTATGCTCTGCCTCCACAGTCCAGAGGCAGCAGGCTTCTAAATCTCAGGTGCTGGAAGCTGCAGGGGGGGGGCTGGTTTTGCTCTCTCGTCCCTCTTGTAGGTTTTCCACAAGCGTCTGGGTGGCCCCTCTTGGGTGCTGGACCAAATGGGCCCCTTTTGTGTCCTTCAATGGGGTGAGAGGTAGCCCTCAGGCAGGGGGGGGGAGTGTGTTTATTCCGACATGTGCCACCACCCCATTGGAAATGCAGGGAAAGGAGAGCAGGCTCCACCAGTCAGTAGTCAGTGGCCTCAATAGTGGAGCCAGAGAGAGTCCTGCCAGATCTTTGAGAGGGGTCAATTCCATAGGCATTTGTTGTTCCAGCTGTTAGTATCCCAGGAGAGAAATCAGATGCAGCTGGTGCCGAAATGATGCTCTTTGGGGGAGCATTGTGTATCTGGGGTGGGGCTGAGGAACACAGGGAAGGTGCCCTGTGAAATGTATAGGGCAGCACAGCCCATGGGGCCCCTTCCGGAAGCTGCCAGACTACAACTTCCATCCTCTCTGACCCCTGGCCATGCTGGATGGGTCGGAGGGGAGATGGAGTCCAGGATTATCTAGAGGACACCACATTTGATGCCCCCGATAGACAGAATCCAGCCTGTAAATAAGGAACATTAATGCATCCATTTGAAACACATTTAACTGGGTAGAAGCCCCACTTAATGCAATAAGATTTATTTCTGACAACGTGTGGATAAGGTGAGGCTGTATTTGCAGAGGGAATTTGAAGGTGATGCCCAGTTCAATTTCATTTTCATTTTCTTCCCGTCCAAGGTCTCGAGAGCAAGGAGCTATCCTGACTGATGTGGGTGAAGGGAGTTCATTTTCTGTTCCTCTATTAATCCAATGATGCATGCATTTTAAAAGCTGCATGAGGTATTGTGGGAAGAGGAAGGTTTCCTAGAATTGCAGAGTTGCAATAGAATTGCAGAGTTGCAAGGGGGCCTGATGGCCATCTAGTCCCACCCCCGCAGTACATAAAACCTTTGCTGCACGTGGGGCTCAAACCCACAACCCTGGGATTAAGAGTCTCGTGCTCTGCCAAATCAGACATCTCAAAAGGAAAACAAGATTGAAGGTGAGGAAAATAATATTTATTGGGACTGTTAAAAGTGTGACTGTCTCCTGAAGAAGTAAGCTGCAGAGGGAATTCTGGAGAGAGAGAGGAAAATACAAAGCAACAGCAACCCATTTTTGTTTTGTTATTTCTGCTGATTTTGACTGGAATGAATCCTCTCAAAGGTCCCCTTGAAAAACTGCCCAATGTACTCTTGGCGGGTAAATGTTTTTTATATCAGTCACTCTGGTCTGGAGAGAAACTCCTGCTGGGCCTGAGAGGCAGATTTAGTCTCCTCAGGAGATACTGAGGTGGGTTTGAAAGTCATTCAGATAAAAGAAAGGGAGGAGGGTCTCTCCAGAGAACGAGGCTCCTGAGAACGTGTAGAGTTCAGTTCCTGAGTCAGCGTCAGAAAAAGACACACATCCCCCTTCATAGTCCAGAGTCACCCGGATCCTCCTGGGATCCTCATTCAGGGACAGATCAGAGTCAGGGGAGGTCAAGGCCCAGTACTTGCCTTCACACTTCTCCACAGCCCAGACCCCCTCCTCAGGCCTTATGGGGAAGTGGCCCTTTCTCCTCACAGACTTCCTGGCAACCCCCACATCCCACTCTTCCCCACTTCCCACATTGACTTCCCAGAAACGTCTGCCTGCTGTGAATCCCTCACGTCCCAACACACAAAACCAGTAGCTGAATCTCTCAGGGTTGTTGGGCAGGAATTGCTTTTTGTTTCCCAATCTCAGTATTTTCCGATCCTTGGACAGGATGAGGCTGGGATGGGCTGTGTCTGGATCCAGAGTCACATTTGCTGTTGGGGAGAAGATGAGGGAAAGAGAAGATTAAGCAGAGTCAGCCAAGAGACAGAAACAGAAACAGACATCCTTTAAACATAATAATAATAATAATAATAATAATAATAGCTTGCCACATCTTTGTGAACATAAGTGTGCACAAAACAATTTATTAAACTGTTAAATATGCACATACTGTATAAACACTCTTTAAGGACAGGGGGATGTTAACTCTTGCCCTCCCAGACTCCTTCTCCAATATCTTGTAGCTGAGCTAGCATCCTTTTAGTTCAGCCACAAGAGAAGGGATTTATACAGTAGGTCGCTAGCTTAAGATACAGCTCTGGTGTGATTCTCTGCTACAGACTAGCTTAGCTTGATGCCTTAGATATGAGTCTAACACATTAGAAAATTAACCAAACCAAACAAAAAATCTTGGGGCATTTCCCCAAATTTTAAAAACCCACCCTGTTAGAAATTTTAATCATTAAAATAGAGGATGTGGCAGGGAAAAAGAGGACACGTGGCAACCGGGCCTGAAAAAGGTGACATGGAAAAGCAACCCAACTCTAGGCAGGAATGAAACTCTTCCCTACTCAGTGTGATCCTTCTGGGTAATTTATCTTCCCCCCCCCCCCCGCATCTTCAAGTCCACCCTCTCTGCCTTTGTGGTACAAACAGCAGGGCATAGCTGCCAAGTTATCCCTTTTTTTAAGGGATTTTCCATTATGCTGAATAGGCTTCCTCGCGAGAAAAGGGAAAACTTGGCAGCTATGCAGCAGGGGCTAGAGTCAAGTTGGACAGAACAGACTCTTTACCCCCCATGAAACACTAGTCCCCCTCCCCTGTGAATTGGGGTCTCCATGTGAAATTTACCTCTCTGGAGATTTCTGAAGGACTGGACTTCTGAGGAAACAAAAAGAGAGGCTTAACAGGCTACAATGCAATAGAGAATAAGAATTAATCTTTTTTACAAAACATTACCATAACATAGCATCTGTTGTTTCCTTATTTCAAGCAAAATATTAAATTATAGAATCTGGTGGGGAAAAGTTGTTGAAACCGGAATTTCCAAATATGCTGACAAACGAGATTGCAGAGGAAGAATCGGCAGAGCTTTCCCATGTAATTCCAAGGGTCTCTTGCAATGGAAAGTCCTCCCTCATGGAATGGGGCTGATCTCAAAAGGACTGTGGGAACTCTGAGGAGATTGGGATGGCTGAAGCACGAGAAATGGCTAGTGAGGTTGAAATTCTGAGGAAGAGGCAGCTCAGGCCTTGGCTCTGCTCCTGGGAGACCAGCCTGGCAGGAGGTGGAGGAGGAACTGGGTGCTTGTGGGTGCCCTTTTTAACACATTTCACAAGGGGGAAATCCAAGCAAATCTCGAGAAGCTGCAAAAGAACCTCTCCAGATTGTGTGGAAGAAAAACAAAATGCAAGGGAGGTCCTGTATACATGAGAACTTGACAAGATGGACATTGGACTGACCCTGCAGGATTCTCTTTAAGGGCTTTTGTAAGATATTGTAAGGCTCTGAGGCTTTTCCCTACAAACAAGCATTATAGAAATTTTATGAAATAAAGCAAAATCTATAAAATTAAGGGGGAAACCAGGATACTAGTCTATAGGCAGGAGTGAAACTCAGACTGGTATGCAGGTTCTTCGCAGGGACAAGCTCTGCCCGCAATCCAAGCCTTCAAACCCCCTCCCAGTTCATTCCTGGGACATACAAAGAACCCAAACACCAATAGAAAACTGTTACCCAGAGTTACACTATTGAAGGGGTCTCAAAGTCTGCAGACCAGACGGTTCAACACCCATGAAATATCAGTCCCCATCCCTCCTGTGAAATTGTTCCTCCCCTGGAAATTTACCTTTCTGAATCAGTTTTCTGTATAACAGAGCATCTGAGGAAGCAAAAAGATATAAAGTGTAAGGGCAACACTCTTCCACCAGAAATAAATCTCCATACAAAAGTAACACTTCATAACATAGCATCCTTAAATTCAAGTACAATTATTAAATAGTAGAAAAAAATAATTAAAAACAAGAAAATCATAGGAAGAATCTATGACAATAACTAAAGCTTTAAAACTCAGCAGTCATAAAGCAAGCTTACAAATAGATAGCAGAAAAAATATTCAGCATAAATCCTGATGGTCTCTGAACTTTGTCCCTGAAATTGGGCTCTACATTCTTGGACTGGAGGGGAGGCAGAAAATAAGGAATCCTGTAAAAGGATAAAGAGGGGAGATGGAGGCAGCCTTAACATCTTCCCCAAGTAAAGTGGTGGTGGTGGAGAATTAAAGCCAAAATTGTGAAACATAAGGAGAAGCGAAGGTTGCTGTGGAAGGATTGGCAGAGGTCTCATGCAAAAGAAAGCCCTTCCTCACAAACCTTTTAAAAATCTTTCAGATTGTTAACGAGCATAATTGTGCCCCTTGGGGCTCAAATGCTCTTGCTTCCATCCTCAATGGGGGAACTCTCAGGAGATCTTGAAGGCTGAAGCGCTAGATATGGCAGCTGCAGGTTGCTGTGGAAGGATTGACAGAGCTGTCATGCAAAAGGAAACCCTTCCTCACAAAACGTCTACAAATCTTTAAGGTTGTTAAAATGAGTTTGGATTTGGAAGAGTTTGGATTTGATATCCCGCTTTATCACAACCATAAGGAGTCTCAAAGCAGCTAACATTCTCCTTTCCCTTCCTCCCCCACAACAAACACTCTGTGAGGTGAGTGAGGCTGAGAGACTTCAGAGAAGTGTGACTAGCCCAAGGTCACCCAGCAGCTGCATGTGGAGGAGCAGGGAATCGAACCCAGTTCACCAGATTATGAGTCCACCGCTCTTAACCACTACACCACACTGGCTATAAAAAGAATAATTGTGCCCTTTGGGGCTCATGTGGTCTTGCTTCCATCCTCAGTGTGGGAAC
Organism: Zootoca vivipara; assembly: GCF_965207765.1. NCBI lineage: Eukaryota > Metazoa > Chordata > Lepidosauria > Squamata > Lacertidae > Zootoca > Zootoca vivipara. The sequence goes on along the minus strand of NC_142584.1, from coordinate 113,218,418 downwards.
TCTCAGTAAATCTTGTTACAGGTAGGTAGCCGTGTTGGTCTGACGTAGTCGAAACAAAAAATAAATTTAAAAAAATTCCTTCCAGTAGCACCTTAGAGACCAACTAAGTTTGTCATTGGTATAATGAGCTTTCGTGTGCATGCACACTTCTTCAGGAAATATTGACAGCTGAAGCACTAGATATGGCAGCTGCAGGGGGACGTCTGAGGAGGATACGGCTCAGGCCTTGGCTCCACTGTTGAGAAACAAGCCTGAGCAGGAGGCAGAGGGGGAACTGGGGGCTTCTTAATGCCCTTTGACTCCATTCAGACCAGGAGAACCTCCCAAAGGACAAGCCCATTGGATGAAACATCCTGACTTTGCTCTACACGCTGGTTCAGGACTTATTTTCAAGCTCCAGCGCTACAATATACATGGGCCATTATGGGGGCCTGGAAATGACAGCTGGAGCACCAAGAAGGAATGTATCCTGGGGTTACTCAATTCCATGCAATAAGAGCCTGGCATGTTCAGTTCTGAAGAAGGAATAGAATTCCCAGTGTGAAATCCTGGCAGCCATTATGCATTACCTTTCCATTGTTTCATTGTATCCTCCACAAGGTGATTTAGATCACAGGATTCCAAGTTCTGGTTCCTCAGTTCTGGAGGGAAAGGCAGTGGCTTCTCTGGACTCTCTCTTTTCTCATACCTGGTGAAAAGAAAAACAATGAATGGCCCCATCTGCCTAATCATTGCAAGTGATTTCAATAAAATGGAAAAAGCTGATTTCCCAACAGGTTTATTTCCACCACACATTGGTGAGACCTCAGTCCAAAACCCCTCAGGACAGCTGTCAGTGGCTTCATAAGGATGCTAAACCGTACAAGGGACAAGATTGAAACAAAATAAAAAAATTCATTCCAGCAGCACCTTAAAGACCAACTAAGTTTTTTATTTTGGTATGAGCTTTTATGTGCATGCACACTTCTTCAGATACACTGAAATAGAAGTCCCCAGACACTTATATGTAGAGAAATGGTGGGGAGGGGTATCACTCAGAAGGGTGGTGGAAATGGGTGATTGACTGACTGATAGCTGTTGATGACTGTAAATGACTGCAAATTGTCTTGCATGAAAAGGCAAGGGGTGAGATGGCTGAAGATCGCTTTATCATGTATAATGAGATAAGAATCCAATGTCTCTGTTCAAACCAGGTTTTTCCATGGTTTTAAGCTTGGTGATACGGTAAGTTGCAAATTCAGCAACTTCTCTTTCCAGTCTATTTCTGAAATTTTTTTGTAGTAAGACAGCTACTTTGAGATCTTGTACAGAATGTCCTGGGAGATTGAAGTGTTCTCCTATTGGTTTCTCTTTCTTGTAATTCCTGATGTCAGATTTATGTCCATTTATCCTTTGGCGTAGGGTTTGGCCTGTTTGTCCAATATAGAAAGCTGAAGGGCACTGTTGGCATTTGATGGCATACACAATGTTAGAGGATGAGCAATTGAATAGTCCTGAGATGGTATGTTGGATGTTGTTGGGGCCAGTAATGGTGTTGTCCGGGTGTATGTGGCAGCAAAGTTGGCATCTGGGTTTATTGCAGGCTCTGGTACCAGTGTCCATGTTAGGTCTGATGGTTGTATTATTGTGGGTGAGGAGTTGTTTAAGATTGGGTGGCTGTCTGTAGGCAATGAAAGGTCTTCTCCCCAGAGCTTGAGAAAGAGAGCTGTCATTGTCTAGGAGAGGTTGTAGATCTCTGATGATGCATTGTACTGTTTTAACTTGGGAGCTGTATGTGATAACTAGTGGTGTTCAGTTATTTTCTTTTTTGGGTCTGTCTTGCAGCAGGTTCTCTCTAGGTATCAGTCTGGCTCTGTTGATCTGTTGTTTAACTTCATCAGGTGGATATTTTAGTTCTAAAAAGGTTTGCTGTAGATCTCTTAGGTGAGATTCTCTGTCTGTAGAGTTGGAACAGATGCGGTTGTAACGTAGGGCCTGGCTGTATACGATGGATTGTTTGGTATGTTTGGGATGGTAGCTAGAAGCATGTAGATATGTTTGTCGGTCAGTTGGTTTTCGGTATACGGTGGTGTCTATACGTCCATCCTGTATTTTTATAGTAGTGTCCAAAGGGACAAGATGTAACTCCAAGAGACACCACCAGAGGGGTCCAATGGCTTCCAATGATGCTGCCCCATAACAACTTTCTGGGAAGGTCCCAGGATGTAAGAACCAAACCCCTGAAGTGGAATGCCTGCCATCTCTCCATCCCTGAGCCTCTCCAGAGGATGGGAATGATGTCCAAAGCTGCCCAGCAGTCAAGGAGAACAACCTCCACCCTTCCTGCCCCCCTCTCTCACCCAGGAAGGGCACAACTCCATGTCCCATGGGACTCTCCCTCCAGAGGCAGGAAACAACCTGACTTTCACCCCACTCTCCAGACCACCTTCAGCCTCTCACGCTGGAAACGCTTCCATGAAAAAGAACCTACCTATTCTAGACCAACAGACCTTCCCTCCCTAAGTGCCTCAAAGGGGCTGAGTTACCAGAGTTGGGGGGCTTCTAGTTGGACATGGAAAAATATTGGTACGTCCTAAGCTCGTCACAATATTCTTTGGCACTTTCTCTTCTAGATGTTTGAAATTACCAAAATGTAAATGAAGAGAAAGTGCAAGGGAAAGAAAAGAGCCCCTATCCCTGAGTGATGTGGGGAGGGAGGAGGCAGAGCTCTGGCCTTGATCACTGGAGGGAGAATTGTTGTGTTACAAGTTCAAAAGACGGGGCCCTGTTTTACCCGTGAGATGCTGCAGAGTGTGAGTCCTACAGTCTCTCCCCTGCAGACCCTGGAGGGCCATGTTTGAGGTTCTTGCATCCCGGCCTCATGGGGTGATGCTAATAGGAATGAACAGAATCCACTTACCTCTGCAAGGTGCTTCTCACATCCTGGAGGGGAAAAGAGAAGGGAATTCACTGCACACCACAGGCCACACTAGGAAGACCCCCTCAGACCCCCTCAGAGTGGGGGAACAGCCTGGCCCTCGGATGTCAGTCTGCCTGGCACATGCCAAGGTTTTGGGTAGGGATGGCGGAATCAGCCAGCTTGAGTTTCTCACAGCTTTTATTTTTCCAATCTGAAATGACTGATTTTTTCCCGATAACATGTTCTCCATATTTCAGTTTGCAATTATTATTTTTAATCCTCAAGAAAATCCACCAGCATTTTAGAGAAATTTAACGTTTGTGGGTTCAATAGAAGATTCCACCACATCTCTCTTCTTAAATTGTAATTTATTAACTTTAATCCAGTTTGCATTGTGCAATTCAGACGTAAGTAAGCCCACGGGATAATCCTACTTGGGCACTGTCCCAAATTGTCTTCCATAGAAGTACCCAAATTTCAAATGGTATTTTCCACCTGGAAATGTAAAATAGAACCTGCAGCATAAAATGCCTCCAAAGAGATAATAAAACAGCTCCATGTATCTTTGGGTTCATCTAAACTTCTGCTTTTTCTGTGCCCAGAAAACACAGGTCCAAGTGGTTTTGCCTTTGCCCTGCCACTTTCCCTCAGGAAAAACCTGCTCCTTAGTGCAACATCAAAGCAAACATCAATCCAGAATAAACCTGGCTGAGGTTTGCTCTAATTCATAAGTGAACAGGGGTTTTTCCTGGAGGGAAGGGGTGGGACAGGCAGCAGTCTGGATGAGTCCCTCTGTCTTGCTCTTTGGTCACTGTGACTGAGCACCATTTTGGGCTGATCTGGATCCATTGTGAAGGTGATCAACCCAGAAGTTGTGGAGGGAACGGGAAGAGAAGCTTGGTCAAGAGACTGGCTCATGTTGGAAGGAGACCAGAATGCATCTTCAGTGAAGCCCCCCACAGGGCATGAAAGCAGCATTGCCAAGCTGGAAGGCATTTGGAGACAAATCATCAGCAAAGAACAGAAAATCACCTCCTGCTCCATCAATAACACAGGAGAATATCTACTCTACATTCAGGTGAGTTAAGCATCCCAGGTCTCTCGAGTGTTCCTGTCCATTACAAACCTGACTAGAGGCTCCATCATCTGAGCCCCTGCACTCCTTGCATACATGAAAGGGGCACATAAAGGATGGGAGGCAGCCTTTTCCTGGAGCCTTGGGCTGTTCCTGCCACCTTCTTACCTGCAGGAGTTCACTCACTGGTTGCTGACACTTTTCCTCCATCTCATGGATGATGCTGTCAAGAGAGGAGAGTTTCCTGGAGAGTTTGGCCAGCTGCTCATCCCTTCTCCCTGCAATCTCCTTCTCCACCTCTTCCACATGATTCAGCAGACGTTTTTCTTCTTCTTCCAGGAACTGGCGCAGTTGTCTGAACTTCTCCAAACCTTCAGCCTCTCAGTTTCTGTTAATTTCTGCAAGAAAAGAGGAGGTCTGAGTGTGGAAGATGGTCAGCCTTCAAAACATTAGGAAGAGAATGATGAGAATTCCACAGGGAGGACACTTCTGATTTTTCATAGACATGAGACCAACACCCAGTGGCTAAAGAAGTCCCTCTTCTGCCCCCAGAAAGCTCAATCTGGGGTTCTTCTGGGGGGCCACGTTGCTCTCGCCCTCCCCTCACAGCACCAGGAACCTCAGAGCTCGAAGATTCCTCACCGATCAGCGCTGGCGGTAGACCGGAAGGGGACTCCTCTGCTCACCGGTAAGCTCTCTTTGAGAGCCCTGAGCTAGAGCGGAGTTGCAGTCGCGGGCACCATTTTCGAGCAAATCGCTACCCTCACAGAGCGAAGCTCCGTGCCGGCAGCGGAGAGTGGTGTTTTTTTGTTTTTTTTTAAAGGATTCGGAATACATTGGACACTGTGAGTAACACAAAGAATTAAAAAAAATCTTACCTTTAGCCTCCCCCCACCCCAGCTTTTCCCTGTGATTTCCCCCAACCTGTCCCGTCCCATGACGTGTCACGCCCCCTCTTCCCACCACCCCCGGGTCATCCCTTTTTGAGATTGGAATTGGTCTCGGATGTGCGATCTCCAAGGCGGGTTTGGTTACCTGAGGAGCGGCTTGGTCTCAGGGCGGTTTGTTCTATGTTGGAGGCATGGGAGTGAGGGATTGTGGGAGTATGTTTGTCCATTGTTCGTTGAATGTCCACTGGAGGGCGCAATTTTTTTGACCACAAATTCAGGTTTTTACCTGTGTTAGCTGTGTCAGTTGGTCAGTGTAAGCGCATGATTACCTGCTCACATGTGACTCTGAGGTTGTGGCCAAATTTCAGGACGATCGGGTAAGTGCTTGTGGGGAAAAAGTGGGGAATAGCACACATGCACCTTCACCATTTATATATATATATATATATATATATAGACTAGCTGGCCCTGCCACGTGTTGCTGTGGCTAATCCCTGTGATTGTCCCCACCCTGTCCCGATCCATGATCTATTCGTTTGTCCCCACCCCTTCGGCTTATTCCTGTGAATCCCCCAACTCCCTCTTCCCGGTAACCCCCACCCAGGGGAGGCATGGTTCCCTGGGTGATCCTGGTATTTGGGGGGTTGGAGGGGAGGGTTGAGGAAAGGTGAGGGTCCTTGGGTGGTCCTGGTATTGGTGGGGGAGGGGAGGGTTGAGGAGAGGTGAGGGTCCTTGGGGGGGTCTTGGTATTGGTTGGGGAGGGTATTGTGGGTGGAGGGTCTTGGGGGTAGAGGGTTGTAGTGGGGGTTTGTGGTGTGGCGGGATTCCAAGGGGGTTAGTGTCCATGAGGTTCATGGGTCTTTGATTGTGGAGAGGCATGTGGAGGGTGTAAGTCCATGGAGTGTGGGGGTGTGGAGTGAGTTTGATCGGGGGGGAGGGGTCGCGGGAGTTAGTTTGGAGAGGCCTAGGGCTGTTGTGGAGGCGGCCTGGTCCGTGGGGGTGGTGTTATCAATGGCAGCAGGATCTATGGGGTGGGGGTGGATCAGTGTGATCTCTGGGGCGGGGGTGGGTCCCGGGAGGCGGCGGGATTGGCGAGGGTGTGATCCGTGGGGTGTGGGGGTGTGGAGTGGGGTTAGGAGGGGGAGGGGTCGCAATAGGTAGTTTGGAGAGGGCTAGGCCTGTTGTGGAGGCGGGCTGGTCCGTGGGGGTGGCGTTATCGGCAGTGGAGGGATCTGTGGGGTGGGGGTGGATCGGTGTGATCTCTGGGGTGGGGGTGGGTCCCGGGAGGTGCGATTCGTGGGGTTTGGGGTGTGTGGCGTGGCCTTGCTCGGGGGGAGGGGGTCACAGGAGGTGGCGGGATCCGTGCGGTGTGTGTGTGTGTGGAGTGGGCTTGGTTGGGGGGGAGGGGGTCGCTGGTACGTGATCTCCTGGGCGGGCTTGGTTCCCTGGGTGGGCTTGGTTCCCTGAGGAGCGGCTTGGTCTCCGGGCGGTTTGCTCTCTGTTGGAGGCGTGGTCTCCAAGGCGGGAGGGATTGTGGGAGTATGTTTGTCTGTTGTTCGTTGAATGTCCACTGGAGGACGCAATTTTTTTGACCACAAATTCAGGTTTTTACCTGTGTTAGCTGTGTCAGTTGGTCAGTGTAAGCGCATGATTACCTGCTCACATGTGACTCTGAGGTTGTGGCCAAATTTCAGGACGATCGGGTAAGTGCTTGTGGGGAAAAAGTGGGGAATAGCACACATGCACCTTCACCATTTATATATATATATATATATAGACTAGCTGGCCCTGCCACGTGTTGCTGTGGCTAATCCCTGTGATTGTCCCCACCCTGTCCCGATCCATGATCTATTCGTTTGTCCCCACCCCTTCGGCTTATTCCTGTGAATCCCCCAACTCCCTCTTCCCGGTAACCCCCACCCAGGGGAGGCATGGTTCCCTGGGTGATCCTGGTATTTGGGGGGTTGGAGGGGAGGGTTGAGGAAAGGTGAGGGTCCTTGGGTGGTCCTGGTATTGGTGGGGGAGGGGAGGGTTGAGGAGAGGTGAGGGTCCTTGGGGGGGTCTTGGTATTGGTTGGGGAGGGTATTGTGGGTGGAGGGTCTTGGGGGTAGAGGGTTGTAGTGGGGGTTTGTGGTGTGGCGGGATTCCAAGGGGGTTAGTGTCCATGAGGTTCATGGGTCTTTGATTGTGGAGAGGCATGTGGAGGGTGTAAGTCCATGGAGTGTGGGGGTGTGGAGTGAGTTTGATCGGGGGGGAGGGGTCGCGGGAGTTAGTTTGGAGAGGCCTAGGGCTGTTGTGGAGGCGGCCTGGTCCGTGGGGGTGGTGTTATCAATGGCAGCAGGATCTATGGGGTGGGGGTGGATCAGTGTGATCTCTGGGGCGGGGGTGGGTCCCGGGAGGCGGCGGGATTGGCGAGGGTGTGATCCGTGGGGTGTGGGGGTGTGGAGTGGGGTTAGGAGGGGGAGGGGTCGCAATAGGTAGTTTGGAGAGGGCTAGGCCTGTTGTGGAGGCGGGCTGGTCCGTGGGGGTGGCGTTATCGGCAGTGGAGGGATCTGTGGGGTGGGGGTGGATCGGTGTGATCTCTGGGGTGGGGGTGGGTCCCGGGAGGTGCGATTCGTGGGGTTTGGGGTGTGTGGCGTGGCCTTGCTCGGGGGGAGGGGGTCACAGGAGGTGGCGGGATCCGTGCGGTGTGTGTGTGTGTGGAGTGGGCTTGGTTGGGGGGGAGGGGGTCGCTGGTACGTGATCTCCTGGGCGGGCTTGGTTCCCTGGGTGGGCTTGGTTCCCTGAGGAGCGGCTTGGTCTCCGGGCGGTTTGCTCTCTGTTGGAGGCGTGGTCTCCAAGGCGGGAGGGATTGTGGGAGTATGTTTGTCTGTTGTTCGTTGAATGTCCACTGGAGGACGCAATTTTTTGACCACAAATCCAGGTTTTAACCTGTGTTAGCTGTGTCAGCTGGTCCCTGTAAGCGCATGATTACCTGCTCACATGTGACTCTGAGGTTGTGGCCAAATTTCAGGACGATCGGGTAAGTGCTTGTGGGGGAAAAGTGGGGAATAACACACATGCACCATATATATATGGTAAATCAGGATATCCCAACTAATGGAAATCCAATTCACTCTGCATTCAAAAGTGAATTTACCTGATTAGCACTTTCTGAAAAAATCTGAAGACCAAAGCACAGCAATCCTTTAAAATTTACACTTCTCCGGATTTTTCACCCTAAAATTTCAATCATTTTCAGAAGGATGTCGGTTTTTTGGTTTTTTGTTTTAAATACAAACTGATGTGGAAAAATTATAAATGGAGAGAACCTGAAATGGAGAGGTTTCCCCCTTCCTCTTCGGTCCCAACTTATTCTCTGAGTACATGCTCCCTCCCGAGTAATAAGAGTGGCACTTACAAGGAGGTCTTGGCTTTCCTTTTCTGTGTCTGCTTGATAAGACAGAATGTTCTCTCTCTCTTTCCTCAGAATATCCAGCTGGCTATAGAACAGCCACTAAAGAGAAAAGAAATAAACCCATCAGGCACTAAGTCAGGGAGATATTGGGCATCCCACGGCAGGACAGAGTTTCAAACAAAGATGTGTCGTACTCTCCCAAGCCCTCATTCCTGGCATGCTTGCACTCTTGTCTCAACAACGTCTATGCTGGCTTGGTCATGTCCACAGAACAGAAGATGTCAGGATCCCCAAGGATGTGCTCTACAGGGAGCGGGCTTCAGGCACCAGGCATTACAAAGATGTCTGCAAATATAACATGAAGGCCGGCAACATCAACCCTGCTGTGTGGGAATACCTTGCAGACAACCATCAGTCAAGTTGTGCATCCACAGCAGTGACCAGAGGAGGAATGACTGCTGGGAGGAGTGCAGAGAGAGGCAGCTCCATGGTGCATCTGTGTGAGCTGAGAGGGTTAATAGCTCAGCATGTCGTCCTTTGTATCACGGGGCTTGTTCTCATATAAACAGGAAGTAGTACCTGTTGCTGTTGTAATCTTCCGTTATATGAGACTATATGTTTTTATTCTGTCTGTTCGTATCGCAGTTGCAGCCGAAGATGGAGTTGAACTCCCCCGGCTGAGCTGCCCTAAGTTAATAAATCTTCTTTGTTTTAATGAACAAGGGAGTGGACGTCAGTTATTTTCACAGGCACGGAGAGGCACTGAAAGTCTGATAAAGTTTCCGCTGCTACGAACTGTTATCTGAACTTGGAAGGAAAATTCCTGGACGTTTTAGAAATGAGACTTGACATTTGTGACGGAAGCGTACTGGGCAAGTATTTCTGCAAGTGTCTGCAAAACACAGCTAAAGTTGTTTGTAGGCAGATAGATTTCTCTGCTATCCTTCTGTCTCACAAAGCTGTGTTATTTATAACTGCCAGTTAGACAACTGGACAGGTCAACTGGACAGCAGCCCAACTGGATGCCTTCACCTGTCCTACCTACAAAAACCATGTCTCTCTCCTATCAGTCTCTACAGGTGCTGTGACTCTCCAGTGGTTTGACTTCACCCCCAAAGGCGCATTCTTCCATTGTCTCCCGAGACAGACGGATGCCAACCTCTAGCGCCCAGTTTGTTTTAAAAAAATAAAAAAAATAAAAACCATTTTCTTTGAGGAGATAAAATATGTAACTATCAATGTTTGTATTTTTTTATAAATAATTAAAGATAGACTGTCAAAGTTTACATTAAAACACAGAGTATTTATTGTAGGGGGCCTTTTTAGCAGCCTTTGCCAACCTCTTATTTTTATTGTTGTTTTAATTAATATACAACAAACAAATACAAAGAAACAAACAAAAACAACCCAAGTTACAAACCATAGGAGCAGCACAGTGGTTGCATTTTCCAAATAAACAGAGCAGAGAATGTAGAAAAATGAAAGCAGCAAAACACTCCGGCTCACCTTTTGGGATGCAAAGTGAATCCTGGTTAAAAGGGAGATGTTATTGCGCTTGCATTCAGCACTTGTTGTTGTTGTTTAGTCGTTTAGTTGTGTCCGACTCTTCATGACTCCATGGACCAGAGCATGTCAGGCACTCCTGTCTTCCACTGCCTCCCGCAGTTTGGTCAGACTCATGTTGGTAGCTTCAAGAACACTGTCCAACCATCTTGTCCTCTGTCGTCCCCTTTTCCTAGTGCCCTCAATCTTTCCCAACATCAGGGTCTTTTCCAGGGAGTCTTCTCTTCTCATGAGGTGGCCAAATTATTGGAGCCTCAGCTTCAGGATCTGTCCTTCCAGTGAGCACTCAGGGCTGATTTCCTTCAGAATGGATAGGTTTGATCTTCTTGCAGTCCATGGGACTCTCAAGAGTCTCCTCCAGCACCATAATTCAAAAGCATCCATTCTTCGGCGATCAGCCTTCTTTATGGTCCAGCTCTCACTTCCATACATCACTACTGGGAAAACCATAGCTTTAACTATACGGACCTTTGTCAGCAAGGTGATGTCTCTGCTTTTTAAGGTGCTGTCTAGGTTTGTCATTGCTTTTCTCCCAAGAAGGAGGCGTCTTTTAATTTTGTGACTGTTGTCACCATCTGCAGTGATCAAGGAGCCCAAGAAAGTAAAATCTCTCACTGCCTCCATTTCTTCCCCTTCTATTTGCCAGGAGGTGATGGGACCAGTGGCCATGATCTTGGGGTTTTTTTTTTTAATCCTTTATTTAGGTTGTTAAAAGCTTACAAAATTCCAAAAAGGAAAATTATATAGTTTCAAAAGAAAAAGAAAAAAAGAAAAGCATAAAACCAAACATAGCATAAAGAAGCACATTCACAAAATCATATAATACAAAAAGTCAAATAATACAAAATTTCACAAACGAACAAAAGACAGAAAATGCAACAGAAAAAAAGAATATTTTACAAAAAAGAGAACAAAAATCACTTTCTATTATTTACAGCACGCTTCCCTTTTTATATCCGCTTTCCCTTGCTATACCTCCTGTTTCCCCTATTTCTATGTCTTCTCGGCGCCTATCAATTTAACTTCTCTTATATTTTCATTCTAAGCACATCACCAGCTTATTTTCTATAATTTCTTTTTCCAGATAGTTTTGTACATATTCCCATTCCTTCATTGTTTTCTGTCTTGGTACGTTTCTGATTATTGCCGTTAGTTTCGCCATCTTCAAATAATATTGGTTTTTTTGATGTTGAGCTTCAGACCGTATTTTGCACTCTTCTCTTTCACCCTCATTAAAAGGTTCTTTAATTCCTCCTCACGTTCTGCCATCAAGGTTGTGTCATCTGCATATCTGAGGTTGTTGATATTTCTTCCGGCACAGTCAAAGGCTTTTGCATAGTCAATGAAGCAGAAGTAGATGTATTTCTGGAACTCTCTAGCTTTCTCCATAATCCACCGCATGTTTGCAATTTGGTCTCTGGTTCCTCTGCCCCTTCGAAATCCAGCTTGCACTGTATTCATTTCAAAGGAGGATCCCTTTGCCCCTCTGTCAGAGATAAAAAGATCTCACCACGCTCCTTCCAAACAGCCCAAGAGTCCTCTGGTTTCTCCTTGGCTATTTTTTACATAATAAATAACCAGCATGTAAACTTCATTCAGGCAATTAACATCATGCTTTGTTCAGCTTTAAGAATTACAGATACCTCCCCAAAAGAATCCACAGATATTCATCCCCTTCAAAATCAATAATGATTTCCTACCTTACAGGTAGGTAGCCGTGTTGGTCTGAGTCGAAACAAAATATAAAAAAAATCCTTCAGTAGCACCTTAAAGACCAACTAAGTTTTTATTTTGGTATGAGCTTTCGTATCTGACGAAGTGTGCATGCACACGAAAGCTCATACCAAAATAAAAACTTAGTTGGTCTTTAAGGTGCTACTGAAGGAATTTTTTAATTTTGATTTCCTACCTTGTACTCCTGGGACGCCTCTTCCAGAGGAACCACTTCGTGGTGTTTGTGCTCCTTGGACCTGTCACACACCACACAGATGGGGGCTTCATCCTCCTTACAAAAGAGTTTCAGGGGCTCCTGATGCTTCTCACAGACTCGTCCTTTTCCTCCTTCCTCCTTCCCCTCTTGAAGGCTGAGATTCTTGATTAAATCTACAAAGTTTGCCAGTTGCCGGTTGGGGATGAGGCTCCTTCTCTCGACTCTTTGTCTGCACTGAGGACAGGAAGCCTCTGCCTCCGATTCCCCCCAGCACTGGATCAGGCAAGACCGGCAGAAGCTGTGCCCACACACTGGGATGGTCACTGGATCCTTGAAGTAATCCAGGCAGATGGAGCAAGTGGCTTCATCGTGGAGGCGCTGGATGTGACCCCCAGAAGCAGCCATGGCTCACTCAGGACAAAGTCCCCAGTTATGTTTCGCTTTCTCAGTTTTCAGCCACTGGGTGTTTCCCTTCCTGAAATGACTCAGTATCTCAGGCACCACGTGATGTAAAAAAGAAAAAGAAAAAAGTTGGCAGGTCCATGCAGTTGCCTCATATTTTCTCAAGGAGCTGTGAATGTTTATGGATTGCTCCCTCCTTTTTTAATACACACAGAAAAACACATGGTTGTCTCCTGCAGACTAAAATCCCCCCTGACTGCCCCCCCCCTGACTGGAGGCTTTATAGCACAAGCCTCCGGCTGCCTGCATTGAGAACCTTGCCAGTTGCCTCTTACTCTACAGATGCAGCTCATGGGAACCTTTTCCACCCAGAGGAGAGATCTTATAGAGGAAAAACCTCCTGGGTGCTTCCCTGGGCCCAAAGCAGCTGCATGCAGAGCAGGAGATGGCAAGCATGATATGATTGTCCAAAGGTGGGAAGGGACCTTCTGTTGCAGGTTGTATCTGAAGCAAAAGCCACATCCAACGATATGATTGAGAAAAGCTATATAGCAGGAAAAGGCTAAAAAATTTTTTTAAAAAAGAAATTATTGTTCCTGTTACATTTCTTTGGAGGGAATCCAATTGGGGGGGGGTGCATGCACTCTCACACTGTCTCCCTGTGCTGTGGGCACTAACAGGTGGACAATGGAAGTGGACTCTGCATGTCCTCCTGGTTGGGAAAAGAAACACTCACCAGCTGCTCCTCCCTGCCCTTCCTGCCTTTGAACGGACAGCTGATAATCATCGGTGTTGTTTAGTTACCTATTTGGACATGTTGTCTGTATTGATTTATACGTCTAAGTGAGGATCAATGGAGTGCTATACCGGTAATTGTTAATGCCAGCTGTTGATATTTCTTTTCTTTTTCTCTCTATCTGCAAAGACAAGAATTATAAAAATGAAAACAAAAAACTTAAAGGTCCGGCAGTGACTGCACTTGTTTTGGCAGAGAGCGTCCTCTTTTTCGATCTGCAATCTCTCCAGCCCCTCTGAACTGCAGGAAGCTCTAGGGCAGGCACCCCCAAACTGCAGCCCTCCAGATGTTTTGGCCTACAACTCCCATGATCCCTAGCTAACAGGACCAGTGGTCGGGGAAGATGGGAATTGTAGTCCAAAACATCTGGAGGGCTGAAGTTTGGGGGTGCCTGCTCTAGGGCTGCCCCTTCCTCTGGACTCAAGCACCCAGCCAGTGGGAGGCACTGCTCAAAGCAGCTTCTGGCACTGTGAGCTGAAAGTGGCATTGCAATTCAGTCCCCACATTACCAAGGCTTTAGCACACAGATGGGGAAATCTGTGGTGACCCTCCAGATGTTGATGGGCTCTAGCTCCTAACAGCCCCATAGGCATAGCAGATATTATGGGAACTGGAGCCCCACATCTAGAGGACCGCATAGGTTCTCCAGCTCTGCTTTACTGCCCTAACCGACCAGCCCCCTCTACAGCCTGCTTGCCACAGGAAGAAGCACATCCGCCTCGGAATCTCAGGTCCTGAGGCTGAGCCTTAGAGAAGGCATCTTGCATGTTACCTGGTTTTTCCTACAAGTGTTGTAGGCTGAGCCACTATGGCCAGTGATCAGGGATGATAGGAGTTGGAGTCCATCAAGATATGGAGAGCAGCCCATTGGCTACCCTTGCTCTAAGGGCATGGCTGCTACTTTGGGTCTGAGAAGTTGTGAGTTAAGCGTTCCAGATGTGCCAATGTGTTCAGGCCAAACGAGAGAGACATTTAATTCTCTTCCACATCAAGCTGAAGAACAGAGGATGACAACCTCATCCATCGTTCCTGGTGGTCTAGTGGGCAGGATTTGGCATTTTTAGCACCACAACACAGGTTTAAGTCCTAGCAAGGGACTCCCTTTTCCCAGGTGGATGAAATCTTGGATTCCAGCTGTAGCCTTTGCACTGAGCAATTTGGTGAAATCCCTACCTGCTGAGACTCCTCTCTTGACTTTCTCCCAATTGGTGTGGGATAGTGGTTTGAGCCCACCTGGCACAGCAGCTAATAATAATAATAATAATAATAATAATAATAATAATAATAAAAAAATATATTTATACCCTGCCCATCTGGCTGGGTTTCCCCAGCCACTCTGGACAGCTCCCAACAGAATATAAAAAAATGCAATAAAACATCAAACATTAAAAACTTCCACAAACAGGGCTGCCGTCAGATGTCTTCTAAAAGTCAGAAAGTTGTTTTTTTCCCTTTGACATCTGATGGGAGGGCGTTCCACAGGGCGGGCGCCACTACTGAGAAGGCCCTCTGCCTGTACTCTTTGCAAGTAGGATCAAATTCCACCCTTCTTGGCCCTTTCCCCCGGTGACTGGAAGGTCTATACCATTTTTATTTTCTGTTGCGGGGCATTGAAGGGGACATACTACCGGTAGGAGGCTGTGGGGTGGCTCCTCCCAGGCCCCTGTGGCACAGTGGGTTAGCACATCTAGCTGTTAACCAGAAGGACGGTGGTGTGATACTCTGCCTGTGAAGAGGTGGTTGAATGGTGGAGCACTAATCTGTTGTGCTCTGTGCACATGGGTTCAAATCCCACCCTCACTGGCTGTTTTTCCCACCAGCCAAAACCTCAACAGTGTGAACTTTAGGCTGCCTGCTTTGTCCTTTCTTCTCTGAAAGGCAAAAGGCAGAGGAAGGAATGCCCAAGTCAGGACTCACACCCAGGACTTTTTCAAGATGCTTCTGCACCCCTGGTGCAGCTGATGAGGACTGTTTCCACCTAGAAGTGAAAAGTGGCAAGTGGTGCCCACGAGTTGTAGTAAAATAGCCGTGCTAGACTGGTCCGGCCAAAGGAGTGGTTGCCACACAGCTAGAGGGTGAGAGTTCTGCTTACCTTTAGAACTGTGTGGCAAAATGCATCTTGGCTTCCAGTAGAAAAGGACCTATTTTCCCCTCTGGGTTATGGGCCTGCCATGCTCCCCTTGCGCCACTTAGCCGGAGAGGCCTTTTTCAGGTGAGTTGGACTAGAACGGCATGATGGTGAAACTTTCATATTTACTCCCTTTCCTGGTGATCCCTAAGATGGAGTTCACCTTTCACAGCTGCCTCACACTGTATTGACATCTGCAATTATTATTATTATTATTATTATTATTATTATTTATTACATTTATATACTGCCCTATACCCAGAGGTCTCAGGGCGATTCACAGAATAAAATCAAAATATAAAACCACAAAATACATAATAAAAATAACAACCCAATACACTCCCCCAAAACCCCACATTTTAAAAGGGCATAGGATGCCAATTAAATCAATCAAGGGCCTGGTTAAAAAGGCAAATTTCCCTGGGGCGAGCATTCCACAGGCGGGGAGGCACTGCAGAAAAGGCCCGTTCTTGTGTTGCCACCCTCCAGACCTCTTGAGGAGGCGGCACACGAAGAAGGGCCTTATAAGCCTCCTCCCCACTCAGCCCCCCCCCCAACCTCAGTCATCATTACCTTATAAGTGAAGTTAGGAGCTTTTGCCCCAAATTTCATTACTTACCATTTGCATATTTTTATGTCCATTCAGTTTGGAAATATCCTTACAACCAATCCCTTCTAGTTCCTACCACCTTGGACCATTTAAAGTCCTCAGTGAATTTGGCCACCTCATTTTCACCCAGAAGCCCAGATCATTTCTGAATAACAGATTTCTTCTTTTTAAATTTTAATCTTCTTCTTAGTTGTTTACCACAGAGAAATAACGCCAATCAAAATCCACATCCCACCCGCAGCTCTCCAAAATTTGGTGCACTCGCTGACACAGTCGGGTTTCAATTCCCAGTCAATGAATATTTGTTTCCTTTCATTTACTTCTTTATTTATTGCTAATGCTTAATAAAGATAGATAACAGCAATCAAGTGATGGAGGCTTTTGAGGAAAAATTATTCATTGGGAATGTTCAGGTGTTTCTTTTTCTTTAAAAACTCAGCTGCAAATTCAGGGAAAGGGAAGGAAAAAGAACTAATTTTTGTTTGTTTTGTTGCTTGTGCCGATTGTGACTAGAACAATTTATCTTAAAGGGTCCCGGAAAAGCTGCTGAAAATGCTCTTGAGAGGGAAATGCTGGTTTTATATCAGTCATTCTGGGTCAGGAGAGAAACTCCTGCTGGGCCTGTTAGGCAAATAAAGTGTCTTCAGGAGATACTGAGCTGAGTTTTACCACCACCCAGACAAAAGAAAGGGAGGAGGGTCTCTCCAGAGAATGAGGCTCCTGAGAACGTGTAGAGTTCGGCTCCTGAGGCAGCGTCAAAAAAAGACACACATCCCCCTTCATAGTCCAGAGTCACCCGGATCCTCTCGAGTTCCCCACTCAGGGACAGAGGAGGGTCATCAGGGGAGGTGCAGGGCCAGTACTTGCCTCCAGACTTCTCCACAGCCCAGAGTCCTCCCTCAGGACTGAAGGGAAGATAGCTCTTTCTCTTCACAGACTTCCTGGCGACCCCCACAGTCCACCATCCCTCGCTTCCCACAGTGACCTCCCAGAAATGTCTGCCTGCTGTGAATCCCTCACGTCCCAACACAGAAGTACAATTGTTGAACCTCTCAGGATTGTCGGGCAGGGCTTGCCTTTTATCTCCCAATCTCACACTTTTCCGATCCTCAGACACGATGAGCCTGCGATAGGCTGTGTCTGGGTCCAGAGTGACATTTGCTGTTGGGGGGGGGGGAGAGAAGATGAGGGAAAAAGAAGAGAGGCAGAATCAGCCGAGAGCCAGAGACGGACATCCTGATCCAAGAAACAGCCCAGGAACCAGGTCCCCTCTCATAAAAAACAGGATTTATTTTGCATTGCATTTAGGGTTAGGGCCCTCCTCTCCTGCTTCCAGTCTTTCATCAGAATAAAGTTCGAATAAAAACCATCCTTGTTATTTTTATATTCAATATACTTCCTATATTGTGCCCTTCCTGTCAATTCACAAATCTTCGGAGTAAAAACCCCCTATAATTTTTTATTCAGGTCTGCTGTGTCAGCTAAGGAGAGGGAGAGGGCAGAAGAGAAGGGAAACTGCCCTCCTCTGACACATTCTGTGTGAATTGGCTATTTAGGGCTCCCAGGGGATGGGGAATGAGGACAACCAGTTTAGATAGGCAGGGAACAGCCATGGACCCTTTAATGACCTCAATATGGTTAGAATGTGTTCTCGAAGCTACCAACATTAGTTTGACCAAACTGCGGGAGGCAGTGGAAGACAGGAGTGCCTGGCGTGCTATGGTCCATGGGGTCACGAAGAGTCGGACATGACTAAACAACAACATGGTTAGAATTGGGGAGAGTGTCAATGCAGACCCAATTCTGCCTCAGCTAGAGGCAGGACTAATACTGCCTCAAGGGTTCCCTCTCAATGAGGGAGACAAAATTAGGCAAACTTAGCAGATAAATGGCATTCCTTCTGGAAATTCCCACCGCAATTGTATTCCTTTGTTTCTGAGAAGAGGAGCAAATGAACAACTGTAATTTCCCTGGTATTTCTATTCTCACCACAGGGTGTCACCTCACCACCAATCCAATTCTCAACATCAGATCCCCTTTTAAATGTGTTTGGGTTAAAAAGGTAAAGGTACCCCTGACCATTAGGTCTAGTCGTGACCGACTCTGGGGTTGCAGCGCTCATCTCGCTCTATTGGCTGAGGGAGCCGGCATACAGCTTCCAGGTCATGTGGCCAGCATGACTAAGCTGCTTCTGGAGAACCAGAGCAGCGCATGGAAATGCTGTTTACCTTCCTGCTGGAGCAGTACCTATTTATCTACTTGCACTTGATGTATTTTCGAACTTTGGGGGGTGTTATTGATTTTTATTCTTGTTTTTATCCTGTATTTAGTATTTTCTATCTTTCTGTTTTTAATGTTGTGAACAGTCCTGAGATCTACAGATGAAAGGTGGCATACAAATTTAATAAATTATAATAATAAGATATTTAATGGTTTTTCCTGCAAAATAAGATTGAACCAAGATATCTACAATTCCTGAGTCCTGACATGGGGGGAAGATTCAGCTATAGGAGGCTCTAACAGGGAATGTGGCTATTTACAAGGCTGCCTCTGAATCCTGGGGGTGTGAGGCTTGAGGAATTCTCTCCCCCTCACCCCGCTGGCACCAAGAAGCAGGAAACAAACAAGAAAGTTATTACGTATGGTTTATTCAGTCAACACTGTAAATACAATGTATTCTGGTTGTTACTCCATAATGGAGTTGCTTCCACTGAACTCCTCCCCCCTTCCCCCACTAGCAACAGCATTTGCTTCTATGGCGTCTGTCAGTGGACAATTGTCTTTGAGCTCTTTTTTCTTGGACCATTAATGAACGCCGCGTTTTGGGAGAAGGGGGGCTGGTTGTGCTGTCCAATGACGTGTCAGCTTGCTGCTCTGCTTCCCCTTCTCCTAACACTGCATAACTTTGCTGTTCTCTTGTCTCAGAGCTGCTATCTTCCTCAACACCCTGCTGTAATTTGAGACTGTCTCTGTCCTCTCTTGTAGCTACAGGACGTCAGGCTTAGTACGTCTCTCCCACACACGACACAGCATGATGACAGTTTTATTACTTTCAGATTTATTCAGCAATTATATGGTTTCAGCAGTCCGAGCTTCCTCGGGTCATCCGCCACTGTCGGAGTCAGCAGGATGTCTGATAAGAAAGGGGAACTCCTGGAATGTGGCCATGCACAACTGTAACCCAAACAGCATAACTAAGTAATCAAAGCTTCCATATCTTGTACAAAAAGTCATCTTCCACTCATCACCTTGTCTTGCACGTATCAAGTTGTATGCCCCCCTTGGGTCTTGTTTGAAGCCCCCTCGGGTCTTGCTTGGTGAAAATTTTTGCCGGCCACAGTCACTCCAGCAAATCACCAATATGGGGCAAGGGGGATCGGCTAGAAATCATGATCCTGTTCACCTTTCTAAAGTCCACAACTAGCCTGCATTCTGGGATGTCCTTCTTATTCACAAAGAGGACTGGGGACCCTCCCAGCACTTGGGACGGCCTAATAAACCTGTGTTCCAAATTCTTTGTCAGGAACTCTCACAAATCGGCCAATTCTGCCTCCAACATGGAGTATAGACAACTGGTGGGCATCTGGGCACCAAGCAGCAGGTCTATCTTGCAGTCACAAGGCCTATGAAGAGGTAGCCTATCTGTCTCCTTTTCACAGAACACGTCTCTATAGGCCTTATAGTGCGGGGACATGAACTGGTAATCTCCTGTGAGAACCCCCTGCCTTTTTGCTTGGGCACTGTCGTGCCAAATGTCCTGCTTTGCCACATGCAAAGCAACGGCGAGTCTCTCTGCGGCATCTGCCTCCCTCCCTCCATGCAGCTTCAGGAGTCACCCTCCCTGCTGAGCCCAGCTGCATCGGTTCAGGAGCACCTTCCTGTCTGGGTGTACTGCCAGCTCTCTGTTCTGGCATCCTAGGAATGTGGCTTCTCACAAACATTGGCTGTCCTTGCCACCTCTTCTCCAACATCCTCAGCTGCTGTCTCAGGCCAATTTGCAGAGAAGCTCGTACTAAATCATCCAAAGATTCAAGGGGCGCCATTCTCGACAATTCATCCAAGACAGATTCATTCAACCCCTTTCGGTACAAAGCGGCCAAAGGCGGACTGTTTGCTTGCCACCCAAGCCTCTGCACCAACAAGCTGAACGAAGTCCAATAAGTAGAGACTGAATCACTGCCCTGACGTAGGTTCAGCAGCTGCTCCGCGGCCATATCATTCAGCAGGGGATTTTGGAACATGCTATCCATCATTTCCAAAAACTCCCCCAGGTTTGAGAGTGCGCTGTGCTCTCTTGCCATAAGAGTATGAATAGCCCATAATTTAGCGTCCCCGTCCAGCAAACTGATTAGATAAGCGACTCTCTTCTGATCAGTCTCAAATTCTCCCGAATTTAAGTCTAGAAAATAAAGCGCTTCCGTTTTAAAAGCTGGATATTCCTCAGGCTCTCCGGAGTATCGTGGTGGGTTAAACACATACATCTTACTTGCCCTGAAAGTCCTCTCTCCCTCTAGGTGCAATCTATGTTCTCCCAGGGCTCCTGCTAATGTATCTAATTGTGATTTCAGCTGCCAGCTGGATTGCGGGAGTTCATTCAGGGGGTCTCTTGGCTCTGCTGCTCCAGCTCCCACTGCTCCAGCCCCCGCTAGGTCTTGAACTTCCATTGCCGCTCTCTGCCGTCCTTCTGTGTGAGAGAGATTGTAGTTGAGTCAAGCTGTCAGGTTTAGTATGTCTCTCCCACACACGACACAGCATGCTGACAGTTTTATTACTTTCAGATTTATTCAGCGATTATAGTGTTTCAGCAGTCCGAGCTTCCTCGGGTCATCCGTCACTGTCGGATCCATCACTGTCAATTGACTCGACTAGATTCCTTTTCCGGCCAAGCCAAGATACTCTCCACCTTTCCCCACACCTCCTTCCGGTTTTACACTGTTCTTCTAATCTACTCTTTCTCCTGCTTTTTGGAGATTCTGACACTGCTAGCCCCTCCTCATCTGTAGTCAAGTCTAACCCCCTCCTTTCTCCTGTATCCTCCTCTTTCAGCTCTGTGTTACTTTCAGAACTGACAGGCAGCGTTCCAGAGCGAGAGGAGAGGCTTATCTCACTTTCACTGTGTGAGGGAATCAAGTTTCTACTCCTCTCTGGATCCTCTCTGTCTGTCAGAAAGGGAATGTCTCTGACACAGGATAAGGATGTGCGTGATCTCCATCATTCCTCCCCCTCTTCCCACTTGCCCTTATCAGTCCAGTCCCTGACTGGGGCTTTGAGTCAGAAACTGACGAGATTGGAGGCTTCCTGGTGGCATCAGTTTAGCTCCTGCTGGAAAGAGAGACTCTTCTTCTGACCCAACAGGGCTATCGAAAAGTGCTTTGATCACACGGGGAAGTAACCACACACTCTCTAGGAAGGAAATAACTCTTTCCTCCTTAGTCTGCACCTTCTCACCCTGTCTGCGCCTTCGAGCCCACCCTCCCTGCCTTTGTTGTACATAGGAAGAACTCAAACAGCAGGAATAGACGCAAGTGCTGGGTCGCTTGAAACTCTGCAGCACAGACACTTTCACCCCCATGAAACACCACCACCACCACCGCATGAATTTGGGACTCTATGTGAAATTTACCTTTCTGAGGTTTTCCGAATGACAGAACCTCTGAGGAAGCAAAAAGATATAATGTTTAAGGGCTACACAGCTATATCTAAAATAAAAATAAAAAATATCATTACAAAACAATGCTTCACAACTTATCTGTTGTTTCCTTATTTCAAGTGAAAGGTTAAATCATAGAACAAATTACTAATGAGAAAACCGTACGACTAAGAAATTCAAACAGCCAACTTGTCTAGCTGCTATTCCTGCATGGCAGGAGGTTGGATTAGAGATGATCCCAGGAAACCTTTAAAACTCTTAAAACTATTCTATGATTCTATGTGAAAATCAAAAATGGTAAACCGTACTGGAAAATGGCAGAATAGAATTATTCAGAATCCATGAATGAAATGGGGATCTATACTGGATGGCAGTGCAATTTCCGTTTTTTAAAAGGATGGAGAGCTGGAGGAAGGTTAACATCTGCCTGAAGTAAACAGGTGGGGAAAAGCTATTTAAAGCTAGAATTTTTAGACATGCTGACACTATTGCTGATGGTTCCAAAGTCTAAAGAACAGACTGTTCAACACGCATGAAACACCAGTCCCCTGTTCCTTCCCCAGAAATTTACCTTTCTGAAGCTGTTCTCTGAGTAACAAAGCATCTGAGGAAGCAAAAAGATATAAAGTGTAAGGGCAATTCTCTTCCACCTGAAATAAATCTCCATACAAAAATAATGCTTCATAATGTAGCATAATTATAGTTTAAGGAAAAGATTAACTAGTAGAAAAAAAATCATTGTAAACAAGAAAACCATAGAAAGAATCTATGGAAATAACTAAAGCTTTAAAACTCAGCAAGCATAAAGCAAGCTTACAAAAAGCAGAACGAAAATACTCAGCATTAATCTGGATGGTCTCTGAACTTTGTCCCTGAAATTGGGCTCTACAGTGGAGGACTGGAAGAGGGGCAGAACAATAAGAAAATAATGGCTGCACCAACAAGAAGGAAGGTATCCTGGTGGTGGAAGGAAGGTATCTCACCATGTCTGTGGTAAGAACAAAATACGAAACACTAAGAGCCTAGCGTGCCCAGTTTTGGACTATAGGCAATGACTGTTTTGCACAGGGGTTATGTTCTTGACCCCTGCCCCTTTTCCAGTCACTTCCAGGTCACGGTCCCATGTAAATTAGTTGTTGCCTGTAATATATGCTCAATATACGGTAAAACCCTTTCAGCCATTTTTCATTACCTTTGAATTGCTTCATGACATCCTCCAGGAGAGGGTTTATATCACAGAATTCTGAGATTCTCCCCTTCAGCTCTGGAGGGAAAGACAGCGGATTCACCAAAGTCTCTCTTTTCTCATACCTGGTGAAAAGAAAGACAATGTGAGTCTGTTCAAATCCAGAAATCCACAGAAAGGAATTGAGAGAGAGGAAGAGAGCTGCAGACAGGCAGGCACAGAGGGGAAAGATTCTTCTTCTGCACTACGCACTCCACAGCCAGACATCTCAGGACCAGAACAGCAACCGCAGGCCTCTGCGTCTCCCTGCTTATATTTATGCAAAGAAGAAGCACCATCATGTGATATCAGGGGGCATGATTTCTCTGAGTGCCTGATGACAGCACAGCATCTTTCTATAGATGTCCCCCAAGGTGGTGTAGAGAAGAAAAAGATGGCGGCTGCTGTTCATATATGTGAAATGTTCCTTAGAACCTCTCTCCTGAACCTGAATGACACATTGAAGTTACAAATGACAGAATCAGGAACAAACGTACACCGCCAACTCTCTTCCTCGTGAGATTCCCCCCGCCTGGGGATATATCACACTTGGTGAAGTGGCCAAGAGGCAGTAAAGTTTCCCTTGTTTTGTGTGCAAGGAGAACAGCTTTCCATTAGAGTAAATTCAAAGTATTTGTTTCTTGAGCTTGGTGATGTCTTGCTTTGATATGTAGATAACCTCTGCTCTAGAACCAAGTGATCTCAGAGGATGAGACAGACCTTCCACAGGTGTACAAGCAAACCAAGTTATTGGTCAAAAGCCCATCCAGGCCAATACAAAACAACATTATACAATTTAAATAAGTAGAACAAAATAAGTAAATAAGTAGAACAAAAATTAGCAGGGGATATGGCAGTACTTCATTTGGAAACCACCTCTGCCTGAAAGGCCCCATCATGGCACAGTCTCCGAAATTTTCCATGCAACTTCAATAAAATGAAAAACCCTTACAGTAGAAAGATATTTTCCCACCGGGTCATCCATGACCTGCTTAGCAGGATAGCCTGCGGCCGTATCCAGAAGTTTGGGGAGCAATTTGAAGGGAAAACAGAAAACAAACTCCAGGACCCCTAAACCCCACAGATCCTGGTGTATTTCAGAGGTAGAAGTCCTATTATCTCCCCCACAGTGGTCTTATGTGAAAGACTTTTCCCAGTCTTATGGAGTGATGCTAAGGGATCCACTTACCTCTGCAAGGTGCTTCTCACATCCTAGAGGGAAAAGAGAATGGAAATCACTGCACACCACAGGCCACACTATGAAGACACCTCAGACCCTGCAATGGAGGAACACTCTGGCCCTCTGATGTCAGTTTGGGGTAGGAACGGCTATATCAGACAATTTTCTGCAATCGGGTGAATTGCACACACTACTTAGCTGGAGACCTGCCTTGGAAAGTCCATAGAAGTGCAAACGTTGATGGAAGGTTGTGACTCAGTTTGTGTATTGATTTATAAAGTGCAAATGAGGCAGGTTCACCTTTACGCCTGGGCTCAGTGGAAGCTTGGGATGTCAAAAAAAGTGTGCTCACTGCTGGAGCTTGTGTGGGATTCCCCGTTTCCCACCCCTCACTGCTTTAACAGCAGAGGCTCTCCCTGTGCTTCTATACAAACGTGAGTAAACCTCCAGTGTCCAAATTGGACTTGTCTCCAGGGTACCTCAGGGCTCTGCGTTCGAAACCTATTGCCACCAGTGGGGTCTCCCTCTCATGGATCCCTACTGCTACAATGTGCCTCTCCCTTAGGCAACTATGTGGCTCCCTTGGCTTCACTAACCAGCCCTTTGTATGACAGGAGGAAAAACAAAAACAGTTTCCTCTTCCACAGGAAAGCCTTGTTCTTGCCTCTTAGTCACACCTCTGAAGGTACTGAGACACTGCCCAAGTCCACAAATGTTTAGGCACATTTAACTTTATTATTGAACTTGAAAACATGGATTTCTCTGGTTCTTAAAAGTGCATAATTTCTTTTCATATAATACAGACTTGTTAATACATCTCCTGCATCCTGATAATAATGGTTATAACCTTTCTTCCCATCCACCCAAACCTAACCTCCTGCTCCCTCTCTACCCCTCCACTCCCCAACTGCCAACCCCCAACGGCCTTTTCAAGGGTTGTTCCCCCTCCATTTAGAATGGCCATCTAGCTCCGCCTCCCAGGCAACACCTGCCTATCATGGGAGTGATAGGTTAACCCATGATGAACCGGAATCATCATCAGGCACTATTCCGCCACAGAGCTCACATCTGCTTTGATTCGTTTTACTTTTGGTAAGCTCTGAGGTGACCAAAGCAGCTTCTGGGAAGCTCACTACATGGCATGAAGACAGCACCGCCAAACTGGAAGGCAACAGGAGGCAAACTAGTAGCAAGGAGGGAAAAAACAACACCTGGTTTCATCAACACCGCAGAAGAATCTCTAGTTTGCATTAAGGTAAGGAAAGCATCCCAGGTCTCTTGGTGCACCTGTGCATAAGAGACTGGACTAGAGACTCCACCCACTAAGCTCTTTTACTACTTGCATAAATTAAGGAGGCACAAATTTTTTTGCAGACTTGTCCTTAGGCTGCTCCTGCCACCACCTTACCTGCAGGAGTTCATTTGCTGGCTGCAGACGCTTCTCTTCCATTTCCTGGACCACCTTTTCAAGAAAGACACGTTCCCTGGAGAGTCTGGCCAGCTGCTCATTCCTTTTCCTTGCAATCTCCTTCTCCACCTCTTCTATATGACCCAGGTGGTGTTTTTCTTGTTCTTTGAGAAACTGTTGCAGTTGTCTGAACTTCTCCACTGTCTTCTGCCTCCCGGTTTCTGTTAATTTCTGCAAGAAGCAGGAGGAAAAGAAGAGACCAGAATCTGAAATACGGCCAGTCTTCACGACATATTTTTTTTTAGAAAAAAGCATTGATATTAGGGAAGATTGTCTTGCAAAATTTTAAATATAGGGAAATTGCAGATGAAAATATTTGTATACGGAGTAATCCACCCTAAAATCTGATTAATTTTCAGCATTTTTTTAAATAAAAAACAAGCTAACAAACAAACTAATGTGGAAAAATGAGAAATGGAAAGACACCAAAATTGACAGCTTTGCCCATCCCTACGCAGCCCTGACTTGATTCATAAAGTACTTGCTCCCTGCCTAATAATAATAGTGATACTTACAAGAAGGTCTTGGCTTTCCTTGTCCAGGTCTGCTTGATAGGCCAGAATTTTCTCTTTCTCTTTCATCAGAATCTCCAGGCGGCTGCGAATCAGTCCCTAAAGAGAAAAGAAAAAAAACTCAGGTTAGAGAGGGGGGTGGGGAAGAGGAATTGACTATTTTGCTGATTTCTAGTTTCAGAAGGCCTTGCACATAATGGTTTGTAGCTTTGTAGCCCCCCCCCCAACTTCTATTTTATCAATTCTTTTTGAGAAGATATAAAATGCAACAGTTAATGTTTGCATTTTTAAAATAATTATAAAGAAATCTTGATAAAAACATAAAGAGTATTTGTTTGGGGGGAGGGCATTTTTAGCAGTCTTTGCCAATGTGCTGCCATCCAGAAGTTTTTATTGTTATTTTTATTAACATAAAATAAAAAAAACAGACAAAAGAATAAACAAAAATAATAAAAGTTACAAAACAGTGTAGAGGTTATACCCGCAGGTCCCACATCCCAAACACAATTAGATCCCTGGAAATTGTTCATTACGTGACCTTTCGCATAATGAGGCTATGATTTCCATTATTTCCTATGGAATTACTTCTAATGTGGGATCTGTCTGCTTCCTTTCCCCCTCTCTCCGTGTTTTTTTCTCCTGAAATGGCTGCAGCCAATCAGCAAAAAAGAGACAAAGTAAAACAACTGATTTGTCCGATCTCTCCTGCTTTGTAATTTGTCCAATCTCATTTCCCCCACCTCTGTGGTCTCTGCCACCAAAAGGCTGCCACCAACCAGCAAAACACATGTGGAGTTTAGAGCAGTGTTTGAAATTTGCCAGGTGTCAGGCATATTTTGCACCTGGCTATTGGCCACTTGCGACCAAGATGCCCGGGTGCCAGGATGGCGCTTGGTGTCCCACCATCTGGAGGTGCATAGATCTGAGTTTCTAACACTGGTTTAAGCACTTTCTCTTCCTGCCATTGTGGCGACACAAATCTCGGAAGCTGCTGTTTGCATTTCAAGGGAAGCTCCTTTTGGTACCCTAGCAAAGAGAGAAAGAATCCAAAGCCCTTCTCCCAGCCAGCCCTCAGGTTTCTCCTGAGCTGCTTTTTACATAATATAACCTTAGAAGACATCTGAAGGCAGCCCTGTACAGTGGAACCTCGGTTTATGAACACCTCGGTTTATGAATTTTCGGTTTATGAACGCCGCGGACCCATCTGGAACGGATTAATTCACTTTCCATTACTTTCAATGGGAAAGTTCGCTTCAGTTTATGAATGCTTCAGTTTATGAACAGACTTCCGGAACCAATTACACCCATGCTTCAGGTTAAGTACGCTTCAGGTTAAGTATGGACTTCCAGAACCAATTACATTCATACTTCAGGTTAAGCACACTTCAGGTTGAGTACTCCGCGGACCTGTCTGGAACGGATTAATCCACTTTCCATTACTTTCAATGGGAAAGTTCGCTTCAGTTTATGAACGCTTCAGTTTATGAACAGACTTCCGGAACCAATTGTGTTCATAAACCGAGGTACCACTGTATAAGGAAGCTTTTAAAGGTGTATTCTTTGATTATGTTTTTATACATGTTGGAAGCCACCCAGAGTGGCTGGGACAACCTAGAAAGATGGACGGGATACTACTACTACTACTACTACTACTACTACTAATTATTATTATTATTATTATTATTATTATTATTATTATTATTATTATTAACAAGTATGGAAACTGCATTCATGCAATACCATGCATAATTCAGGCATAAGAGTTAAAGAAAATTGCTGAAGAAGAACCCACAGCCATCCCTCTGCCCCTCCCCCCCTTTAAGATCCTACCTTGTATTCCTCGAAAGCCTCCTCCAGAGGAATCACCTTGTGATTTTCATGCATCTTGGATTTCTCACACACTACACAGATAGGACTTTCGTGGTCCTCACAGAAGAGGTTCAGGGGCTCCTGGTGCTTCTCGCAGACTCTCCCCTTTCGTCCCCCCTCCTTCTCCTCCCTTTGGAGACTGAGCTCCTGGATCAATTCCACAAGGTGAGCCAGTTGCCTGTTTGGGATGAGATTCCTTTTCTGGACGGTTTCTCTGCACTGAGGGCAGGAGGCCTGCCTTCCTCTCGCCCCACAACACTGGACCAAGCAAGACCGGCAGAAGTTGTGCCCACACTCTGCGGTGGTCACTGGATCCTTGAAATACTCCAGGCAGATGGAGCAAGTGGCTTCATCGCAGAGATCTTGCACGGGACTCCCTGCAGCAGCCATGGCTCCCTCGCGCCAAAAAAAGTCCACCTCTTCCGTTTTCAGCCACTGGGTTTTCCCCCTTCCTGAAAAGGACTCCGGAACTCAATGCCCACGTGGCTTCTTATTCTTCTTTTTTCCAGTGTTGACGGGCCTCTGTTTAATGTTTTCTTGAGCAGCTTTGCAGAGAGAGAGGGTGGGGGGAGGGAGAGATGTGCACTGACCCAAGAAGGCAATGTGTAAATAATGTTTAAAAGAAATAAACTTAAGCATTGTGGAGAGACAGGCTCTGTTTAAATAAAATCCATCTTCCAGCTCTACAATTCCCCCTCAGTCTAACTTTCCCTGGGGGTTTGTTGCCCGAGCTGGAGAGATGACAAGCCAGAGTATGCATGCTCTGGTTATCTCCTGCTTGGACTACTGCAATGCGCTCTATGTCGGAACTACAACTAATCCAGAATGTGACAGCTAGACTGGTGACTGGGAGCAGCCGCTGGGGCGATATATAACACCTGTCCTAAAAGATCTTCAGTGGCTTCTAGTGCATTTCTGAGAGCACAATTCAAAGTGCTGGCGCTGAACTTTAAAGCCCTAAATAGCCTTGTCCCTGCCTGAAGGAGCGTCTACACCCCCATCATTCAGCCCAGACACAGGTCCTTTTCCAAGGGTCTTCTACTGGTTCCCTCACTGTGAGAAGCGAAGTTACAGTGAAGGAGGCAGAGAGCCTTATCGGTAGTGGCACCCCCGCCCTGTGGAACACCCTCCCTTCAGATGTCAAGGAGATAAAGAACTATACAACTTTTAGAAGACATCTGAAGGCAGCCCTGTATCAGGAAGTTTTTAATGTTTGATATTTTACTATGTTTAATATATGTTGTACGCCGCTCAGAGTGGCTGGGGAAACCCAGCCTGATGGGTGGATTATAAATAATAAAATTATTACTATTATTACTACAGCAGTGTAGTGCAGAGGGAACATGTTGGGCAACTAAGAACACGTTTCCACACTAGTTATCTGATTTCTGATTTCAACCTTTTGTATATTTTTTATTTTATGGTTTTATGTCTACTTTGATTTCTAAAATAAACTTCCATTCTAATTTTTTTGGGGGGGAAATGCAGGCATCGCTTTGCACCATCGACAGTCAGTTATGAGACTTCCAGCCCATCTCTTTCTCAGGGCAAGTTCTGTGACAGCAGCTAAGGGTCACAAGCTACGAAGGGGTTAAAGCAACAGAGCTCCGAATCCTAGAGCGGCCCAAGCATATGTCAAAGGAAGATGAGGCGCAGAGGCGGGCGGAAGGAAGGGAGACGCTGCTTTCAGGTTCCCACCTCCCTCTCTTGACAGGCACCTGAGAATGACGTAGCTGGCTGCAGTTTCTCTGCGAGGGAAATGAGAGAGCAGGTGAGTGAAAGGTGGGAAGAAGCGGAGAGTCTGCCCAGGTCCGCTTATGTTTTAATTTAATTTAATTTTTAAATTGTTCCTTATTCTGAGCTTGGGGAGGTCTCTTAAGACAAGAGGACCAGGGCAACGGAGGCATCCCCATCGCTTGGGTCAACTGCTGTTAAAAGTTGCAAGCTGGTCCTCCCATTAAGCAGAATGAATTGGGGAACTGGTTTTGAATGGCTAGGTTTGGGTGTTGTGCCTTTTGTTGCTGGATAGCTCCGTTGGTTAGAGCATGGTGCTGATAACGTCGAGGTTTGGGTTCAAGTCCCCATATGGGGCACCTGCATCTTCCTGCGTTGCAGGGGGTTGGACTAGATGACCCTCAGGGGTACCCTCCCATTGCACAGTTAGACTTTCCAAGTGCAGGGTGCTATTTTCCACCCTGCTATAGGCAGCAAAATCTCTTAGGCCAGCCCTGCTTCTGGGCTGCTGAGATCCCTCACCCACTCCCAACCTTATGTATGGCCTTATCTGCACTATACATTTAAAGCAGTCTCATACCACTTTCAGCAGTCACTGCCCCCCCCCCTAAAATCCTGGGGAGTGCAATTTGTTAAGGGAACTGAGAGTTATTAAGAGACACATGCCCACATTCCCCTCCAATTCCGACAGGGTCTTCACAATCCAACCCTTTTTCTAGGGGACTCTGGGATTGTTTTAAAGTGTTTTAGAGCAGGCATGTCAAACCTGCGGCCCTCCAGATGTTTTGGCCTACAACTCCCATGATCCCTAGCTAGCAGGACCAGTGGTTGGGGAAGATGGGAATTGTAGTCCAAAACATCTGGAGGGCCGCAGGTTTGACATGCCTGTTTTAGAGGCTGCAGCAAGCTACCCTGGCTGTTTACATCACCTTGGCTTGTGAGCACAGGAGGGGAATTAAATACATGTGCATTGAGTATTTTTGTATGTCTGTGGGCTCCTTAGGAATTAAAATAGATTTTTTGGAGGTATGGATATAGCAGACCCAATTAATATGGGGTATTCAGAGATTCTGAGGGGTTTTAGTCTTCAGTCCTATAGATTTTCTCTCTTATTTTTCACTCTGCTTCCCCCTCAGTAGGTGAAGTTTGGTTGTATTAGCTTCAAGGACAGTCAGTTTCTGCTGGTTGTTGAAAGATCCAGATGTTTTGCAGTCTCACTTGAAGAGTCCAGTTGAATGAATATCTTTAGCTGAAGGACAAGGTATTAGCAAGAGTGCTGAGACATCCCTAAAGGGTTGATAGTGAAAGAGAGAGCAAAGAAGAGGCAGAACAAGGCCAGTCCCTGGGGGAAGAAGAGGCTGCGGCTGGTGCTAAAGCTGGTCATGGAACCCGAAATCAAAATGGAGGAGCAGAGCTGGAGCCCTGAATTTGGAGAGCAAGGATCAATTTGTCCGAAAACTGGGAGGCTCAAGGAAGTTCTCCTTGGGGAAGCCCAACAAAACGTGAAACAGGAGCCAAACGATGAGCCGTCAAGGAACTGGGACGCCCAGTTGCAGGAGTTTTTGAAGATGCTACAGGATTCCCATTCTGGAGAGGGAAACCCACAAGTACCTGAGACAAGGGATTGGGACAGTCCCAAAATATTGGAGGTTACTTCTGAGGGAGTGACAGGTGACTACAGCTGGCCCAGAGCATTGTGTGCTTCCCAAATCCAACCACGTCTTGCTGGGGAAGCCCAAGAGGACCATGAGACCAATCTGAATGCCACTCCCAGTGGGAAGGAGGAGGCAAGAACTCCATCTGGGGATGGTGCCGAGATGGAGAGGCAGCGCCGGTGTTTTCGTGAGCTCTGCTACCAAGAGGACGATGGGCCTTACAAGCTTTGCAGGCAGCTCCAGGCGAGTTGCCATCAGTGGCTGAAGCCAGAGACACACACCAAGGAGCAGATCCTGGAGCTGGTGACCCTGGAGCAGTTCCTGGCTGTCCTGCCACTGGAGATGCAGAGCTGGGTGAGAGAACGTAACCCAGGGAGCTGTGCCTGGGCAGTGACCCTGGCAGAGGAATTCCTTCTGAGTCAGAAGGAAGTCAACAGCTGGAAAGGGCAGGTGAGACAATGTTTCCAAAGTTGTGTCCTTGGTCACATCCACAGCATACATTTGATGCACTTATGGATCATATGGCTTCCTCCAAAGTAACCTGGGAAGTGTAGTGTAGTTTTTTTAAGGGTGCTGTGTGTAGTAGCTCTGTGAGGGGTAAACTAAAGTTCCCAGAACTCAATGGGGAGAAGCCAGTGTGGTGTAGTGGTTAAGAGCGGTAGACTCGTAATCTGGTGAACCGGGTTCGTGTCTCTGCTCCTCCACATTCAGATGCTGAGTGACCTTGGGCTAGTCACACTTCTTTGAAGTCGCTCAGCCCCACTCACCTCACAGAGTGTTTGTTGTGGGGGAGGAAGGGAAAGGAGAATGTTAGCTGCTTTGAGACTCCTTTGGGTAGTGATAAAGCGGGATATCAAATTCAAACAACTCTTCTTCTTCTTCTTCTTCTTCTTCTTCTTCTTCTTCTTCTTCTTCTTCTTCTGTGTACTGCAGGCATTGCAAGCATGCCTGAATTGGGTTTCAAAAATTGTGCCCTTGAAGCACTCTTGGGTCTTGAGTTGCTACTACTACTATTACTATTACTACTTCTTATTATCAGTCTTCTTCTTTTTGCCAATGCAACCCAAAGCGACTTACAACAATGTTCGTAAGCACAAAGCCCCAATTGGGCACCCAGCCACCTTGACAAAGCCAGTGTCAAGGCAGGAGTCAGGAGCAAGTCAGCAGTAACTCACAAAGTGTCCATGAAATCCACTATTTATTCAAAGAAACAAAGCAGCTCAGGCCTAGTGATCACAGCAACTCTTCCCAGTAGATCTTGAGCCAATGAGGCAGTTGGGAGGAACCTGAGACTCCTTCCTCTTGTCTCCCTTTGCTCCACCCTCTTCATTCCCCTTTGTGTTCTGGGAGACTAGGGGGCTCATATTATGTCCTTCCATTCTTGTGATAGATTGTGATAATATCAAGTCCTTGTAATAAGTAACATTTATTGCCGACCCCTAAACACACATTTTGCCTGCACTGTGACTTGGTTTTGAACTGACGCTTCTCCCCTGCATCTTCCCCACCAGCAGATCATAGGGATGTCAGAAAAGGAGCTTGTAAATCCCCACAAGGCAGAACAGGCTCTGCCAGGCATGGTGAAGATGCAGCTTTCTACACGGCCCAAGCAGGGGGACGAGGAGAGAGTGAGTTTATTGGGTGAGTTCCTCTGGGGTCTGTCCTTTGAATACCTCAGGGACTCCAGTTTTGTTGCTTTCCCCCACCTAAAATGGAAGGCTCGTCTTCCCAGGTCACCTTCAAGCTCTGTGGGTTTGGGGGCCATTTTAGAAATGCATGATTCTTAAAACTGTCCACACAACTGGCCATTGCCTGCTAAGTAGTGGTCCTGCTCATTTATGGGGCAGATTAATCATTTTTGCAAATGGGGCAGGAGCACGGAAGGGGAAGCTTGTCAGTCTAGACCAGGGGTGGGTGCTGAGCTTCCCTATTTGGCCAACAGGTCCATTTTTTAAATTGCATTTGTAATTCAAAAAAATTCAGTACCTATAAGTGCAATTTAGAAACACACAGATAGATAGATTTAGAACTGGAAAATGTGCAGAAAGGAACTTCAAAAATGATCAACTCCTCTAGAATAAAAGGTTCTGCATTTGTTAGAAATTGATCTCTTATTGTGGTGACACCTACACACTGGAACTCCCTGCCTGTTGACATTAGGCAGGCATACCCTTTTCGACTCCTGCGAAAAACATTTTTTATAGACAACCCTAGCAAGATATTAGAATGCTGATGTGTTTTTAGTTTATTGCTGGTTTTAATTTTCTGAGCATTTTAATTGTTTTTACTGCAATCTTACTGTTTTATTATTTTTTAAAACTGTTTTGTTTTCAAATGGCTTTTAAGTTTTGGAGGCTATTTATTTTAGTGGGGGGAACATAGTAGAGCTGTCTACATTTAGGCATGGAATGGAGAAAGGGAATAGGGACAAAAAAGAAGTCCACTTTCTCATAATACTTTGTATCACAAGTGGTAGAAGATTTATGATAGACAAAAGGGGAAGCACTTCTTCACAAAGAGCAAAGCTGGAGCCAGTGCTATTTTTTCTAGAAAAAGAGGTGCCGGAACTCACCATGAATGCTTCTGTGTTCTCTTTGAATGGCAATGGCGCCCACCTGAGAAGAGCCAGAACCAAATTCCAATGTGTTCCGGCTGAAAAAAAATCCCTGGTTGGAGCTGTGTCTGCTTCCTACCCTGATTCTCTTCTTTCTTCCAGCAAGGGATGGGCGACCGAGTGAAAGCAAGGGGCAGAAGCGCTTGCGAGAAAGTCCTGAACAAACAGAGCAGAAGAAGACAACCTTGAAGGCAGGCCAAAAGAAGGATTTCCTGTGCCAGGGAGAAGCTGATAAGAACCAGCATAGGGCAGAGAGACAGAAGAGAAATGACACGGAGAAGGCAGCACAGCCACTTTTTATCAAACTATGTGTTTGTAAAGATGCCGCCCAGCAGCACAAAGAGAAAGACATGGAATGTGACACGGGTGGGGAAATCTGTGGTCAAAAGGCTCACGGGAGTACGGATGGGGGTATTCCCACAGAGGAGACGCCATACAAGTGTTGGCAATGCGGCCGGAGCTTCAGCAGCAGCTCAGACCTTTTGATACATGAGAGAAGCCACGTAGGTGAGAAACTGTATACATGCACCCACTGTGGAAAAAGAGAGACAATCCAGACCGGCCAGACTGCGCATAAATGTTCCCACTGCGGGAAAAACTTTGACTGGATCCCTCAAGTAAAAACCCGTGGGAGAGAACGTTTTTCCTGCACAGAGTGTGAGAAAAGCTACATGTCCAAGTCGTTCCTCCTCAAACACCAGCAAGTCCACAGAGGCGAGAAACCTTATAAATGCTGCTTTTGCCCGGAAGCCTACACAAACTGGTGGGAGCTCAAAGCTCATCGGCAAATTCACCAAGACGACACGCCGCATAAGCCATATAAATGTTCGCATTGCGGGATGATCTGCCATTGGAACTCACAGTTTCTGTCCCGCGAGAGTGGCCACACAGCCTTCTGCTGCTACTGTGGGAAAGGCTTCACACAAAACTCGGAGCTCGTTGAACACGAGAAGACCCACACAGCAGAGGAGCCGTTGGCGTGTTTTGTCTGCGGGGAAAACTTTGGAGTCAGTGCCGAACTGCTTGCCCATGTGCAGAAGCACAGAGAGAACCCACTTCAATGCTCGGTTTGTGGAGAGGACTTCAAGAACAGTTTGTAAGACTGTGAACTAGAAGTCATGGGTGACAGCCAATCACTGCCTACCGCTTGCACAACGTACTGTATTTTCCGCTCCATAAGACACGCTTTTTCCCTCCTAAAAGCGAAGGGGAAATGCCAGTGCATCTTATGGGGCAAAGGCTCCCTGTCAAGCAAGCAGCGAGAAGCCGGGGGGGGGGGGGCGGAGGAGGAGGAGATGCTGCTGGCTCTTCCCCGCTGCCTCTGTTCGCAAAAACAAGCCTGCTTTTGCGAACAGAGGCGGTGGGGAGGAGCCAGCAGCATCTCCTCCCTCTCCCCCATGTTCAGCGAGAAGCGGCGGGCAGCGGAGGAGATGCTGCTTGCTCTTCCCTCCTCGCTCTGTTTGGGAAAACAAGCCAGCAGCATCTCCGCGCCCCCCCCCCGCCTCTCACTGAACACGGCGAGAGGCAGGGGGGTGGGATCTAGCGGCCCGGAAGGGGGGAGCTGCCCAGATGCTATGGTCCGTCCCTTCTCCCCAGCTGGCTTTAAAGTAAGCGGGGGGAGAACCGCTAGTTTTGCGCACAGCGTCAGGGCGATTCTACCCCCGCTTGCTTTAAAGCCAGCTGGGGAGAAGTGACAGACCATAGCGTCCTCCCCTCCTCCCCAGCTGGCTTTAAAGCCAGCGGCAAAGGGGTGGGGGAGGAAGGAGGAACGTCCCCCCCCCGCCCCTTTGCCGCTGGCGGCTACGGCTGCGGAGGGGGAATGTGCAGCCCAAAAGCTGCTTTCTTCTCTTTTGCAGCTGCCACCACCAGGTTTGAGGCGAAATATTTTTTTTCTTGTTTTTCCCCCGGTGCACCTTATGGAGCGAAAAATACGGTACTTCTCTTGGTGTTGTATATTTTAGCCATCAAATGCTTCATTTACAAATATTAAAATTGTAATGTTTTAAAATTCCTTGTGAATATGAATGGCGTGCGTGAACCTGTGCTTGGTCAGATTTCAGAGGCATTTCAGGCGGCAATCGATTTAGCGGCGTCTGATTTCGCAGGAGTGTATGGCACCAAACCCACCCAAAGGTCATAAATTGTCACAGGGGGGGGGGGGAGGACGGCGACAGGGCAGAATAGGTTTATGCGTGCAAGCATCCAGAACGTAACCCCCTTGCAAAACGAGGCCTGCCTGTGTATGCATCTGAATACTGGTTGGTGGAAAGCAGAGGAGAGGAAAGGACTTTTGTGCCTAGTTCCTGCTTGCAAGTTTCTCACAAGCATCCCTTTAGCTCCTGCGAGAACAGGATGCTTGTGGGATTGGGCCCTCTGAACCAGGCAGGTACCTTCGCCACATTCTTTTTGGCACATGTTGAAAAGCATTTTGTCCAGACATGTAGACATTGGAGTGTTTTAACTTCTCTCCAATTTACTGCTTATTTAAAATTTTTTTAATGTTTCTAATTACTTGTTTTTAACTGCTTTTAACTGATCCGTTTAATATTTCTTGTAAACTGCTTAGAGGTTTTGTCTTTACAATCAAGTGATATACCTCGCAAGACGAATGCCTCACACAACGAAAAGTTCGCAAGACGAAAGCGTCTTGTGGTTTTTATGGTGACTCGCAAGACGAATTTTTCTATGGCCGTGCTTCGCAAGACGAATTTTTCCCCTCCCCCCCCGGTGCCCCCCCCCGGTTTTTTGGGCTTGTTTTAAATCACAAAACCATCAATACCCAGGATGCATTGTGTCTGCTTTCTCAGTGCCTTTTTTTAAGGTTTTAACTGCTAGGCAGCCTGGACCGTTCCTGCCTACTCTACAGCGCCTTCTACCAGTTGAACAGCGTTCATGCCATCCCCAGAGAGACCCTCCACAGCTCTGGGTACGTAAAAGATGGTCCTGTCATGTTTAAAAAGTTGAAGTTCTGTGCTTGAAATTTTTGAAATCCTCTGTACAGTATTTATGCTTTTACAGAGCACTTTATAAACACTGTGTAAACCAAATTTGACTTCGTTCTGACTTTTTTTGCCCATAGGAACACATCAATTGAATTTCAATGCATTCCTATGGGAAACCACGCTTCGCAAGACGAATTTTTCGCAAGACAAAATGACTTGTGGAATGAATTAAATTTCGTCTTGCGAGGTACCACTGTATTTTGTTATATAAGGCAATAAAAATGCTGGGCTGGATGGACCAGGACTGATCCAGCAGGCTCCTCTTAACGTTGTGCCACCTGTGTGCTGGAGTTCCCCAGAAAGCTAGCTGGAACGTGTGAAGAGGAGGAGGGAGGGCGACCAAGATGATCCAGGATCTGTAAACCAAGCCTTATGAGAAAGGGTTGAAGGAGCTAGGTATGTTTAGCCTGGAGGAGACTGAGGGGAGATAGGATAGCCATCTTCTAAAAAATGTTGGCATGTGGGTAACCTGAATGAGAGAGGTTAACAATGACCTTTTGGTGTTGTAAAATGTTTTCAGATTTTTAAACTGCTTTTAAATGGCTTAAATGTGTTTTGTGTTCCTTGGCTACTCATTGGTTTGCCACCCTGGGCTCTCTTGGGAGGAAGAAGGGTGGGAATTTAAAAGAAATCAATTGATATTTATTAAGGATTGGAAAATTCTTGTGGGCTTTTTGCGTGAAAGAGAGTGAACTTGCAATATCTGGATCTGAAGACTGAAAACAATATTGACTTATAGAAAATAGAATGATTGGATGTCAATTTGAGTGAATCCTTTGAACAAGTTGTTAAATTTACTTGGCAGAGAGTCAGAAGTCTTTCTGTCTCTTTCTATTTCTCCCTTTTTATTTTCTTTTTCTTCTTTTTCTTTTTTCCTTCTCCCTGCTCCTGTTTCTTTTTAGATTAGATTTTTTAAAAGAATATACTTTGCACTGTGTATAAACTTTTGAATATCTTTGGATGAGTATCAATAAAAATAGAATGTGGAAAAAAGGAACCAGTAGTGTTGTCCATAATCTGCCCAGCCCCATATGTTACTCTTAGGTGGATTTGTAGCTGGTTGACTGACTGACCCCAAAGATGATGGTTCATCATCCTGGAAAAAAGTGACAAGTGGGGTGCTGCAGGGTCCTGGGCCCGTTGTTTTCCAACGTCTTTATAAACAACTTGGGTGAAGGTATTTGAGGGGATGCTGGTTAAATTTGCAGGTAACACCAAACTGGGAGAAATCGTTAACGCCATAGAATACTATATCGGGATTCAGGATGACATTAACAGATTGGAGAACTGGGCCCCCCCTAACAGAATGAATTTCCATATGGACAAATGTCTGGTTCTACACTTAGGCAGGAACAGCACAAATTTAAGATGAAGGACACCTGACTTGTTAGCAATTCACTCCTCCCATTGCTGATATGTCACATGTCACTGTTTATTTTCCTGAGCTGGGAAAGTCTGAGGACAGAAGTTACGTATTATCTCTTCCATTATGTTGTGCTGTTGCACTGTGTTCCTCTCTCTGTCTGCGGCTGAAGAAGAAAGCAGACGCCATTATGATCTGTTCTGTAAATATTGGTTAATAAATCCTTAGGATGCTCACATTCATGCTTCCAATCGTTACTGCTATCTCTGCTGATTAACAGAGTGCACAGGATCAGCCGACCTGTGTCACTGGGAGCACCGGGATGAAGATTGATGGCCATCCTGGGGAAGCGCAACACTGGAGGATCCCCGGAGAGGTTTGTCTCATATCGGGGGTTGCTGGGGGCCCCCAGGGTGTATTCGGACATGACTTGCCAGTTGTACATGTGAAAAGGGTCTAGGAGTCTTAGCAAACCGCAAGCTTAACATGAGTCAACAGTGTGATGCAACAGCATAAAAATCTAATCCTACACAGCAGCACAAGTGCTTAGTCTTTTGGGAAAGTTTTCTGAAATGTCCCTTATCTTAAATCGTATGAAAAGACCCATGCGGGTGAGAAGCCATAAAAATGCTCCCACTGCAACAAATGCTTCTGGAGGAGTTCCTACCTTGCATTGCATGAGAGATTTCACACAGGTTCCCAGACGGCGGGAGAACGTTTGATAGGAATTCCATCCTTCTCATCCATATAAGTATACAGTACACACAAGGCTGAGACTGTTCATACTGTGGGAAAAGTTTTACCTCAAGCTCCATTCTCCTTTAACACCACAAAATTCACATGGGAGCGGGTGGAGATAAAGTTGTTGTACTAGACTGGAAGGTTAATATTCTTGATATTTAGTGATAGTAACAATTGAAGAGCCCCTTTTGGACTTTTTGCGTGGAAAGGAAATGAACGAATTAGAGGTGTCTGAGGCTGAAGATTGGGGAAAACACTGCTTAGCAGTTTTTCTGTAAAGGCAAAACTGACCGGAAGGCTTAGGAACCAAGAAGACAAGAGTTTTAAGAAAGAATGGGAAAGATTTATAATTTATTTAAGGATTTTAACAACACTTGTAACAAATATGTTGGATAACATGGACTTAAAATATAGATGATGAAATAATATGCAGCTGAAAATGATGACAATAGGACCCATGGAGAGGATGGTGGGAAGTCTTGATTAAGAGAAATCTCTAAATTTGAGTGTATTAGATAATGTTATAACTTTATACTTGTAAAACCAAATAAAAACTATTTTTTAAAGAAGAAGAAGAAGAGAAGAAGGAGGAGGAAAAGGAGGAGGAAGAGGAAGAAATGAACAAACCAATAATCCACACTCCCACAACACATTTAAAAGGGCATTAGATGCCAATCAGCCAAAGGCCTGTTTGAAGATAAATTCAGTGAATTCCAATTGAGGTATTATTTATTGGAACTGTTACAGTGTTACTGTCTGCTACGAGGGAAAGGCAGGGGAGGGGAGCCTACAATTGTTGTCTGTTTTGCTGCTTCTGCAGATCATTACTGGAATGAATCCTCTCAAAGGGCAACCCAAAAACTGTTGGTCTTTATACCTGTCATTCCGGTCTGGAAAGAAACTCCCAACTGGGCCTGAGAGGCAGATTTAGTCTGCTCAGGAGATACTGAGGTGGGTTTTAATGTCATCCAGATAAAAGAAAGGGAGGAGGGTCTCTCCAGAGAACGAGGCTCCTGAGAATGTGTAGAGTTCAGCTTCTGAGTCAGCGTCAGAAAAAGACACACATTCCCCTTCACAGTCCAGAGTCACCCGGATTCTCCTGGGCTTCCCCCTCAGGGGCAGAAGAGAGTAATCAGGGGAGGTGCGGGCCCAGTACTCATCTCCCCACTTCCCCACAGCCCAGATCCCCCCCTCAGGACTGAAGTTAGGACCTAAGGAGAAGAGGCCCTTTCTCTTCACAGACTTTCTGGCAACCCCCACAGCCCACCATTCCCCACTTCCCACAGTGACTTCCCAGAAATGTCTGCCTGTTGTGAATCTCTCACGTCCCAACACACAAAGCTGCTCATTGAATCTTTCAGGGTTGTCGGGCAGGTCTTGCTCTTTGTCTCCACATCTCACGCTTTTCCGATCCTCGGACAGGATGAGGAAGGGATGGGCTGTGTCTGGATCCAGAGTGACATTTGCTGTTGGGGAGAAGTTGAGGGAAAGAGAAAAGAGGCAGTCAGCCGAGAGTCAGAGACTGACATCGTGAGCCAAGAAACACCCCAGGAACCATATTCCCTCTCAGATATTGCATCCAGTATTGGGACATTCCTCTCCTTCCTCCAGACTCTCATCAGAATGAGGGGGAGTGAGAGAGAGCAGGAGAGGAGAGGAGATAAATTCCCCTCCTCTGAGACTCTGTGTAAATTGGGCATTCAAGGCTTCAGAGGTTTGGGGGATGAGAATTAAGAGAACAGCTATGGGCCTTTTGTGCCCTGAATATGGTTAGAGTTGAGGAGGAGAGTGTCAGGGCAGACCCACCAGGAGATGGATCAGGCCTTTGTTCTACTGCTGGGAGACAAGCCTGAGTAGAAGGCAAAGAGGGGAACAGGGTGTTTCAAAATGCCCTTTTATACTGCCCTTCAGAGTTTGAGAACCCCCATGAGGGCCAGTCCAGACTAGGGAGATGGGTAACAAATGAAAAAAGTAGTTCTGCATAATTGTAAACAGATACACATTAGGCAGAAAATCTTGGCTTTGCTATGCACTTTGGTTCATCCTTCCTCTCTTTGCGGCAGACACCATTTCTTTCCTCTGACCCTCCATGCACCAGAGTGACAATGTTTATGCGGTATCCTGGGGAAAATTAAATGATGGCTGCAGCAACAAGAAGGCAGGCATCATGGGGATACCCCTGTCTGTGGCAGGAACAAAACACAATGCAATGCTGCTCAGTTTTGGACTAATTATAACACCCCAAATAAAACTCTTACAGCCATTTTTCGTTACCTTTGAATTGCTTCCTAACACGTTCCAAGAGAGGGCTTATATTACAGAATTCCAAGACCCTCTTCTTCAGCTCTGGAGGGAAATCCAGTGTCTTCTCCAACCTCTCTCTTTTTTCATACCTGGTGAAAAGAAAAACAATGTTAGGCCATTCATAAAATCGTAGAATCGCAGAGCTGAATCTGCCCTTGAGGGTCATTTAGTCTAACCCCCTGCAATTCAGGAATCTCAACTAAATCATCCGTGAC
This sequence comes from Zootoca vivipara, assembly GCF_965207765.1. Classification (NCBI taxonomy): domain Eukaryota; kingdom Metazoa; phylum Chordata; class Lepidosauria; order Squamata; family Lacertidae; genus Zootoca; species Zootoca vivipara. Next base: position 113,177,196 of record NC_142584.1, on the reverse strand, counting down.
AAATGGCCATCCAACCTCTGCTTTTAAACCCCCAATGAAGGAGAGCCCATGAAGGAGTCCTTCCACTGTCAGAAAGCTCTTTATGATGTTGAATTGGAATCTTATTCCTTACAACGTGTATGCATTGGTTCAAATCCTACTCTACTGAACAGGAGAAAACAAGCTTGCTCCATCTTCCATGTGGCAGCCCTTAAGGGTGCTACAAAGCAAAAGAGAGATCTGATGCTTACCTATCAAATGCTGTAAGGTGTGGAGCCTTACAGCCTCTCCTAAGGCAGACCCCTGAGGGCCAGGTTTTATGTACTAGGGTCCTGGACCTTTTCTGACCTCACAGAGTGATGCTAATGGAAATGAGCAGGATCCACTTACCTCTGCAAGGTGCTTCTCACATCCTAGAGGGAAAAAGAGGACAGAAATCACTGCCTATAACAGGCTACACTGGGAAGAGCCCTTCAGACCCTGGAATGGATGCATCCTGGCTCTCTGATGTCAGTCTGCCTAATACACACAATTAATAAAGCAATTTTCTATAATTTGATCAATTGCTGCACATATTACTTGGCTGGAGAACTGCACTGGAAAATCCAGAGAATTGCAAATGTTGATGGATGGCTGTGATTCAGTCTGCTTCTTGAGCATAAAGCGCAAATGAGGCAGATTCATCTTTAAGTGTGGGCTCAGTGGAATCCCCCCATACCTAGTTTTCAGTTTTAACCTTTTAATGTGCATCCAGTTTTGTGTGCTAAAAATCTCCCGCCTAACAAACATTTCATTGTGCCGTTCAGACATCAGTACAGTCATACCTCGGTTTAATTATTATATACTAGCGTGAAGGAACTGCAAGATCTGTTACTACAAGTGGCTATTAGCGCTGGGTGACATTTGTGAGTATCTCTGTACTATTGGCTTCACATCAGCCCCTAAAGCAATGGAAAACTGTTTCTGTGGGTGGTTGTCCTATGACCCACCATTTACCATTACAAAACTGACTCTGAGTGAGAGAAGGTGGGGGAAAGGGGGAAAGGACTGGAAAATCTGGGGTGTCATTCTGGAGAGAGAAATCCACATTCTGCTCCATTAACACTGAATCAGCACCACCAGTCTGCATTAGGGGAACAAGCTACATCAGTTCTCTTGCTCCTGTACATGAGAAACCTGGCTAGAAGCCGCATAAGCTGAGCCCCATAAAGGTTTGCAGACAGCCTTGCCCTGGAGTGGAGCTTCGGGCTGTTCCTGCCATGGTCTTACATGCAGGAGTTCACTCTCTGGCTTCTGGCGCTTCTCCTCCATTTCCTGGATGATACTTTCAAGAGAGGAGAGATTTCTGGAGAGTGTGGCCAAGTGCTCATCCCTTCTTCTTGCAATCTCCTTCTCTGTCTCTTCTATCTCATTCAGCAGATGTTTTTCTTTTCCTTCCAGAAACTGGCGCAGTTGTCGGAACGTCTCTGCTGTTTTCTGCCTTTCAGTTTCTGTTAATTTCTGCAAGAAGCAGGTAGAAAGAGGAAACGAGGATTCTGGAATACTGTCAGTCTTTAGAACATCACAAGGAGCGACATGAGAACTCCGCAAGGAGGCCCTTCTAACTTTCCATAGACATGAAATTGACTTCCAGTGGCAAAAGGAGCTCTCTTCTTCAGACATTAAAGTAAATGGGATGCCCTCTGCAATGCCCTTTCTGCTGCCATCCAGTTTGCCTAAAGCAAGCAGCTTTTTTCTAGCCATGGAGGTTCCTTGCACATTTTTGGACCTGGCATAATCACAGTTCTAAAATATTAAGGGAGCCTCCATGGACATTAAACACTCCTCACTTTTAGAACTACTCACTTCCACAAGTAGGAAGGCAACAGAAACAGAACTCATCACCAGTGCTTAGAATGGCCTTTCATTAACATTTTTATGGTAAATCAGGATGACACAACTAATTTATGTTCAGTAGAGCTCGGCTTCCTCAGAAGGAAGAAATTCAATTCTGCTTGCATTCAAAGGTGAACTTACCTCATAACCACTTTCCGGCGGGGAGGAATGCAGACTAAAATACAGTGGTACCTCGGTTTAAGAACAGTCCTGTTTACAAACAATTTGGTTTACGAACTCTACAAAACCGGAAGTAGTGTCCTGGTTTGCAAACTTTACCCTGGTCTAAGAATGGAATCCGAAGGGTGGAAGGAGGCCTCATTAGGGAAAGCGCGTCTCTGTTTAAGAATGGTTTCGTTTTAATAACAGACTTCCAGAATGGATTAAGTTTGTAAATCGAGGTACCACTGTACAGCAACCCTCTGAATTTAACATTCCTCTGAATTTCACAGTGTTGCCCTAGTCAGGGGATGTGTACAAAAAAATGAACATTCCAGGGTAAAGTATGCATAAAATGCATTTATGAATGAAATTACATAGAAGTATGAAGGGGAAAATGACAGAAGATTGTTTTGAGATATTGTTTAATATATTGGGGAAAATGCATATATATATGCATATATATAATGTATAAAAATGCATTTTCCCCAATGTTTGTGTGTGTATGGGAAAATTCACACTAAAATGCTGTTGAATTTTCATGAGGACTTTCCCCCCTCTTAATCACATGCTACTGTGGAAAAATGAGAGACAGGGAGAGGCTGGAATTGACAGATTTCTCCATCCCTTCTCAGTCCTGACTCCCTACCGGTAGTAATAAGAGTGGCACTTACAAGGAGGTCTTTGCATTCCTTTTCCAGGTCTGCTTGATAGGCCATTATTTCTTCTCTCTCTCTCCTCAGAATCTTCAGGCAGCTACAGATCTCTCCCTAAAGAGGAAACAAAATCTCAGGTTTGACAGAGACAGAGAGTATTTGTGAAGGTTAGTTGAAACTGTTGGGGAAAGAGTGTTTGGTATATCTGAATTTGACACATAAGAAATGAAATCATACCAAACAACACAGAAATGTTCCAGGTCTTCCTTGCCCTCAGAAATTCCTAGTTTATGAATATAAGCATATGTGAGCACATTGATGAAACAACTACCAATTAATTGTGAGGCTAGCTTGACTGCCAAGATGGCGTTTGCAGAGCTTCTAGAACAGCTCAACTTTGGTCCAACACACTGGACCAAAAGCAAAATTTAAGCAAAATACCCGTAAGCACGTGCTTAGGGCATCAAGGGAAGGGGGGCACAGAAATTTTCCATTGCCGGATTTACCATGGACCATATTTGTCAGGTTCACATACATTACACACACGTATAATTATACACCTTATAATCATTATACACCTTTAGGCGCCAGACAAAAATGTTCCTCTTAACCAGGCCTTTGGCTGAATGATATCCAATGCCTTTTAAAATATGTTGGGGAGGGGGGTATTATTGGGTTGATATTGGTTGTTTTTTTTAATTATGCATTTTGTGTTTCTATACAGTAATGCGATTTTTATGTTGTGAAGCACCCTGAGACTTGCGGGTGTAGGGCGGTATACAAATAATATTAAGTAGTAGTAATAATAGAGTGTAATGCTATACATTAATCTTGGGAATACAACAAAATTAGAGACTGGTAACTGGTAAACTGCCACTCAGCCCACTGAGGCTCATATCATTGTTCTTGTTTGGTCATGTCAGCTGTTCAGTCATCCACAGAGAGTGAGTGCAGCAGCGCTTAGTACAGCACTTACAGATTTTTTTGGGGGGGGTATTCAGCCCACTGCTGAAGAATACACTGCCAACAGGCACCTAGGGGGCCAGATCCTGGCTGTCCGTCCCTCCAGCTGAGCCCATGTTGTCAGCTGCTTAGCAGGGCACTAAAGTGGCATCCTGCCAGCTGCAGAAGACATGGACTTACGTGCAATTAAAATGTGTAATGTTTTTATTATGTACACAGGAGGCTTGGGGCCTTGTATGTGTGTATGTGTTTGTTGATCCTTTCTCACCCTGCCACGGTCCCAACACAAATCTGCCATTTGCATTTCAAAGGGAGCTCCCTTTGGCACCTGGCAAGGAGAGGAAGAATTGAACTTCTATCCTCCCAACCCAAGCTTCTCCTTCATGGGCGTACCCAGGATCAAAACTAGGGGTGGGGCAAGGGGAGGGGCCAAGGCACGGAAGGGGAGGGGCCACAAAGTGGGCGGGAACGGTGAACTCGCGCTCCGCCGGGCTGTGCCCCTCCCTAGAAGCAGGGCTGGTGGGTGGAGGCAGAGCCCAGCCCAGCGGAGCGCGAGTTCAGCGTTCTCGCCCGCCGCGCCGCGCTCTCTGGTTCCCCGCCGTGCTTGGCCTTGCCAGAGGGCGCGACGGGGAGCTGGAGGGAGGGTGCAGCGCGGCGGGCGGGAACGGCGAACTCGCGCTCCGCCGGGCTGTGCCCCTCCCTAGAAGCAGGGCTGGTGGGCGGAGGCGGAGCCCAGCCCAGCGGAGCGCGAGTTCGGCATTCCCGCCCACCGCGCCGCGCTCCCTGGTTCCCCGCCGCGCTTGGCCTTGCCTGAGGGCGCGCCGGGGAGCTGGAGGGAGGGTGCGGCGCGACGCGGTGGGAATGGCGAACTCGCGCTCCGCCGGGCTGTGCTCCGCCTCTGCCCACCAGCCCTGCTTCTAGAGTAGGGCAGCTGCCCTAACTTGCCCCGTGGTGGGTACGCCCTTGTTCTCCTTGGCTGCTATTTACATAATAAACAAGCATTTAGATCACGTTCAGGCAATTATTGCCATGCCTACTTCAGACCTAAGAGTTGCTGAAAACCTCCCAAGAACAATCCTGAGTTATTTCTCCTCAAAATCCAGGGATCTCCTACCTTGTATTCCTCAAAAGCCTCCTTCAGAGGAATCACCTCGTGGTGTTTGTGCTCCTTTGATTTGTCACACACCATGCAAATTGTAGCTTCATCTTTCTTGCAAAAGAGTTTCAGGGGCTCCTGGTGCTCCTCGCAGACTCTTCCTTTTCTTTCTTCTTCTTTCTCTCTTTGATCTCTGAGATCCTTGATTAATTCTATGAAGTTTGCCAGTTGCCGATTGGGGATGAGGCTCCTTCTCGGGACTCTTTGTCTGCACTGAGGGCAGGAAACCTCTGCCTTGGATTCCCCCCAGCACTGGATCAGGCAGGACCGGCAGAAATTGTGCCCACATTCTGGGATGGTCACTGGATCCTTGAAATACTCCAGGCAGATGGAACAAGTGGCTTCATCACTGAGACTCTGGACGGGATCCCCAGCAGCAGCCATGGCTCCTTCGCACCAAGGAGAAAGCAAACTTTCACTTTGTTTCTCTTGTTGTCCACTGCCTGCAGAGGGCAATATGTAAATTCTTTTATGAATAAATAGTCAAGTAAATCATTGGCATCGTGGAGGAACAGCCTCTGCTTCTCTAAAACAGCATTTTTCAACCACTGTTCCGTGGATGTTGCCTGGTGTGCCGTGGGAGAATTACTTTATATATAGTCAATATAGGCACAGAGTTAAATTTTTTAACATTTTCTAATGGTGGTGTGCCTCCTGATTTTTTTCATGAAACAAGTGGGCCTTTGCCCAAAAAAGGTTGAAAAACACTGCTCTAAAATACACCTCCTTGAGGGAAGAGCTGTGTATCAGCTAGGGAGCTGCCCTCCCCTCCTGGCCTGGGCATCTTGGGCCCCTGCTCAGCTCCAGGGTCTGGGCTGGGGTTGGGGGCAGAGTGGTATTACAGTCTGGGCTGCACTTTCTCTAGTGCTTGGAATAAGCTAGTTTGGGTGAACAAACTTCACCGAATTCATTCAAACATAATCTCTGAACTGTACCCGAGAGTAGCCTCCATAACCATCAGCTGCGGTGAGGACTGCTGGGCCTGCTCCCTTACAAGGCCTTCGCTGGCCGGCCTAGGGGGCAGGGCCCAGGCCTCACACTCCCAGCTCTAAAGGGACACCTATAGCAGTAGGACTGGACCATCGGCTGCAGTGAGGACTGCAGGGCCTGCTCCCTTACAAGGCCTTCACCGGCCGGCCTAGAGGCCAAGGCCCAGGCCTCACACTCCCAGCTCTAAAGGGACACCTATAGCAGTAGGACTGGACCATCGGCTGCAGTGAGGACTGCAGGGCCTGCTCCCTTACAAGGCCTTCACCGGCCGGCCTAGGGGCCAAGGCCCAGGCCTCACACTCCCAGCTCTAAAGGGACACCTATAGCAGTAGGACTGGACCATCGGCTGCAGTGAGGACTGCAGGGCCTGCTCCCTTACAAGGCCTTCACCGGCCGGCCTAGGGGCCAAGGCCCAGGCCTCACACTCCCAGCTCTAAAGGGACACCTATAGCAGTAGGACTGGACCATCGGCTGCAGTGAGGACTGCAGGGCCTGCTCCCTTACAAGGCCTTCACCGGCCGGCCTAGGGGCCAAGGCCCAGGCCTCACACTCCCAGCTCTAAAGGGACACCTATAGCAGTAGGACTGGACCATCGGCTGCAGTGAGGACTGCAGGGCCTGCTCCCTTACAAGGCCTTCACCGGCCGGCCTAGGGGCCAAGGCCCAGGCCTCACACTCCCAGCTCTAAAGGGACACCTATAGCAGTAGGACTGGACCATCGGCTGCAGTGAGGACCGCAGGGCCTGCTCTCTTACAAGGCCTTCACTGGCCGGCCTAGGGGGCAGGGCCCAGGCCTCACACTCCCATCTACTTACTAGAGGCTCCTGGGAAACCGAAGGACCATCTGCTGCAGTGAGGACCGCAGGGCCCATTGGGTGGGGCAGGACTCACTGAAGTGAATTCTTTTTTTTCTTTTTTCTTTTTGAAATTTTAAAAAAAGTTTATTTAGATTCTTAAAATACAAACACACATACATACCAAACAAACAGTAAATAATAAACAAAATGTACAATAATCAAAACATAAACAAATCAAGAAATACAAAATCAGAAACCATACAAACATAAAGACATAAACCTCACATTAACTTTCCATAATTCATCCCATTGTGATCTATAAATTGGCCTGCCTAAGTCTTGATCCTATTTTATCATTACGCATTTCACTTCTTCGTCTTTTAATTCCCACTCTAATAAGTAATTGTATATTTTCACTAATGGTTTAATGGAATTTTCGACTAGAAGGTCTTGCAATTTAGATTTTTTTCCCATGAACCCTATCTCTTTATGTTTTTTAAATAAACTCTGCATTTGAAGATAATGTAACCAACTTGCACAATATTGTTTAATTTGTTGATATGGTCTTAATATAACTTGATCTTTTTCCTTCGTTATTAATTCTTGAGAAGTTAACCACTTCCCTTCTTTGAACCAACTATTCATTGCAGTCATTTCCATCGGTGAAGCCCACCAGGGTGTCTTTGGCTCTAATAAATCCCTATACTCCTCCTAGATTTTAAACAATGACTTTTTAATTATATGATCTGTAATATATATATATTACACACACACACACACACACACACACACACACACACACACACATATATATATATATATATATATATATATATATATATATATATATAATTCCCCTTCTTTCCTTGTAATAAATATGCATGCCAGCCTCACTGGAGTGAATTCTTGGGGAAGTGCTTGCAGGTTACATTGAGGCATGAGCAAAAGGCAACTGCTGCCGAGCAGAGGATGGTTCTGATCCATCGATCTCTGGGCTATGGGCTCAGCACCCTCCTTCTGTGCCACTGGAGGGGAAATGGCAGGGCGGATTAGATTTAATTAGATTTATGTGGTGGTCGTGTCCAGAGATGAAAAAAATCTGTGACACGATCTATGAGGAAATGAAGATTACATTTCCCCCCAAAACGGAAACGTTCCTTCTTGGGATCTTAACTGATAATATCCCAAGAGGAAGAATAAGACTATTTTTCTACACAGTGATGGTGACTAGGGTAATAACAGCCTGGTACTGGAAGAGTGGCCATATACCAAGTAGAGAAGAATAGCTGAAAAAGCTGAGTGAGTACTTGGAACTTGCGAAGTTGACTGAAGCCCTAAGGAAAAAGTCTAATAAAATAGTCCAGGAGGAATGGGAATGCTGAAATACTTACCTATTGAATCATGGTTCAGCAACCAAAATTTGGCTGTGTCTAGAATAAATCTGTAAACGGGAAAATGTCTCCTTATACCAAGATGAGGAATAGATTGAAATACGGATAATTTGTTGCAGTTATAGGAAATGAACGTTTGTGAGGCTGACAGAAATCAAATTATGATCATTCTGTATTATCTTTATGTAACTAATTTTTTGCGTTGTCTTTGTTTTTGTATAATTTTCTTTTTTTGTCCTTTTCCTCTATTCTTTTTCTTGTTATTTGTCTGTATAATTTGTTTTGTTTGTATTCACATCTGTATTTGCATTTGAATTTGCATAACCCAATAAAATAATTAATTAAAATAATTAAACCCAATAAAATAATTTTAAAATTATTTAAATCACTAGTCAGTAAGACTTGATTTAAATCATTTATTTATTTATTACAGAAAGACTCATTCTTGCTGGTATAATCTTAATATTTACAACCAGAATAATTATTATTCTGGAATAATAAATTTTCGGAGTAGTTTTTTACAGTTATATCAAAAATTACTGATTTGGTTGTACATAGATAATCATGACCCCTTCATGGATCAATGCCTTGTCGTGGCGAAGGGGCTTGAATAACTCAGAGAAGCTATGAGCTATGCCATGCAGGGCCACCCAAGATGGACAGGTCATAGTGGAGAGTTTTGACTAAACGTGATCCACCTGGAGAAGGAACTGGCAAGCCACTCCAGTAACCCTGCCAAGAAAACTCCATGGACAAAGACAACAGGCATATAAAAGTTATGACGCTGGAAGATGAGCCCCTCAGGTCGGAAGGCGTCCAACATGCTACTGAGGAAGAGCGGAGGACAAGTACAAGTAGATTCAGAGCTGATGAAGCGGCTGGGCCAAAGCCGAAAGGACGCTCAGTTGCGGATATGCCTGGAAGCGAAAGGAAAGTCCGATGCTGTAAAGAAAAATATTGCATAGGAACCTGGAATGTAAGAACCATGAGTGGAGGTAAGCTGGATGTGGTCAAAAATGAGATGACAAGAATAAATATCGACATCCTGGGCATCAGTGAACTAAAATGGAAGGGAATGGGCGAATTCAGTTCGGATGACTATCATATCTACTACTGTGGGCAAGAATCCTGTAGCAGAAATGGAGTGGCCCTCATAGTCAACAAAAGAGTGGCAAAAGCTGTAATGGGATGCAATCTCAAAAATGACAGAATGATCTCGATACGAATCCAAGGCAGACCTTTTAACATCACAGTAATCCAAGTTTATGCACCAACTACCGGTGCTGAAGAAAGTGAAATTGACCAATTCTATGAAGACCTACAACACCTTCTAGAAATGACACCAAAGAAGGATGTTCTTCTCATTACAGGGGACTGGAATGCTAAAGTAGGGAATCAAGAGATAAAAGGAACAACTGGCAAGTTTGGCCTTGGAGTTCAAAATGAAGCAGGGCAAAGGCTAATAGAGTTCTGTCAAGAGAACAAGCTGGTCATCACAAACACTCTATTCCAACAACACAAGAGACGACTCTACACATGGATATCACCAAATGGACAGCATCGAAATCAGATTGATTATATTCTCTGCAGCCAAAGATGGAGAAGCTCTATACAGTCAGCAAAAACAAGACCTGGAGCTGACTGTAACTCAGATCATCAGCTTCTTATAGCAAAATTCCAGCTTAAACTGAAGAAAGTAGGAAAAACCACTGGGCCAGTAAGATACAATCTGAATCAAATCCCTTATGAATACACAGTGGAAGTGAGGAACAGGTTTAAGGATTTAGATTTGGTGGACAGAGTGCCTGAAGAACTATGGATGGAGGCTCGTAACATTATACAGGAGGCAGCAATGAAAACCATCCCAAGGAAAAGGAAATGCAAGAAAGCAAAATGGCTGTCCAACGAGGCCTTACAAATAGCGGAGGAGAGGAGGCAAGCAAAATGCAAGGGAGATAGGGAAAGATACAGGAAACTGAATGCAGATTTCCAAAAAACAGCAAGGAGAGACAAGAGGGTCTTCTTAAATGAGCAATGCAAAGAAATAGAGGAAAACAATAGAATGGGGAAAACCAGAGATCTGTTCAAGAAAATTGGAGATATGAAAGGAACATTTCGTACAAAGATTACCATAATCAAGGACAAAAGTGGTAAGGACCTAACAGAAGCAGAAGACATCAAGAAGAGGTGGCAAGAATACACAGAGGAATTATACCAGAAAGATATGGAGGTCTCGTACACCTCAGGTAGTGTGGTTGCTGACCTTGAGCCAGACATCTTGGAGAGTGAAGTCAAATGGGCCTTAGAAAGCATTGCTAATAACAAGGCCAGTGGAAGTGATGATATTCCAGCTGAACTGTTTAAAATTTTAAAAGATGATGCTGTTAAGGTGCTACACCCAATATGCCAGCAAGTTTGGAAAACTCAGCAATGGCCAGAGGATTGGAGAAGATCAGTCTACATCCCAATTCCAAAGAAGGGCAGTGCCAAAGAATGCTGCAACTACCGCACAATTGCGCTCATTTCACACGCTAGCAAGGTTATGCTTAAAATTCTACAAGGCAGGCTTAGGCAGTATGTGGACCGAGAACTCCCAGAAGTGCAAGCTGGATTTCGAAAGGGCAGAGGAACCAGAGACCAAATAGCAAACATGCGCTGGATTATGGAGAAAGCTAGAGAGTTCCAGAAAAACGTCTACTTCTGCTTCATTGACTATGCAAAAGCCTTTGACTGTGTCGACCACAGCAAACTATGGCAAGTTCTTAAAGAAATGGGAGTGCCTGATCACCTCATCTGTCTCCTGAGAAATCTCTATGTGGGACAAGAAGCTACAGTTAGAACTGGATATGGAACAACTGATTGGTTCAAAATTGGGAAAGGAGTACGACAAGGTTGTATATTGTCTCCCTGCTTATTTAACTTATATGCAGAATTCATCATGCGAAAGGCTGGACTAGATGAATCCCAAGCCGGAATTAAGATTGCTGGAAGAAATATCAACAACCTCAGATATGCAGATGACACAACCTTGATGGCAGAAAGCGAGGAGGAATTAAAGAACCTTTTAATGAGGGTGAAAGAGGAGAGCGCAAAATATGGTCTGAAGCTCAACATCAAAAAAACCAAGATCATGGCCACTGGTCCCATCACCTCCTGGCAAATAGAAGGGGAAGAAATGGAGGCAGTGAGAGATTTTACTTTCTTGGGTTCCTTGATCACTGCAGATGGTGACAGCAGTCACGAAATTAAAAGACGCCTGCTTCTTGGGAGAAAAGCAATGACAAACCTAGACAGCATCTTAAAAAGCAGAGACATCACCTTGCCGACAAAGGTCCGTATAGTTAAAGCTATGGTTTTCCCAGTAGTGATGTATGGAAGTGAGAGTTGGACCATAAAGAAGGCTGATCGCCGAAGAATTGATGCTTTTGAATTATGGTGCTGGAGGAGACTCTTGAGAGTCCCATGGACTGCAAGAAGATCAAACCTATCCATTCTTAAGGAAATCAGCCCTGAGTGCTCCCTGGAAGGACAGATCGTGAAGCTGAGGCTCCAATACTTTGGCCACCTCATGAGAAGAGAAGAATCCTTGGAAAAGACCCTGATGTTGGGAAAGATTGAGGGCACTAGGAGAAGGGGACGACAGAGGACAAGATGGTTGGACAGTGTTCTCGAAGCTACGAACATGAGTTTGACCAAACTGCGGGAGGCAGTGCAAGACAGGAGTGCCTGGCGTGCTCTGGTCCATGGGGTCACGAAGAGTCGGACACGACTAAACGACTAAACAAAGATAATCATGAAATTATTGTGAGATTTAATAAGTTAACTGTTTATATTTGAACAACTTTTCTGCTGTACTTTATTGAAAGGAGAAAAATAATCATTTCCTTAATAACAATTTAAACCATTTATTTAACTAAAACAATACAAAACAATAACATTATAGCATATGCATCAATGTTTGTTAACAGATGTGATTAAACATTTTTTTAAAAAAAACTTAGATTGAGTTTTAGCTCACATGAAAAACTTAAAAGAAATCCTTATTTCCTGTTGAAATGGAAAACTATATTTAGAATGATTTTTCCTCCAAAAGCATTTTATTTTAAAAATCCAATTTGGGCTTGCTGATTAGAAGGTTGGCGGTTCGAATCCCCGTGATGGGGTGAGCTCCTGTTGCTCGGTCCCAGCTCCTGCCAATCTAGCAGTTCGAAAGCATGTCAAAGTGCAAGTAGATAAATAGGTACCGGGAAGGTAAACGGTGTTTCTGTGCGCTGCTCTGGTTCGCCAGAAGCGGCTTTGTCATGCTGGCCACATGACCTGAAAGTTGTACGCTGGCTTCCTCGGCCAATAACGTGAGATGAGCGCCACCACCCCAGAGTTGGTCGCGACTGGACCTAATGGTCAGGGGTCCTTTTACCATATATATTTGTTGTTTAGTCGTTTAGTCGTGTCCGACTCTTCGTGACCCCATGGACCAGAGCACGCCAGACACCTCTGTCTTGCACTGCCTCCCGTAGTTTGGTCAAACTCATGTTCATGTTAGCATGTTGGACGCCTTCCGACCTGAGGGGCTCATCTATAATTTATTTTTATCCACCCTGGGAAATGGTGATATCTCAGGGGACAGTTTGAGTCTAGGGGTTTGGAATCTACTCTGTTGTTGTTTTTAAGTTTCTCTTGTTTTTTAATTTCCTTCATGTTCATGTTGTTCTTTCTCCTCGATTGCTCAGCATCCTGTACTATCAGTGGTGCAGGTTGGGTGGATTGACACAGGAAAGGCTGGTCTTCAGCTGGAGGGTGGGAACCAAGGCACAGCACAGTTTCTGTAGTGTAGTGGTTATCACGTTCGCCTCACACGCGAAAGGTCCCTGGTTCGAAACCAGGCAGAAACAGTTTTATTCTTTATTTGTTGAGCTTGTTTTCAGTTGCTCCTCTAGATGGTGCTCACAGCATCCAAAGGCAAAGAAAGTATAATACAATTGAAACAAAATAATAATAATAATGATTCCTTCCAGTAGCACCATAGAGACCAACTAAGTTTGTCATAGGTATGAGCTTTCGTGTGCATGCACACTTCTGGTGCTACTGGAAGGAAAAATTTTTAATTTTTTTGTTTCAACTACATCAGACCAACACGGCTACCACCTGTAACTAATACAATTGAATAAGCAATTATTATTTAGTGCAGAAACAAGCCTGCTGACCAAACGTAAAATTCACATGAATTGTGCCACTCACTTGTACCTCTGGCTCCACCCACCACTGGCAAGGATAACCTCCAAACCATCCTAAATATCTTCACAGAAGCTTGTGGAAAACTTGGCCTATCACTCAAAATTCAAAAAAACAAATGCTGCACCGACAAGCACAAAACAACCCCTCTGAAGTGCAACAAATCCAACTCAATGGTGTAATGTTGGAAAGTGTTGATCACTTCTCCTACCTGGGCAAGTACCTTTCCACAAGGGCCGACATTGATGCTGAAATCCAGCATCGCCTGAGCTCTGCGACTGAAGCTTTCTCCTGTTTGAGGACCGGCACATTATCAGAGAAACCAAAATGCTTGTTTACAAAGCTATTGTACTACCAACTTTACTGTACTGCACGCTTGTGAAACATGGACCACTTATAAACTCCATCTCCAACATTCCATCAACGGTGTCCCTGAAAATTTTTACACATCACTTGCGAAGACAGGCGAACTTATGCCAGTGGACTGGAAGAAGCAAAGATCCCCAGTGTTGAAGCAATGATTCTTCAACATCAACTTTGTAGGACTGGTCATGTTGTTCCGATGCCTTACCATCATCTTCCAAACTTCCAAACTTTAAAATGGAAAGTGTAATGCTGGTGGTCAACCAAAAAGGTTTAAAGATTCTCTCAAGGCAAGTCTTTTAAAATGTAGTATAAACACCGACAACTGGGAAACACTGGCCTGCGAGTGCTCCAATTGGAGAACAGCCTTTACCAAAGGTGTCATGGACTTTGAAGACGCTTGAACTCAGGACGAAAGGGAGAAACACGCTAAGAGGAAGGCACGCTTGGCAAACCATCACCGTAATCAACTCCCGCCCAGAACCTATGTCCCCACTGTGGAAGAACATATGGATCCAGAATTGGTCTCCACAGTCACTTACGGACTCACTTTTAAAACCATGTTTATGGAAGACAATCTTATTTGGCTATGAGTGATCGCCAAAGAAAAATAAGAAGATAGAAGAGGGATTTTCCTGCATTTGTTGAACAAAGCAAATTCTCATTTTAAAAAAGTATTTAAAAGTGTATCAACCAACCCAAGCTAATCATCTTGGATGGGCTAGGCACATAGCTGCCAAGTTTTCCCTTTTCTCGCGAGGAAGCCTATTCAGCATAAGGGAAAATCCCTTAAAAAAAGGGATAACTTGGCAGCTATGGCTAGGCATCTTAAGAAGAATGTGTGTGTGTGTGAGAGAGAGAGAGAGCGAGAGAGAGCACAAGCCTTAAAGCAGAGTCACCCCAAATGCAACCACCACGAAAGGAATACACCTTTTTTGCAAACTTAAAAGTAATTGCAGGCTCTTTAAGTTACGCATCGCTCCGCTCCTTTGACTGTTAGCGGGACGCAGCTCGCAGCAGCCCAGCCGCGCGCACTCGAAGGGGTTAAGGCCACTGAGCTCTGAAGCCTAGAGCGGTCACGGTCACGTGAGCAGAGGAAATGCCAAAGTGAAGGCTTTTTCTTTCCGGTCCTCTCCCTGGGATAGGAGAAGCTTCTTTCATTCTATTCTCGGTCTCTGCAGCTTGGGAAGGACTGAGGGGGTTGCAAATCCCCAGCGAGTGAAATGCAGAGGACTAGAAAGACAGGTGAGCGAGAGAGGCACTGGGGAGAGAGAGCAGGGTTTTGCCAGGTGGCTTTTATATCTGTTTTTAAAAATCGCCTTTTCTTCTTTTGCAATCTTGGTTACCTGGAAGCCCTGCTATAGGACAAAATTCATACGAGGGGGATTTTTTTGTATATGCGCTGCTGCAAAGGAGCAATGCAACTTAAAACATAAATAAAATACTTTTGAAACATTTTAAAGCACGAAGAGTATCTAAACAGCATCTAAAGAGATTTTAAAACAATAGCACGTCCTCACAGCTACCGGTAATGCAGTTCCTGGCAAGCTTTATAGTATGTTTTACCCATCAGATGCCTGGGGGATCAAGAATGTTTTAAAATTCCTTCTGAAAGTTATTGATTTGTGGTGGGAAGGAGATGCACCTCACCAGGGAGAGCATTCCAAAAGGAGGGAAGTATCACTGAGAAGGCTGGATGACATGGGTGTTTTGAGAGAACAGAATATTAGACTAGGAAAGCCATTGGCCTCGTCCAGCAGCCACGTGTTTGTCTTTCCTGGTGCTACTATCTGAATTATGAGATGCTGGGGATTGAACCCAATATCTTCTTCATGCAAGGAATATATATATATATATAGCTGCTCCCCATGATAAATAGAGGCTGCAGGGAAGTGTCCTGGTCTAAAGCACCTGCATTTATCTAACTGCCATTATCAGAAATGTACCATGAAGGTTTCCATCACCTTGATTGTGATCACAGGTTAATGGAAGTGGCTGGGAGGGGAAGGTAACACATAACATATATTTAGTATTTTTGTAGGAGTGGGGAGGTTGTTTGCTTGAAAATCGGATCTGAATTTTGGAGGTTGAAGAAGAAACTAACTGCATGACTGCATTGCATTCATTAATAGATTCCCATGCATTCTCACCCGCATTACAATATTTTTCTTATTTTTCTTCTATGTACATTTCTTCCATAGCGGCAGAAGGCTCAAGACTCCCTCAAGTTGCTGAAAGGTTCAGATGCTTTGCTGTGTCACTTGAAAATAGTGTTGATGGATGAGTGTGTTCTGCTGATATCTCACAGTTGGATTGGTCTCTTGAGCTGATGGATCTTCAAGGATTTAGCAAGAGTGCTGAGGCTTCCCTCAAGGGTTGGTGCTGAAAGAGAGAGCAGCAAACAGCACAACAAGAACAGTCCCCCAGGGAGGAAACATCTGTGACGCAAGAGACAGTGACTGGTGGATCTCTGCTAAAGCAGGGCATGGAACCTGAAATCAAAATGGAGCAGCAGAATGTGGCAGGTCCTGACCCAGGGGAGGGAAGGGAAGGGGAGGCTCTTCCAAAAATGATCAAGGAAGCTCTCTCTGAGAAAACTGAGCAAAATGTGAAACAGGAACCAGATGAAGGGCCATCAAGGAATTGGGATGCCCAGTTGCAGGAGTTCCTCAATACACTACAGACCACGTATTCAGAAGGGGGAAACCCACAAGTACCTGAGCTGAGGCAATGGTGTGGTCCTAAAACATCTCAATTACTATCCCAAAGAAAACTGGATCCCCAAAAGTGGCCCAGATCTTTGTGTGCTTCCCAAATCCAGCCACAACTCATTGGGGAAGCGCAGGAGGACCATGAGACCAATCTGAATGCCACTCCCAGTGGGAAGGAGAAGGCAAGAACTCCGTCTGGGGATGGTGCCGAGGTGGAGAGGCAGCGCCGGTGTTTTCGTGAGCTCTGCTATCAAGAGGCTGATGGGCCTCACAAGCTTTGCAGGCAGCTCCAGGCGCTTTGCCATCAGTGGCTGAAGCCAGAGACACACACCAAGGAGCAGATCCTGGAGCTGGTGACCCTGGAGCAGTTCCTGGCTGTCCTGCCACTGGAGATGCAGAGCTGGGTGAGGGAACGTAACCCAGGGAGCTGTGCCCAAGCAGTGACAATGGCGGAGGAATTCCTTCTGAGGCAGAAAGAGGCCAACAGCTGGGGAACGCAGGTGAGACAACATTTCTAAACTGGTGTCCTTGAGTCACTCTTGGGTCTTCTTGTGTTCACATCCACAAAACCCTAATTGTGCACCCTGACAAGCCGGTGGCTTGGTTGCCAGCAAGAAGGAGCTATTTTAGTTTGGCATATGAGAGTGCCTTGGAATTGGGGGGTGAGAAGTAGCCTGGTACTGCTGCTCAGTAGCTGGAAGAGAGTAAGTAGGACAGCTCCCATCATCTCTGATGAAATACAGTTTAATAGAATCCTAGAATTGTAGAGTTGGAAGGGACTCTGTGGGGCATCTAATTCAGACCCTTGCAATGGTTTCCATCATGCATTTGGGTTCTGAGGACATCCCTGAATTGTTAGGGGTTGAACTAGATGACCCTCAGGGATCCTTCCAACTCTACAATTCTGTAAGTTATCCAAGAACTACAGGCGGACTGGCAGCGGTTTTTAATCATTGTAAGTTGCTCTTAAATGCTCTCCCTCTCTGTATCTTTTCTACACAAGAGGTGGGATAATAGAAGTCCTTGTAAGACTTAAATATGCCTGCCTAAAACATTTTGCCTGCCTCTTAACGTCACTTTAAACTGATTCTCTTAACCTCACCTCTCCAGATCACAGAAGAAGAGTTTGTCAATCTCCCCAAGGCAAACCAGTCTCCCCAGAACACGACAATGATGCTGCTTTTCACACAGGCTGAACAGGAGGCTGATGGGAGTGTGAATATATTGAGTAAGTTTCTCTGGGGATGGTCTCCCTGAGCACTGGGGGTTCCCAAAGCAAGTTAGTCTCTGGCTTTCTCACTTTGATGGACTTGTCTTCCCATATCTAAGTCACACCCCACAGGACTGAGGACCATTGTAGAAATGAGTAATTGCTAAAAACTGTCCACAGATGGACTGAGCATTGGTAGTTGCCCAGTCTGGCCTTTGTTAAATAAAGGGCCTATTTCTTCTGTAGGGGACAGGAGATAAAAGGTGGAGAAGGTGACTTGTCACCCTAATTGAGAACGATGCACTTGGACTAAAAGTGAGTCAATTTTGAACAGCATTGTAACACCTAGTTAGCTTCATGGCTGAGTGGGGATTTCATCTGGAACTTCCCAGGCCTGGCCTAGGATCTTAACCATGATGCCAACCCACAAAAGCAGGCATTCTGATGATCTGGGCAGATGAGGAGGAGTGGTGGGGCCCTCTACCTGAAGAGGTGTCTGGGTAGGAGGAGGATGGAGATACTATGGACCCAGATTCGTGGTGGTGGTGAACAGGACACACCCCAGAAGAAGCAGCAAAGAGTTGGAGGATGAGGAACTGGAGCAAGCTAGCAGATGCTCTAGTCCTGAACAGAGAGACAGGACTCAGATGTGGGAGAAACAGTACAGCAGACAGTGGATACTACGTCACTTGAAAGCCTGGTAGAACCCCCTCCTTCTCCAAGGACCAGGCGATCCCTTCATATCTTAGTGCTGAAGGCTAAATGGAGACAGAAACCTAAACATTAGGAAGAACATCCTGACAGTAAGAGCTGTTCGACAGTGGAATTTGCTGCCAAGGAGTGTGGTGGAGTCTCCTCCTTTGGAGGTCTTTAAGCAGAGGCTTGACAGCCACCTGTCAGGAATGCTTTGATGGTGTTTCCTGCTTGGCAGGGGGTTGGACTGGATGGCCCTTGTGGTCTCTTCCAACTCTATGATTCTGCCACTATAGGCAGCAAGGAGGGGTTTGGAAGCCAGGAAGTGCTGCAAGGGGTGGAGTGGGTACTCTCAGCAACGTCTCAAGACTGAAGGGAGCATAATCCATAGTCTCTCTGTGTATTCTGTTGAATTAAATTAAAGAACTATCAGAAGTTCTCTGCGTCTCTGATTTCACTGGCAGCTAGCCTGGGAGTCGTGACATTCCTGATGGTTCATGCAACCTGGGTTTCTGAGGCCTTCTTCCACAAAGAAGGAGTAGATTTCTATAGTGGAACATTGAAGGGGGCAGGAGGAGTTACCCATTTCCCAAGGACACCACAGAGCAGATGGAAAGAGATGAGTAGTAGTAGTAATAATAATAATTTTATTTGTTTATTTGCCTCAGCCACTCTGGATGGCTTCCAACAAATATAAAAAGACAATAAATATTATTATTATTATTATTATTATTATTATTATTATTATTATTTATACCCCGCCCATCTGGCTGGGTTTCCCCAGCCACTCTGGGCGGCTTCCAACCGAATATTAAAACAGTACAGCATTAAACATTAAAAACTTCCCTAAACAGGGCCGCCTTCAGTTGTCTTCTAAAAGTAAAATAGTTACTTATTGCCTTGACATCTGCTGGGAGGGCGTTCCACAGGACGGGTGCCACTACCGAGAAGGCCCTCTGTCTGGTTCCCTGTAACCTCACTTCTCGCAATGAGGGAACCGCCAGAAGGCCCTCTGTGCTGGATCTCAGTGTCCAGGCTGAATGGTGGGGGTGGAGACGCTCCTTCAGGTATACAGGACCGAGGCCGTTTAGGGCTTTAAAGGTCAGTACCAACACTTTGAATTGTGCATTAAAAAGCTTCCCCCTACTGGTCTACCTTCAGGTGTCTTCTAAAAGTTATATAGTTACTCATCTCCTTGACATCTGATGGGAGAGCATTGAAGGTGGTTTGTGCTTTGTTACCTACCGTACTTCCTTAATTTTAGCCCAATGCCTGATTCCTGTCTGGCTTCTCTCCTTTCTTCCAGAAGGTGGTGGGTGGCTCAGGAAAAGCGAGGATCAGAATCCGTTGCTGGAGAGACCCGAGCAACTGGAGCGGCTGAAGACATCGCTGAAAACAGCCATAGAGAAGGATTTCCTGCATCAGCATGATGCTAATGAGAACCAACATGTAGCAGAAAGACAGAATGGAAACCACAAAGAAAATGGAATGGATCCATTTGTTCTCCAACAAAGTGTTTGCAAAGATGCCAATGAACCCGTCATCCAGCAGGATAAGGAGGAGGCAAAATATGACAAATTTGGGGAAAACTTTGTGGGAAGGTCACTCCTTACTATGCATGAGAGTGTTGATGCAGAGGAGAAGCCCTACCAGTGTTGGCACTGTGGGAAAAGCTTTAGTAGCAGCTCGGATCTTGTGACGCACGAGAGGACCCATGTGGGTGAGAAACTGTACAAATGTTCCCACTGCGGCGAAAGCGAGAGAACCCACACAGGACAGAAGCCACATAAGTGCTCACACTGTGGAAATACCTTTGGCTGGAACTCTCAAGAGGGGCTCCTTGCAGGAGAGAAGCCTTACACATGTTCCGAGTGTGGGAAAAGCTGCAGTCAGAGATCAGACCTCCTTAAACACCAGAGAACCCACACCGGTGAGAAACCTTACAAATGCTCAGTGTGTGGGAAAAACTTTAGAAACAGCTCAGGCCTCAAAGTACACCAGAGAATCCACACAGGTGAGAAGCCGTATAAATGTTCGCACTGTGGGAAGTGCTTCAGTTGGAGCTCACACTTCATATCTCATGAGAGGATCCACACAGGGGTGTGCTCCTACTGCGGGAAAAGCTTTGGCCAGAAATCCGAACTCATTGAACATGAGAAGACCCACACAGCAGATGAGTTGTTTGCGTGTTATGCCTGTGGGAAAACTTTTGAAGTCAGTTTGGAACTGGTGGCACACGTACGAACCCACAAAGAGAAGCCGTTTGAGTGCTCGGTCTGTGGGAAAACCTTCAGAAACAGTTTGCAGCGCATCGCTCATCAAAAGGTACACACAGGAGAGAAACAGCATAAATGTTCCCACTGTGGGAAAAGCTTTAGCCAGAGACAGAGCCTTATTATTCATGAGAGAATCCATACAGGAGAGAAGCCACACAAGTGCTTAGTCTGTGGGAAAAATTTCCGAAATGTCCCGAATCTTAAATCGCATGAGAGAACCCACACAGGAGAAAAACCATACAAATGCTCCCACTGCGACAAATGCTTCCGGTGGAGTTCCCACCTTGTATTGCATGAGAGAATTCACACGGGAGAGAAGCCCTACAGATGCGCAGACTGCGGGAGAACCTTTGATAGGAGGTCGAACCTTCTTGTCCATGTGAGAATCCACACAGGGCAGAGGCCATACATCTGTTCAGACTGTGGGAAAAGTTTCACCTCAAGCTCTGTTCTCCTTCGGCATCAGAAAATTCACCTGGGAGAGGATGTTTGTAGGTGCTCTGAATGTGGGAAAACATTCAGGCAGCGGTCAGACCAGGCAGAGAAGGCGTCAAAATGTTCGGAGTGCGTCAGAAGCAATTACTTCAGCTCGGATCTTGTCAAACGCACACGGACTTGTGTGGATGAAAAGCCATTCAAATGTTTGGTCTGTGGAAAAACTTTTGGGAACAGTTCACACCTCCTTACTCATCAGAGCGTCCACACAGGAGTTCAACCGTATCAGTGTTCAGACTGTGGGCGAAACATCGTCAGGCGTCCCAATCTCTTAGCGCCCATAAGTGACCAGGCAGGGCAGAAACCCTATAAATGTTCCAGCTGCAAGGAAAGTTTCAGCTAGAGATCAGTTCTCACGAGAACTTGGAAAAAAATTGATATTGAATCTGCTTCTTTTCACATCCCTTACCTTTTCCTTTTTTCCTGGACCTTTAAAAACGAAATATACCTTGTGTTTACCGTGCTCTTGTTGGGGGCCATAGAAGCTGGTGGCTTTAAATAAATAATACTCCATTAGGAGAGAAACCAGGTTTGTGGATAGCATATATGCTCTGCAGACTATGGAAACACTTTCCTCCAAGGGATGACCTTAAAGAATTAGTTTTGTTTTTATTGGCAATCACAAGGATTCAAATTGGTGGGAAACCTATGGCCCTTTAAATGTGATTGGACTACAGTTCCCATCAACCCCAGCCAGGATGGCCACAGTGAGGCAGTTGTAGTCCAGCAAGTTCTGGAAAGGCACAGATTCCCCGTCCGCACTATTAACAAAGGCAAAGCCTCCCCACTTAATCACATGGGTTTTTCTAGAACTGGGATGTTATTGCTATGGGGAAAATATTCCTTCATATCCCAGATACAGCAACCATGGCAGATTCTATTAAGAACTGGACTTTGCAAATTCATATATTCTATTACATTTTTATATATTTTAGGATCCATTAGTGTACCATTTCACTTAGAGGTTTCTGGAAGCCTTCTCCAGTACTCTTTCCTAAGGCCTAGGAACTTGCTCCTTGAAACAAGAAGACGAAAAAAAAGAGCAAAGCTGTGATTGTCAGAAGAATTTTTTATTGATAACCATCATCATGTGAGTTGTCTGAACTTGTACAAAATGGCAGTGTTCAGACACGCCTGTTCTTCGATCCTCTATCTCTTTTTCATCAGTTGCCATAAGCATTGTTGGGCTGATTTTGCCATCAAGCATGGATGTGATTTACGCTATATCGTTACTATGTGAAACAGAATGATTAAAAAGCAGACATGTGGTTTATGAGATATAAAAGGCTAGCTCCAGAAAAAGCTTTTGCTCTCACAAGGACAACTGTTAGGATGGTAGAAGCCAAAGTTGCTTGTGGGGGTAATTCTTTTATGCAACTGTTTATCAATTCTCTTCCCCCCCCATCCCTGGTAAAGAGGCTGGCACTCAAAGACCCTAGTGTTTGAAGTGCATTGGGATGCATATCCAGGCACCCAAAATGTTGCCATGGGGAGTGCGCCTGTCTGGTGTCCCATCCAGCCACACCCCCTTTTCCAGGATACTCTATTACATCTCTTCCCACTCCCAGTTTTCCATTTTTCACCTGCAACGGAGTATCTTGCAACCAGTGACCTTTCCGTGCTGCTTTTGGGGTTCCCCCACCCCAATGTTTTTGCCTGCTTCCCCTGAACTTGCCAACATGCCCCTCTTTTGCAAAGATGGTATTGTTTTGGCTACGTAAGGATTTGCACTTGGAGAGTGAGCTCCCTATTGGTGTATAGAATTTGAATAAACTTGCCTTTTGCACCTGTTGCATTTTGTCTCCCTTTTCCTACTTTTTGGTGCTGCACTTTGTGTTTTGTCCAGCAGAAGGCGGGAGGGTTCTCTTAAACCAGCACCTGCCTTGTCTTAACCACAGAAAGGAACAAGGCAGTTGAAGCAGCCACTGCAATTTCCTTCCTTTAGGCTTGATTACTTTCCTTTGAAACTGTTTCCCCTGCAATCTTTCCTTGTTGTGAATGGGAGGGTCCCTGCAGCTGTTTAGAGAAGGGCTATAACTCAGTGGTATTACATCTGTTTTGCATGTAGAAGGTCCCTGCTTCAATCCCAGGTACATTATTGAATTATATTGCTCCTGTAACTAGAATTATATATATATATATATATATATATATATATATATATATATATATATATATATATTCGTAAAAGGGACAACGTGGATCATATTGGACAACCCCCTGCCGTGCAGAAATCTTCCTCAGTGTGATACTGGAATTCACAGCCCTGAGATTAAAAGTCTGATGCTCTACTGACTGAGCTAAATTGCTTCTATTAATAAAAAATAAAAAATATCCAACAGCAGTAGAATAAATGAAGTGTAAAAACAGAATAGACTGCAAGCAGTAGCATCTGTTGCTGATATTAACAGCCCTGGCTTCACCTCAGTTTGTATAAATCACCTTTTACTAGAGATTTTTGCGGGGAGGAGCATTTTTACGTTTCTAACTGATTTTTTTCAGGTCCTGCTTCAGTGGGACTTGGAGTAAAAACAGTCCAGGAAGAACTGAGTAAATGAAAAACATATAATGAAGGTGCCAAAAAGACCTGTCCAGTGTTAATACAGGGGTGTGGCCTGAGGGGTGCAATCCCTTTTGTTTGGGGGAGGGTGAAGAGGGGATTTCAAAAAATGATTTAAGTATCTCCAGCCTCCTGCCTCTGGCTTATTATATGTATCTTCGTAATCCAGCTCTCCCAAGCTGCCCTTTGGGTTCCATTGCTTTGTTGTTGTAAGCGTTGCCCGTAGCAACGGGGCCTCCGGGCATTCCAGAAGCCAGGCCCCTCACCAGCTTGCCTTCCCTTTGGCCTTGGTGGTAGAGGAGAGGGTGCAAACTCAGGATGGTGGCGACTTGACTTGCACCTGGGAAGCGGCCCATGTGCTTGGTCTGCGATGATCATTTCCCATTAAGCAACCAGTCATGTTGAGGAAAGAGTTTTACTCAGGTTGATGTTGGGGCTGACAGCTCTCAGCCCCACACACCCCACCAGCAGTTCTGTATAAGAGACAGAAATTCAACAGGTGAATAAGGTTGCTGCCCACAGGCAATCCTAGAAAACAGCTTTTCTTCAGGACTCCAAGCAAGCCAGCCTCTGGCTGTATATATCAACATTTAAACAGAAAAGAAGATGTGAATTTATTCCAGGGCTTGTTTTGAGGAGGGTGTTATTCCAGCTTGTAGCTTTCCCCCAAAACTTATTCCTGTTCCTTTTATAGTAGTAGCCTGAGAAGAAAAGTACATAAAGCATTTCTGTTTCTTGACAGCTGTTTATTAATTATGCTGCCTTTCCTCCAGAGAACTTGGTGCTGCGAGCATTGTGCTTCACTCACATTCAGTTTTAATTACCCCAATTAATTAGAACATTTTATAAGCCCTTCATCAGAAGGTGGGAAATTCATCCAAATTAAAGCAAATATTAAAAATCTCCAATGAAGTAGAGTCTGTTCCACTGTCTAACAGCTCTTCCTGTCAGAAAGTTCTTCCTGATGTTTAGTCGGAATCTCCTTTCTTGTAACTTGAAACCATTGGTTTGAGTCCTACCGTTTGGAGCAGGTCTGACCAAGGCCATAGCTGCCAAGTTATCCCTTTTTTACAGGGATTTTCCCTTATGCTGAATAGGCTTCCTCGCGAGAAAAGTGAAAACTTGGCAGCTATGACCAAGGCAGAATAGAATGGTATTTATAACTTCCCTTGATCTGGATACTGCAGCCTAGAATAGCATTAGCTCCTTTTGTTGCTGCATCACACTGTTGATTCATGTTAAGCTGGTGGTCCACTAAGACCGCTACTGGCAAGCCAGGTGTCTCCCCATCTTATACTGGTGCCCTACTGCAGAAAAGGTGAAATTTGCATTCATTGTTCCGCCCTCTTTCGCCTCTGGCCCCGCCCACTGCTGCTATGTGCCCCGACTCCCCTCAAGCGAATGCAACCTTTGGCTGAAAAGGGTTCCCCTCTCTTGCTTTAGTGTCTCCTATGCATCGCCCAAAGGGGCGGGGGGTTAAATGCACAGAGATGTCTTTCCTAGAGAGACCCAGCAAGGCACAACAGATGCAAAAACTCGGAGGACCGCTCTTCCGGCTTCCTCTCCTTGCAGCTGCATCTCTTTTAAGTTCTGCACATATATATTTTTATTTCTAGTCTGGAAACAGGTGCAAGATCGCCAGATTGCAGATCGCCCGAAGAGTGCAATGCAACGGCTGAAAAGGGAAGGTGAGTTTAACGGAAGGGGGGAAAGAATTCAGAGGAACCGGAATGTTTGCGCGGGGGGGTGGGGAGTGGACCGCAGAAAATCCATGCTTGCAGAGAGGGAGCTTTGCAAACTAGAGGCACTTTAAAGCCTCTTTCCCCCGCCAGTTTAGAAGGCGCTCCCCTTCACTGGCATCAGCGGGGTATAGGGAGGTATACAAAGTTAATAAGTTGTTGTTGTTGTTATTTCACTGGGACCAGGAGCAAAGCTAGGGGTGGTGAGGGGAAGGAAGAGAGGCTCTGGGTGCAATGTTTGTTGCAACCATCCATTTCCAAGGGGGGTTGCAAGCAGCAGGAACATTGGAAGCTGCTGTGCACTGAGTCAGACTATTGGTCCAGCTAGCTCAGTTGTGTCTGCACACTGACAGGCAGCAGCTTCCAGGGATCTCTCCCCTTCCTACCTGGAATTACTTGGGGGGTAGAATCTGGAACCTTCTGTGTGCAAAGCAGATGCTCTGCCACTGAGCTATGGCCTTTCCCAAACAGAAAACGTTGTTTATGAATAAACAACGTGGGGTGGGGTGGTTTAGCAAGAACTGAGTTCCCTTACCTTTTCAGAATTAAATAATTGGGGTTTTTTTTGTCTGGGAGGAGCTGAAATGGATATACACTGAATGCCTGAGCAAAAGAAATACCACCTAAATATGTAATAAATAAAGCTGTGGTCATTTCTAATCCAGATCACTGTCAGCTTGAGTTTATTAATCACCCACCGCCCGGGGTGTGTGTGCGCATGTGGCACTGCGACTAGGCCTGAAAGAAAAAAATAAATAAACAAACTTTGTGGTGAACTCGCCCTCCCCATTCCCACAAAAAAGCAGTGACTAATAGTAAGGACATAAAAAGAGCCCTGAACCAGGTGGCCTGATCCAGCAGAACTTCACATTCTTATTTCTTCATGAGGCCTGTTGCCATCATACTTCGCTTGCAGGCACCCTGTATGTATGTGTCTGGCACCTGAGTGAAAAGGATTCTGAACTACACAGTCTTTTGGTCTGATCCATCAGGGCTCGTCTTGCAGGGTGGAGGCTGCCCCAGTCGAAAGAGGCGGATCATTTAGTGCACCTGCTTCTCTTTTACAACCTCCACAGAGAGGCAATAGCAATAGCTGCTAGCTCTGGGGGCTATGTTATCACTCCACTGTCAGAGGCAATGTTTGCCAGCTGCTGGGAGTCACAGGGAGCGGCGGGCAGAGCCCTGCTCCCGGACTTCCCACAAGCATCTGCTTAGCCAAGGTGAGAACAGGATACTGCACTAGAAGGACCATAGACCCAATCCAGAAGGCTTGTCTTGTGTTCTTACGGTCTCCCCAGACAGGGCATATGATTGCTGGATTGCTGTCCTTGTGACTAGTTAAATAGTTACCGTACCTGATGAGGGGCTGATAAACCTTCCTCAGCAACAGATTACTTTCAACACCTTTGGGAGGAAGGTGGTGAAATGAGGTCAAAGATTTGTTGTTGTTGTGACATTGATTGTTAATTCGCAGGGCAGAAAGAAATAAAAACAGAGAAGCAGGACTCTGATGGATCTGAAAAGGGGGACAAGCCAGAGGAGGGCGAAACAGACATTCATGTCACCCAGGTGGGGACCAGCACAGAGCTTCTGGCTGGGATGGCTCCAAAGCCAATTAAGCAGGAACCCGAGGAGGGGCTGCAGCCGTGCTGGGAGGCCCAGTGGCAGGAGTTCCTGAAGACCATGCAGGCCCCTTGCTTAGGATGGAGACCCTCACAGCTGTCTCTGCTCCACTCAGGGGAAGGCCCAAAGGAATTCCGGGCCTCCTCTTGGCCGAGAAGAGAGAGTGCCACCCCGATTCTCCCCAGCCTACCTCGAGAAGCCCTCCAGAAGACCTATGAAAGCAGCCCAGATCCCCCTGCAAGAGTGAAAGAAGAGATTATGGAGGAGGAAGAGCCCATTGGCCTGGAGACTCGGTGCCAGTGCTTCCGGCGGTTCTGCTACTGGGAGGCTGAGGGCCCCCGCGAGGTGTGCAGGCGGCTCCAGGGGCTTTGCCGCCAGTGGCTGAAGCCGGAGAGGCACAGCAAGGAGCAGATCCTGGAGCTGGTGACCCTGGAGCAGTTCCTAGCTGTCCTGCCCCAGGAAATGCAGAACTGGGTCAGGGAAGGCTGCCCGCAGACTTGCGCCCAGGCGGTGGCCCTGGCGGAGGATTTCCTGCTGAGGCAGGAGAGGAGGGAAGAACCGGTGAGTGCATTCTGCTTGGACTCAATCCTGAAGACTTAGACAGGAAATGCACCCTACTCTTGCATGCAATTAATCTCTCTACCAGGTTGCACATCATGCCTCTCTGTGCCATTGTGGTGGGGAATAGTTATATCAGGGGTGTGGAAACTGAATCATACCTCAAGGACCACGTCTCCCCATATGAAGCAACCTGAGCCCTGCGATCATCATCTGAGGCCCTTCTTTGTGTGTCTCCTCTGCAAGAGGTCCGCAGTGTGACAACGTAAGAACAGGCCTTTTCTGCAGTGGCTCCCCATTTGTGGGATGCTCTCCACAGGGAGGCTTGCCTGGCGCCTCCATTGTTGTTGTTGTTTAGTCGTTTAGTCGTGTCCGACTCTTCGTGACCCCATGGACCACAGCATGCCAGACACTCCTGTCTTGCACTGCCTCCCGCAGTGGCACCTCCATTACATACAGACAAAAACCAGTCCTCTTTTCCCAGCCTTTGACTAATTAAACAATCTATAGCCTTTTAAAGGGACCCAGGTGGCGCTGTGGGTTAAACCACTGAGCCTAGGGCTTGCTGATCAGAAGGTCAGCGGTTCGAATCCCTGTGACGGGGTGAGCTCCCGTTACTCGGTCCCAGCTCCTGGCAACCTAGCAGTTCGAAAGCACGTCAAAATGCAAGTAGATAAATAGGAACCGCTACAGCGGGAAGGTAAACGGCGTTTCCGTGTGCTGCTCTGGTTTGCCAGAAGCGGCTTTGTCATGCTGGCCACATGAACTGGAAGCTATACGCCAGCTCCCTCGGCCAATAATGCGAGTGGAGCGCGCAACCCCAGAGTCGGTCACGACTGGACCTAATGGTCAGGGGTCCCTTTACCTTTACTTTATAGCCTTTTAAACTGCGGGGGGGATTGTTTTTGTTTATTATTATGATATGCATTCTTATATTTTTTATATTATAAACCATCTGATTTTCAGATGGGCAGTATAGAAATTTAATAAATCACCATCCCTGATGGTTGGCATGTGCTGGCTGGGGCTGATGGGAATTGGAATCCATTCGGGAGGATTCCTCACCTCTGAGTTAAAGGAGTCCTTCGTGTGCAGAGGCAGTCTATCTTTGTAATACCAGGTTGCTGGGATAAACAATGGAGGCAGGTGAAGTTTTTAAAACCCCTTTTGTTTAAAGGGGACATTTAGTTGCCTGTTGTGCTGAATTATTATTATTATTAATAATAATTACATTATTATCCCATCTTGCCTCCCAGGAGCTCAAGGTGGCTTACATATTCCTCCTCACAACAACCCTGTGAGGTAGGTTAGGGTGAGAGTAAGCAACTGGCCCAAGCTCACCCAATGAGCTTCATGACTGAGTGGGGATTTGAACTTTTGTCTCGTAGGTCCTAGTCCAACACTAACCGTTATACCACAATGACTCATTGATACATATGAGATAGTTACCTGCTATATAGATAAGCCTTTCCCAACCTGTGGTCCTCGAGATGGCAACTCTTGCAGGTGCTGCTCCACTACTGCTCCCATCACCTTAGGCCTAGCTGGGCCTGATGGGAGTTGGAGTTGGCCTGATCTAGCAGGGCTGTTTTCTGAATGGTATCCCCTGTTCAGTTTCAGGAGCTGGAGCCTTTCGAGCAGGTGATTGTTAATTCCCCCAAGGCAGAACAGGACCCATCGGACACTGAAGAGTTGCAGCTCCCCATAGCGGTTGAGCAGGACAGTGATGGGGAGACGAACTTGCTCAGTAAGTGTTGCTGGAAGAGAAGAGCCTGGGGCTGATTTAACGGGCTCATATTGGAACCAGATCTGGTGAAGAGAGAGGCATTCCCTTAGGGGGGGGGCATTCCTCGGGGGATGGGGATGAACATCTATCTTCTCATGCCAATGATACTTCTCCAGTGGGTGGAGGGGTCATGGTAGTGGGCAATTTGACTTGCTGCATTTACAAGAAATCTATATTTTAACGTACACTTTGGAACTCACTGACTGTTGATGTCAGGCAGGTGCCTTCACTGTATACTCCTTTTGGTGCCAGCTAAAAACATTGTTGAGGCAAGCCTATGAAGACATGTTTAACATTGACATTGAATATTAACCTGTTTTTTAACTCATTGTTGATTTCAGTTATTTTTGATGGTTTTAAATTGTTGTTTTAAACTCTCTTCTTCCTGATAGTTTTGTTGTTTTATTCTTTTTGTAATCCTCTATGAGGGTCCCCCCCCCGCAATCAAGTGGTTATATACAGTTTATGAAATAAACTGATAAAATATTGAAGATGGATATACTGACTTTTTCTACCCCCTGCCTATTTTTTTTAGCCTTCTTTCATGCCACCCCCTGTCACTGCTCCATGCTTTTTCTAAATGGAAAAACATCAAATTCTTTAAAGCAGTGGTTCCAAAACTGTTTCAGGGCATCACCCCCTTGATTCCATAAACTCATATGACTCCAGTGTCCCCTACCCTATAAAAAGCATTCTTCAGAATAGTGGTTTGCACAAGCCACAAAAAAAGACAGTAACACAATAAGGTTCTAAACAGTAACAATCAATTGCGCATTTATTCAAAATCCAGTTAAAACTATTTAGTTTAATTACTTCAACAAAATGGATGAACTTGATCCAGTAATCACAGCTTTTCAAAGTCCGATAGAGACCTCTAGGGCCTGCCCTGCCACCCACTTGCCTCTTAGCACCCCTCCCTAGCACCGCCCACATTGGGAACTATTCCTTAGACCCACATTGTTGTTCTCTCTTTATTTTATTAGGTGATGGGCAGCTTAGCGAGAATGAGGAGGAGAATTATCAGCTGGAGAGACATGAGCAAGCTGAAGCAAGCTGGGTGCCCAGAGAAAAAGCCCGAGGGGAATTTACCCCGGATTCTCTGTTTGTATCTGGAACTGAGACTAAGGAGAAGAATCTTCATGTAGAAATACCCAAGGAAGTGGAACTTAGCGAGATCTCCTTGGAAAAGGGCAGGGGGGCTTTGTTCCAGGTGTCTGAAGGGCCCGCAAGTTGGCAGGGGGTGAAGAAACTTCAGGAAGACCCTCTGGGAAGCACCCTGAGGAAAGGCTTTGAGTGCAGAGAGGAAGATGCTCTACGCTTCAACAAAAAGCCCTCCCAAGAGAGAATCCCCGATGAGATGCCCGAGAAGGCGGAGTGCAGGAAAGGCTTTGCCCAGAGCCCCGACATATCTCATCCGGAGAAGGCGCCATCGTATGAGTGCTCCTACTGCGGGAAGAAGTGGCCTTGCCAGTCCCAGCTGCGCCGGCACGTGAAGATCCACACAGGGGAGCGACCCCACAAATGCACAGACTGCGGGAAAAGCTTCAGTACCAGCTCCAACCTCAGCCAGCACAAGCGGGTCCACACTGGGGAAAGGCCATACAGCTGCAAAGACTGTGGGAAGAGCTACCGGCGCCGAGCATCGCTGCTCCAGCACGAGCGGGAGACCTGCCGGAAGGGTAACCACTTAAACGCCCCGGCGATGGGTTACGTGGTCCTGGGCAACTGCACTTTGCTGTGCATGAAAAAGTCGGCGCAGGGCGGGAGGAACCGCGTGATCGCACCAAAGGGAGGGGAGGCCCCCCTAGCCCCTCAGCCCTTAAATACGTTGGTGGGATATGTGCCGGAAAGGAGCCATCCCAATGATTAGAGCGCAAGGGGGTGGGGACAGAAGCAGGATGGAGAAATCCTTCAAAGAGCATGGTTGGAGCTTTATTTGGGAATCGACAGCGGCAGGAAGTGCACCCTTTGTGATGCTGATCCCCTGTGGCAGCTCAGTGTGTAGAAACCGGTCCTAGCTAAAGAGTTTGGCCTATAGAGGAAGGGCGAGAGCAACCAAGGAGATGCACTGAAAAGGTGTGGTTTGTTGGGCCTGATGCATTACTGAGTGGGAATGATTTGCCATTGCTTTTAATGCAGAGTGAAAATATGCTGGCCCTGATAACATCATACATCAGGAATGCACTGAAAATGTTGTTGGACTTCAGCTCCCCATCAGCCCTAACCAAAATGGCCAGTGGACGAGGGTGATGGGAGCTGCTGGTCCAGCAACATGTGGAAGGCACCACATTGGCGATTCCCACCATACGTTTTCAAGAAGCAAGATCTGCCACATCAAGCAGAACACGCTAGCCATGTACGGGTGGCCTGCCAGGCACTTAACAAGCAGCCTTGTTTTTGCAGGCCCCAGCAGGCCACCGTACATGGGCTATGTAACATCTGGGCTCACTCAGCTGATGGGCGAGGAATCTGTGTGT
This sequence comes from Zootoca vivipara, assembly GCF_965207765.1. Lineage (NCBI taxonomy): Eukaryota > Metazoa > Chordata > Lepidosauria > Squamata > Lacertidae > Zootoca > Zootoca vivipara. Next base: position 113,145,508 of record NC_142584.1, on the reverse strand, counting down.
CACGTGTTGTGCAGGCTTCAAATGCAGTATGCAACAGGAGTGGGTCTGGAAGTGTGTTCGGATTGTGAAAATGCCATGAAACCTTGGTCAATGAGCACAAGTCTTACCTACTTGCAGGAACTATATAAATATACTGTTTGAGATAAACATCAGCTGTTGCCTTTGTCTGTATTCAGTATCAGAAAATAAACCCTGGGAGATCAACCATAAGGGAGACTGTCATTGGGAATGTGAAATTCTATCTTTTAATTCCTTAGGAGGAGGATGTGGGGGATTCTTAAAAAAAGGTTTGAATTTTCATCAGCTCAAGCTGGATGTCAAATTGCAACCCTCCACACTACAGTGAAATCTCCTAAAATTTGAGTTATGAGATAGAGGTGAGACTGAGCTTCGGACATGATCAGCAACTCCATCAGGGAGTTATTATTATTATAATAACCTCCTTGTGTTTTCTTTTTGTATTCCTTTAAAATATGCAAATAAAGATTTTTTTTTAAGGGATAGGAAAACCTTTGCCCCTCCTGATGTTGCTGAGCTACAACTTCCCTCATCTCCATAAGCTTCCTTGCAGGTAGACTGACCAGCTATACCAAGACTGGATCAAAACCTTCAGTGGCATTTCTCAGCCTTTTTAGTTAACAGCCAGTTATTTGTTTTGGCTAGGACTGGCTTTGTACAACAGCAGCTATACACACCCATACCTCGTGTTAGAAAAAGGTTGATAGGATCCACAGACTTTCCACCACTACCACACCTTGACAGACCATGGGGGGTTGCTCGTAGCATTTCAGGATATCATGCTCCTCCATTTATAAAATGTATTGTTTTGGAATAATATGGGTTGTACTAAAGGTTTCAAGCTTCCAATGCTCATTCCCTAGTATAGTAAAGACCACACGTTTGGTAAGTTAAAAATGGTTTACTTACAAATTCTCCAAAGGACAGGTTCATGTGCTTTTCCATACACCATTCACAAAAGGTTGCACAGGCAGGAAACATGGCTTTGTTACAGTGGCGAAAGTTCTTAAATTATTGGTATAGGAACTCAGTGGGGCTTGTTGGAGTTACGCGGCCTGAGCTTGGAGCAACCAGCTCTTTACATGCTGAGTTTCTCAGGTTACTTGAGGGTACAACAATAGGCTTGATTACCTTCCTCCCAAGGTGAGGGGGAGTGACCTAGGCTAAGCCTGGCAGGACAGCTTACTCTGTGGTATAACTTTGTCTATTAATTAGACTTGGTTATAGAAGGTTGGTTATCCCACATGAATGGTAATCCTCACAAAAAGAGAAGAAAATCCTTGCAGAATCAAAACATGGCATGAGTGAGGTTCAATTACAGTCTTTCCCCACTGACATTTAGTTTTCCCTATACGCAGTATGGAGGCGAGCCCATTAGGGCCAATAGGGCACTGCTGCATCAAATAGCTTTCAGCCAGCCCAGACTGGCCTGCCTTTTTACTTGCCTCCAGCCTCAATTTTACTTTCATGGAAATCAGCACAGGAGAGGATCGGAACAAAACCAGAATAGTTGGCTGTGTGTTTCCACCTCTACCTGCTCTTGATTCTGGTTCCACCTACTGTTGGCCCCCATGCCACCTTCCTGTAAGAAAGGCAAGACTTCCCCAGACATTTGTCCCCCCTGCAGCCAAATGTCTGTGACTGGCTAATTAAAGGACAGGAAAGGTTCCTCCTGTGAAATTTTACGTGAGCTTCTCTTAGGATCCAACCGTCCTCCATCCCTGCTGGCCACTGATGCTCGCTCTCTGGGCTTTCAAGAAATTAAAGAACCTTTTAATGAGAAGAAAAGAATCCTTGGAAAAGACCCTGGTGTTGGGAAAGATGGTGGGCACTAGGAGAAGGGGACGACAGAGGACAAGATGGTTGCGTGTTCTCGAAGCTACGAACATGAGTTTGACCAAATTGCGGGAGGCAGTGCAAGACAGGAGTGCCTGGCGTGCTATGGTCCATGGGGTCACGAAGAGTCGGACACGACTAAACGACTAAACAACAGTAGTAGTAGTAGTCGTCGTAGTAATAAATTTATTATTTTTATACCCCCCTCCAAATCTGGCTGGGTTTTCCCAGCCATTCTGGGCGGCTTCCAACAAAAGATTAAAAATACATTAAAACATCAGTCATTAAAAACTTCCCTAAACAGGGTTAAACAGAAGACAAGAACTCCAAGAAAGAATGGGAAAAAATTATAATTTATTTAGGAGACCACTGTAAGCAGATGAAAACATTAGCAGGATTTTAATAACACTTGTAACAATATAGACAATATGGAGAAATACAAACTATGGATTACGAAATAATATGCAGCTGAAAATGTTAACATTAAGACCCTTGAAGGGGGTGGTGTGAAGTCTGGAGATTCAGAGAAATCTCTAAAGGTTTGGCATTGTTATAACTTTACACTTGTAAAATCAAATAGGAATTCTTATTATTTTTTTAAAAAAAGAAATTGGCCTTCTTATGGTGCTGTTGGATGAGCATTTTAGGAATTTTGTATTGCACCTTTGTTTTAAATTTGGCTTTTAAATTCAGTCTACACATTTGTATTTTGTTTTGTTTTTACACATGTCCTTTTTGAAACATGTCCTTTTTGGGGGTTGGACTAGATGACACTTTGGGTCCCTTCCAGCTATACAAATTAATGATTTTATTGGCCAACATCCAGTCCTCTCAAGCCTGTTTTCGGCTCTGAACGTCATCCATATATTAATAAAAAGCCTTAGAGGGCTGGACTAGGTCCTGGGACTGACTGGGTTTCAAATCCCCACTCAGCCATGAAGCTCACAGGGTGACTTTGGGCTGGTCACTGTCTTCTCTCAGCCCAGCCAACCTCACAGGGTTGATCTGAGCATAAAATGGGAAGAGAGAGGATAATGAAGGCCACCTTGAGCACCTTGGAGGAAAAGTGGGATAGAACTGTAATAAAGAAAGATGGAATAAGAATAAAAGGAGTGCCCCAAAACAGGTTACCGTAAGTCATGTGTCTGTATGTATGAACTGCTCCTAACCACAAAACAATCCCTGTACACCAGGCATCCCCAAACTGCAGCCCTCCATATGTTTTGGCCTGCAACTCCCATGATCCCTAGCTAACAGGACCAGTAGCCGGGGAAGATGGGAATTGTAGTCCAAAACATCTGGAGGGCTGAAGTTTGGGGATGCCTGAATTAAGCCATGCATAACAGAAATAGCAACCTGGGGCTGCAGTTCTGTGGTCTCACAATTGGAAGCTAGTTCTATTGAACCCAAACATAGACAGGTCTGGATTACATTGTATTTTAAATATTTTATTGGAATACGCCCAGAGTGGATGGGAAAAACCAGCCAGATGGGCGGGGTATAAATAAATTATTATTATTATTACATGTCAGACAATTATTAGCCACTCTTCCTACCACACACCTCCATTCACACTTTCTAAACTCATCTTCACAGGGGTGGGGGGTTTGCAGGGTTTTCTTTAGGGGAGGGGAACCTATGGCCCTCGGGATGCTGGTGGCTTCAACTTCTGTCAGTATCCGCCACCATAGCCAATGGTCAGTGTTAATTAGTTATACCCAATGGTCAGTGGTCATTAACGTTATATCCCAGAACATCTGGAGGACCAAAGGCTGACCAGGATTGCTTTAGAGCAGGCACCCCCAAACTTCGGCCATCCAGATGTTTTGGACTACAATTCCCATCATCCCTGGCCACTGGTCCTGTTAGCTAGGGATCATGGGAGTTGTAGGCCAAAACATCTGGAGGGTCGCAGTTTGGGGATGCCTGCTGTACACAGTCATTCAGGAGCCTTGTTTGTCCTGACATGCTAGTTTTCTATCTGCAATGCCTTATCTTAAAATATCATAGAACTGCAGAGCTGGAAGATACCCCACGGTCATCTAGTCCAACCCCCTGCAATAATGTACAGCAATCTCAACTAAAGCATCTGTGATAGATGGCCGTCCAACCTCTGCTGCTATCTTTCTATGGGCAGGGCCTTTCACGTGTGTGCGTGCGAGGGCGTTTCAACCTTAAAGCAGCATCCAGTCCTGTCCCCCCCCCCACCTCCCCTGAAATCAAAGGGCGCCGAAAGCTCCCTTGAGAAAGCCTGAGGACGCTTTTCAGAAGTTAAGCCACCGCTCTCAGCTTAGCAGCGGTGCCTGCCCTGCAACCAACCTGCATTTTATGCATCGCGGGCAGGCAGGCAGGCATTCAACCGGCGCAGCTTCTCCCGCGCAAAATTAAGACACGGCGGGGAAGGTGGGCGCGGGTCGAGTGAGTCATCCGATGCCCCACCGCTGCATCCTCCCGCCCCGCCGGTGCTTCTGGGGGGCGGCGATTTTAAGAGGAGGAGCCGCTGGGCTGAGAGGTGGGGTTGAAAGGGGTTAAACGCACCGAGCTCTTATTTCTAGACGGGCGCGGCCGGCTTGCAGAAGAGGAGCCGGGAGGAGGTTGGCTGCTTTCCCCAGCCTGGTCTCTCCTTCCAGGAGGTGCATTTCCAAATCCGCCCATCAAATCCGCCTTATCTCTTTGCATTTATTTTTGCAAAAAGAATAAAGAAGAAGAAAAGAAGAGTGGATGGGGGAAAGCCGCGCATACTCGCAGGACTAGCGCCATGCAAAGCCTTCCTGGATCAGGTGAGTGCAAACCAAGGAGGGCTGGCCTGGGACGAAGCATCCTTGGCTGGAAAGATGAAAGCAGAGGCTTCTCCCACCTACGAAATAAAAGATTCTCACCTGTAGCAGGTCAGAGACACAGGCCGGCAGCTTATTCCCAGTAAGAGATCTCAGCCTGTTTAGTAGGGAGAAGAAAAATGCTGCCGGCACTGAGGATATTTGGGGGGGGGGCATGGTACTATTTGGCTTTTTTGTGCGTGCAATCGATTATGCCGGTCGGGGCTTACCTGCACACCTCTCCCCCAATATTTTATTCAGGTTGGCACCCCTGGGAAGGCTTGTGTGATTCTCACTCCTGGTTGAACCTGGGTTCGAATTCTGTGCAAGCCCATAAGAAGTTGAATGTCTCCCTCTATGCATGCAAAAGCTCCCTGGTATTCCCAGGTAGGGCTGGGGAAAGACCCCTGTTTAAAACCCCTGGAGAGAGGCTGCCAGTCAACTGTTAAGGACTGTGCAATTGGTCTTACAGGAAGAGAAGAGAGACAGGAAAAAGCAAGGGGTGAGATGGCTAAAAATAGCTTTATCATGTGATTCCAAGACAGAAACAGAATCAGGGGACAGAGAAACCAGTAGGAGAACACTTCCATCTCCCAGGACATTCTATACAAGATCTCAAAGTAGCTGTCTTATTACAAAATAATTTCAGAAATAGACTGGAAAGAGAAGTTGCTGAATTGCAACTTACTACCAAACTTAAAACCATGGAGAGACTTGGTCTGAATAGAGACATTGGATTCTTATTTCATTTTACATGATAAAGCCATTTCTAGCCATCTAATCCCCTTGCTTTTTCCTGGAAGACCAATTGCAGTCATTAACAGTCGTTCAACAGGTTTACCACACCTATCAGCCAATCACCCATTCCCACCACCCTTCTGAGTAGTACTCCTCCCCACCCTCTCACTATATATAAGGGCGTGGTGACTTCTGTTTCAGTGTATCTGAAGAAGTGTGCATGCACACAAAAGCTCATACCAATAACAAACTTAGTTGGTCTCTAAGGTGCTACTGGAAGGTTTTTTTTAAAAAAAAATCGAACAAACACAGTGTTTTAATTTATTGGAATTTGTTTTTACTACAGCAGACCAACACGGCTACCTACCTGTAACTGAATGAATGAATAAATGAATGAATATGAAAAGGGATGGCTAGGCTCTGCCTATGCTGCCAGAGGCAATATGCCTGGGTACCAGTTGCTGGGAACCACAGGTGGAATGACTCGGGTCTTGCTTGCGGGGCTCCCATTGAGGGATCTGCTCGGCCACTGTGACAAAGTATGCTGTACTAGAAGGGCCATTGGCACAATTGAGCAGGACTCTGCTTATGTTCTAGAGCAGGGTTTCCCAAACTTGGGTCTCCAGCTCTTACTGGACTACAACTCCCATCATCTCTAGCTAGCAGGATCAGTGGTCAGGGATGGTGGGAATTATAGTCCAAAAACAGATGGAAACCCAAGTTTGGGAAACTCTGTTCTAGAGGCAGCCTGCCTCTGAATACCAGCCACTGGGGAGCTTCAGCGGCTGTTGCCCTTCTATTAGCTCGTGGGCCACTGGCGGAACCAGGATGTTGTCTGAGATGGGCCCTTGTTCTAACCCAGCGGAGCTTCTCTTCTTAAGTTCCCTGAATGAGTAGCTCCCGCCATCCATCACACATGACTTCACACTTTTCAATGCTGATTTTGTTTGCAGCACAAGGAACGAAGATGGAGGAGCACGACTCAGCGCAACCTGGGGAGAAGTCAGAGGCAGGTGGGCCGGCCCCTCACGATATCCAGATCAGAACGGTCCGGGAATTCTGGACAGGGGTGCCTCCAGGAGCGATGGGGGAACCCCTGTGGCAGGAACTCTTGAAGATGATGCAGTCTCCTAATTTTGGGCTGAGAAACCCCCACCTGATGGAGGAAAGTTCCTTGTGGAACGACGCTGCTGTTTTCCACCCTTCTTTCAAGAGGGCAGCTGATGCTGGCCAGTGGCCTAGAGGAGAGCAGGCCCCAGATCCAGGGGGAGGCCTCCCCGAGGCCTACATGAGCCCAGAAGCCTCCGGGAAAGTGAAGGAAGAGATTCCAGATGAAGAAGACTTGGAGGCACGATGCCGGCACTTCCGGCAGTTCCGCTACCGGGAAGCGGAGACCCCCCGAGAAAATGGCCGGCAGCTCCTGGAGGTTTGCCGCCAGTGGCTGAGGCCCGAGGGACACACCAAGGAGCAGATGCTGGAGCTGGTGGTCTTGGAGCAATTCCTGACCATCCTGCCTCTGGCGATGCAGAGCTGGGTGCAGGAACGCAGCCCCGAGAATATGTCTCAAGCAATGGCACTGGCCGAAGGCTTCCCTCCCCTCTCTGAAGAGTGGGAGCAAAAGGTGAGGCGTTTTAAGCGGTGTGGCTGGTGCCCCTTTGGGACTGGTAGGGCAGAAGGGAGGGAGCCCGACAGTAGGTGACGCCACTTCCCAATGAAAGCCAGAGCCAATGAGTTGTGGGTTTGTCCCCCATCCTGTTTTTTCCTCAGCAGGTACATATATTGGCCTGGTTCTCATCGAATGCTAAAAGAAACTGTGGCTTAGTACAAACGAGCAAGATCACATCCACGCCATACATTTTAATGCATATTTAGCACTCGCCCCAAGAATCATGGGAACTAAGTTACAAGTAACGCAAAGGCGTTTACATTCCTCTGCACTTTATTATTGCAGTACATTATGAAAAGGCTCTATTTCTCAATGAAGGCATTATTTTGTCTACCCTCTGGAAAAACCATCTATGAGAAAATGGATAACTAAAATTTGGAGCACAGTATGTATGGTTAGCTTACATATATGGTGAGAACCAGAGGGGGCAGAGTTCCAGTGGTGTCCAAAGTTGTTGACCTTTTTTTAGTATTGAAGTTGTTGAGCTTTTTGAGCTTCTTTTAGGGTTGAAGTTGTTGAGATTGAAGTTTTAGCGTTGAAGTTGTAGACAGACATTCATTGAGAAGTGGAGCCTTTTTATAACGAACTGGAGGAGTAAAGGGCAGGAGAATGTTTGTGTTACTTGGAACTTCGTGATATTAATTCATTGCATGTGATTTTGGTATGGAATTCTGTTCCTATATGTTTGGCTCTATATATCCCCTTTACTCCACATCTATTTCATTTTATTAAGCATCTGTTATTAGATTTTGCTGTGTTTTATTATAAATAAATGTATACCGGTGTGTGTGTGTGTGAGAGAGAGAACTGTTGTTTACCCCTCACAGAGCAGCAATTCCCAGGGCCCTTAACAAACTACTTTTCCCAGGATTCTTGGGGTGTGCTACAAATGTATTTGGGGAAGAAGAGGGGAAATGTTAATCTATAGCACAACTTTCCGGCAATGGATTAAATTTTGTCAAACTTCAATCTTAAAACGGTGTTAAAACTTCAGTGTGTCTTAATTAACTGCAAATATTTACTATATTCAGTAAATGGCTTGCAGTTTGTTGAAAGTTTATCTTGCCTTTGTCTCCCCCCCTTTAAATCTGACATTATGTCTCAACCTGGCCATTGAGACAAGGCTCCAACATTCTTTAATGTTCCAGTTCACACAGAATGATGCAGCAGAGCAGCTAACTTCCTGCGTCTTCTCGGTAGCCAGACTTGAAGACCTTTGAACTCTAGACATTTACCGTATTATATCTGTAGCATTGACTGGGGATTCCCCACAGCATCCCTGCAAAACTCCCTAACCTGCCCGCTTCTTTTTCAGCCCCCAGGACCATTGAAGGAGGACCCTGTTGATTTTCCCTTATCGGAGCAGAGCCCATCAGACCCTCACCAGATCCTCCAAGGGGAGGCCAAGCAAGAAGAGACAGGAGCAGCCTGCTTGCTGGGTGAGCCTTCTTGCTGGGATGGCAGCTGGGACCTGGGTTCCGCAGTACCTGTCCCTGTCTGCTTCCTGTCACCCGGACCAACATCCGAGGCCTTGCCCCATGCTAAACTACAGGAATCATAACATCTTGTAGGGATGCTCATCAGCTTTAAAAAGGTGATTAGGCAAATTCAGGGATGATACGGCTATCAATGGCTATTAGCCTCTTGATGGTGGATGCTGACGGTTTCTGCAAAAAGACTAAAAAAAACCTCTGTCCGCAGTTCGTATACAACAGAGATCACAGACTTGTGGAAATGAAAACCAAAGCACCCTTGAGGATAGCACACACATCCCAGCAGTGGGAAGCTAACTAACACCTGGAGTGTTAAACGCCATGACGTTCCTGTTCTCATCAACACTTGTTTTATTTAAGGGCCTTTGATGTCATTGTAACATGTATTTATATATATATATTGCATTTCTGATCTCCCTGCTTGAAATTCCATGATACACAAGCACACACTTCCAACTGTGTGAAACTTTTACATAAATTTTAACATCACAATTTACAAGATTATTCAAAATGATTTGCGTGCCGAAGCGTTTTCTTTCTTATTTGATAAAGTTCATCAAAGATTGCTACATCGCTTATTCTGGCAATTTAAAATAAATTTAACAGTTTCAAGTTGTGTGCTTTTCATTTTTTTCTGCAAGAGATCTGGCTTTTAAAATTGACAGTAGCAAGTCTTTGGGGGGGAGGGGGGGAGTAGTTAACCTTGCCTAGGGCACAAAGTAGCCTACTACTGGTACAGACTAGACCCCATGATTTTTTGGGGGGTACACTTAGGGGGCTCTGGCAGCAGTGACTACAGCTTGGCAGCCCTGTAGTTTCCTGCTCCCCTTCCCAACAGGCCTTTCCCACTTCCTCCCATTTCCTACAGCAAGACAGGAGAGGGAGGAGGCAGAGGCCGTTGATTTTAAACGGTTGAAATATGTTTTTATCTCATATTTAATTGTACTGCTTTATCACTTTGGTGTTTGCTGCCCTTGGGAGCCTTTGCGGGGGAAATGTGAGCTAGAAACATATTTTCCACCAGCAGAGTGATGACACCGTTGGACACAATTCATAAGAACAATAGACAATCCGTAGAAGCAACTGTCGTTTCCATGGACCATGTTTGACTGAAACCAAGATCCTCTTTCTGTTCCAGCAGGTGACCAGCAAGTGAGGGAAGATGAGGTGGAGACATTTCAGCTGGCAAAAGGACCCAAGCAACGTGAACTCAACGGGATATTACTGGATGGAGCAACCGGGAATATTTCTCAGGGACCAAACACACAAGAAACATTTGGAAACCAGCAGGTTCGGGAAAACCCTTTTGGTGGCAGAAATTCTCCTGAAGCTACGTCCTTTGAGAGAGAAACAGAGGGACCCAACCGCAGAGAAGGACACAGCCAGAGCTCTGACCTCCCAAAGCGGCGGCTGGCCCGCAGGCAAAAAAAAGTGCATGTGTGCTCTGAATGCGGGAAAACCTTTGACCGGCTCTCTGTCCTGGCAAACCACCTGACCATCCACACAGGAGAGAAGCCCTACCAGTGTGTGGACTGTGGCAAGGGCTTTGGCTACAAAGCGCTCCTTGTGAGGCACAGCCGGAGCCACGAAGGACAGAAGCCGTACAAATGCTTGGCGTGCGGGAAGATGTTCAGCACCAGCACTATCCTTTCCGATCACGAGAGAATCCACACGGGAGAGAGGCCCTTCACCTGCGCCGACTGCGGGAAGTGCTTCGTCAAGAGGGGCCACCTGATGAGGCACCAGCTGACCCACACGGGGGAGAAGCGCTACAAGTGCTCTGAGTGTGACAAATGCTTTGGCGACAAGAGCCTCCTGACCACCCACAAGAGGAGCCACACAGGGGAGAAGCCGTACACATGCGCCGAGTGCGGGAAGAGCTTCAGCCAAGGATCACACCTCATCACTCACAAGAGAATCCACACTGGGGAGAGGCCACACCAGTGCTCGCACTGTGGGAAGAGCTTCAGCCGGTGCTACGACCTCCTCATCCACGAGAGGACGCACACGGGGGAGAAGCCCTACCCGTGCCCTGAGTGCGGGAAGAGCTTCCGCCAGAGCTCGCAGCTGTTTGTCCATGGGAGGATCCACATGGGAGGGAAGCCCTACCGATGTGCCGAGTGCGGCAAGAGCTTCCGCTGGGAGAGCAGCATCAAGATGCACATGAAGAACCACGCCGGCGACCGGCCGTACGCCTGTTCCGAGTGCGGCAAGCGGTATGGCAGGTCCTCGCACCTGATCCGCCACAAGGCCACGCACACGGGCGAGAAGCCCTTCCAGTGCTCGCAGTGCAAGAAGAGCTTCACCCAGAGGTCCATGCTTGACCTCCACGAACGGACGCACACAGGAGAGAGGCCCTTCCAGTGCTTGGAGTGCGGGAAGTGCTTCCGCTGGGAAAGCAACTACCAGATGCACGCCAAGAACCACACCAGGAAAAAGCCGTTTGAGTGCACGGAATGCAGCGAGAGCTATGACAAGGAGTCTCAGCTCATCAAGCACCAGAGGATCCACACGGGGGAGAAGCCCTTCAAGTGCAAGGAGTGCGGTCTGTGCTTCGACAGCATCTCAGCGCTGACAGGGCACCGCAAGGCCCACCGGAGCGAGAGGCCCTTCAAGTGCGCCGACTGCGGCAGGAGCTACAACGAGGAGCCCGAGCTCCTCAAGCATCAGAGGGCCCACACAGCGGGGAAGCCGCACAAGTGCCTCGATTGTGACAAGAGTTTTGACTCTCGCTCTGCCCTGAGGGTGCACCGGCGCATGCACACCGGGGAGAAGCCCTACAAGTGCTCAGGCTGCGGGAAAAACTTCAGCCAGAGTTCAAACCTCCGGACGCACATGAGAATCCACACAGGAGAGAACGTGTGAGAGGCAGGCCTCCCAAGGATGCACGGGGGAACATGGTGGCCACTCAAGTCCAGGAAGCTCTGGGAGGCCAAAGGTTCCCCATCTCTGATTTTGCAGATATTTTTGCCTGGTTGGGTAACGTTAGGGATAGAGCTACATGATGTGGGTAGAACATAGAGAGGTGGGTTTAGAAGAGACATTGACTGACCTTTTTTCATTCTTTCCTTTCTTTTTTTATAAAAAATAAATAAATGTTTTAATTCCAAATGTCTGTGTGTGGTTTTGTTTTATGCTCCTTTCTGATGGTGAGGCTTGGGGTGGGGTGGGGGCGCTAGCTCTCTTATGGTGCAAAAGGTATTGGATTAAAATAATCCTGCACAAGTTGTTTCGTTTTGTTTCCAACTAAGGTCTACTCAAGGAAATCAGCCCTGAGTGCTCCCTGGAAGGACAGATCGTGAAGCTGAGGCTCCAATACTTTGGCCACCTCATGAGAAGAGAAGAATCCTTGGAAAAGACCCTGATGTTGGGAAAGACTGAGGGCACTAGGAGAAGGGGACGACAGAGGACAAGATGGTTGGACAGTGTTCTCGAAGCTACGAACATGAGTTTGACCAAACTGCGGGAGGCAGTGCAAGACAGGAGTGCCTGGCGTGCTATGGTCCATGGGGTCACGAAGAGTCGGACACGACTAAACGACTAAACAACAACAACAAGGTCTACTCATGACCATGGCCATCAAGTTTGATGGGTTAACAACAACATATTATTATTACAGTGGTACCTCCGTTTTTGAATGCTTCCATTGTTGAACGCTTCAGTTTTCGAACGCCGTAAACCCGGAAGTAAATGCTTCTGTTTTCGAACACGCCTCGGAAGTCAAACATGCCACACTGCTTCCGTGTTGAGTTTTCTGTATAGAGGCTTCTGTATTGAGTTTTCGGTTTTCAAATGTTTCGGAGCTCAAATGGTCTTCTGGAATGGATTACATTCAAAAAACCGAGGTACCACTGTATGTGCTACCCATCTGACTAGGTTGCCTCAGCCACTCTGGGCGGCGTCCCACAAATTATAACCCTAACACTAACCACAGTTAAACTTCAACCATTAAAAACATCCCTCAACAGGGTTGCCTTCAGATGTCTTCTAAAAGTCAGATAGCTTTTTATCTCCTTGACATCTGACGGGAGGGTGTTCCACAGGGTGGGCGCCACTACTGAAAAGGCCCTCTGCCTGGTTCCCTGTAACCTCACTTCTTGCAGTGAGGGAACCGCCAGAAGGCCCTCGGAGCTGGACCTCAGTGTCTGGGCTGAACGATGGGGGTGAAGACGCTTCTTCAGGTAAGCTGAGCAGGAATAGGACTGGAGACCATGGGTTCTTAACCTGAAGTCCACAGATTGGCTTCACATGGTCTGTAAACCGAGAGGGGGGAAAAGAAAGAAAGAAGTGCATAAAATGTTTTAATGTGCATTTTTCTGGTGACAGGGTCCACAACTTTCATCCAAATCCCAAAGGGATCCGTGACCCAAAAAAGGTTAATATCCGCTGCCAGAAAAAATAAAATAAAAAAGAGAAGTGTACTAAAGAGAATGAATGGGTTTTAAAATGCACTGACTTGTTCCAGATGGCTACCTTGGGTTTGCAAATGGTTACTGGATTTCATAAGCTCCAGGGGGGGTTGCTGTCCCACCTTTTTCTCCAAGAAGCTCAAAATGACTTAAATGGTTCTCCCACTCCTTAGTTAATCCCAACAACAACCCTGTGAGGTAGGTTGGGTGTGAGCTTCATGGCCAAGTGGGGATTTGAACCCTGGTTTCCCAGGTCGTAGTCTGACACTACTACTATACCACACACCGTGTTGAATTTCTGCCTGCAGGGCAGGTGCTTTCTTTTTTATCCCCACCTTCCTATGGCTAACCTAATCAAAACATCCTCCCTCCCCACTCACACAAGAAACTAAAGATCATCACAGCCAACCACAAATGAGCAATCACACCCCAAGGCTAATCCCAACCTCTCTCGCCAACAGAGAAGCACGAACAAACAACAGAGAACCTGCGCAAATGACGCTGACGCCGAACCCCTACATATATCAAGAAAAACAGAAACATTGACAATCCACCACAGCCAACTCCCCATCCCACCCACCTCTTTCCCCCCCTTCCTCATAATGTCTCAATAAGTAAAACCGAGAGATTATTGTTAGACCAGTATCATCTGGTCAGCTTTAGTGTTACAGAGGGGAATGTCTTTCAGCCTGGTACAAGCCACCACAGTATCTCGGCTGATGAGCATGTGCTCTTCACGCATGCAGTGGACTCAGTCAAAGGGCTATCACATGGAAGATGGAGCAAGCTTGTTTTCTCCTGCTCCAGAGGGTGGGACCAGAACCATTGGATTCAAGTTATAAGAAGGGAGATTCCAGCCGAACATCAGGAAGAACGTTCTAACAGTAAGAGCCCATTAGTTGATTCCAGCATTGCAGGGGGTTGGACTAGATGACCGTCGGGGTCCCTTCCAACTTGACAATTCTATGGAATTGTAGAATTAGAAGGGACCACAATTGTCATCTAGTAAAATCCCCAGCAACACAGGAATCCGTTGCCCAAGAGTCTCATGCTCTACCAGCTGAGCTATCCAAGGTATTGTAGAGGTTCTGTTTCTATGTTTCCAAGTTAATAGATTAATTTAGGTCCATTAGTTTCACCGGGTCTAGTCTACTCTGAGTAGGACTTAGTTGGCCTTTGTCTTGACTTCCCGCTCCATAAGGAAAAGTCAGCTTTCCTGAAAAGAGACTGAACGGGTTAAATGCAGAGAGTTCTCCTGCCTAGAGAGCTCCTGAAATGGGAAAAGGGAGCAATGCCAGTCACTTTCCTGTCCCGCCCCCCCTCTTTTTCCCTTTCTCGGTAGGGGAACTAACCCCCCCCCCCAAAACAAAAAAAACTTCCCTTTTGCACATTCCAGCTTGCGATCATAATCGCGCAAGGCGTGTTACCCGGGGACTTCCTGCCCGCCTCCCCTCGTGGAAATCCTTGCCAAGGAGAGCTGGAAAGGGTGAGTTAAAGGGGGAGGGGGGAAAGCATGATTCAGAATATGAGATCCCCCAGTACGAGAAGCAGATGCAGAGGAGGCAGAAGGGCAGGCGGCGGGGGTGGGGGGGGGAGAGACACCTGCCCCTTGAAACAGCTGCGTGCAAGCACGTGGCTTGCCAGAATGCTTTCCTCTTTTGCACATTGTTGTAAAACAAAATCCTGTTCTATGTATTTGGGTAAGCTAGTTGCTTTTACACACACACGCGGCCCCATTTGCGTTGCACATTTCAAGCAGTGTCATACTACTCCCAGCTGTCATGGCTCCCCCCCGGAGAATTGTGGGAGCTGTAGTTTCCTAAGGGTGCTAAACGTTGCTGGGAGACCCCGTTCCCCTCACAAAACTACAGGGCGGCATATAAATTCAGTAAATAAATAAAAAATAGAGAAGGAGAGATGGAATGCGTAGGAGGGAGAGACTCACAAATGCAGCACACACGAAATTCAAGGCTAATCTAAAATGTTAAGTGCAATTAAAGTAGCACTATTAGAATAATGAAATTATACACCTGGAGTCTCTAATTCTTATATCAACCCTAGGCCCACTTTGAGCTAAAATTAGTTTGTGATGCGCTCCCCATTCACAGCAATGGGGTTGGAGTTGGTCTTCACGGTCAGATGAGTCCTACTTTAAAGGTTTGCCGTTGGTAACCGTGTACATCAGACAAGGAGGCAAACCTACTTCCTAACTCTGCCAGTTTAGACAACAGGTGAAAGCTCACATGACTGAATGTTTCTCCATTAAAATATAGCAAGATTACCTGTATTTGGGGAAACTAGTATGTCAGGGAAAAGCTTCTTCCTGACCAGCTACTTTTCTATGTGCAAGATATGTTTGTTTGTTTGTTTTGTGTGTATGTCATGTGAGTTCACCTCATTAGGAGACTCAGAAAAAGTTTCACGACCTCCTCTGCTTGTGAGAAGAAAGCTTTCGTCACAATTAACTTTAGCAGGATTTTAGGCCTTGATGTTCCTTTGTTTCCATGGCAACCACAACCAAGCAGCCTCTGAGCAGATTACACAGATTAAGCAGGTGTGCGTGCATTGTGGGGATTAATTTTCACATCCATTGTAATCAAATGCCCTATTTCATATTCAGCTTCTTTTTTTAGAAAGAATTATTAAAAAGTGAAGGTTAATAAAAGCTGATTTTTAATTGGTTTTGAATATAGTTAAATCAGTTACCTGTGGGTTTGGCGGGAAGGTAAACGGCATTTCCGTGTGCTCTGGCACTCATCATAGTGTCCCGTTGCGCCAGAAGCGGTTTAGTAATGCTGGGCACATGACCCAGAAACTCTCTGTGGACAAACGCCCGCTCCCTCGGCCTGAAAGCGAGATGAGTGCCTAAACCCCATAGTCGCCTTTGATTGGACTTAACCATCCAGGGGTGCTTTACCTCTTAACTTACCAGGTCAGCCTGTGAGCTAACTGGGCCTTTGGTCTCGCAAATGGACACTTCTTGTCTTGTCTTGCCAAATGCAAGGTGGTTCTTTTAAAATGAGATCCAGAAGTAATACAAAACACAAGTGAGTGAGAAGGTTAGAGATTTTATTCTACACAGCACACAATATATACATACCAAGCAAGCAATCTTTTCTGCCACTTGGAAGCCCTCAAGAAGTGGCGAAGTGACTTCCCAGGTAGCCTTAGTTTGCTGATCAGTCCCTGCAAGAGCTTCAAAGAACTCGGCCCAAAATCATCTGATTTATAGATAGCTAACCACAGAGCCTAGGGCTTGCTGATCAGAAGGTCAGTGGTTCGAATCCCTGCGACGGGGTGAGCTCCCGTTGCTCGGCCCCAGCTCCTGCCAACCTAGCAATTCGAAAGCACATCAAAGTGCAAGTAGATAAATAGGTACCGCTCCAAGCGGGAAGGTATATGGCGTTTCCATGTGCTGCTCTGGTTCGCCAGAAGCAGCTTTGTCATGCTAGCCACATGACCTGGAAGCTGTACGCCGGCTCCCTCGGCCAATAGTGTGAGATGAGCGCCGCAACCCCAGAGTCGGTCACGACTGGACCTCTAATGGTCCGGGGTCCCTTTACCTTTACCTAGCCTGATAGCTTGTGTGGCTTGCCTGACTGGCTACGCGCAGATTATTCATTAGCCGCCTCACTTTCTTCAAACAATGTCCAACCTCAAAAGAAGGGTTTGATGATTTACTTTATTTCTGCGTGCCAAAATCTTATTAATTTCGATTACACTCTGGTCAAAATACCAATCCTTTATACAACAACTGCAATATTAACAACTTCCATTCGTATTGACACATAAAATAATTATAAAATTATTTATAAAACTACAGCTGAGGCACTCCTGTATGTGGCAATTACTCTGCGGGGGGCGGGGAGCAAGTTTTAAATTATGTTTTACAGATTGCTTTTATGAATGCGTTTAATTTTTGTGTTACCGTGCACTGCTTTATAAGAAATATTTAGTCAGACTGTTGGTCTGTTGAGCTCAGAATTGTCTTCAGTCGAATTCCATGTGCAAGGAGGGGTGAAAGTGAAGAGAAACAAATGCAGCAGAAAGAGAGAGAAATAAAATGGGGTTCCCCACATCCTTTTTGGTCCCATCCAGTTTTGGCTTTCTCACTGCAGCCCTCCCTGCCCACTGCCAGTACACAGCCCTTGACAGATGACCGCTGAGAGAATTCAACTCTTGCTAGGAAAAAACAAAAGGTTCCTCATCCCTGGTCTAAAGCTCTAACCATGGGAGTACAGTGGTACCTCAGTTCTCAAACCTAATCTGTTCCGGAAGACCGTTTGACTTCCGAAATGTTTGAAAACCGAAGCACAAAGGGCTGGCTACAAGTTCAATTGGAAAAATGGAAAAACACACTGTGGAAGCCGTTCGACTTCTGAGGTGTGTTCGAAAATGGAAGCAATTGTTAAAGATTTGTAGGCTGTCTGTAAATACCAACTACACCAGTTGGACTTTAACAGAGTAAGCGCAGGCACAGTGGAAACTTTTGGTCGCAGTTGAAGGCAAGTAGCTTGACACAGGAACTCACTGCCACTAGTACTGAGTAACTATATACAGGTTTATTTACAAGAAAACAACAAACAGTACATAGATCAGTAATTCTAATTCTCTCTCTAGCTCTAACAAACTCCAGCATAACCTCTTCACACCATCCACCATCTCCACTAACTCTCCACACCTCTCCACACAGAGCACATGTCTTTATTGTTCTCTTTACCAATCAACTGGCTGTTGCTAGGTAGAACTGGGCAGAACTTCAGCCACGTGCAAAGCTGAGTCATTCCCCAGGTGCTTAATTGGTGTGGTGTGTTGAACTGCATGTTCACACAGAGAGGCCAGATCTCTAACAGCAATTACTTCCAGGTTTTTCAGCGTTCGAAAACTGAAACATTCAGCTTCTGAGATGCTCGAAAACTGAGATACCACTGTACATAGTTCTGATGTGCCTGGTCCAAGATGTCTTTTATTTACAGGGCACTGGATACCACCAGAAGTAAAAATGGAGGACCAGGACCTTGAAGAGCCTGAAACAAGCTTGATGCCTGAGGCCGGAGGAAGGGACCTGCATGTTGTCCAGGTTGAAGAGCTTTCAAGAAGGCTGCCTCCATTCCCAATAAAGGAGGAACTGGAGGACGGATACTGTGAAACCCAGTGGCAAGACTTCATGCAGCTGGCACAACCCCTTCACACAGAACATGTTGACCCATGCTCGCTTGATCCTGAGTTTGGAGAGCGCCCTGGGGATCTGCTCATTCTGTCTGCGAATGGAGTGACAGACACCACTCAGTCGCCTCGGAGCGAGCTTACAAAGCGAACCCTGCCAAAGGTCTGTGAGCATCGCCTGGATTCTCCCGCAAAAGTGAAAGAAGAGAGTCCAGACCTTGGCAGCTTGGAGGCACGCTGCCACCACTTCAGGCACTTCTGCTACCGAGAAGCCGAAGGACCCATGGCACTGTGGAGGCATCTCCAGGAGCTTTGCCACCAGTGGCTGAGGCCAGAGGAGCATACCAAGGAGCAGATCCTGGAGCTGGTGATCCTGGAGCAGTTCCTGGCCATCCTGCCCCCAGAGATGCAGATCTGGGTTCAAGGACATGGCCCAGAGACTTGTGCCCAGGCGGTGATTCTGGCAGAGGATTTCCTGCTTGGGTCGCAGGAGCCTGAGGAGCAGAAGCAGCAGGTGAGAACAGCTCTTTCTTTGTGAATCCTTCAAGGGCCCCCAGAGACAATCTTTGCAGGGAGGCAGCGGAGGACACTTCCAGGTACCAGTCACTTCAGTTTACAATTTCATTTCACTTTTAATTTGCATACGGTCTTTCTATGTTACTATACACAAGGCACTTCAGAATACAAATTTTAGAGGAAACAAATTTTATTGTTTTTTCTTTGTTTTTACTCCCTATTTCATTTTGTAATACAATCGTACCCTGGTTGTTGAATGCCATGTGACTCGAACGTTTTGGCTCCCAAACACCGCAAACCCAGAAGTGAGTGTCCCAGTTTGCAAATGTTTTTTGGAAGACGAATTATCCGACGCGGCTTCTGAGGCTTCCAATTGAGTGCAGGAAGCTCCTGCAGCCAATCGTAAGCCACGCCTTGGTTTTCAAACTTTTTGGTAGTCAAATGGACTCCCAGAACGGATTCCATTCGAAAACCAAGGTACGACTGTATCTTGCTTCTAAACTGTTAAACAATAAAAATAACAATACTGGCCTATTTTGCAGAGTTGTCAAAATCACACAAACTGCTTTGGGTGCTTTGCTTAACGTATTCTATAAATCCTTCATATTTTTTGTTTTTAGGTTAACCTGATGCTTGAAGAGGCGGTTGCTAGCTCACCAGAGGCAGAGGAGGAGCCAATAGCACAACTTAACACAGGGGGACTGTGGAGAGGCAAAAGTAGAGCCATCATGTTGGTTAAAGATCTGTTCCTCAGTGTGGTGTAGTGGTTAGAGTGCTGGACTACAACCTGGGAGAGCAGGGTTCAAATCCCCACCCTGGGAGAGCAGGGTTCAAATCCCCACCCAGCCATGAAGCTCACATAAGTCCCTAAGAGGGGCCTAGCTGATAATTTAGCATAATTTAGCATCCTGTTCTCACAGCAATCAGCCAATCGCCTGCGAAAAGACCCCAAGGAGGACCTGAGCACAACTGCACCACTCTCTACACTTGTGATTCCCAACAAACTGGTGTCTTGCCTCAGTATTGGACTAGATGAGAGCCAACAGACTGAAGCTCGATCCAGATAAGACTGAAGCTCTGTTGGTGGGTGGTTCCCTAGACCAAACGACTGGGAGGTTGCCTGCTCTTGATGGGGTTACACTTCCTCTGAAGGAGCAGGTTTGTAGCCTGGGGGTAGATCCCAGGTCCTTTGCTGTCGCTCGAGGCTCAGGTGGCCTCAGTGGCCTAGAGTGCCTTCCATCAGCTTCAGCTGGTGGTCCAGTTGCACCACTATTTGGACAGTGATAGCCTAACTACTGTTGTCTATGCTCTGGTAACCTCAAGGTTAGATTACTGCAATGCGTTATATGTAGGGCTGCCTCTGAAGACAGTTCAGAAACTTCTGCTAGTGCAGAATTCAATAGCCAGGTTGCTCAACGAAGCAAGATGCTTTGAGCATATTACATCAATCCTGGTCTGACTCATTGGCTACCAATTAGTTTCCGGGCCCAATTCAAAGCGCTGGCTTTGACCTACAAAGCCTTAAACAGCTCAGGACCACAATACCTCAAGGACACCCTCTTTCCATATGACACTACGCAGATCCTGAGATCATCTTCCGAGGCCCTCCTTTGTGTGCCTCCTTCTCGAGAGGTCCGGAGGGTGGCAACATGAGAACGGGGCCTCCTCTGCAGTGGCTCCCCATCTGTGGAATGGTCTCCTCAGGGAAGTTCGCCTGGCGCCTTCATTATACACCTTTTGGCACCAGGCAAAAACGTTTCTTTTTAACCAGGCCTTTAGCTGATCTGATTTACATCCTATGCCCTTTTAAAATGTTTTTTTTGGGGGGGGGGTGCTATTGGGTTGTTGTTTTTATTTTTATTATGTATTTTGTGGTTTTATATCTTGATTTTATTCTGTGAACCGCCCTGAGACCCCCACGTAAAGGGCAGCATATTAAATAAATAAAAAAATAAAATATACCACTTATATGCCAAAAATGGCTTCTAAGAGGGAAACTGCCTCTGACAGAGAAGAGCACCTTGGGCAAGTCACTGTCGCTTTCTCCGCCAGGGTGGCTAAACTGGTGACCACGGGGATCATGGTGACCATGACGGCTCTCAGTCGTGCTGCAGGGCAGGTGTCCCAGACACTGAGCTTTCACTTTTAAAAAGCAAGTCTTTAACCCTCATGGGTTAAAGACCATTAAGGGGCAAATTGTGCAGGTACTTTCTAAGCAGCTTCTGTGAAATGAGAACCCCTAACAGCAGCCACTTTATGTTATGCCACACCCTCCCCAGTTACCTTTTGTAACTGCACCTCCTCTCAGAATTTGAAATGTGCCCACTAGTTCAAAAAGTTTGGGGACTCCTGTTCTGTTCTTTGCTGCTAATATAAGAGAGCCAGTGTGGTGTAGTGGCTAAGAGCGGTAGACTCATAATCTGGTGAACCGGGTTCGGGTCTCCGCTCCTCCACTTGCAGCTGCTGGGTGACCTTGGGCTAGTCACACTTCTTTGAAGTCTTCTCAGCCCTGCTCACCTCACAGAGTGTTTGTTGTGGGGGAGGAAGAGAAAGGAGAATGTTAGCCCCTTTGAGACTCTTTCAGGTAGTGATAAAGTGGGATATCAAATCCAAACTCTTCTAAGTGTAAACTGACACACAGGATGCTTTCATGAGCACGTGCTCCTCTGTCTCTTCCCAAAGATCCTTGCATATAGAAAGCTACCACGTCAGAGGGAAAGCTAGGCTAGACCTCTTTTCTCTGACAAGCTAGTTTTCTGTGTGCATGGCTTCCGTATTCCTCATGGAGGAGCATTCCATTGTTTGAACCCTCTACCCACCGCCTGAAGTGAAACAGCCCAAACAGAGGCTGACCACTTGGGTGAGAATTAGACCTTTTAGGGTGAGAATTAGACCTTTAGTCAAAATGGTGCCTTGCAGATCTTGATGGACTACAAGTCCCATATCATTGGCCATGCCTTCTAGGCCTGGTGGGAGTTGGAGTCCGGCAGTATCAGGAAGGCACCACACTGGCTACTCCTGGCTTGTGCTGGTGTTTTAAGGGAGCTAGCAAATAAAACCCATTGCTTTCTCCTTTGCAGCTCAGGCGCGGCCTGAAGCGAAAAGGAAGGTGCAGGACCAAGGACAAGCCGAATCGGGAGAGAATTTGGCAGCGCAAGAAGGAGACCTGCACGTGGTCCAGGTGGAGACCACAGGGGAGTTCCTGGAAGGGGCAGCAGCATTGCACCGTGTTAAGCTGGAGCCTGAGGAGGGACTGCGAGGGCGCTGGGAAGCCCAGTCGCAGGACCTCCTTAGGACAATGCAGTCCCCTCCCTCAGGGTGGAGGAACCCACAGACCCCTCTTGCCTCGGGGAAGCCTGCAGAGGAGGACAGCAGGGTCCTCTCAACGATGGGAAGGAGTGATGTCAGCCAATGTCCCAAAGGACTGTGGGTCACCCAAAGGCAGACAGGCCTGAGCAGAGAAGCTGACAACGCAGACTCCTCTGAGAAAGCAGAAGAGGAGGTGCTTCTTGACGAGGACGCAGTCAGCGTGGAGGCGCTGCGCCAGCGTTTCCGGCAGTTCCGCCGTCGGCAAGCCGAGAGGCCCCGAGACGTTTGCAAGCGGCTCTGGGAGGTTTGCCACCAGTGGCTGAAGCCGGAGAAGCACTCGAAGGAGCAGATCTTGGATATGCTGATCCTGGAGCAGTTTCTGAGCGTCCTCCCTGTAGAGATGGAGAGCTGGGTGAGGGAACGCCATCCAGAGACTTGTGCCCAGGCGGTGGCCCTGGCGGAGGTCTTCCTCCTGAGGCCGCAGGAGCCAAAGAGCCAGGAGCCAGAGGTGGGTGTGCCAGCCTTTGGGGTCATCCCAGCCACCTCCAGGAAAGGCTGTAGCTCAGTCAGAGAGCATCTGCTTTGCCTGAAGGTCCCAGGCTCAATCCCTGGCTTGTCCAGTACAATGTTGGCAAAGATCTCCCAGTGCAGCTTGGGGAGTATAGAATCATAGAATCATAGAGTTGGAAGAGACCACAAGGGCCATCCAGTCCAACCCCCTGCCAAGCAGGAAACACCATCAAAGCATTCTTGACAAATGCCTGTCAAGCCTCTGTTTAAAAACCTCCAAAGAAGGAGACTCCACCACACTCCTTGGTAGCAAATTCCACTGCCGAACAGCTCTTACTGTCAGGAAGTTCTTCCTAATGTTTAGGTGGAACATTATCCAGGTATGCTACCTGGAGAGCCGTGGCCAATCAGAGTAGACAGTATTGAACTAGATGGACCAATGGTCTGACTCATTATAAGGCAGCGTCGTATGTTCCCATCTTAATAGTACGCCTGCCTCTTTTACAAACTTTCCTCTTCAGATAGCCCCCAAATGGAGGAATGTTGTGTGGGAAGAGGGCAAGAGCTACTAGAGCACAAAGCAGTTTCCAAGTGCCTTATCTAGAACCTTGAGGACTAGAATCTTACTTTACAAAGGTAAAATTTGTATTGGTTGCTCTGCCGACTTTTGCCTCTGGCCCCACCCACCACTGATCTCAGAAGGTTGCTCAGATGGGAATTTGCACCCTTGGGCTGAAAAAAATCCCCCCACTCCTGACATAGCTTTTATTATTAAGAAAAGTTTAACTGAACAACGTAAAATAAAAATAAAGCTGTACTATATCATTGCAAGTTAACAGTTCCAGTTCCATATAAATGCTTATCTAATGTATAGTCATTATTACTATCCATATATGTTTATTTTTAACCTGCTATATTTTGTATAAATGCATTCCAAATGTCATTCTACTTGTCCATGCAAAGTCTACGTCCATAAGCAGTCCATTCATAAGTTGCAAGTCTAGTTATATCTTCAATCCATTGATTAAATGGAGCTGTCCAGTTGTCAAATTCCATATAGCAGGCATGTTGTTCAAAAGAATAGATTCCTCTGAAAATTTTAACTTTTTCCACAGACATATTCATATCATCCCTGGTAGATATAGCTTGATACAACACATATTATGCTTCTATGTGTTGTATAAAGACCTCAAAGGTATTTCTCAATATCCCAACATAATTGAATTCAAATGTCTAGGGTAAAAAAAAAAGCAGTGTGGCTTAATTTCTATGTTCAGACCATTTCAAAGCTTTATGTGGAAATTATTTTTATTGTATTGTTTTGTTTTCCGAGACAAAATGGCAAAATAGAACAGATTTCCCTTCCATTGTTTATATTTTAAGGGGCATGGTGGAGGTTGAGACAAATAGATGTACTTTTTAGGGAGAGTCCCCTGAATATATATACAGTATATATTTCTCAGGGACGTTGAACTCCCAAGAGACTGTGATCTACTCACAGAATACTCTACCCATTGGTAGCGGGGCAGGTCAAAGTTGTTGACCTTTTTTTAGGGAGCTCAGGAAACAGTTACTCACCAGACGATCGCTCAGGAAAAATAAAGTCTTTTGTTTTGCGATTGTGCACAAATGGAGGAGGGGGCAGATGTTCTTTTTTTTCTCTGCGAAGAAAAAAAAGCCGAGCAGTTGGACATCCCTGATTTTATATATATATATATATATATATATATATATATATATATATATATATATATATATATATTACAGCTTCAATTGGCATTGAATGCACCCCAAATGCCCAGTTTGCCTGGTGTTGCGTTAGCCCAGTACAGCTTCCTGTATTTCCTGAGTCAAGCCTTTGGTGCATCTAACTCAGTCCTGTCTACACAGACTGGAAGCAGGTCTGAAAGTTTTCAGCCAGGGATCTCTTTCTCATCCCTGCCTGGAGATGTCAATTGAACCTACAACCTTTTGCATGCAAAGTAGATGCTCTAGCATTGAGTCACCGTCCCTCCTCATTCATTCATTACGTTACTGCCTAATTGAGGGGGGTGGGTTGTTTCGAAAAGTGGGAAATTTCCCGTGGAAAAAATATAGCAGCAGAAAATTTAGTCATTTTGTTTAGATACCTGTATTTGTAATGGCACAAAAGTCCATCCGACGTTGACCCTGGTTCCCACCTTCCTGTTTTGCACTGGGACTGCCACTTGATTTTTCCTCTAGGCCAGAGAAGGTCCTAGTCCCTTGTCATTTGTTCACTGAACTATAGATACCTATTTGAATTGCAGGTGCTGCTCCCATCAGAGGATGAGTTGAATTCTCTGGAGTCATCCAGAGCCCCTTCAGATTCCCCAAAGATGATGCAGCGGCTCCCCCTGGAGGCCAAAACAGAGGATGAAGTGGACATCAGCTTATTAAGTAAGGGTTCTGGTGCCTGATTCATCAACGTTTCAACATTTCTGAGGTCATTAAACCATGGCTTTTGCACTTGTGCTGGGGACGTAGGAGTGTGTGGGGAGGGGATGCTAACCCTGTATCCCTTGCAAAGCAGCCCTTAAGTAGATTGCTTTCCCCCAGAGCTGCTGTTAGCTGCAGAGAAGGAAAAAATGTAAGGGCTTAAATTTGTAAACCTACACATTTCTCTCTGCAGCTAACAGCAGCTCCTGAGGGGTGAGTGGTGTGACCTGATTGGGGCTATGGCACAGAGGAAAAGTCTCCCTCTCCCACAGGTGCACATAGATAGATAGATAGATAGATAGATAGATAGATAGATAGATAGATAGATAGATAGATATGGTGGGAGTTTGAACATCATATAGTTTGGCCCCAAGGATGTGAGGTTCAAGTAGTAAGGCAGGAAGTCCCTAGTTTGCAGATCTCATAGAATCATAGAGTTGGACGGTACCCCCAAGGCTGATCTTTGACGCCTCCCTTTCCATGGAGGCGCAGGTTGCATCCACAGCAAAGGTGGCATTTTTCCATCTCCGCCGCATCAAGCAGTTGGTCCCTTACCTCTCTCGCCCCGATCTGGCCACAGTGATCCATGCGACGATCACCTCCAGGCTTGACTATTGTAACTCGCTCTATGCAGGGTTGCCCTTAAAGCTGACCCAGAAACTCCAGCGGGTGCAGAATGCCGTGGCGAGGCTCCTTACAGGGTCCCGGCCGCGGGATCACATTCATCCAGTGCTTTACCAGCTGCACTGGCTCCCGGTGGAGTACAGGATCAGGTTTAAGGTGCTGGTTTTGACCTTTAAAGCCCTATGCGACTTGGGACCCTCGTACCTACGGGACCGCCTCTCCTGGTATGCCCCGCGGAGGACCTTAAGGTCCACAAATAATAATATTCTGGAGATCCCGAGTCATAAGATGGCTAGATTGGCCTCTACTAGAGCCAGGGCCTTTTCAATACTGGCCCCAACCTGGTGGAACGCTCTTTCCCAGGAGACCAGGGCCCTGCGGGATTTGTCATCTTTCCACAGGGCCTGCAAGACAGAGCTGTTCCGCCTGGCCTTTGGGTTAGACTCAGCCTGACCCCTGTGTTTTTCTCCCTCATGGCTTGGATTTATGGCCTACTTGAAATGAGGCTGCACTTTAAATTTTAATACTGTATTTTAATCTGTATTTTAATTAATTGTTTTTATGTTTTATTGTGGTTCTGTTGGTGTCAGCCGCCCTGAGCCCGGTTTTTGACTGGGGAGGGCGGGCTATAAATAAAAATTTATTATTATTATTATTATTATTATTATTATTATTATTATTATTATTATCTAGTCCAACTCCCTGCAATGCAGGAATCTCAGCTAAAGCATCCATGCAGATGGTCATCCAACCTCTGTTTAAAAACCTCCAAGGAAGGAGAGTCCACATCCGTAGTCATTGGGTTTCCCCAACCCAGCTGCTCTCTCTGTCACATAGGCACATCAGAAGTTGCCTTGTAACAAGTCAGCCCATTAGGGTCAGCCAAGGCTGCAGACAGAAGCCTCTCCCAACCCTACTGCACCCAAAACATTTTTTTTAAAAAAATATTTTGGAATGTTTTTGAGCAACTGAAAGTGCTTAAACGTTCTTTAATAAAATTCACTCTTGGCTCGGAGACCAAAAGGAAAGTGGCCATGAATATCACATCCTCTTCCATGTCTAAGCAAGATTAAATCAGGACTCTGGACAGCTCCCAGGGAGCTCTGCTAGCTGAACATAGGGAGAGGTTGGCTCAGCAAAGACCTTCAAAAGCCTGACAGTACTTGATCTTCCCAGGTACTGCTTCCTTTAACCTTTACCTTTAACTATGTTAGCTGTTTAAGTGCTGGACTAGGTTTCAACCTCTCCAGGTCCGAGTTTAATTGAAACTATTCTGGGTTCAGGACAGACTTAGTGTTTATTTGAAGAACCATGATAGCAAATAAGGGGAGGGCCATAGCCAGGTGGCAGTGCATCTACTTTGGGTGCAGAAGGTCCAAAGTTCAAAACTCAGCATCTCAAAGTAGCACTGGGAATGTCCCCTGAATGAAACTTTGGAGAGCTGCCCCAGTCAGAGCAGATGGTTTCGCTCAGTAGAAGGCAGCTTCCTATGTAAAGTCTGCCAGCAATGCGACTTAAACATTCTCACATCGCCAATCCCCTCTTCCCTACCTCTTCCCACTTACTTCAACCTTCCATGATCCAAGCAATTTCTTCCTGCCCTCCCCTCCAAACGCAAACCCCAAATACAATTCGTCCCGCATCAATTTTGACATCCTTGCAGATCAGTACATACAGATGAACGTATGCTTCAACGTGGAAACTCGAGAACTGCGGAAGAGGCTCCTAGCCAGGCAGCGGCAGAGACGCCACAGAGCGCGGCAGACCCCAGAGCAGCGTCTGCAGCGTCGGCGCCTCGAAGCCGAAAGGAATGCGCGGCGCCGGGCTACTGAAACCCCCGAACAAGCGGCGGTTCGCAGGCAAAAGGATGCACAGAGGAAGTTGCATAAAAGGAAGTGTCCCCTTGATGCCCATCCTTTGGCTGTTCTTCAGACAGACTCTTGTGAGACCTTGGTGGGGGCAGAAGATTCCATGATCACCCCCAACGTTCTTGCCACTGGAGAAGCCGGTGAAGTGGTTGAAAACAGCTGTGGTTCCCTGGCCCTTTCCACTTTTGGCGTTGTACCAAATATTTATCTGGATGAACAGGGCTAGAGGAATCCCAGGCACTGGGTCGCCGGGGCACAGAGATATTTGAAATACTTTTCTAGCTCTGTTGGAGAATGTATACACTCAGCCATAAGAAAAGTTAATGTTTGATTGTGTTGGAGGGATATCAGTTCTAGCGTTTCGTCGTGTTTTAACTGTGTTTAATTTATCTGTGTTTTAATTTATCTTTTGGAGTCTGTTACTTGCCCAAGAGCTGACATGAAATACACATGCATAATAAAAAGTTAATTTTTATTTATTATTTTGAAGTACTGTATCTGTCTGTACAGAGTTTTCAGTTGAGCAAAATACCTCACCAGACCAGCATGAGTCACTGGTATCGACTCGCGTTGGCATCTGTCTTGTCTCGAGAGACAATGGAGTGCGCCTCCAGGGGTGATGTTCTGCAGTTCACCGCACGGGACAGCGGTCAGCCATACATGAGACAGTGCATGGAGCAACAGATATTTTGAAATGTAGAATTTAATGAGAAAAACAAAGGTTTTAACATCAAACTTACAGTTCAATTCATATACATTCGACTAAATTTTAAGTTGTGAGATGGTCATTTTCATTTCTAGCCCAACTTGCCTGCTCTAGACTAGCAATTGAACACACTCTCTCTCCCCCTTTCTCTCTCTGTAAAACATGTTTCTCAGCCTGACTCCTTCCAGATGTTTTGGACTCCCAAGTCTCATCACCTTCCCTCCCCACTCAGCATTGCCACAGATCATTCATCAGGGGAGCTGGGGTCTAGCAACATCTGGCAGACTGCTGGTTCCCCATCCCGGTCTAAGCTGTGGCCATTCCGTCACAACGCGCCAGATTTATTTATTTATTTCTCACTCACTAAGTAGCTATGCACTTTGAACAAAAAAAGACTAGAAAAATACTGTGTTTCCTGTTAGCAACGTTTTAAAAAAAGGCAGTATCATATTATTATAAACGAGAACAGATCCCTACCACCAGTGTGTTTCTGCATGCTCGTACCCATGGAACGCCAGATGTTTCCAATATGGTCTTAAAACAGGAGGGGAAACCTCAGGCCTGTGGGGTCAAATGTACTCTACTGTACAAAGGTAAGTATCCCATTGCACTTCTGCCTATGGCCAGTGATGGCTGGCGATGCCAATTTAAGGGCAATTGAGAAGTTGCATCCCCAAACTTCGGCCCTCCATATGTTTTGGACTACAATTCCCATCTTCCCCGACCACTGGTCCTGTTAGCTAGGGATCATGGGAGTTGTAGGCCAAAACATCTGGGCGGCTGCAGTTTGGGGATGCCTGCTCTAAATGGCAACAGAAGTTTCCCCCCTTGCCCTCCTCTTAATGCAGCACAGCCATGCTGGCCTAAGACTGATGGGAGCTGTGATCCAAAACATCTGGAGGGCACCAGCTTGGGGAAGGCTGCTCTAATGGGACGTGTTGTGGCATCACAACGAGATCGGACAATACCTCTCCCTGATCTTGCCCACATGTGTAGCTGGTGGTGGTGTGACGTAAGACTGAAAGAGGGCGGCATCAAGTCCAGCATCCTGCTCTCAACAGTGGCCAACCAGATGCCCCAATGGAAAGCCCAAAAGTAGGACCCGAGAACAAGAGCCCTTTCCCCTCCTGTGGTTTCCAGCAACTGACTGGTATTCAGAGGCATGTGCTGCCTCTTGACAGTTAAGGTAGAAAGTAACATTGGAATATCCAGGGTGCACAGGTTCAGATGACACAGTGGAACCTCAGATTATGTTATCCTCAGGTAACATAAACTTTGGGTTTCAAAAGCGGCAAACCCGGAAGTATTTAGTCGCTCGCACATGCTCAGAAGAGGTCTACTACCACGAGCGCATGCACAGAAGCGGTCTCTCTGGTTGTGAAAACTTTGGGATACGGCCGGATCTCTGGAACGGATCCCATTCACAACCAGAGGTACCACTGTATCTAATTTCAGATTTTAAAAACCCTAGCACCACCTCCTGGTTAATTTTGTCCCAATGTGGAATAGGTCTTCTAAATGTTTTGCCGAAATCTGCTTCCCTGCACTTTCCACCCAAGTCTTGCCCTCTGGAGCCACAGAAAACAAGCCTGTTCCATATTGTGTGTGGTTATTTGAAGACTGGTATAATCTCTCTCTTCCCACAATCTTCCAGGCTAAGCACACCCGGATGTTTCAGCTATTCCTGAAGGGGGATTTTCAGACCCCTTGCCAGACCCCTCCTCTAGAGACACCCCACTTGGGCAATGCACAGCCCAGAAATACACAGTATTTCCGATGCTGTCTGAAATTCCTGTATTGCATGGGGCTGAACTAGAGGACCCTCGGGGGTCCCTTTGCCCTCTACAATTCTATGACCAATGTAGGCCAGAAATGGACCACACTCTATCTGGGTACTGTCCACACAAATTCAACCCAGGTACACATCCATATTTCAATATATGGTCCCATGTGGACAGCTGGTGATGTCAGAGGTGGGGAAGCACGAAGTCTGTAGTCTCCCCCCCCCCTACCATGCATTTGTAGGTCAGACCAAGGAGAGGCTTTGTCCAGTCAGGCCCACTGAATTATACTGTTCTATGAAAGCACTGAGTTGCACCTGAAGCGTTGCCCACCATCTTTACAATCATAAGCTTTCTCTCCTGTATGGGTTCTCTTGTGCTTAATAAGCGACTTTTTATCAATGAAGCTTTTATCACAGTCAGAACACCGGTATGGCTTCTCCCCTGTATGGATTCTCATATGTGAAACAAGGTTTCCTTTCTGACGGAAGCTTCTCCCACATCCTGAGCATTTATATGGCTTCTCTCCCGTATGAACCCTTTTGTGATTCACAAGCAGGGAGCTAGTGTTGAAGCTTTTCCCACACTCAGGACATTCGTAGGGCTTCTCTCCTGTATGGATTCTCACATGTTTAGTAAGGGATGATTTAACCCGGAAGCCTTTCCCACACACAGTACACTGATAGGGCTTCTCTCCTGTGTGGGTTCTCTTGTGTGTGATAAGGTTTGATTTTGAATTGAAGCTTTGCCCACAGTCTGAGCACATGTAGGGTTTCTCCCCTGTGTGTAGCCTTTTATGCTCTATAAACTGAAAGCTGGTGCTAAAACTTTTCCCACAATCTCTACATTCATAGGGCTTTTCCCCTGTGTGGATTCTCACATGTGAAACAAGGTTTCCCTTGTTGACAAAGCTTTTTTCACAGATGGAGCATTTGTAAGGTTTCTCCCCTGTGTGAGTTCTCACATGCATCATCAGCGAAGTGCAATGAGAGAAGCATTTGCCACACTGGGAACATTTATATGGCTTCTCCCCTGTGTGGATCCTCATGTGGGAAACGAGATTTCCTTTCTGGCTGAAGCTCTTCCCACAATCTGAGCACCGATAGGGTTTCTCTCCAGTGTGGGTCCTCTCGTGCGTGACAAGATGTGATTTCTTACCAAAGCTTTGCCCGCATTCAGAGCACTCGTAGGGGTTCTCTGCTGTGTGGGTTCTCTTGTGTGCAGTAAGGTTTGATTTCAGATGGAAGTGCTGACCGCAGTCCGAACACATGTATGGTTTCTCCTCTGTGTGTACTCTTATATGATCAATAAACCCATAGCTTGTGCTAAAGCTTTCCCCACAATCTGTGCATTCGTATGGTTTATCTCCAGTGTGGATTCTCTCATGTGCATCCAAGTGGGTTCTGTCATGGAAAGTTTCCCAGCATGATGAGCATTTATATTGATGTCCCCCTGTCTCCACACTCTCATCCTCTAGAACCTCAAAGCTCTGGTGGAGGCTTTTCCCACAGCCTGTGCCCATAGTTTCCCCTTTACTTATGAGGATTCCTTCTTGGAAAGTACTTTCATTTAAACTACTATCTCCATCTTCACTGAGGAAAGCTCCTTCTGTTGCCTTTTCAGGTTGTCCTTGTCCCTGTTGACTTCCAGGCATCTCTTCAACCCCAGAACTTTTGCCTCTTTTGGATGATAATAGGATGGAGAAGCTCACACCTTTCTAGTGAAAGATCTTCCTCCTGCTTGTCTAAGTCATCACCTTCTGGAACAAAACAGAAAACACGGGACGATACTTTACATTTAGATGTGTCTAATCCTGCCAACCTAGCAGTTCGAAAGCACGTCAAAGTGCAAGTAGAGAAATAGGAACCGCTACAGCGGGAAGGTAAACGGCGTTTCCATGTGCTGCTCTGGTTTGCCAGAAGCGGCTTTGTCATGCTGGCCACATGACCTGGAAGCTATACGCCGGCTCCCTCGGCCAATAATGCGAGATGAGCGCGCAACCCCAGAGTCGGTCACGACTGGACCTAATGGTCAGGGGTCCCTTTACCTTTACCTTTTTAATGAGCATATATTGATTTAATAAAGGTGATATAAACCAGACTTTGGGCAGCCTCTTTACTCCTCTGTTTGCAGGAGCCAGCAAATAAGTCAGGATTTCTTTAACCCACTCTAGTTTCCATTTCAACTGAACCAGGAAGCCATGATTAACAGCTTCACAACAAACCAAGATATTTAGCCAGCTTCAAACAATGGGTTTATATATACCCTGGCTTGTTCTGAAACAGTTAACCACAGTTTCCTGGTTTGGACTAAACTGAAAAAGCTATTGAGTTGAAGAGTTCCTGGTTTGTATATATTTGTTTTTCCTTTGGAGTGCAATATCTGGAATGGGATGATTCCTCCTAAGAGTTGTTGCTAAGAAAAATGACAAAAACACACCACAGGTTGGCAAAGCCTGCCCTAGAAGATGCATTTGTATCAGTTGTTTCTTTGTGATGTTTCATTACCTCCTTGTTATCGCCCCACCCTTGTTTTTGCTCTCTTTATTTTATTATTTTGTTTCAAGTATTCCTTTGCTGCTTTTCAGGACAAGCCATCCGAAGGCAGCGTGCACACGTGATTCAAAACCTAAAACAGAACTGAAATAATTAACTTTGCCGTGACAAAATAAAAAAGCCACAGTCTAATGGTTTTAAAAGACAAATTCACAGTGGGTAAGGCTGTCAAGTGGCTACTAGCCACGATCTCACATAGTAAGCTGCCTTCTACAGAGTCAGGTCCATCCAGCTCACTATTGTCAACACAGACAGCAGCTTCCAGGTGTGCCAGCTTGAATAAAATATTGGCGGAGGGACAGGTAAGCCCCACCCCACATAATTTATTACATGACACAGCACACACACCCGTTTGAATGGCAATGCCCATCAAGTTTGGGAGGGGGCCCTGAAATACAGGTGAAACTCGGAAAATTAGAATATCATTGAAAAGTGCATTTATTTCAGTAATTCAACTTAAAAGGTGAAACCAATATATGAGATAGATGCATGGCATGCAAAGCAAGATATGTCAAGCCTTTATTTGTTGTAATTGTAATTATTTGTCATTAGGCGGTTCAATTATAAATGGAATGTAATTAATGAAATGTAATAGCGATGCTTATTTTTGTATTATTGTAACTATTTGTTTTATTACTGTGGAATTTCCAAAAGAAAGCATTTGTAAAAATTAAAAGAAAAATTAAAAATAATAAGTTGCATTACTGAAATAAATGCACTTTTCAACGATATTCCAATTTTGCGCGTTTCACCTGCATTTTATTGAGGGGGCTGAAGGGACCTCGGTTCCTAGGAGTTGGCTCCTAGGGCAGCTTCGCAGTTTCGGACAGAGCTGTTTCCCAGCCCCACTTGGCGATGCCGGGGACTGGACCTGGGACCTTCTGCATGCAAAGCAGAGGCTCTAACACAGGCATCCCCAAACTGCAGCCCTCCAGATGTTTTGGCCTACAACTCTCATGATCCCTAGCTAGCAGGACCAGTGGTCAGGGAAGATGGGAATTGTAGTCCAAAACATCCGGAGGGCTGAAGTTTGGGGATGCCTGTTTTATGACCACTACCTCTACCATGGCTCTAACCACTGAGCTGCAGGCTGCAGCCCCTCCCCAAGAAAACAAACACCTGCCTGGAAGCTCTCTCAGAAGCTCCCTTCCAGCTCCCGGCTCCTCAGCAATCTGATAGCCTTCGAGGCTCCACAGGGCTCTTTGTCTGCATTTGGCTGCTGCAGAAATGGGCTCCTCTGTTCTCCCCCGCCGCCTAGCAGCTGTTCCTCCTAGGCTTTCTGTCTCTCCTTCCTTGCTTTAGCTCACCTGCTCCACACGGTCTTTTTTCTTTGCATTGCACCCGCAGCCAGGAAATGCAATCGGCAGCAGAGGCTCCAGACCTAAAGGCTATTTCGCAGCACTGTGGAGGCGGAAGAGGAAGGTGCCCTGCGCTGTTTACTTATTTTCTCCAGCCTCTCTAGGATCCACAACTCTGTTATGTTAACTCCTAGTCGTCTGGAAGAAAGTATAAGTGTCCAAAAAAATCCCCAGGGCTTGAGGGAACCTGTTTGCCTGAAAGGATTTATGCCAAGGAAGGGACCGCTCAGTTGCGCCACCGATGTAGAAAGAAGCCTCATCATGCAACAGTGTCAGTCCTGTGTATGGCATTCATTCAACGTTGGCAGTGCTACGGGTGACCTGGGTGCGAATCCAGACTGGCATTTTCCCTGCTGACATGCAGAGAAGGCAGTGGCAGACAAAAGCTTGCAAGTGTCCTGTGAGGGTGGGATTCAAACCCACAGCACAGTGCACAACAGATTAGCAGTCCATGGCCTTCACCACTTGACCATGTCACTGGGAACATGATACCGGCAGCTGGGTGGCCTTGCATCTTTCCAGCCAAAGCCAAGATGTGCTAAAAAAAATTCATCACAGAGATCTCCACCCCTCTTGGCCTGAGGTTTTACTCAGCTAAGAGAAAAACAGTTATACAAGCCATTTCAGGCTCCTTTCCCCAAACCAGAAGGGGAGCATGCTGGGCACATATCCCAGAGGTTGATAGAAGAAAAATATCATCTTCTATTCTGCTGTTGCCTTTTGCTTCTGCATTGGACACAACATGCAAAAGGCTAGAGATCCCTACACATTTTTGGTCAGGATGCTGAAAATCTCCTCTGAGCCATCCAGCCACACAGGAGGTTTTTCCTCGGCAGACATTCTGCCCAGGAAGGAGAAGGTCCTCATCGTCTGCACCAGTGGTGTAGAGGCATCATACGAGGTTCCCAATCTTGTGACCCGGGTTCGAGTCCCGGCTGGTGCATACCTTCCTGTGTTTTTTCTTTCCTTTCAGAGAGTTGAAAACAGTATTAGCCTGCCAGCTAGAAGTTTATGCCCTAAGACAGGGTTTCCCAAACTGGTGGTCCACAAGCTTCATTCAGGTGTTCCGGAGAGTGCGGTAAGGCTAAAATTAAAAATCATTTAGCACAGTGCATTACAACTGCTACAAGAGGCAGGAAACGTATTAAGTGGTCCACCCTCAGCAATTGTCAAGTGGTCCTTGGGGGAAAAATATTTGGGGACCACTGCTCTAGGACTTCCAGCCAGTGGGGAAAAGGGTTAGCAAAGATAGGAACTGAACTGATTCAGCCACCTTAATGCCTGCAAACGTCCCTGGGTGGGCTTGAACCACCAACCTTCTGGTTAACAGCCAGACGCGCTAACCAATTGCGCCACAGAGACCTGGAGAAAGGTGCCCCTCAACCTCTTATTATGCTTCCTTTGATGCCATGCAAAAGAAAGAGGTCCAATTTTATGCTCTGCAAATAACTGCTGTGGGCCAGGCAAGCCCACTGGAGGTTTTCCTTAGGCAGGATCACTCACCTGGAAGGAAAAGACCCGCATCAGCTGCACCAGTGCTGTAGACCAGAGGCATCATGTGAGGTTCCCAATCTTTTGACCTGGGTCCAATTAATGGGAAAAAGGGATGGTGAGATAGAATCCAAACCCACATGTGCAGAGGACAACAGATGTCTCACCCTGAACAAAGTGCCTGCAACCGTCCCTGGGTGGGCTCGAACCACCAACCTTCTGGTTAACAGCCAGACGCGCTAACCGATTGCGCCACAGAGACCTGGGCAGGGCTGACCCTCAGTCTCTTTTATCCTGCGGTTTTGTTGCTGGAACTGGATAGATGACAAACGAACTGATGGTACACACTAGGCTCTTTCTTGCTCCATCCAGCAGAGTGGCGCAGCGGAAGCGTGCTGGGCCCATAACCCAGAGGTCGATGGATCGAAACCATCCTCTGCTACGTACTTTTGCTTTTGCCTTTGCAAAATGTGGGTGCGAGTGGAATTTTTTCCCCTGCAGCTCCTAAGTAGGAAGCTAGGAAGATGATGTGCTCTGGCACATCCTCTGGCAACAGGCCTGGGAAAATGAATATTGTTGAAAAGAAGGGAGAGCTGACATGCTAATATTGCTTTGCTTTAAGACGTTAGCAGGATCCAAAGGCACACGCCTCCATTGTCTCCTGAGATAGGTGGATGTCAACCATCTGCAATAGCCCAAGTGGGAAAGTCTGTATCTTCCATTTGTAGAATAAAAATAGCCACAGCAACTGGGGACAGTGAATGTTGGCATGATACTGCCTCATTACAGATTAGGGAATCCAAATAAAGTCATTCCCAGACTGGAGACATAGCTGACAAATGATGCAATGATCCACAGCCAGCCACTTTCTCCCAACCAGCCAGCAGAGTGGCGCAGCGGGAGCGTGCTGGGCCCATAACCCAGAGGTCGATGGATCGAAACCATCCTCTGCTAGGTAGAAGTGTCCGCCTTTTCCTTTTTCCTTGGGCAACCCACAAAATAAAAGGGAAAAGGGATCCCTTGTTGGTGCTGCTGAGTAGGACAGCACAGCAACTCCCTCCTCTGGCAAAAGGCCTGGGAGAAAGGATCCTACCACCACTTTCCATGTTTATTCTCTTCCAGCAAGAAAGCAGTTTTTCCTTTCCCTTATCTTGGCAGGGGGTTCGAGGTGGATCCATCTTGGTTGGCTGCTGAGAAAAAGCTGTGTGCCTACCTAGTTTATCCTTTGAATCAGAATGTGAATGTTGGAAGGGCTCCTGGGGGTCCTCTAGTCCAGCCTGATGCTGAATGCCACATTGACAATGCAGGGTGCAATAATAGTTTGGATGCTGGAAGCTGGAGACAGAGGCATGTATTGCTCAGCGCTGGACACAGAACTGTGGCTTGGGGCTTCTACTGCAGACTGAATGCTGCAAACCCCTAAATCTGGTGCTCAGATTGTATAGCTTCAATTAAAGTCATATATCCTAAAGGCACCACAGTCTCCATTGAGCTTTGTTCAAAGGAAACTGAACCCTGGGTAAAACACTGCAAGCCCTGGAATCTCTTGCCACTTGGAGACTGGGGTGTGTGCAACACTATCAAAGCAGAGCAAGCACCTTACTAGCAGGTTGGATCAAAGCAATAGCAGCACACCATCTTCCTTGGAGGCGATTCCTTCTACCAGGCCTTTTGCCAAAGGAAGGAGTTGCTGTGCTGTCCTACTCAAAAAGGGATCCCTTTTCCCCTTTTCTTTTGTGGGTTGTCCAAGGAAAAAGCAAAAGGCAGTCACTGCCAACTAGCAGAGGATGGTTTCGATCCATCGACCTCTGGGTTATGGGCCCAGCATGCTCCCGCTGCACCACTCTGCTAGCTGCTTGGGAGAAAGTGGCTAGCTGTGGATCATTGCATTGTTTGTCAGCCATCCATCCCTGCCTGGGAATGTTCAGGCCAAAAGAGGCTGAGAGGCAGAGTCTCTCTGTAATGATAGGTCTGTGCATCTGGATGCACAGTGTGATGCAGCAGCAAAAAAAGCCAATGCAATTATGGGCTGCATCAATAGGAGTATAGCATCTAGATCTAGGGAAGTAATAGTACCACTGTATTCTGCTCTGGTCAGACCTCACCTGGAGTATTGTGTCCAGTTCTGGGCACCACAGTTCAAGAAGGATACTGACAAGCTAGAACGTGTCCAGAAGAGGGCAACCAAAATGGTCAAAGGCCTGGAAACGATGCCTTATGAGGAACGGCTTAGGGAGCTGGGTATGTTTAGCCTGGAGAAGAGAAGGTTAAGGGGTGATATGATAGCCATGTTCAAATATATAAAAGGATGTCATATAGAGGAGGGAGAAAGGTTGTTTTCTGCTGCTCCAGAGAAGCGGACACGGAGCAATGGATTCAAACTTCAAGAAAGAAGATTCCACCTAAACATTAGGAAGAACTTCCTGACAGTAAGAGCTGTTCGGCAGTGGAATTTGCTACCAAGGAGTGTGGTGGAGTCTCCTTCTTTGGAGGTCTTTAAGCAGAGGCTTGATAGGCATATGTCAATAATGCTTTGATGGTGTTTCCTGCTTGGCAGGGGGTTGGACTGGATGGCCCTTGTGGTCTCTTCCAACTCTATGATTCTATGGATTTTAATTTGGAGGATGGCTGTGGGCACTGCATCCTCTGGTGAAGCGGATGGACTGCTAATCCATTGCATTCTGCACACATGGGTTTGAATCCCACCCTCCTCAGCTGTTTGAAGACTTTTGCCTGCCTGCACTGTTTTTGCTTGTTGACTGAGCAAGAGGCAGAGGAAGAGATGCTGGGCAGGACTGTGATGTCATCCCTTTTAGATCATAAGACAGATAACATACACATACACACCAACCTATCCCAGGGGTTTCAGGGCGGTTCACATAAAAGACCAACAGAAAAACCACAATATATAAAAGCAACATAAAAACAACAACCCAATAACACCCCTTCCCCCCCAAAAGCCACATTTTTAAAAGGGCATAGGATGTCAATCGGATCAACTAAAGGCCTGGTTAAAAAGGAATGTTTTTGCCTGGAGCCTAAAGGTGTATAATGAAGGCACCAGGCGAATTTCCCTGGGGAAAGCATTCCATAGACAGGGAGCCACTGCAGAGAAGGCCCCTTCTCGTGTTGCCACCTTCCAGACCTCTCAAGGCACACAAAGAGGGGCCTCAGAAGATGATCTCAGGGTCCACGTAAGAGCCATTTCAGAGGGGCAGACCAGCACTCCCCAACAAAAGGGCTGCTTAGATATTGTACTCCTAAGGGGCTACTGAGGGTGGGCTTGAACCCCCATGTCTGCAGAGGACAACAGATTAGCAATTCATCACTCAGCCACCTCATTGCAGGTAGAAGGCCAGCAGCCGTCCCTGGGTGGGCTTGAACCACCAACTTTCTGGTTAACAGCCAGACGTGTTAACTTATTGCACCATAGAGACCTGGGCAGGGCTGCTTATTGGCCTCTTGTTATGCTCAGTTTGCTTGGGAAGTTCGTTTTTATCAATCCTGTGCTGTGGTACCATCAGAGATATGCAAGGTGATCTCTGTCCTTCCATTATTTTAAGCGATAATCACTGTATCCAACTGCCAATATATGGCTCTCTGCTCGTCAGACGTCCTAGCAGCTGGCAGGTTTTCCTCAACTCTGTCCATTGCACTTTGCAGCCAAAGGAACCCACATGGTAGATAGTTAACTCTTATTTGTCAAAGCTGACACTTAACACTCTTTTCTACAACTCTGAATACCCAGGCACACCTGTCAAGAGTCTAGGCAGTTTTTCCCCGCAGCAGCTGCAGCCACAGGGGTCCACTCCATGAATTTACGCATCTTCTCCCAATGGGCTGTACACACACAGCCAGAGACTGCGCCTGCATGGAAGCTGCCTCTGCTCATCCCTCTTCAATCCCCTCCTGGTTCTGGGAGACAGTTATGGAGGAGAGGGTGGGGAAACAACTGGCCTTTGTTTCCCCTTTCGGAGGGGGAACCTTTGGAGGAGGAGAGGGGAGCTAGCCCCGTTGTATATCGGGGAGGGGGGGGCTGTGTGGAGAGAGTCTCTTCCCTCTAATACCTGGGAGTCATAGAATCATAGAGTTGGAAGAGACCACAAGGGCCATCCAGTCCAACCCCCTGCCAAGCAGGAAACACCATCAAAGCATTCTTGACATATGCCTGTCAAGCCTCTGCTTAAAGTTAAGTCCATCTTAACTTGGAAGGTCAATACAGCCCAGGTGGTTAGGAAGGCCCAATAGAGACTTCATTTCCTTAGGGTCTTTTGAAAGAACAAGGTTGGACAGCCACTGATGATTTCCTTCTATCGGTCCACGATAGAAAGTGTTCTTTCATACTGCATTACGGTGTGGTATGGTGGTTTGACAGCCATGGACAGAGAGGCCCTACGGAGGGTGGTGAAGACAGCACACGATATCGTGGGCTGTCCCCTGAGTCCGCTAGATGTTATCGTGGGAGACCGTTGCCTCAGAAGAGCGAGGAACATTCTCAGGGATGACTCATACCCTGGCCAGCACCTTTTTAATCTCCTGCCCTTGGGGACCGCACCAACAGGTTAAAGAACAGTTTCTACCCATGAGCCGTGAGGAAAGATGCTGAATGGACGTTTGGGGTTGGTGGTCGTACAGCACACAGAGTGTAACAAGGACTGGGAGATTGTGGGGTGGAGGGAGAGGCTCGTTTAATCTCACTGTAAACAAATGGTACAGTGACAATAAAGTATTTCTATTTCTATTTTCTATTTCTTTAACTTTCCTGGTTTACTCTTCTTCCCCTTCTACTGACCGAGCCTGTGCTCCACCCTCCAACTCTGACATTTCCCCTGCCTCCAACTCTTACCTCCAGGCTGGCACAGTTCCCCACAAATCACTGACCCCTTCCTCCGAGTGAGACTGCAGCCCCCCTTCCCAGTCTCAGACTTTCCAGTATCCTGCCATTCCCCCCCTTTCCCTGCCAAGTGCTTCAACTCCATTGAGGAAACCCTGCTTCTTGGCATGATATCCGAAGGGCAAAGAGCCAATTATTAGCAGTTTGATACAGTGCTCATCGTTTGAAAGAAGGGAGGGACAGAAAACACACTGCATATCCCTGGTGGTCTAGTGGTTAGAATTCGGTGCTCTCACTGCCGTGGCCCGGGTTTGATTCCCAGTGAGGGAATTCTTTTGCCAAATGGCAGGATATGTCAACAGTACTGAACCTTTTCCAGAAACTCGTGCTCTTGCCAAGGCCTATTGCCAAAGGAGGGAGAGTACCCTACTCGGGAGCAAGAAAATACCCTTCTCCTCAAATTTGGGGGTTGTCCAAGTCAAAGACAAAAGGCAGCCCTTGCCACCTAGCAGAGGATGGTTTCGATCCATCGACCTCTGGGTTATGGGCCCAGCACGCTCCCGCTGCGCCACTCTGCTGGATGGGGCATGAATGTGTGTTTGTCAGGGACCAGGAGTCGATTCTTTTTCATCAAGTGAGGCGAGGAATCTGAACTCAAAAGGCTGGCAGGGACAGCCCCCAAGGTGCTGCAGCCAGAAGGCGCTGTGGGGCCAGTGCCCCACCCCATCCATTGGGAGCATGTGGCATTGCCATTCTCTGAGTGCCAAGAACTCCAAGCCAAAAGGATTTCTCTTGGCCAGGGGGCAGGAACAAAGGCCACAGCTAAGGCAGAGTTTCTGTAGTGTGGTGGTCATCACGTTCGCCTCACATGTGAAAGGTCCCTGGTTTGAAACCAGGCAGAAACATGGTACTCCACTTTTCTTTATATATATATTTGTAAAATATGGAAGAAGGAACATCTAAAGTAACCATAGTGCACTACCCCAAAGAAAACATAGACTGGATAGCTACCCACAACTTGAGCATTACAACGGAAGCCAGAGAGTTGGAAATCATTTTATAGTCTCACAATAAAAACCAATAGCAAATTACACACCTCATATGTTGTTTGCCGATAATGCTTGGGTATCCTATCTGGCCACAGAGATTTTTTTAGGGTAAGGTAGAATATTACCCAGTTGTGGGATCACATAAGTTATGCCAGAGCACAGTGTACCATCAAATGTACTTTTCAGTTTGACTCCCCTCAAATGACTGTTCCACCCTTTAACTTCTTCAACTCAGACCCCCCTAAAAAACTTTCCTCCACCAGCCTTTACAGTGCTCATTGCTTGGAATAATGGAGGGACAGAGATCACCTTGCACATCCCTGATGGTCTAGTGGTCAGGATTCGGCGCTCTCACCGCCGCGGCCCGGGTTCGATTCCCGGTCAGGGAATTCTTTTACGCAATGGGAAGAGGGTCATTCCAGATTCACTTCTGTTATACCACCAATGCTGAGCCCCTTCCAGGGACTCAGACCCTGAAGCCTCATTTATTTTGGTCCCGCAGTTGTGGTGCCAGTCATGGACTACCTCAGAAAGTGGTGGACTCCCTTTCATTGCAGGTTTTTTTAAGCGAGGTTGGAGGGCCACCTGTAAGGAAGTTGGACTAGGTGATCTTTGGGGATCCTTCCAACTCTACAATTCTGCACAATTGCTATTCTACACATCTCAGGGCATTTCCCTCCTGCTGTCTTTATTTGCAAAAAAAAAAAATCCATCTTAGGGGAAGGGGTGTTTTGTGCAATAGATCCATTTCAACTACAATTACACCCTTTGCCTTTG
This sequence comes from Zootoca vivipara, assembly GCF_965207765.1. Classification (NCBI taxonomy): domain Eukaryota; kingdom Metazoa; phylum Chordata; class Lepidosauria; order Squamata; family Lacertidae; genus Zootoca; species Zootoca vivipara. Next base: position 113,103,531 of record NC_142584.1, on the reverse strand, counting down.
GTATCCTGGCAAATTAGTCCTGCCTATAGCCAAGAGCAGGGCCGGCCCTAAGGCAAGGCTGGGTGGCGTAAGGCGGCAGGGCACCGGGCCGCCAGGGGGGCACTGCGCTGCTCCGCCCGCGCGGCAGCCACACTCAGAAACGGGAGGGGGGGCGCCGGAGGGATAGTTCGCGCCAGGGCACCAGCTATGCTTAAGACGGCCCTGGCCAATAGAAGATGCCATCCTCCTTTTATTTGCCCAAGAAGAGCCAAATGTGGGGGTGCCATCCAGACCAGTTGTTATTTTGTCTGCTAGGCCTAGAACATCATTCTTCCTGGAACTGGTTCCTCCTTGAACTTGAACTAGTTCCTTTTCAAAGTGAACTTTCGCAGCACCGAGCATAACAGGAGGCAGAGAAACAGCTCTGCCCAGGTCTCTGTGGCGCAATCGGTTAGCGCGTCTGGCTGTTAACCAGAAGGTTGGTGGTTCGAGCCCACCCAGGGACGGCTGCAGGAAATCTGCCTGCAATGAGGAGCCTGAGTGGCGAATTGCTAATCTGTTGTGTTCTTCTCACATGGGGGTTCAAGTCCCCCCTTAGTAGCTCTTTTCCCTAGGAGCTCAGCACATTATCCAAGCAGCCAAAAATAGTCACTATGACTGTGAATATAGTGAGAGCTTTAAAATAAGAAAGAGGAACTTGGGATAGTTTTTTTTCTCCCAGATCACTTTATGTCATTATTTCACCCTTTGGCAATAAGCATCCAATACTGCTTTTCCTCATCATAATAACTGCAGTATAAATTAACAAACGTGTGATTTTTACTGCTTTATTGCTGGTGAGGTGGAGAACACGGCTGAAACTGAAAAGCAGAGCAAAGGAACGTTCAAAGGGTGGAGTCTAACTCTAGCCCTTTTAACTCTTCAAGGCTTGCTTGTTGAGTACCCTGCTTCCACTCTACTTGTTGAGTTGTTGAAGGGGACACCAGTTCTGCCACTGACCCTTTAAGCTGCAGAACAATTCCTCCTCCCCCTTTCTCCATTGAAACTGGGAAATTGGTACAGTATAAGGACACATGCCCATCCCATCCTTAGTCTTTCAGTAGTGTTCCAGTACTGTATTAAGATCTCAGACCAAGGATGCTACCACCCAGGTCTCTGTGGCGCAATGGGTTAGCACAGAAGGATGTTAACCAGAAGGATGGTGGTTCAAGCCCACCCAGGGACAGCGGTGGGCAGGATTCCTGGACGAGGTGGCCGAGTGGTGAAGGCGATGGACTGCTAATCCATTGTGCTCTGCATGCGTGGGTTCGAATCCCACCCTCGTCGGCCCCTTTTTTGGATCTTCTTCTTTGGTGATTGCTTGTAGCCGAGTAGGGTCGTCTTCCATGAATATGGTCTTAATGGTGTGTCCATAAGTGACTGTGGGGGCCAATTCTGGATCCACAGTGGGGTGGGGACATAGGTTTCTGGGTGGGAGTTGATCATGCTGAGGATTAGATGGGTTTTTAGAAGATGCCTGCGCTTGAAAAATTTTTATGTGTGTAGATCAGTGCACGCTGACCAACGCACAGTCTTCGCAGTTAGGCTCTATTCCAGGCATAGGCAACCTTCGGCCCTCCAGATGTTTTTGCCTACAATTCCCATGATCCCTAGCTAACAGGACCAGTGGTCAGGGATGATGGTAGTCCAAAACATCTGGAGGGCCGAAGGTTGCCTGTGCCTGCTCTATTCCAATGGCATGAGTATCACGACGACCAGTAGATTCTTATCTGCTGCAGCCTTCATCCGTCTTCATAGCTGTTGTAACATACCGCTTGTTATCATCCGCCTGTTCTGCCATTGAGGACTTTTTGGATCATTCTTTGTCTAGCTCCTCCCCTTTGACCTTACTGCCTTTGGTGACCCTACTGGGAGTACGAGATTCGCGGCGGCTTCACTCACAAGGGTCATAGCTACGTGCAAGCCCACTCACCATGACAAGGTGATGATCCTGCAAGTGAGCCTTTTTGGGATATTCCTCTGTAGCATAAGCCTTTGGTTTACTATACTGCCTTTGCCACCCTGTAGGGTCAGGTGTTGATTTGGCCTACAGAAGGAAAACATGCCCATTGACTAGGAGGCTGGCTGGCTAGTCAAGTGCCATTTCCTTGCAGTTGGTCGATCACATGAAAAGAATAGAGAAGCAGAGATTACCATGCACATCCCTGGTGGTCTAGTGATTAGGATTCACTGCGGCCCAGGTTCAATTCCCAGCCAGGAAATTATTTTACCAAATAGAAGGACTGTTGCAGCTCCAGCTTCTGTTCTATGGCCTGTGTCGAATTATGTCAAAGAACGGAATGAAGCCTGGACTCCAGGTTGTACTTGGGTCCCTAAGGAGAGGGATTGTGGCGGCGATGATTATAGCAATCTTCAAAAATAAATATAAATAAATAAAAATTGGTGCTCTAAGCACATGCTTCTTCTGCCTATTGGTTGATCCAGTACTGTGTGTTGGGGGGGAGGGGAAGAGATGTTATTTCTCCCTTAAAAGAAGTGCCTTCCCTTCTGTTCTGCAACAGGATTCGTTTTCCCAGATCAGTTGCCAAAGGAGGGAGGGCCTGCAGCATCTCCTCCCCGCATTTGCGGGTTGTCCAAGTCAAAAGCAAAAGGTATCTGCTGCTGCACAGCAGCCAATGGCTTTGATCCATCACCCTCTTGGTTATGGGCCCAACACGCTTCCACGACGCCACTTAGCTGGATGGGGTATGCCCCACCCCATCCACCTGGAGCATGTGGCACTGCCATTCTCTGAGTGCCAAGGACTCCAAGCCAAAAAGATCTTTCTTGGTCAGGGGGCAGGAACAAAGGCCACAGCTAAGGCAGAGTTTCTGTAGTGTAGTGGTCATCATGTTCGCCTCACACGCGAAAGGTCCCTGGTTCGAAACTAGGCAGAAACATGGTGCTTCTTTTCTTTTTAAAAAAATATGCCTACTGAATTCTTTTGTAAGGTGTAGAAAGAAATATCTAAAACAAACAGGAACAAGCATAGTGCACTACCCAAAACAAAACACAGACTGGATATCTACCCACTAACCAAGGCTCCCTCAACCTCGGCCCTCCAGATGTTTTGAGACTACAATTCCCAGCATCCCTGACCACTGGTCCTGCTAGCTAGGGATCATGGGAGTTGTAGGCCAAAAACATCTGGAGGGCTGAGGCTGAGGAAGCCTGCACTAACCCTAACATTAACGTAGGGGGTGCAAGAGGCCCTTGTGACATAAGTGCCACTATTATTTATTCTCTCTCAGTCAGGACTCCACTTGCAAACAGTGTGACCTATGTAGTTGGCACCCGCTCTTCCAAGAGAGAGTTCACCTGATAAGCTTTGTGGTTGGAAAGTTCCTGTTGTCTGAACGAAATGGTTCACAAGGGAGAGGGTTGAAACAGAACAACCACATAACCTGCTTTAAGAGGAATTGAGCCCTCAAGTCTCACTAGAGACAAATCACAAAAATCTTCCTCGGATACCCTTGTTCACGCTTGCTGCAGATTTGTAACCAAGTAACCCATGCTGACGGGACACGGTGGCGCTGTGGGTTAAACCACAGAGCCTAGGGCTTGCCGATCAGGTCGGCGGTTCGAATCCCCGCAACAGGGTGAGCTCCCGTTGCTTGCTCCCAGCTCCTGCCAACCTAGCAGTTCGAAAGCACGCCAAAGTGCAAGTAGATACAGTAAATAGGTACCGCTCCAGCGTGAAGGTAAATGGTGTTTCCGTGCGCTGCTCTGGTTCTCCAGAAGCGGCTTTGTCATGCTGGCCACATGACCTGGAAGCTGTACGCCGGCTCCTTCAGCCAATAACGCAAGATGAGCGCCGCAACCCCAGAGTTGGTCACGACTGGACCTAATGGTCAGGGGGGTCCCTTTACCTTTAACCCATGCTGAATGTTAGTCAACCAATCCTATAATCAGGTGCCAGCTAAGCAGGTCACGCTAACTGCAAGCAGGTGCAAACAGCAGGCATCTCCTGCTGGAGGCTAATGCCTCCTTCACCCCACAAAACATAGAATCATAGCATTGCAGAGTTGGAAGGGACTCCAAGGTGGGCAGGCAGGGGGGGAGACTCCTTACAACTCTCAGCCCTGAAAACAAACTAGGAGCTCCCAGAATTCTTTGGGGGAAGCCACGACTGTTTAAATTGGTACCATGGAACTTTAAATGAGTGTGGCCTTGGTTTCCCTTCCCCAGGAAAGCGGATGATTAAATGCGGCTTTCCAGCTTCCTAACAGAGTTGGAACTCTTCACAGCAACTAAAGAAAACCTGCCATTTGTCAGAATGTCTGACTGGCAGATCACCATTTCTTAGGAGTTTGATCCGGTGCTCGTCGCTTGAAAGAATGGAGAGACAGAGATCACCTTGCACATCCCTGATGGTCTAGTGGTCAGGATTCGGCGCTCTCACCGCTGCGGCCCGGGTTCGATTCCCGGTCAGGGAATTCTTTTACGCAATGGGAAGAGGGTCATTCCAGATCCACTTCTGTTATGCCACCAGTGCTGAACCCCTTCCAGGAACTCAGACCCGGAAGCCTCATTTATTTTGGTCCCGCAGTTGTGGTGCCAGTCATGGACTACCTTGGAAGATGATGGTGGACTCTCCTTCCTTGCAAGTTTTTTGAACAGAGGTTGGAGGGCCACCTGTCAGGGGTTCTTTAACAGTACTTCCTGCATTGAAGAGGGTTGGATTAGGGCAGGCATCCCCAAACTGCGGCCCTCCAGATGTTTTGGCCTACAACTCCCATGATCCCTAGCTAACAGGACCAGTGGTCAGGGAAGATGGGAATTGTAGTCCAAAACTTCTGGAGGGCCGAAGTTTGGGGATGCCTGGATTAGGGGATCCTTGGGTTTCCTTCCAACTCTACGATTCTGTGTTTCTATGGACCTTCATCCTTATTTGTTTGTGGAGAGCTTAGATGCCATTGCTGCAAGCAAATTGCAATTCTACACTTCTCAGCGCACTTTCCTCAGGCTGTCCCTTTTTGCAAAAAAAAATCCAGCTTGGGGGAAGGGGCTTTTTGTGTAATAGATCCATTTCAACTATAATTGCTCACCCTGAATTTGGTATCCTGGCAAATTGGCCCTGCCTATAGCCAAGAGAAGGTGCCATCCTCCTCTTTTTTTGCCCAAGAAGAGCCAAATGTGGGGGTGCCATCCAGACCTGACAATTTATCAGTGGTTATTTTGTCTGCTAGGCCTAGAACATCATTCTTCCTGGAACCGTTTCCTCCTTGAACTTGAACTAGTTCCTTTTCAAAATGAACTTTCCCAGCACCGAGCATAACAGGAGGCAGAGAAACAGCTCTGCCCAGGTCTCTGTGGCGCAATCGGTTAGCGCGTCTGGCTGTTAACCAGAAGGTTGGTGGTTCGAGCCCACCCAGGGACGGCTGCAGGAAATTTGCCTGCAATGAGGAGCCTGAGTGGTGAATTGCTAATCTGTTGTGTTCTGCCCACATGAGGGATTCAGCCCACCCTCAGTACATCTAGAAGTTTAACACAATAGCAAAGCAGCCCTTTTGTTGGGGTGTGTGCCTCTCTGAAAGGGAATCCAAGGCCACACTCATTTAAAGAGAAGTAGGTTGGGAGTTTTGTTTTGTTTTATTGGGTTGTTATTTTCGTTTTGATTTCATGTGTATTCACCATTTTATGAGAACCACCCTGAGACCTTAGGGTATAGGGCGGTATAGGTATTAATTAAATAAATAATGATGATAAATAAAAGGCAAAAGGCAGAGGAAGGAATGCACCAGCCACGACTCAAGCCAAGATCAGTAATGAGACCATTCCTGTCATCAGTCTTAACATCTAAAAAGGGATGGCACAAAAGGACAAAGGATTGGGAAATAGGAGGAAGAAAGCAAACTCCATCAAAAGTTCTTAGGGATGAAGTTTTTATAGTAACTAGCTCTAAACTGGCTGATGGGCCACACCCAGCTCATTTCCTTCATCCAGGCAGAACCCACAGTGGGCCCATAACACAGAGCTCAAGAGATTTAAACCAACCAGCCACCCCCTCGCACTCCCCACAGGTGCCAACTCTGCCAGGCTTGGTGCCAGAAGAAGAGGCTTTGGTGTCCTGTTCTCTTATTCGGAGGGGCCCTTTCCCCCCTTCTTTTGTGAGATATACAAAGGAAAAGGAAAAGACAACAACCATGTAGCAGAGGATGGTTTTGCTCCAGCATGGAAAAGCGCTTGCAGTGTCAGATTAGATTGGAGTGTCAGATCAGGATCTGGGAGACCACAGTTCCAATCCCGACTGGGCCATGAAGCTCATTGGTTGACCAGGGCCAGTCCCTGCCTCTCCCGCAACCTACTTCACTTTCAATGAGTGTAAGGTAGTCTTTATGGGAGTATATTGTATTTAATTATGGGGTACCAGAGCCTGTGGGGGGCTAATCAGGATGGAATAGCAGGCTTGTTGGTTTTGAATGTCTGATGTAGAGTTTTTTTCAATTTCGTTGTTCTGTATGGGGCAATGACAATAAAGATTATCTATCTTGGTTTCCCTTCCCTGGCAATAACTCCCCCTGGAAGAGGATGACCAAATGCTGCTTTCCAGCCTCCTAATGGAGTTAGAACTCTTCACAGCAACTTAGGAAAACCTGCCATTTGGTAGGATGTCTGGCTGGCAGAGCACCATTTCTATGCAGTTTGATCCGGTGCTCGTCGCTTGAAAGAAGGGAGGGACAGAGATCACCTTGCACATCCCTGATGGTTTAGTGGTCAGGATTTGGCGCTCTCACCGCCGCGGCCCGGGTTTGATTCCCAGTCAGGGAATTCTTTTACGCAATGGGAAGAGGGTCATTCCAGATTAACGTGTGTTATACCACCAGTGCTGAGCCCCTTCCAGGAACTCAGACCATGAAGCTTCATTTATTTTGGACTCACAATTGTGGTACCAGTCATGGACTAGCTCGGAAGGTGGTGGGCTCTCCTTCGTTGCAGGTTTTTTGAAGCGAGGTGGGAGGGCCAGCTGTCAGGGGTTCTTTAGCTGTGCTTCCTGCATTGAAGAGAGTTGGACAAGGTCAGTGGTGGCCAAACCTGGCCCTCCAGCTGTTTTGGGACTACAATGTCCATCATAGAATCATAGAGTTGGAAGAGACCACAATGGCCATCCAGTCCAACCCCCTGCCAAGCAGGAAACACCATCAAAGCATTCCTGACAGATGGCTGTCAAGCCTCCGCTTAAAGACCTCCAAAGGAGGAGACTCCACCACACACCTTGGTATCAAATTCCACTGTCGGACAGCTCTTACTGTCAGGAAGTTCTTCCTAATGTTTAGGTGGAAGCTTCTTTCTTGTAGCTTGAATCCATTGCTCCATGTCCGCTTCTCTGGAGCAGAAAACCACCTTTCACCCTCTTCTATATGACATCCTTTTATATATTTGAACATGGCTATCATATCACCTCTTAACCTTCTCTTCTCCAGGCTAAATGTACCCAGCTCCCTAAGCCGTTCCTCATAAGGCATTGTTTCCAGGCCTTTGACCATTTTGGTTGCCCTCCTCTGGACACGTTCCAGTTTGTCAGTATCCTTCTTGAACTGTGGTGCCCAGAACTGGACACAGTACTCTAGGTGAGGTCTGACCAGAGCAGAATACAGTGGTACTATTACTTCCCTTGATCTAGATGCTATACTCCTATTGATGCAGCCCAGAATTGCATTGGCTTTTTTAGCTGCTGCATCACACTGCTGACTCATGTCAAGTTTGTGGTCTACCAAGACTCCTAGATCCTTTTCACATGTACTGCTCTCAAGCCAGGTGTCACCCATCCTGTATTTGTGCCTTTCATCCCCCCGCCCCCAAGTGTAGTACTTTACATTTCTCCCTGTTAAAATTCATCTTGTTTGCTTTGGCCCAAAAAAGACACTTTCAACTTTTCACACTTCACCACTTGAATCTTTTATTCTTTGTGTATTTAAAGCATTAATTTAAAAAGAAGATAAACATTAGTAGTGAAGTTTTCAGGTGCAACTGATCCATTTTTAAAAAATTACATTTCAACCGTTACATTAAAAATGGACCACACACAAATCACCAACAACCTCTAATCTCTAAAGTAACTTTGACAGGAAATGCAATTTGCAAAGGATGGAGTTCAATGTTGCGCCATTACAAATGTTTCATCTGCACAAGCATTCCAGCTAGCTGGTTGCAACACCTCCCCCTCCCCCTATGCTCTACTTTGGCGATTCTCCTGAACTGCCGCTTCAGCCAATTTTGGGGGCTTGGGTGGGGCCACCCCCATTACACATGACTTCTGCTGATGGGATTGATTAGGTGAATCTCAACCAGTGTTGGAAAGTATGCAGTGGGTCTCAGAAATGCACCTAAGAAATGGATCCAGAAAACTAGGGAAGATGGGAAATCAGCCACCATATATATTACGACTACTTCTACACCATCTAACAACTGGAGCTTTTATAAACTTGGTCCCCTCTCTCAAATACAGACTGGTCACACATTTCCTTCCCCCATTAATTACTGCAACACATTATTAGCCTCACTGCTTCCTTTCTCAAACCTGCCTACTCCCATCTTCTGCTAATTTAATCTACACTGTCCAATTTTACAACCAACTAATTATTTCCTACTATTCATATCCTCTCTTTTTAATCCACCCCATTAACCTTGGATGTGGGTGTAGGGGGCATTTTCCAAAGACATTTACCATGCAGTGTGTGTTCCCAATGGACAACCTTCCTTGCTGCACAAATAAAAACTGTAATCCAAAGAGCAAATTCTAATGCAGGCACACTGATGGAAGGATAACCCCAGGAGCATGAGTGACGAATACCTACTGTATTTGGGGGAAACAGAGAAAAGCATAATCTTAATACATCCTAAAATATCAAAGAATTTGTCACAGAAGCATGCCAGTGGGTTCTCATCCGTGTAGGTTCTCTAAAGTCTAAGACAGGGATCAGCAAACATTTTCAGCAGGGGGCCAGTCCACTGTCCCTCAGACCTTGTGGGGAGCCGGACTATATTTTGAAAAAAATATGAACGAATTCCTATGCCCCACAAATAACCCAGAGATGCATTTTAAATAAAAGCACACATTCTGCTCATATAAAAACATCAGGCAGGCCCCACAAATAACCCAGAGATGAATTTTAAATAAAAGGACACAGTCTACTCATGTAAAAACATGCTGATTCCCGGACCGTCCGCGGGCCGGATTTAGAAGGCGATTGGGCCACATCCGGCCCCCGGGCCTTAGTTTTTGGACCCCTGGTCTAAGATGATTTGTGTTGATTCTGCATCACACGCATTCCAGATGTTTCTTTCTTATGTGGATTCCTTGATGTCCCCTGCGAAACTCATTTCATATACCATTCATATGGCTTCCTTCCTGTGTGGGTTCTTTCCTGTGTAGCAAGTCTGTTCTCAGAGTGCATGTATTTAAATAATTCCACTCCTGCCTACATTAAATAAGAAACCACTCTATCTAAATCTTTCTTAATTTGTACATTTATTATTTCCTCCCTTTGTTTTTTGAATATTTTGTAACCATTTTGCTGTGCTCTTTCCACTACCCAGGGGTCTCTCTTATGCAATTTCTTTTGATCCATACTAAGATCTTTATTGATGATCATGGGCCATATTAGAGTTGGAATACAACAACTTCTGTGGGAAGCCAGGGTGGGAAAGGTTCCCTTAGGCATTTATATTCTTCTCACATTTCTTGATGCCAAGAAAGCTTTCAATCAAGATTGAAGCTTGTTCCAAACTCCATGCATTTATATAGTTGTTTCTTTGTGTGGGTTCTTTGATGAGTAGTAACACTTCCACTCTGACTGAAGCTTTTCCCACACACTAAGCATTTATATGGTTTCTCTCCTGTATGAGTTCTCTGATGTGAAGTAAGGGTGCTGCTCACACTAAAGCTCTTTCCACATATCATGCATTTATAAGGTTTCTCCCCTGTGTGGGTTCTTTGATGTTTAGTAAGGTTTCCACTATCATGGAAGCATTTCCCACACATTAAGCATTTATATGGTTTCTCCCCTGTGTGAGTTCTTTGATGTGTATTAACGTGTGCACTCTGGCTAAAACATTTTCCACACTCCATGCATTTAAATGGCTTCTCCCCTGTGTGGGTTCTGTGATGTGAACTAAGCTTTTCACTATTAATGAAGCTCTTTCCACACTCCACACATTTATAAGGTTTCTCTCCTGTATGGGTTGTTTGATGTGTTTTAAGGTTTGCACTTTGGCTGAAGCACTTTCCACACTCCATACATTTATATGGTTTCTCCCCAGTGTGGATTCTTTGATGTAGAGTAAGACTACCACTCACACTGAAGCCTTTTCCACATTCCATGCACTTATATGGTTTCTCCATAGTGTGCATTTTTTTATGTTTAGTAAGGCTTCCACTGCCATGGAAGCACTTTCCACACAGTAAGCATTTATATGGTTTGTCTCCTGTGTGAGTTCTTTCATGTGTTTTTAGATTTACGCTCTGGGTGAAGCACTTTCCACACTCCCTACATTTATATGGCTTCTCGCCTGTGTGGGTTCTCTGATGTGTATTTAGGTTTGCACATTGGCTGAAGCACTTTCCACACTCCATACATTTATATGGTTTCTCCCCAGTGTGGATTATTTGATGTGCAATAAGGCTATTGCTCACACAGAAGCCTTTTCCACATTCTATACATTTATAAGGTTTTTCCCCTCTGTGGATCCTTTCATGTGAAGTGAGACTTCCGCTATCACTAAAGCACTTTCCACACTCCGTACATTTATATGGTTTCTCCCCTGTGTGGGTTCTTTGATGTTTAGTAAGGTTACAGCTGACACTGAAGCTCTTTCCACATTCCATACATTGAAATGGTTTCTCTCCTGTGTGGGTTCTTTGATGGATAGTAAGGTTACCACTCACACTGAAGCCCTTTCCACACTGCATGCATTTATAGGGTTTCTCCCCTGTGTGGGTCCTGCGATGATTATTTAGTGTTGATTTGTCTTTGAACATTTTCCCGCACACTGGACACTTTTTCACTCTTTCAGTATCTGGTGGAAATTGAGGGTGGCCTGAACATGGAGAAGCAGAGTATTTCTTCCTACAATTCTTTGACCGCATTCTGTCCTGCCTTTTTGATGTCCTTTGGTTTCCAAATGTATTTTTCCCCACTTCATGCTTGATTGTTTTCAATGAATCCAAAGATGGCTCCTCATGAATCTCATTATCCTTCCCATCACCTGCTTGGGAAGAAGAAAGGAAGGGGGTGGTGGAAATGTTATTCAGTTATTTCCCAGACACTCAGGTTCTGAGGCAATGACCTACAAGATGTTACAGAACAGAATGGAATAAGAATTTTGGTCCAGGAAAAAAATCACTTATCTATAACAGGGTTTCCCAATAATTACTCTGGTTTCTCCCTGCAGAGCTGTTCTGTGTTCCATTTAAAAAAAGAAAAGAACTTAGACATTCATTTGCGTCTTTTTTCCTCTCTCCCAATCCATTTCCCTTTTGCCTTTTCAAACTGCAAATCTGAGGCAGGGACTGACTCACTTCTTTTAGCCAACTGTATGGCCACTCTGAGAGTCTTTATTTTTGCTGAAGAATAGGATAAACAAACTAACTAACTAATGAAGGAGCATGATTACCAGCCAGCAATAAAGACATCTGTTTATATGTGAGTGTGACTGTATATTCCTGGAATACTTGACTTCAGGAATAATTCTGAATTATGTTTTATTCATTTTCTAGCTGTAATCTACAACACCTCACCAGCAACAGGCAACACAGCAGATGAAACTTAGCAATGTTTGGGAAAGGAGATTGCTGGAACCTGCTGCTCTGTTTATCAGGTTCAAACATTTAAAAAATAAATAAATTAAAGTTTTCCATATTAGCACAGTTCTATGATCCTATCTCTTATTCTGCTCTTTTAGATGCAGCAGACATTACGTGTTATTATGCTATGCCAAAAGAGCGATTTAACACTATGGCATGCTCCCACAGGGACATTTTTTGTGACTAGAGCTCACGACACATTCTCATAATTCTGAATGTGTCCAGGGCCCCAAAAAGATTTAGCCACCACTGACCTCAAGAGTCCCTGAATGTTATGCTGATGCCTGGGCTGGTGACTCCTCCCAGAACTGCCCAGTGTGCCAAATGTGGCTTGCACCAGTGAAGAATCACAAAGAGTAGGGCTCGAGTAGCAAGTTGGGAAGTCCCATATTTATAAGTCTGAAAGGGCCTTTGAGTGGAAAGAGCCACTATTACAGGTCAAAAATACTATACAGTATTCTGTAACAGAAACACCACACTGCACTGAGCCTGCATGATCAAGGCATTAGACGATTCATTGTACGCGGGAGCTACTTCTCTCCCTTTCCAAAGAGACAGCTGCCTTCCCTCAAATGTCAACAGTTCTTTTTTGCCATTTGCTTGCAGAAAAAAAGTGCCAGCACTACATTTGTTTCTGGCCTGCAGCATGCTGAAGGGAACCTGAGCAGTGAAGTTCTGCCTTTGTTTCCGAGAGAGAGAGAGAGAGAGAGAGAGAGAGAGAGAGAGAGAGAGAGAGAGAGAGAGAACCAGGTGGATAGTCAATCTCTCATTGATTGGAATTAATTTTGATTGGTTCTCCTGCTTGGAACAAAACACACACTCATAGACTCACTTAAGTGTAATCTTGCTTATTTGAATCCTATCATGCAATAACCATTTTGTTGTTGTTGTTTAGTCGTTTAGTTGTGTCTGACTCTTCGTGACCCCATGGACCATAGCATGCCAGGCTATAACCATTTTAGGGTTATAATAACCATTTTAGGGTTATAATAACCATTTTAGGGTTACTTATTTAAAAATTGTTTAGATTTTACACTCTCCAAGTTTTATTTACATATGATGTACAGTGGTGCCTCGCTTAACGAATGCCCTGCTTAACGAAATTTCCGCTTAACGAAAGGATTTTTCGAGTGGAGGTTGCCTCGCTAGACGAATGCGTTTTACGAAAAATTCGTCTAGCGAATCGCGCTTTGCCATAGGAATGCATTGAAATTCAATTAATGCGTTCCTATGGGCAAAAAAAATCAATAAAAAAATCAATGCATTCCTATGGGATTCGCTAGACAAATTTTTCATTATAAGAAAAGACCCGTGGAACGAATTAAATTCGTCTAGCGAGGCACCACTGTACTTTTGATTTCTCTATCATAACATTGTCTTTTCATAACATGAGCTGCATTCACTCGTCCACTGCTGATACATTTAAAACAAAACTTTATTAAAGGGTTTTAGCCTCTGGGCCACAAGGATATAGAAAGAGCTCTGCTGGATGAGGCCAGTGGCCCATCTAGTCCAGCATCCTGTTCTCACAGTGGTCAACCTGATGCCTGTTGGAAACCTGCAAGCAAATGAGAAGTCTCTCCTCCTGCAGTTTCCAGAAATGGTTTCAAATTTGGAGGCAGAGCATAGCCATCATGGCTACTGGCCACTGATAGTCTTATCCTCCATGAATTTGCTCAATCCTCTTTTAAAGCCATCTAAGTTGGTGGCTATCACTGCCTCCTGAAGGCCCTGTTTGGTCACCACTTGCTTGCTCACTGGTGTGATTTAAGAACTTAATTTTCAATACCATCCAAGGGGGAAAAGACATTCTTACCTACAGAGGCCATGTTTTCATTGTTCTCTGGCATGACTTCCTTGTGAAGAGATCTTTGCCCTGAATTTTGGAGATCTCACCCAGCTTGGTGAAATATACACTGAAAGAAAGAAAGAAAGATTCTCTAATCAGAAATAATATATTCCTGAACTCTATATTTCCATTGAGTTTTTGCATTTCAATATTCTCCACTAAATACCACTTCTTATACATGCTTATTCAGAAATGTTTTAGCTGTCCATTTCAACCAGGGTCCAGTAACCCTCATGATATGATAGATGCACAGATTCTCTGGACTTTGTTTTTGAGCTGTTTACACACCCCATGCTTTAAAGGGGTTTTTTGTCATATACAGTAACATACATCATTAACTTATGGAATTTGCTGTCTTAAGTTGTGCTAGTTGGCACTAGCTTGGATGTCTTTAAAAAGGAGATAAAACCAGGTAACAGTGATGCAGCAGCTAAAAAAGCCAATGCAATTCTGGGCTGCATCAATAGGAGTATAGCATCTAGATCAAGGGAAAAGATTATTGCTTACCCAATCTTTTACATCTCCATTAAATCCAAAATTCACCATTAAACTACAGGTGTTATTCCAATTCTATTAACGATTTTAACAGTTTGCAATGGTTTTTAAGATAAATTATAAATTTTCCCCAGTCTTTATTCCAATTTTGGTCTTTCTGATTCTTCCGGTCATTTTTGCCATTTCGGCATAATCAATCAACTTAATCTGCCATTCTTCTCTGGTTGGGGCATTATCTTCTTTCCATATATTTTCAGGACCCAGGTTATTTCTAGGGTTTTGTTTTGAACGTTTATTTTTTGTTGTAACCTACCCTGGGACCTCAGGGTGAAGGTCGAAGGTATATAATACGGTATTGATATCAACAAGAACAATAATAATTTGCGGTCAGATAAACTAGCGTTCTTAAGGCTGGGGGGGGTGTCATTTCTTTCTCTCTCTCTTTTAAATAGAGCTCTCCCCTCGCCCCAGGACTGAGCCTTTTTTCTCTTTCTGCAGCTCCCCCTCCCCATGTCCTGGGCAGGGAGGGGGTTTGAACCCCAACTGGGTGTTCAGAGGAGACCCACTTTGGTCCATCTCCAAGAGCCAGTGGTGGCGAAGTGGTTAGAGACTGTTGGACTAGGGACTGGGAGGTCATGGCTGGAAGACCCCGCGTGGCCATGAAACTCTCACTGGGCTTGACCTTGGGCTGTCGGCCGTCTTCTCGCAGCCTAACCCACCTCACAAGTTGTGAGGATGAAATGGGGAGTTGGAGGGGGGGGGGAGAACAACCAGGGAAGTCACCTTGAGGAAGGGCAGGGAAGGAGCGGTGCAAATGCAATGAAATAGCAAACTAAATAAACAAACCCACCCGACAGAAGCCCTACATGCAATTCCCAGAGGAAATTGGGGTGAGGGTCTTTCTCTCTCTCTCCTGCCTCTTCCCCTCCCCCCCCGCTTAATTTTTGGATCCTACCCCACTTCCACTGCTGCACCTGAGTACCTGTCAGGGAAAAAGGCGGGGTATTAATAAATAACAACAATTCTATTAATACGTTGTAACAACAACAACGACAACGACGACAACGACAACAACAACAACGACAACGACAACAACAACGACAACAACAACAACGTTGTCCCGCCCTGTACGCGCACCCACCTCGCAGAGCAACCGCTCAGTCTGTCCGCCAGCCTCTCTCTTGTTGGAAGACAAAAAGGAAGCGCCCCCCCGCCGCTATTCCTCCCCCATTAGACCATTTTCCTGTCGCTCTAGGAAACAGAGCTCAGCTCGTTTAACCCTTAGAGAGCAGAGTGGGTGGCAGAAACAAAAAAGGCGCGCTCTTATCCTATTCTCCTGTCAGAGCTACAATTCCCGGAGTTTCCTGACTGTTAAAACCGCTCGGAATTGTGAAGGTTTGCAGAATGCGACGTGGTAGTGGGGGGGGGGGAGCGAGAGCGAGAGCGAGAGCGCGTACTGCCCGGCGCTCCAAAGGTTAAACGAATTGAGTTGAGATTCCTAGAGAGGCAGTAAAAAGGAAAAGAAATTGAAGTGGGCAAGGCAATAGTAAAGCGCGCTCCTTTTTATGTTCCAGGAAAGGGACTGACCTCCTGAGATTCCCTTGGCAAAGAGGTAAAGCCTCAGTGTTGGGTGAAAGATGCTTGGATCCTGTATGCCTCCCTCTGGCAACTGCTGCAGCCCAGCTGGTGTCAAATGCATTGCTCTGCTTTCCTTTGGACCATATCCGAGAGGCTGAGAGGCGGGTCGTGTCCCCTGGGCACCCCAGCAGGACCTCCAGAAACACAGCCCAGGCTTGTGCCGGCCCCCGCCCCGGGGGGCCACTTGGGTGCTGCAAACGCAGCAAAAACAACCTGAGAGGCAGCAGGGAGGGGACACCCCAAATTGCAAGGAAGGGGACAATCCCGCCACAGTTTTGCTCTCTGCCGCAAAGGAAGGTAGGTAATGGGGGTTGATGTGTCCAAATCCAAAGTGGGCCCCAAATATCTGCATTCTTTCCATTGCAAGGGCCTCTTAAATGCTTCACCCCCAATATGAGCTCAGGCCTCACTGAGAGGGAGCTGAGTGATGCAAAGCTGAGCTCAGGGGCTAGGTGGGTGTGTTTGTGTTCTCATGTACTGTCTGCACTTTGGAAAGTCTGGACTTTGAAGTCATCTTATTTTACTTGTTATATTGTATCGTATTGCATTGTTTTAATTAGTGTTTTGTTCCATATAATTTTGGATTATGTGGAATATCTGAGCTTTATCTGAGTGGAGGTGGTAACTGAGTAATTTTGTTGTTCCCTCAAGGGGACAATGACAATAAAGATTATATCATCTTATCTTATCTTATCCTATCATCTTATCTTATCAGTGAGCTAAGGTGGCAAAAAGCAAGCGGACTGGACTAGATGGCTCTCGTGATCCCTTCCAACTCTACGATTCTGTGGGCAATCTCTTCCCCCCCCTCCAAAGCTGTGCATGTTGTTTGGGTACTAACTAAAAAAAAAGGGACTTCCTTCATTTAGCTTTAAAGTGTGTTTCTTTTTCAATTTCCTTTTTTTTTTAAATAAATACTTTATTAAGGTTTAAAATTAAAATACAGTCCACGCATACTCAAAGATCACAATCATACCAAACATAAATTCAAATATACAAAATCATATAAATCATAACGTACAGAATCATACAAAATCATGTAAATTATAATATACAAAATCATATAGATTATATGATAGTAAAGAAAAGAAAGAAGGAAGGGGGGAAGGGTGTATTGGGAAGAGAAGGGGAAAAGAAGAGAGGGGAGGAAAAAGGAGGAGAAAGACAAATGAAAAAAGAAGAAAAGAGAAAGAGAGAAGAGAGAAAGAGGGGAAACATACATTCATCTCATCATTCTCATCCAGAAACAATCCGTAGCGATGTTATCTAAACTCCCACTAAAGACTCCCACTTATCCCTATTCTCAGATTTCTCTAGATATTATTTCCTATTACCGCATTCCCCATTAGATATAATTCAATACACATGTCCAATATCCATTTCATAAGGTATCAGATTAATAACATTAATAACATTTAAATTGTAAAAAAAAAAGTATAATAAGATAATAAATTTCTCCTTTCCCTCATCTCCATATGTTTTATTTTCTTTTGGCTCAATACGGGGTGCTAGAAGTAGACCCAAGACTTTACCATGGGGCACTGTCCCTTCATGTACTCCCCAAATTTGTCCCAATTTTGCTGAAATTTTTTTTAGAGTGTCCTCTAATTGAATTAGTCAGGTTGTCTAAATCCAAATAACTTAATA
This sequence comes from Zootoca vivipara, assembly GCF_965207765.1. NCBI lineage: Eukaryota > Metazoa > Chordata > Lepidosauria > Squamata > Lacertidae > Zootoca > Zootoca vivipara. The sequence goes on along the minus strand of NC_142584.1, from coordinate 113,086,078 downwards.
GTTTCTCCTGCCATTCCAATATGCTGGGTATTTCTTTCTTTTTCCAATAGGATGCGATCAGAGTTCTCGCCGCTGCTGTTGCGTACAAGAACAATGTCTCATCCTGTGGCTTAATTGTACTATCTGTAATACCCAGCAGAAAGGATTCAGGGCTTTTCTTTATGTTATATTTAAGTATTTTTTTGATTTCTTCAAGAACTTGATTCCAAAATTTTTCAATTCCCTCACAGTGCCACCATGTGTGTATGTATGTCCCCGTTTCCCCCCTGCACTTCCAACATAAATTATCTTTGGTCTTGTACATCTTGTGAATTTTGACAGGGGTTAAGTGCCACCTATAGAACATTTTGACCATGTTCTCTCTGACTCCCTCTGAGGCTGTAAATTTCCATGTTGTTTTCCATAAACGTTCCCATTGATCAACATGTATACTTTTCCCTATGTCAATAGCCCATTTTGTCATCACCTCCTTGCCCATTTCATCTTTGGTTTCCCATTCTAACAGCACATTATACATCTTTGAAATGATTTTGATTTCCGGTTGTATTAAATTCTTTTCCAATAAAGAGGGTTCTTCCAGAAAGCCTAATTGTTTCTTTTTCAGTTTCCACCTTGATATCATTTGCGCAATGTAAAAACCAGAGGCAACTTAACCAGAGCGCTTAGTGCTTATTTCGATACAGTGAGTTTATTACAGTCATAGACCAGCATTTAACCCTGTAAGCTCTATAGTATTAGTAATAATAATAATAATAATAATAATAATAATAATAATAAATCAAGCTGCAAGGGGTCAACTGGATACCTTTCCTTTGTTTTGGAATTTTTTGTTATTATTTTTAAATATAAGAATAATTTATTATTTATTATTTATATATTTACTATTTCAAAATATAAAAATAATGAATATTCTAACGCATACCACAATACAGGAACTGCTGCTGCCAAACATTCATTGTGAAAAGTAAGTCCTGTGATGGTTCTGCTGTGTTTCACAGTGCACAGCTGCTGCAGATGTGGCTTTTTGAGCTTTGGCTTGTGCAAAGTGACTGAGAGGTTTTGAGCAGTGTCATTCTGGATGGGTTGTGAGCCTGCCATCCACCACAATAGATCACAAGTATATATATATATATTATTTTTGCTTCTTCGGTCATACTTAAACCAGTTGTAAAATGTATCCTTGTGAGAGGCACCATGGATACGCTCAACGAATCCTAGGAACGGTAGTCTCTCCCTTCCCACCGAATTTAACAAACTACTATCCCCAAGGTACCTTTGGGAAAGCCATGTGCTTTGAACGTGTTTTAGATGTATGGTGTGGAGGTGACATAGGCATGTGGCTTTGTTGTGAAACTCTGTCTGAAAGGATTTGCCTCTTTCATTTTTCTAGCACTGCCAGATATTAAGATGAACCAGCAGAGAAGGGTGTGTGATCTTCAGGGCCTTGACTCTTGCACAATTAAAATAATAATATTTGTTTGGAGGCTTATTGTTATTGCTTGTTATTATGGTATGCATTTCTGTGCTTTTATATAGTAAACCACCCTTTGATCAAGGGTAGTATAGAAATGTAAGAAATATTAATAATCAAATAAAAACGAGACACAAGTCTCTTCAGTTATTGCACCCCTTTCATTCTTTGCTGGGAAACGTAGTAAGATTTTTTTTTAATGTACATGGGCATTTATTTCTTAATAGATAATTTTCTTTATTTTTTCAGGGGCTGGAATCCTTTGAGGAGGCAGCTGTGTATTTCACCAAAGTGGAGTGAGATCTCCTCGATCCAGGCTAAAAAGATATCCAAGAAAGCCATGCCAGAGAATTGTGGGAATATGGCCTCTCTGGGTAAGGACTCCTTTTCCTTGGTTGATACATGTTTATTGATGTATTTTATATATTTATTATATTTCTATCCCACCTTTCCTCCAAGGAGCTCAGGGTGGTGTACATAGCTCTCCTCTTCCATATTTTATCCTCACAGCAACCCTGTGATATACCGTGTTTCGCACATTTTAAGACACCGTCTTATATTAATTTTACTCAAGAAAATAAGCCTATGGCTTATTTTCGGGGGGTGTCTAAAAATGTTTATTACCATAAGTACCGCATGGTTCTGGGCACCTGCCGCCTCCTGCTGCATTGCTGCTGCTGGCTCCCGGAGGCTCGGGGCGCTCTGCGCGGCGCTGTTGGGCACCTCCGGGAGGAGGAGGAGGCGGCCTGCCAGGTCGGCGCCCAGCAACCCCGAGCCACGTGGCGTTTTCAACCGTAAGCAACAAAGCAAGGCGCAAGGGTAACTGAAAGGAAACACATTTTTAAAATGGCAAAGGGGGCAAGCCGCTTGTGCACTCGGCGGTGGCAGCGAAGCCCAGAAGCCTATTTGACTATGAGGAGCGGGAGAGGAAGCGGCGGGAGCGATAACAAAACCCCACTTCTCGCCCCTTTTTCTCAACTCGCCTGAGAGAACCAAGAGAAAAGCACGGTGTTTGTTGTTAGTTGCCTTGGCAACCCGAAACGGGACGGCAAGTGGGGAGGGACACAAGAGCGAACCGTTAGTGGATCTGTCGGCCGATCGCTCTTGCGCTCGCGGCATGGCCAGAGAAGGAGGTGGTGGCGAGACCAAGCCTTTTGGCCGAAGCAGGGAGCCAGCGCTCCTGTTGTTTCTAGTCAGGGCCCATTGACTTGGGACTCTGCGGGGCGGAGCGGGAGCCGGCAGCCGCCTCAGGGGCTCGCGGTGTGGGAATGTTCAGGAATGTGGATGAGGAGATATTGTTTAATATATCCTATCCCCGCTTGCGCTAGCAAGCACAAAACTTTAGCAGAGTAAAACATTCCCCTTTTGCAAAATACACAGCAGAAGAACGTTTGCGCAGGCTTGATTTAAGCCACTAAAATAAAGTGTATTTTCCTGGTATTTCCCCTTTTTCCCTCTTAAAAGAAAAGACACAACACAATGCTCTTAAAAGTATAAAAGATGTTTACTTACAAGCATCTCGAGGTACAGCACACTCAAGAGGTAGACTTGCTTAGTTAAAAGGTAATATATACATTGTGAAGTTCACTTATAAGAAGTGAGACTCCATCTCATCTCTCTCTCTAGGCTGGAGGCCTTGAGGGAGAGACTCACTAAGATGTGTGTAGTCCAAGAGGTCTGGTCCAAGAGAGGGAAAATGGCTGTTTCCTTCAGGATTTATCTGCCACTTCCTCAACTCATTTGCATGTGAAGGAAGAGGAAACTACGCTTAGTCATATCCTCCTCCTCAGTCCTCCAAGTGGACTATCTAGGGATTGTTGTGACTTGACTGCACTTAACCCTTTGCATCCCACAAACCCCTTCTCAGGCAATTCACAACATACACAAAAACATACATAAATAACTTTAATCAACCACCCAAGAGTCCCAGCTTGCCACGAAGATCCTGGAACTTCTCTCTTGGCAGGGGCTTTGTTAGGACATCTGCAGTCATCTGGTCAGTGTTGCAGTAACACATTTCAACAAGTCCATCCTCGATCACCTGGCGTATGTAGTGGTACCTGACCCCAATGTGTTTGGTGCGTGCAAGGAACTTTTCACTTTGTGTCAGCTTCATACTGCTCTGATTGTCCTCCATCAAGCTGACAGGTCCCGTTCTTGGCACGCCAAAGTCCTTCAGGAGCTGATCCAGCCAGGGGATCTCTCTGCAAGCTTCCGAAGCCGCAATGTACTCAGATTCTGTGGACGATAAAGCTACACATTTCTGTTTATAGCTGCCCCATGCAATAGCTCCGTCCCCATACATAAAAACATAGCCACTTGTGGATTTATAATCCTTATTGTCCCCAGCCCAATCCGCATCAGTGTACCCAAGCAGTTTAGGGTCTCTGACAGCTGGCAGTTTTAATTTACAGTCCATGGTTCCCTTTAGATAACGAACAACCCTCTTAACTCCAGCCCAATCATGCTCAGTGGGACAACTTACTTTCCTACTTAGGATCCCCACTGCACTTGCCAGGTCAGGTCTGCATGTGGTAACCAAATACAAAAGTTTGCCGACCGCTGACCTGTATTGCGTGTTGTTTGGCAGCAACTTCGAACCTTGTTGATTCTTCAAGAAGTCTGTGGCCATCGGTGTCGCAACTGGGTGTGCGTCCTGCATCTGCATGCTTTCAATCAGTTCAGTTATCTTTTGCCTTTGGCTGAGTAAGAACGATCCATCCTCTTCTCTCTCAACTTGAATTCCCAAGTAGTATTTCACTTTTCCAAGTTCCTTGACCTCTACTTCCCTGTTGAGGTGTTTGACTATGTCTTTATAGTCTTTCTCATTTGACGTAGAAATTAAAAGGTCGTCAACAAAGGCTAAAATGTACGAAAACTGTCCATTCCTTTGTTTGGTGTACAAGCACTTATCAGCAGTCCCTTGCTTGTACCCAAGCTGCACCAGCATCTCATGGAGTTTCTGGTTCCAAGCCCTCGCTGCTTGCTTCAAACCATAAAGTCCTTTCTGCAGCTTGCACACTAGATGTGCCTCATTTGGTTTAATGAAACCTTTGGGCTGCTTCATATAAATCTGCTCAGAAATTTCGCCGTGAAGAAAGGCTGTCGCAATGTCAATATGGTAAACTGACATTTGCTTAGATGCTGCAATACTTAAAAGTAGTCTGACACTGCTGTATCGAACTGTCGGTGCAAACACTTGATCGTAATCCTCTCCATACTTCTGGGAAAAACCTTGTGCCACAAGCCTAGCTTTGTAGCGTTGCACCTCCCCTTCTGAACCCTTTTTAACCTTGAACACCCATTTACTTCCAATTGCTTCCTTACCAGGAGGTAGTTCTGTGAGTGTCCAGGTCCTGTTCCGATGAAGTGCATCTATCTCCTCCTGAGCAGCTTTCCTCCAGAGACTGGCTTCATCTGGTGGCATCCTCTCTATCTCTTCCCATTTGGAAGGTTCCTGTGGAGACGCCGACCTTGTAAGGTAGGACAGCCGTAATGGTGGAACACCTCTGTTGGTTCTGGATGAGCGTCTGACCTCTGGTCTTTCGACCGCATCAGCTTCCTCATCCTCCTCCAGCAGTGGCATATCCCCATACAGCTGCTCGTCATCATCTTCGTCTCTGGTGCTGCCAGGGGCCTGGACCTCCACGTCTTCTCGGGTGTCACCTATAGGGGGTGCTACGACACTAGAAGTTGGATTAGTACTTTGTATTGGTTCAAAAGGAAAAATCACAAATTCCTCATCCTGTGGCTCCTTGGAACAATCAATGGCAGTGTCCTTTGTATCAACTTTGCCTTGCTCATCGAAGTAAATTACATGCTGCGAACTTGTCTTGCCAGTTTGCGGATCCAAGACTCTATATCCTTTTCCTCCAGAAGCGTACCCAACTAGGATCCCTGCCTTCGCTCTGGAATCAAGTTTGTGTCTGTGCTCCTTGGGCACATGATAGTAGCACAAACTTCCAAATACACGTATATGTGACAAATTTGGGGCTTTTCCATGCCAAAGTTCAAATGGTGTGCGCTCTGCGCCTTTTGTGGGCAGTCTGTTCTGAAGATAGACTGAGCAACGAGCCGCTTCACCCCACAGCCTGTGTGACAAGTTAGCTTCCTTTAGCATGCACCTTGTCATTTCCAAAATGGATCTAAATTTCCTCTCTGCAATTGAGTTTTGTTGGGGTGTGTAGGCAACTGTGGTCACGTGTGATATGCCTTCTCTAGCCATGACGGCCTGCATCTCATGTGAACAAAATTCCCCACCATTATCGGACATTAAAATGGAAGGGGCTCGCTGGAACTTGTTCTTGACCATGTTAAGATAGTCCCTGAACAATTCCACTGTCTCACTCTTCTCCTTGATAAAGTAGGCTACGCAGAATCTCGAGAAATCGTCCAAAAATATCAAAATATATTTATTACCTCCTAGAGAAGACACATTCATTGGTCCACATAGATCTGTATGGACAATGTCCAATACTTTAGTGCTTCTCTTCTCTGCACAACGTGGGAAAGAAGGTTTAGTTGCTTTCTCACTAACACAAGTTATACATTTTGATGTTGGTGTATTTGTGTTGCTTTGCTTTACCTGCAGACCTCTCACAAGATCACCTTTCTGTAGTTCCAGAATAACGTTGGTGTCTCTGTGTCCAAGTCTCTTGTGCCAGAGTTCCAGACTTCCTTCGTCCTTTTGACTTGGTTGCGCCACCTTTGCAGACTGGTTCTGCTGGTTCTCTGAAACATTAAGCTCATATACACCATCCTTTAGTGTGCCTTGAACATAAACTTCATCATGCTTAGTCACAATACATTGTCCTTTTTCAAATGTAATTTTAAAACCTTTCCTGTCCAAACTGGACACGCTGAGTAAGTTGCAATTAAGCTTTGGTGCAAACTTAACTTCAGTTATCTTAGTATTAATTATTTCATGATCTACGTTGAATTTCAAATTCACAGTTCCTGAACCAATTGCCTTTACAATGTTGCCATCAGCAATCTCAATTTCAGAGGTTTCATCCCCATTAATCTCATTAAAATACTCCTTTTCATAACAGAAATGAGAACTCGCTCCACTGTCAAGAATCCACTTATTGCGCTTATTTTCACAATCCTGGACAGCTAAACTCCTCTCCTGCATCAACATGGTTTGCTCATGACTCCCCTTCTTAACACCTTGTGGTTTTGAGGGGTGGGATTCAACTTTATCCCCATTTTGACTCTTGCAGTTCCTTGCTATGTGGTTTTTCCCATTGCATTTAAAACAAATTATTTCTCTAGATGTCTGTCTGGACTTTCCAAAATGCTTGGATGCATAGCTGCTATCCTTCCTCCTTGGATTCCTTTCTTGAGAATCAAGGCTATCTCTGCATTCCTCTCTTAAATGGTTGATAAGCTCATTAAAAGTTAAATCCTTTGTGTGATCCATTATACTTTTAAATGGAGCAAACGTAGGTCCCAATGATGCAAGCATAAACGTTACTTTAGTCACATCATCAAAGGCTCTGGGAGTAAGGGCAATTCTTTGAACAATCTCAGAAAAATTCTTAAAATGCTCTGTAAACTCTTCTCTAGAATTCATCTTCAACTTGAGTAACTTATCCAACAAGTATCTATAGGAACTCTCTGTAGATTGTGCATAAATGCGTTCAATGTCCTCTAGGATCTTAGATGCATCATCTTCAAAATTTATCATTGATAGATGCTCATTCCTCAAACTGCTCAAAATTATGTGCTTGGCTTCATCATTTTTAATACTCCAAGCTTCTATCTTAGCTAAAGCTTCTGCATCGGTTCCTGTAGGCTTTTCTTCCTTAATGGCCTGCAGAACACGCCTAGCAGCAAGATAAACTAAAACGCGCTGCTTCCACTGCACAAAATTATTGTCATCCAGCAGCATAAAACTTGGTCTTGCCTCACTATCAAAACTGGAGCTTGCCATCTTAAAACTTCAAAAATTTCCAAAATTCAAAAATCTTTCAAAAATCAAATTCAAAATCTCAAAAATATCTTCACTACCTCTGAGCTTTCTCAGTGCTGTAAACTCTGAGGGAGGGGAGGGGTAGTTAATCCCCCAAGCACACTGCAGAACAAAGAGACCATGTGCTCAACCAGGAAATCCTAACTGGAAAAATCCTACAGAGTTCAAAATCACAATCCAAATCAATCCTTCAAAAATACACAAAATACGCAACTCTGGGCCGCAATAACCCTTTGTGGGAATGTTCAGGAATGTGGATGAGGAGATATTGTTTAATATATCCTATCCCCGCTTGCGCTAGCAAGCACAAAACTTTAGCAGAGTAAAACATTCCCCTTTTGCAAAATACACAGCAGAAGAACGTTTGCGCAGGCTTGATTTAAGCCACTAAAATAAAGTGTATTTTCCTGGTATTTCCCCTTTTTCCCTCTTAAAAGAAAAGACACAACACAATGCTCTTAAAAGTATAAAAGATGTTTACTTACAAGCATCTCGAGGTACAGCACACTCAAGAGGTAGACTTGCTTAGTTAAAAGGTAATATATACATTGTGAAGTTCACTTATAAGAAGTGAGACTCCATCTCATCTCTCTCTCTAGGCTGGAGGCCTTGAGGGAGAGACTCACTAAGATGTGTGTAGTCCAAGAGGTCTGGTCCAAGAGAGGGAAAATGGCTGTTTCCTTCAGGATTTATCTGCCACTTCCTCAACTCATTTGCATGTGAAGGAAGAGGAAACTACGCTTAGTCATATCCTCCTCCTCAGTCCTCCAAGTGGACTATCTAGGGATTGTTGTGACTTGACTGCACTTAACCCTTTGCATCCCACACGCGGAGCGCCCTGAGCCTCCAGGAGCAACGCTCGGGGCGCTCTGTGCAGCGCTGCTGGGCGCCGACCTGACAGGCTGCTTCCTCCTCCTGCTGCCGCCGCCGGCGTTATTGCCGTACTGAATCCACGAAAACCGAAGCGGCTGGGGTCAGGAGCACCCGAGCCAGCGGCCTCGTCTCTTCCTGGCCCTGCCAAGGAGGCCTGCCGCCCCGCCGCCCGGAGCTGCTGGGCGCTCCATCCGCGCTGCTGAGTGCTCTGCGCTGCAGCAGCCGGTTCCGGGTGAAATCACTTCAAACGGCGTTTTTAAACGCCATTTTCCCTCCTCAGCGCTGAAGTACCTCCTAGGCGCGCGCTACAGCTGAGCCAGGAACAGCTGATTCCCGTGCTTCAGCTGATCTGCACCTCCCCGCTCTGCTTCCTTGCTTCGCCGGTGCCTGGGTGCTCCGTGCTGCAGCAGCCGGTTCCAGGCCCCGAGCTGGCAGGCATGTCTTATTTTCAGGGTATGTCTTACATTTCTCAAATGCTTAAAATTGCTGCCCTGGCTTACTTTATGACTACGTCTTAAAAAGGGGGAAACACGGTAGGTCATGCTTAGAGGCAGTGACTGGCCCAAGTTCACTTAGTGTTGGTCCTTTTTGTGATATTTCTCAAGGCCCTGTAGGGATGCCAGTGTGGAAATGGGAGGCTGGGCCATGTGTTCTGGACATGCCTTCCCTGCTACACTGTGTTAGACCTGACCTTGGCTGTTGCCATACACACACACTTCCATTGAGGGAGAAGTGATGCTTGCAATGTTAGTCATGGATGTGAGTGTAATGCTATATCCTCCTGCTGCAGGCTTTTTCTCCCAAACAGTAGATGAGGTGGTAAACCTCAGGCTCTTGGTAGGAACTAAGTGGAATTTAATCCTCCCTTTCACACACCCGTTGCAAAAAGAAAATATCATTGCATGTAGAAAGCTAGCTGTCAGGGAGCAAGTCTTACCAAGCTGTGTCCCTGACATGCTGGTTTTGTGTGTGTTTTGTTTTATTTTCATTTTTTTATGCCTTCCGTAACTTGGGCACTTGTCCTGCAGCCTGAAATCACACACTAAAATCACATACTGCCCAGGCCTCTTGTGGCAACAAATTCCATAGTTAAATTATGTGTCATGTGAAGAAGAATTTTCTCTTTCTCATCCTGAATCTTCCAACATTCAGCTTCCTGGGCTGACCCAGAGTTATAGTATTATGATAAGGGGAGAGAATCTCTCTTAATCTCTCTCTCCATCATGCATTATGCTATTTGCATCATATACCTGCTTTACTTGCCATTTTTCTTGCCGATAAAGCTTGGTTCATTGTCACATTTCCTCTCAGGAAAGTTGTGCCACCCTCTTGGTCACTTTCAAGGTCCTTTATAAATATACAGAGTGCATATATTGCTGGGGTTCTCATACACACAAACACCCTTATTATATTAAGTTGCAGAAATTGAGATCAAAGTTGTATCGCAGAAGGAAGAAAAAACTCTCATCCATTTCTACACCTACTGAAATCAAGTAGGAAATGGACCAAAATGAACTCAGGTTATTTTCTGAGACAGTAGCATATTCAAAAGGTGATACAGGTTTCAGGAAGGGGAGATTTTGGAGTTGTTTTTAAAAATAGTAACTGGTAATTGTGCTTGTTGAAATCCTTGGCTACTGTTTTAATCTCTTTATGGGATTTCCACCCCAAGCAGGTGATGAGCAAGACAGCGTGAATTATAGAAACCCATCAGTGGTATCACTAGAAACAACCCAAGCTGAAGCCAGAACAGAGACATTTGGAAATCAACAGGAACAAAAGAGGCTCAAGGGAAACCATTCAAAGAATGTGAAGATGCCCAGTGCTTCTCAGGATGCTGGCATCCACAAACCTCTGGCCGCACAAGATCAGAAAGGAAAGAGAAGCAAAAATATTCTAGTGGAGGAGAAAATATTAAAAAATGAACCAATATTAAATGGACACTGCAGAAACCAAACAGGAGAGAAACCGTATAGATGTATGGAATGTGGGAAAAGCTTCAGCGTGAGCAGTAGCCTTGCTACACATCAAAGAACCCACACAGGTGAGAAACCATATACATGCCTGGAGTGTGGGAAAAGTTTCATTGACAGTGGAAGTCTTTGTGCACATGCAAGAACCCACACAGGAGAGAAACCATATAAATGCTTGGAATGTGGAAAATGCTTCAGTGTAAGTGGAAGTCTGGCTTCACATCAAAGGACCCATACAGGGGAGAAACCATATACATGCCTGGAATGTGGAAAAAGCTTCAGTGTGAGCGGTAGCCTTGCTTCACATCAAAGAATTCACACCGGGGAGAAGCCCTATAAATGTATGGAGTGTGGAAAGAGCTTCACTGTAAACAGTAGCCTTACTTTACATTTAAGGACCCACACAGGGGAGAAACCATACGTATGCATGGAGTGCGGGAAAAGCTTTAACAAAAGTGGAAACCTTAATACACACCGACAAATTCACATGGGTGAAAAGCCATATAAATGTTTAGAATGTGGAAAGACCTTCAGTCAACATCAACACCTCACTTCACACAAAAGAACCCACACAGGGGAAAAACCATATAAATGTATGGAGTGTGGAATGAGCTTCAGCGATGGTGGAAGTCTTACTGCTCACAAAAGAACCCACACAGGAGAGAAACCATATAAATGCTCGGTATGTGAAAAGACTTTCAGTCAGTGCGGAAACCTTACGGCACATCAGAGAATCCACACAGGAGAGAAACCATATCAATGTATGGAATGTGGGAAAAGTTTCAGTGTGAGTGGGAGCCTTTCTGCACATCAAAGAACCCACACAGGAGAGCAACCCTATAAATGTGTGGAGTGTGGAAAGAGCTACAGCGTGAGCAGTAGTCTTACTTTACATCAAAGAACTCACACAGGCGAGAAACCCTATAAATGCAAGGAGTGTGGGAAGAGGTTTAGCAAAAGCAGAAACCTTAAAATACATCAGAAAACCCACACAATGAAGAAACCTGCCTGAGGTCTGTTCCTCAGACTTTCAGACTAAACAAGCTAGGCCTTAGCAATTGTGAGGGCATAGCTGGTACAGAAGCAGGATTCACAACACATACATACTGATGTGCAGGTAGAAGGGGCACCAAAGGCAACCAAGGCCTGAAAATAACTAGGACTGCCCAAAGAAGACCAGTGATAAGCTGTTATCGCAACAAAGGCCCAGGAATTTTTGCTCCTAATGAGCCCTCCTGGTTACTTGCTAGGTGGCAGGGAGCAGGAGTATCAATCATTGCTGAGGCCCACCAAAAAGGCCTGGAGGGCCACATGCTCTAGGTGATTCAGCTAGATAAGACATGCAACTAGATTATTCCCACTGGGTTTTTTGCCTTATTAGCTCCATGAAGAAAGGTTAGAATCTACAAGAGAAAACCTGGTGAAACAAGTCAAGTCAGTTCCTTTGTTAAAATAATTGCCCTGGCAGGTCTCATCAGCATCTTGAAGAGTTAGGTAGGAAGATATGTGTTGCCGAAGTGACAACTGAAGATGCTTCCAGGAAGGGATAAGCACTTCCCCACCCACTCACCTGATTGCATGCCGAGTCATCCTCAGGGGAGTTTGTTTTTGGTGTGAGATGCTGGAAGCTAGAGACTGACCCTGGAAACCTAATGGGAAGGCAAGATCTGAGTGTTTATGCTGTGAGCCCCTGCATCCTTTCTTAAGGCTGTATATAAATAAAACCATATATCCTAAATATATGTGCAAATAAAACCATATATCCTAAAGATAACCACCGACTTTATTCCAAGGAATCAAAATGATGGGTAAGCATTGGAATGTCTGGATTCTCTTGTAGCTCAGAGATTTGGGGGTGGAGGGCAACAACAAAAATTCTGTTTAGTTTTACAACATTTCATTTCATTCATTATATGTGGAGAACAAAAGCTGCTGTTCTTTATTATAAAAGAATAAATGAAAGGTTGCAAAAACACACAGAAAACAACATTGTGAAGAGAGGGAAACATTACTTAGAGAAACATTTGCCTAATGGCAAAATTCAATGCATTTCTGAGTAATTTTATGCCAGAGGTTATTTTTGTTTCCCGAAGGAAAACAGTAAGTGGTAACAGGTAGGTAGCTGTGTTGGTCTGGGTCGAAGTAAAATAAAAAAATTCCTTCAGTAGCACCTTAAAGACCAACTAAGTTTTTATTTTGGTATGAGCTTTCGTGTGCATGCACACTTCTTCAGATACGAAGAAGTAAGTAAGTGGTAACTGGCAGAAATTTGGGGTCATTGCACAGGTGAGAGTTTGTGAGAATGTCATAGAACAGGCACCCCCCAACTGCAGCCCTCCAGATTTTTCGGCCTACAACTCCCATGATCCCTAGCCAAGAGGACCAGTGGTGAGGGATGATGGGAATTGTAGTCCAAAACATCTGGAGGGCCGAAGTTTGGGGACTACCTTCAGACACAGTCAGGCCAATTGAGTTTTTGACATACCCCTCCCTCTTCAGCCAACAAATGATCAAGGGCTTCCAACTGTTTTCCAATATTGCCCCTCTCATCTGGGCCAATTGTGTGGCTATGAGATCATCTCATCAACACAAAGAAGCCTTTCTCTTCTGACCTTTCATATTTGTCAGAGTTGAAAATCCCTGTTCACAACAATATGTGATTTTCCTCATAGAATCAACAGTTGGAAGAACCTCAAGGGTCATCTAGCCCAACCCCCTGCAATGCAGGAATCTCAGCTAAAGCATCCATGACAGATGGCCATCCAACCATCTTAAAAACCTCCACCTCTCGTGGGAGACCATTCCACTGTTGGACAGCTCTTACTGTCAGAAAGTTTTTTCTGATGTTTAGTCGGAATGTCCGGGCCGATGCTAGGGTTTTTTGTGCCCTAGGCGAGATCACCTTCTGTCCCCCCCCCCAAAAAAAACATATTTCAAACACAGATATATTATAGGAAGAATGAAAAGCAGAATTTGAAATTGTTAATTTATGTTTTAAAAATTGTGAAAACAAGTCATTAAACAATTTCTGATTATTTTGTCAAACAGAACACAGTTTTAGCACAGAAATCACTTTGAAAATGTTAAATGTAATGCTGAATTTTAAGTCTCTTTAATGTTTCAATTTCAAGCAAGTCAAAATCTTATTTTACGTGCCTTTTCCTTTGCAAATTTTGTTAACAGTTCCTTCAGGTCAAGTGCTTATGCTTCAGCATGTTCGATTGATATAGTTGCCAAACCAACTACTCTCTTTTGGAGCATAGTTGAGCGTGTGTTTTTATAAGTTTGAGTTTTGAAAAACTGCGTTCACCACTTGCCACTGACACTGGAAGTGTGAGAAGGATCCTAAGAGAAACAAAAACATTAGGCACACTATTCATTTGTTCAGTATGACAAACATCAGGTGCAGAGTCCAAAATAATTATCAATTGTTTTTCCTTTCTGGAAGCGCAATTCAAGTTCTCTCCACGCCTGGTAATTGTATAGATGGAGAGGACTCCTCTCATGTGCCGACAGAATTGCTCCAATGTTCTTCCAGTTTTTTGAACCTGGGTCTTTTAAAGCTGTTGCTCCACCATCTCTTTTGCTGAACAGCCTACAGCAAAAGCAAAAAACCACATCTTTTGAGGTAGAATATATCAGCCAACGACGGCACATTTCTTGCCAGTTTCCTCTTATAATAGACAGGAGATAATTTTCTTTTTTGGGAGTCTTTTGGAAATTCATATGATACAATTTGTTGTGGGCCATGCTGAGCAATAAGCTGTCGCAAATTTTCACTGCAATTGTTAGGCCAGTTAGCAGGGTCACTGTAATCCAAGCCAGGCACAATACCAACGTGTTTTGTAGTAATTGCAGTACTCTCTGTTTCCTCAAAATCCTCGGTTTCCTCTGTGTGTTCCACTGGAATATCTCCAGACTGCGAGACTTTGTCCTCAGAAGTAATACCACTTGTAGTAAGACCAATACTACTTGTACTAGGAGCTTCCTCAGTGGTAGTTTCACCAATGGTACTGTCATCTTTTCCTTCTGTACTTGTTTTACAAAGGTATTTCCGGAAGATCACCGCTTGCTTGGCGTCTTCCTTGGCTCTTTCTGCCCTTCGTTTGCGGAACTGAGCTCCAGATGGTTTTTTCCTGCCAGCCATTTAAAAAACCTTTAAAGAGCTGGAAATGGGAGGAAACAGTGCAGTGCAGTGAGCACATCCCATGCAATTTTGAAAGTGGACCCCTAGCTCAGCTTCTCTTCCCCATAGTAGTGATGGAGGGAAGGGTCCACATAGATGCTTCCCGCAGCCTGTCCCAACCTACAAACTTGCAAAAGCATTCCTTACTTCTCCCTGTCACAACCTGGCCTCCTGGAACTGTCTTGAGTCGTGATGTCTCCCAGATGTGTTGGCAGAAACGACCCACCGGTTCCAAGAAATCCTCCTCCAAATCATCTTCCAGATGCTCTAGCTGATGCAAATTCTTGTTAGCTGGACGGTCAAACGTGAAACATTTCCGTGACGGAAAGAATTTGCGGATACATGACTTGGGCACGTTTAACTTCTGGATTTGCTCAGTGTCACCTAGGGAAGAAGTGTGAACACACAAGACGATTTGTTAATATTGACAAATTAAACAGAAAACGTACCATTCATCTCCCCAGTGGGGAAAACTTATTTTGTTGGTCTGACGTAGTCGAAACAAAATAAAAAAATTCCTTCTAGCAGCACCTTAGAGACCAACTAAGTTGTCATTGGTATGAGCTTTTGTGTGATTGCACACTTCTTCAGATACGAAGTGCGCATCTGAAGAATTGGTATGCACACGAAAGCTCAAACCAATGACAACTTAGTTGGTCTCCAAGGTGCTGCTGGAAGGAATTTTTATATTTTGTTTAAGACCAATGCATAGTATGATCTAATCTCTATGCGGTTCTAACTACAGAACTAAAAAATGACAATGTGTAAATTTCCAGGGTGGAGATTCACACCATCTACCTACGCATGCAATTAAGCAAACAGGGATTGACCAATATTCACAGCACTTCAGTCAGGATAAATTATCAAGCCCCTGATTTCTACCCCCCCTCCCAAAAGATCTACAGCTCCCTTTAACTAGCAATGTGGAATAGTACTCCTTGCAGACTGGGTATCTAGTTCACAATCCCTCTGACCAGCACTGTGTGTGGGGGGAGCACTAAGCTCTCTGGTAATGTACAGAAAGACCTCTTAAACAGCTCTGCATACCTTACTTTCTGAATAGCCTTGCGGAGAGACGCCTATGGCCACCCCATTTCCACGCACTGGATCCATAAACCGTTTTCTTACCCCCTTGCACTTTTATTCTCCTGCCCTGCCCCCTAAGGCCCATGGCGACTGCCTAGGCAGCCCAGAAGACACAAACACAAACTCTGTCCTTCCCCCCCCCCCAACCTCAAAGCCTAAAGCAGCGACCCACAATGGCAATATTTAACTGGAACCGGGAGAAGGAAAACGGGGGTGGGGTGGGGGAGTGGGAAGCGTTGTTTACCCCCAAATTCCCAGGCTCACCCCGTTTCTTCCACCCTGTTTTCCTAACCCAGGCTACCTTCCTCCGTTACCCACAGAGACGCACGAGCCCCCGCCCCAAAAGGGCTGGCATCTCCTGCCCAGACACCCGCCTTGCCCCAACACGCACACCATCTACTACACACACACCCAAGCACATCCACATACCGTACTACTCCGTGTACACAGATAGCCCACCCGCCCCCCCTTTTCCCAGACTCAAGGTTTCTCCAACCCCCCCCCCCCGGCCGTTTGTCCCTCATACGATGGACACGCCTCCTTCCTCCGGCCTCCTCCACGGCTCTCCTTCCAACATCATGCGGAGGATCCTTGCCCGCCACCCCTGGCCCCAGGTGGTCTTGGTGAGGCCCCCCGCCGCCTCCTGGCCTGGAGCCGCCGCCTTCTTACCTCGTCGTCCTCCGACCAGCCTGCAGCTCCGCCAGCAGCCCAGCACCTCCAGATGCCAACTTGGTGCCGCCAAGGCGGGAAACTGAGGTCTGCTGCTGCGCCTGCGCGCCTCCGGAGGGCGGGCCGCGGGTAAAGAGAAGTGGGCGGGCGCCAGCAGGCTGTACGTGGCGCGTGTAAGAAAAGGAGCAGCACCGGGCCGGCGGCAGCGGTGGGGTGCGGTGGGGGTGGGGCAGGCAGGCTGGCCGGCCGGCCAGCGCCCCCTCCATTTTGGCGCCCTAGGCAACTACCTAGTTTGACAAGCTTGTTCCCTCTTCCATGTGACAGCCCTTGAGATAATTGAAGGTAGCTATCATATCTCTTCTCCATGTCTTCTCCATGCTAAACGTACCTAGCTCCTTCAACTCGTCCTCATAAGGCTGTTTCCAGACCCTTGATCATCTTTGTCGTCCTCCTTCGCACACATTCCAGCTTGTCAACAGCCTTCATAAATTGTGGTGCCCAGAACTGGATACAGTGGAACCTCGGTGTGAATTTTCGGTTTATGAACGCCGCGGACCCATCTGGAACGGATTAATTCACTTTCCATTACTTTTAATGGGAAAGTTCGCTTCAGTTTATGAACGCTTCAGTTTATGAACAGACTTCCGGAACCAATTACACCCATGTTTCAGTTTATGAACGCTTCAGTTTAAGTACTTCGCGGACCCGTCTGGAACGGATTAATCCACTTTCCATTACTTTCAATGGAAAAGTTCGCTTCAGTTTATGAACGGTTACTCCGCGGACCGTCTGGAACGGATTAATCCACTTTCCATTACTTTCAATGGGAAAGTTCGCTTCAGTTTATGAACGCTTCAGTTTATGAACAGACTTCCGGAACCAATTGTGTTCATAAACCGAGGTACCACTGTATAGGAAGATCGCAGAGGTTCCTTCCAGCTCTATGATTTTATGCCTTTGGGTGAGGTTAGCTTTCCCTCCCTCCAAAACACACGTTTCCCCTTTGCTCTAAAAATTGGTCTCTCTGTCCCCCTTCTTCATAAGTGATTTGGGCAGACCTCTTTCTGCTGTTTGCTTAAAAAAAAAATCCTCCCAGCTACATGCCTGCTTAAAATATCTGCGCATGGGCAAAACGCTCTACAGAGAATGAGATTCTAGTCCTCCAAGGGTTAAACCCACAGAGACCTGGTTCCTGGAGAGGCAGGAAATGTCAAAACGGGGACTATAATGTCGGATGCACTTGTATAGTGGTTGTTATTACAGTATTGTTATGATTGTTATTCCCGGAAGGGAAAGAGGCTTCCTGGGATTCCTTCGTGCGGAGAGGAGAGCTTTGTGCGCGTAACGGGCCCGGCAGGAAGGTAAAGGCTGCCCCGCTTGCGAGGAAGGAAGGCCGAGGCCCCTGCTATTTCGGGGAAGGGAAGCCCATAGGGAGGAGGAAGGCGGTGGAAAACATCCAGAAAAGGGCAATAAGAAACGACCAAGGGCTGGGAACGACTTCCCCACCCTGCAAGGAGCAGAGCTTGCAGCTTTCTGGACTCCTTAGTGTAAAGAAAAATATTGCTATTGTTATATTTATTTCTATCCTGATCTTTTCCAACATCGGGGAGGGGAGGAGTGGAATATTCATTAAAATGCAATTAAGCACTATTTAGAATTACAACTAAATAGAGAGGTCAGTAAGAAGCGACATGTTTAGAAAATTATGCATGGCAGGGAGAAAGTGGATAGAAAAAAGTTTTTCACCCCCCACCAAACAAAAAACCACTTTTCTCTTAAGTCCATTTCAGCTTATTGTTGGAAGATGCAGGACAGATTCAGATGCAAAGGGCGGAACATTGAATGTTTATTATTACAGCCAAACGACCAGCATACTCAAACCAATATTTTTGCATAGTTCTTTTCAAAAAGAATAGAAACAATCAAGGTGGAATTTAACAATCAAGCTACTAATTAAGTAGACTTAAAATGTGTATCCGAGGAAATAAGAACTCCATTTAAGAATTTAAAGAATAAGAAAATTTAACTATAAGCTGTAGCGATTTATAACTGTTTGTGCAGCTATGTAATCTTTTGCTTACTTTGACTTGCAATTGCACAAACTATGGGACTCTCTCCCACAGGAGGCAGCGATGGCCATGAACCCTAATAGCTTCAAAAGAGGATCAGATAAATTCATGGAGGAGAGGGCTGTCATGGCTAATAGCCACGATGGCTATGTTCTGTCTCCACAGTTGGAGGGAGCAATGCTTCTGAAAACCAGTTTCTGGAGAGTGCTCTTGTACTCAAACCCAGCTTCTGCATTTCCCAGAAGAGGCATCTGGTTGGCCCCTGTCAATCAATCAATCAGTCAATCAATTTTTATTGTATATAGCCAAAGGCCTTTACAATGGACAACAGAGAATAAAAGGACTCTTTCATCTAACCTTTTTGTGGAAAAAGTTCAGAGTAGAGCAAGGCACAAGTAAGGGATTTGTGTGTTGAAACCAACCAGGCTCCTGTTTTCTAAAGTTACTGTTAAAAGGCAGAGACTAAATTATTTTATTTATTTATTGAAATTAATTTATATCTTCCCCCTTCTTGCTGAAAGAGCGCAGGGTGGCAAGTACATCAACATTTCAAAAACAAAACTGGAAAACAGTTAAAGCGTTCTGAAGACAATTGCAATAAGAAACTTCTAAAAGCAGGTACAGTTAAAAACATGACTAAAAACATTTATTTCATCCAGTGTGCTCAAGAATGACAGTAGTCATCGCACAACAAAGGCCTGAGTAAACAGGAATGTTTTAAATTTCCTCCTAAAAGTTAAGAGTGATAGAGACAGGTGCACCTCACTAGGGAGGTCATTCCACAACTGGGGAGCCACTTATGGAAAGGCCCTGTCGCAGGGCAGCACCAATAGGGCAGCCCCTGGTTGCAGCAGCACCAGGAAAGCCTCACCTGCCAGTTGTAAGATCTGAGATGACTGGAAAGGCACTGTTTTAAGTACTTGGAGTTCCAAGCCATTTAGGGATTTATGTGCTGGTACTGCCACCTTGAATGGGGTCCAGTAGCTCAAGTGCAGTGCTTTCAGGATTGGTATCACAAGGTCCCATTGGCTGCTCACTCACCAACCTAGCAGCCACATTCTGCACTTGCTGCAGCCTCCAGACCCTTCTTTCTACCGTAGTTATTTACATGGTCCAAAAATATGGGTCAGCTCGGAAGCGTTAAAGCCGTGAAACACGCATGAGTTTCCCAAAGGATGATACTTTTCTCGTCACCTTTCCTTCTCTACCCTGCCCGCAAATGGGGACATGAATGACACAATTTCACTGCTGCCCCTAGACCCAGACTCTCTTTCCTCACTTTTGTCTCCCCCACAGGCAGAACAATGGCATCAGGGGTGCAGTCTGGGCCATAACTTCCTTGTGGCGCAGCGGAAGGAGCTGCCATGCACTCATCTCAGGTAGGAGAGGCATCCTTGTGGAGAGAGGTTGGGGCATAGCTGCCAAGTTTTCCCTTTTCTCGCGAGGAAGCCTATTCAGCATAAGGGAATTTCCCTTTAAAAAAGGGAGAACTTGGCAGCTATGGGTTGGGGTCACCTTGGGGGTGTTAGAGCTTCAAGGAATGTGCCTCTTTAGCTTTTGTTCCTAGGAGATGTCAAGTTGACCAAGTAAGGCTATGAACTCTGCAGTATCCCTTGCATGATGCCTTGAGTCCTGCAGAAAAAAATTAGGAAGTGCACACAAACCACCCGGTTGGTTCTTCCCCTTTCAAACTGGGAGCCCTGTTTAATACACAGAGATTTTTGTGTACATGGGAGTACATTTCTGAGTATAGGCCATTATGGTGTGTTGTTGTTTTTCCCAGCAGTTGGTGTCCTTTGAAGCAGTGGTTGTGTATTTCAGCAAGGGGGAGTGGGATCTCCTGGGTCCAAGCCAAAGAGCTCTCTACAAGGAAGTCATGCTGGAGAATTATGAGAGTGTGGCCTCTCCAGGTAAGGATGTTTATTCATTTGTTGAGAAAAAGAAAATAAAGCACCGTTGTCATTGTCAGACCACTTCCTGGTGAAGTTTGGGCTTCCATTTCCAATTTCCGGTAGGGATGAGGGACCAGTTAGGATGGATGGTCTGCACCTATGGAGTGCAATGGATTCCTGAATGCTTTGGGGGATTTTTTCAATGGTTAGAGCTGGTGACTCACCACGGAATAGCATAATACAGAGGAGCGTGGATATGATCACTTCTGAGCAGCCTTTCCGATGCTGTGGAGTATGTCTGGCTACCTGGTATACTGGGGAGCTACGTGTCATGAAACTAGCTAGCCAGATGATGGCTACAATGCAAGTGGCAAAAGTCCCACTATGGTTATGAGCTAGAGAACACAACCGTGTCTGCCGTGTGGCAGTGAAACTGTGAAGAGGGTATACTTCACTGCTTCCATTGCATCCTTCAGTAATTGCCTAATAATGCCCAATTCTTTTTCTTTGTAACATCCTAATTGGGAGTGGCAGAAGGCCCTAGACTGGAGTCTGGATACAGTGGTGGACTGGATGAGAACAAATAAACTGAATCTGAATCCTGACAAGACAGAGGCTTGGTGGATGAGTGTCCTGAGTCTAGGAAGTCAGTAACTGACCTTCCTTGGATGTTGTTGCACTTTCTCTGAAGGAGCAAGTGCGCAATTTGGGGGTGCTCCTGGATCCGGCTCTGTCCCTAGAGACACAGGTCCTTGGTGGCTTGGAGTGCCTTTAACCAACTTTCGTTGGTAAGACACCCACTTTCTAACTGTTCTTACTATGTTGTGTACCTCAACTCCTATATATGGAAGGCAATTAATGAATGAGATAATGGCTGAATATTTTGTCTGTTTCTTTGAAAGAAATTCCCAAACCAGACCTCATCTCTCGTCTGGAAGGAGGTGAAGATCCATTTGTCTGGAACTGCGAGGAAGTAGAGAGATTGGCAGGTATGTGCTTCAGTTTGTGGTGGGACCAGGTCTTGTCTGGGTATTCAGGCAGATTCCTTGATGATCTTGCTTTTTAAACTTGTCAGGGGTAATCAGTCTTGATGTCTAATGAAATCCTTGATTTTGGCTGTGAAGTCCTAACAAAATGGGCTTTTTTGTATGTTTATTTTTCTCCAAGGAGGTGATCAGTACAACACTGAAAACTATAGTGAGCCAGCAGGAACACCCAAGCAGAAAGCAAGAAAGGAGATGCTTGGAAGTCCATCAGGACAAAAGAGACCTGAGGGAAATCAAAGAAAGAATGGAAGGAAAGAATCCTCTACTTCTCTGGGTGCTGATGACCTTGAACTTCTGAACCCAGAATATCACCAAAGAAAGCAACTGAAAAAGTGTCCCATCTTTGGGGAAATGATCAAAGATAAATCAGTACTAAATAGATACCACAGAACCCCCACTGGGGTGAAACTATATGATTGTATGAAATGTGGGAAGAGCTTTAGAGATAGGGGAACTCTCACTAGACACTGCAAAACCCACACCGGGGAGAAACCATACAAGTGCATGGAGTGTGGAAAGAGCTTTAGAGATAGGGGTAGTCTTACTGAACACAAAAGAACTCACACAGGGGAGAGACCATATAAATGCTTAGTATGTGGGAAAAGCTTCAGTGCAAATGGAAACCTTAAAGCACATAAAAGAATCCACACCGGGGAGAAACCATACAAGTGCATGGAGTGTGGAAAGAGCTTCAGAAACAGTGGAACTCTTAGTGAGCATGAAAGAACTCACACAGGGGAGAAACCATATAAATGCTTGGTATGTGGGAAAAGCTTCAGCGTGAGTGGAAGCCTTAAAACACATGAAAGAAAGCACACAGGGGAGAAACCATACATATGTATGGAATGTGGAAAGAGCTTCCGTGACAGTGGGAATCTTGTCATACATGCAAGAACCCACACAGGAATGAGACCATATAAGTGCGAAGAGTGTGGAAAAAGTTTTAGTGTGAATGGAAGTCTTACTAAACATAAAAGAATCCACACAGGAGAGAAACCATATAAATGTATGGCATGTGGAAAGAGCTTCCGTGATGGTGGAACTCTTAGAAAACATGAAAGAACCCACATGAATGTATAGACTAGAAAACGTTCAGCACTGGTGGAAGCCTTTATATACTTTGAGGGGGATTCCCCATCTAAGAGAAAAACCATATAAATGCAGAGTTTGTGGAAATACTTCTGTTCATTGAAGCCTTGCTTCACATCAGAGAACCCCCATAGGGAAACCATAAAAATCCATGCCGCGTTGAAAGAACTTGAGAAACAAATGTTTAATACACATTTTTTAAAAAATACATGGGAGAAAGTTATCTAAGTTACATTTCTCACATCATGGTTAGGAGCTAGGTTGTCAACTGAATTTATATTCTCGTCAGAATGGACGCATCTGGTGGGGCTACTGGTCCAGTGTTAATTTATATAGTCCCATAGTATTATTATAAGCCCTTTAATATAGACATCATATATATATATATATATATATATATATATATATATATATATATATATATATATGGACAGTAATATAAACAGTAAAAAGCATTAAAGAGTCCTTCAGATCTTCCTAATATCTCTTTTATTCTTCAAGTAAAATAAGGCAGGCCACATTTTGAATCCATGATAAAAACTCACAAATTCAGTGTTGGCAAACCTTTCCCATTTGAGTAGTGTAGTGGTTAAGAGCAGTGGACTCGTAATCTGGTGAACTGGGTTTGATTCCCTGCTCCTCCACATTCAGCTACTGGGTGACCTTGGGCTAGTCACACTTCTCTGAAGTCTCTCAGCCTCACTCACCTCACAGAGTGTTTGTTGTGGGGGAGGAAGGGAAAGGAGATTGTTGGCCACTTTGAAACTCCTTTGGGTAGTGATAAAGCGGGATATCAAATCCAAACTCCTCTTCCTCCCTGCTCACTCCATTTGCTTGCTGAACTTCAGGTTGGCTACTAGATTTCTCTTCTGCAGCTTTTTGGAGCCCAGCTGACCTTTCACCCTCTCAGAGAGTTTTAAGCTGTTTTTCCCCCATTTCCCTCTGAACCAGTCCTTTTGCATATGGGGCTTCAGGAATAATTTTCATCAGGCTTAGCTTTTTGTAGTTTTTAGCATGAAATAAGAATAGTGTCTGTCTCTGTGTGTATACATATATAATTTGCCCTCCCCATTTAAGCTCTTTGTATCCTAGATTCACCTCTTAAATCTCCAAAGAATCCACAGAACCTTTCAAACTCCTGCTTACATAGGTAGTTATAAAATTCAACGTTTTTTTAAAAGTGACTGAATAGAGGAAATATAGCAGGGGCACTGACCAGTTTGATCTGTTGGGAGTAATTTAGTAAACGAAATCATGACTAGTTTGTATACCATATGGCTTCTAATAGACATTTTATTCAATGCTTCAAAATTTCCTTCTATTTCAGTATACTGTAATTATTTTGTGTCCTGTATAATGCTTGTATCCTGTTTTCCCCCCTTGCATTCACAGTTTTCCTTTCCCAGGATTCATTTTTTGTGCAACGTGCATATTACTGTTTTTGATAATTATTATGATGTAGATGTCCTTCATAAACTGAAATTCACTTATTTCCTGCTATTGTAGTTTAAATACATTATACAAGCTGATTTCAGCTTCTGGTCAGAAACCTTCCTGTGGACTGGGGCAGATTAAGGACCTCACTGTCGAATGTCACCAAGCCTAATGGTGTTTTTGCTGACCACATGCTACACCTGAACTTGTGTACAGGGGAGTGATATTTTAAGATCTTTGGCCCAGAGTCGTGACGTGATATGCGATAGGAAGTTGCACTGTACATCTATACTGGGGTATTGGGGTGTGTGGAATTTTTCAACTTTCAAATTCAAAAAATGAGGGATGCTAAAAAGTTGTAACATGACTTGAGAATTCAAAAGATATTTTGGTTAAATTGATATAATTTGCTTGGTAAGCAAAATGTGTGTAAAATTGCATAGAAATTATTAAAAATGATTGCTAAGTACTTGCTATTATTATTATTATTATTATTATTATTATTATTATTATTAAGCTTTGCCTGACATTTTCAGAAAGTAAAAATAACATTCTTTGGTTTTCCGACAGCAGTTTATGTGCTTCTTTACCAAACGTAGACTCACCGAGGTAAATGTTGTCCAATCACAAAAAGAACAGCAGACTTTAATTTCTTACAGCCAAAAACATTTTTAAAAGACCCATCACTGAAGAACTCTGCAAAAATTTATTGGGACCTTGCAGTGATGGCAAAAACTTAACATAATAGATCCAAAGATGGGATAATAGATCCCAAATAGATGGGATTGGGGTGTGTGTGTGTGTCAAGATTGGATATATTTATGTAGTACTGTATTGTAAGAGACAGAGATTTATTTCCTTTATTTGTTACGGGTTTAACATGTTTTGAAAAAAGGAGACAAATAATTATCATTATATTATATATTCATTTATAATTCTGGGTTCAATTACCCTGAGTTGGAAAGCAGAACTCCATCTGTTTGCACATATATGCTTTGTGGCTGAGCTGCTCCCTGGTTTGCCGGATGCATAAATTTGATGTATAAATGCACCAAAAGCAACCACAACCCTGCAACTTTCCATCTGGAACGAAGAACGACGTGCGCGCAGGGCGCCGCTTTGCGCACAGGGAGGAGATGCAGCCCTGCGAGGGTTAAACAAACTGAGCTCCTAGAGAGGCAGGAAGTTTTGAAACCGGGGGAAGGCCTTCGCCGACGCACCTCCATTTGGATTTGGAGGAAAGAAGCTCGTCGTCGGGATTCCCAGGAGACGAAAGAGGCGATGAGGTGCCACGCGGAGGGTGGCGGTGGGAGACCCGGAGCTTGAATTTGGGGGAGGAATCTGGGGAGGGGAGGGGAGGGGAGTCGTCTTAATGGGTGAGGCCATAGCTGTCAAGTTCTCCCTTTTTTAAAGGGAAATTCCCTTATGCTGAATGGGCTTCCTCGCGAGAAAAGGGAAAACTTGACAGCTATGGTTGAGGCTGATGCGCCCAAATCCAGCTGCAAAAGGAGGCGCCCCTCAACAGCTGCACGAGTCTCTTGGAAGCCTCTCTTTCCCCTTGTTCTGGGCGACCGTGGTTTTTATTCAGGCGGAGGAAGGGAAAGGCCCTTGGGTGGTGGTGGGTCTGGAAAAAAGGGTTTTCCCTGTCACCCCACCCCCACTCATAACCAACATTTAGAAAATGTTGTGGCTGGGGAGGCCCGGCCAGATGGGGGTATATTATTATTATCATCATCATCATTAAATGTTGATGCTCCCAATCCCAGATACACGTTGTGAATACCCTCAAATTAGATACCTATTCCCTCCCCACTCCGCTTGTGCTTTTGTATAATAAAAACAGCTTCTTATGTTCCTCTGCACGTGGGGAAGTTTTCAATGTTTGCCTCTAGGCTTGCGGGAATGGGAAGGCTTTGTAGAAACAGGAGTGGATAGAATACGACATCAATATGTTTGGATTGATTGAGGGTGTGTGTGTGTGTGTGTGAGAGAGAGAGAGAGAGAGAGAGAGAGAGAGAGAGAGAGAGAGAGAGAAGAGAGTCCCAGGCAGGACAATATGGAATAAATTAAAAGGAGGGCGAAGTAAAATGGATTTTATTTATGTGGTCCAAAAGCCATGAAACCAGAGGGTGAAAGTCCTGCCCTCACCATTCAGCTGAAATGTGAATAACTCCACTTCTCAGTTGCCCCCAGTTTGGGGCTTTCCTTCCAGCCATGTCCCAGAGATGGCCTGGTTTACCCCTTCTTTCTCTCCCTCTACCCCCCATGACAGAGCAATGGCATCAGAGGCCCAATCTGGATCATCGCTTCCTGGAGCTGGAGTGGAAACTTCTGCCATGGACCCATCTCAGGTAAGAGGCAGGCTCCTTGTGGAGACAGGCAGGGCACAGCCTGGGTGCCTCCCTCTGTGTTGAGCTGCAAGGTTTGCAGGAAACGTGTGCTGCCCCTTTTCTGCTGCTGCTGCTGCTACAAAATGTCTAGGTGACCCAACTTAAGCTATGAACTCTTGCGTGATATCTACAGTCCTGCAGAAAAAAATTTAAAGCTTTCCTAGCTGGATTTTGCAAAGCTCTCTGCCATTGGTGTGTCCATTTTGCATTATTATGTTTTGTACAACACCTCAGGATGTACAGTGGTACCTTGGTTCTCAAACTTAATCCGTTCCAGAAGTCTGTTCCAAAACCAAAGCGTTCCAAAACCAAGGTGCACTTTCCCATGCAAAACGGATTAATCTGTCCACACTTTTAAAAACAACCCCTAAAACAGCAAATTAACATGAATTTTACTATCTAACGAGACTATTGATCCATAAAATGAAAGCAATAATCGTTGTACTTTACTATAAAATAAATAAGACAGTATTGTAGATGATAAAAATTAAAATCAATTTTTTCTTACCTGCGTTGTTTCAATGGGGGTCTTTTATCCATTTCCACAGTCACACAATCAATCAATCAATCAGTAGCTGAACTGGGTTCCACACAGTCACAAAAACAAATTAACCGAAAAAGCCTCAAAAACAAAAGCGCAAAATATATAGCAAAAACAAAAGCTCCAAACTTAATCCATTCTGGAAGTCCATTTGACTTCTGAAATGTTTGAAAACCAAAGTGCAGCTTCTGATTGGTGCAGGAACCCTGGAAACAATAGCTGGCAGCCGCATTGGACGTTCGGCTTCTGAAAAACGTTTGAAACCCGAAACACTTGCTTCCAGGTTTTCGGCGTTTGAGAACCAAGGCACCACTGTAGGTAGAAAGTGATTAACAAATAACATTATTAATAATAGCAAGAGCAATAAAGCTACCAGGTTAGCCCTTTTATTTTCATGCTGGGAGCCATGTCAGATATACGTTTATTATCTACATAAGAGTTCATTTCTGAGTAGAGAATCTATCTTTTCCTTTCAGCGGCTGGTGTCCTTTGAGGAGGTGGCCGTGTATTTCAGCAAGGGGGAGTGGGATCTCCTGGGCCCCTGCCAGAGAGCTCTCTACAAGGAAGTGATGCTGGAAAACTATGCAAATGTAATGTTTCTGGGTAAGGATGTCTTGTCCCTTGGTTGACAGGTGCTGTTGTTAATGCATCTTACGTAGATTTGGATCTATAAATACTGTTGGATAAATACTGTTACAGGCTGACTTAAATCTGTAGGCAGACAGCAGTGCAACAGAACAGACCTGCTGCTCTAACTGTTAGGACAGTTCATAACTGTCCCAACTGCCATAACTGCCTCAGGCACATGACGTCACATTCTACAGCCCTTGTGAGCATTAACCCTTTCCTTAGCATTTGGGTTGCTTTCATTGCTATAGGGCGGCAATGACCAGGGCCAGAATAATCCTGGTCAGGCCATGCAGGCCCTAAAAGCAAGAGGAACTCCATTTTCTAAATCTCTCTGCCTCTGATAGAAAGTAAACCAGACAGCACTTTGCACACAGGCACAGCATGTTTGCACATCTAATGCAAAGATCTAACCACACACAGCACTTCTGAGAAACTCTAGCAAACTAGACAGGGCCTGTTTCAACCCACTGTCAGAGGATGTAGCCCTGCCACAAAACCGCAGTTACACGTGTATGAAAGTACCAGGTACATAACGCCACTTAGTGGAGTTAGGTAAATGACTTTGCATCTTGGGGTGCTCTCTCTTGATTGGTTGATGAAGTACTGCAGAAAGGCTGGCCTTCACTCTGTCAAAAAGGTATAAAAGCACTCTGTGTATGCCCATGGGTTGGGCAGAATGAGAAACTCATTCTCACTGCCACCATTTATTGCAATAAATGTTTTAATAAATCTGTTTTATAATATGTACAACTGCCTGAGATTTCGTCTGGTCAATTTGGGAAGCCAATCATCCACCTTACATTGCGAAGTCTTCATGTATCGCTTCAGGGGCTTCCCAGAGGCAGTTTGTTGGCCATGGAGGGAATGCTGGACACCATGTTGAGAGGTGTCCCAAAAATTGAAGCAGCTGCTGCTGTTGCTGCTACGTTACCAATGAACTGGACTTAATGAACATTGAGTGCCAGGTGGATCCCATTGAGCCCAGTCGCCCCCATCATACTCAACAAGAAGGGGATGCAGTGGACTACTCCCCCATTACATTTGGGAGGGGTCAGATCCTGGGTGAATTTGAAACGCTTGAATATTTTGTGGTTATTAGACTGCCTTGTTTCTTTGAAAGAAACCCCCAAATCAGACCTCTGGCTAGAGAAAGGGGAAGATCCGCTTCTGAGGGACTGTGATTGACTCTGTGATGGGCCAGTTCTTGTCTGGGTGTTCAGGGCATTCCTTAATTCTGTGTTTAAACTCCTGGTAGACATAACTTGTGGCTTCCTCCTTCCCACTGATGAGGTGATTTGAAACACAATAGGTCTCTCTTAGTTAAAACTAGGGAACCATTGGCTCTCTAGATGTTGCAGAACTACAGCTCCCATCAGCCCCAGCAAGAATGTCCAGTGGCTTGGGCCTGATGAACCAAGGCTTCTTTTAGGTTCTGCTCACCTTCCTTACGGGACAGTCTGTTTTCCCTCCCTCTTTCAGTGTTTAGGTTCCATTTCCCCATTAGATCTTGGATTCCAGGGTTGAGTATTTGACACATACACACAACCTTTTGAATTTCCTTGTCAGAGCAGCTAGCAAAAACAGAGAACTCTTTTGCAAACAAAGGCACATGCCTTCACACCCTACTTTAAAACAGAGGTGAAGACCCTCTGGCACACAGGCCCAATTAGGCCAGCAAGACCACC
This sequence comes from Zootoca vivipara, assembly GCF_965207765.1. Taxonomy (NCBI): domain Eukaryota; kingdom Metazoa; phylum Chordata; class Lepidosauria; order Squamata; family Lacertidae; genus Zootoca; species Zootoca vivipara. Next base: position 113,057,070 of record NC_142584.1, on the reverse strand, counting down.
CCATATGGCCCACTGGTCTGCTTGGGTTAAACCATGCCCACCTTCCCTGCAGCCGACAATCAGCTGATGGGTGGCACCTCCAAAGTGCTGTGCGTAGGGGTTATTGTGATGTCAGGAGATTGACAAGTGAATGGCCCCATCCACCTGTCAAAGTTGACCCATTGGGACTAGGAGAGGTAAGTATTGGGGACCACTTCCCTATCCCTTCAGTGATAACCATTTTTATTTGCTCGTCTCATTCCCCATTTGCTGCACCGGAATATCTCCAGCCTGCTTTGGACTATGTAACTGTGGTGTTTATCACCATCTTTCAAAAAAATTATGACCCATTTAATAGAATCCATAGAAGAGTTATCTTTTTTCAGTTTGGTGTGTCCCTTCTTCTCCTGGCCTTCTTGCAGTTTCACCCCCCCCCCCACTTTACATAACCTTGTGGAACCCCATTTCATTGTTATATCGGGGGGGGGGGAAATAATCCACACATGTACACCCTTCTGTGTCTTGTTTAATCAATGGGAAATAAATAAGAAAGGCATTAATGCTGCTGAGTAACAGATTCAAAAGGTGACATAGGTTTCGGCAGGGTGTCCAGAGAGGGGAGGGGACAACCTAGGAAATCAGAGAAAAGAAAAGGGTAATTGGGCTTGATAACTCGTGTCGCTTTTAGCATTGAAGTCCTAATAGGAAATATGTGTTTTCTTTTTATCTCCAAATAGCTGATCAGCGGGACAAGAGTTATAGTGAGCCACTGCAAACAGGCCAGCATAAAGCAGGAGAAGAGATGTTTGGACATCAAAGGGAGGGAAATAGGCTAGAAGGATACCGATCGAAGAATGGGAGGAATAATTTTTCTATTTCTCAAGGTGCAGATGACCATGAAGTCCCAAACCCAGAAGACCACAAAAGAAATCAACTGAAAAAGTGGATAGTGTATGGGGAAATATGCGAAGATAAATCTGTGTTAAATAGACATTCCAGAACCCACACAGGGCAGATCCTATATAAATGCACAGAATGTGGAAAGAGCTTCAACAAGAGAGGAAACTTCATTGTACATCAAAGAACTCACACAGGGGAGAAACCTTTTAAATGCATGGAGTGTGGAAAAAACCTCAGTGATAGGAGAAGTCTCATTGTACATCAAAGAATCCACACAGGGGAGAAACCATATGAATGCCTGGAGTGTAGAAAGAGCTTCAGTGATAGAAGAAGTCTTTTTGTACATCAGAGAACCCACACAGGGGAGAAACCATATAAGTGCATGGAGTGTGGAAAGAGCTTCACGGTGCATCGTAGCCTTACTTCACATCAAAGAACCCACACAGGAGAGAAACCATATCAGTGTATGGAATGTGGACACAGTTTTATTGATAGAGGGTATCTTGCTAGGCATCAAAGAAGACACACAGGAGAGAAACCCTATAAATGTATGGAATGTGGAAAGAGCTTCATTGAAAGGGGAAATCTTGCAAGGCATCAAAGAAATCACACAGGAGAGAAACCATATCAGTGCATGGAGTGTGGAAAAAGCTTCAGTGATTCACGAGCTTGTTCTAAACATCAAAGAACCCACACAGGGGAGAAGCCATATCAATGCAAGGAGTGTGGAAAAAGGTTCACTCATAATGGAAGCCTTAATGTACATTTGAGAACCCACACAGGGGAGATGCCGTATGAATGCTTGGTGTGCACAAAGACCTTCACACAGAAAGGTCACCTTATTTCACACCAGAGAACCCACACAGGAGAGAAACCCTATAAATGCTTGGTGTGTGGAAATACCTTCACTCAGAGAAGTAACCTTATTTCACATCAAAGAACACACACAGGGGAGAAACCATATCAATGCACGGAATGTGGAAAAAGCTTTAGTGATAGGAGAAGTCTTACTGTGCATCGAAACACCCACACAGGGCAGAAACCACATGAATGCACAAAGTGTGAAAAGAGCTTCAGTGATAGGAGAAGTCTTATTGTACACCAGAGAACCCACACAGGGGAAAAACCATATAAATGTATGGAGTGTGGGAAAGGTTTTTGTGAAAGAGTGTATCTTGTTAAGCATGAAAGAAGGCACACAGGAGAGAAGCCGTATCAATGCTTGGTGTGCACAAAGACCTTCACACAGAAAGGTCACCTTATTTCACACCAGAGAACCCACACAGGAGAGAAACCCTATAAATGTTTGGTGTGTAGAAAGGCCTTCGCTCAAAGAAGTAACCTTATTTCACATCAAAGAATGCACGTAAGTGAGAAACCATAAAAATGTATGGAATGTCAGAAGAACTCTAGCAAAAACAGAAACCTTACTATAATTCACAGAATAAGGAGGGAGAAACTTGTCCTAGTGCTATTTTTCTTACTTGGTGGCCGGCCAACTTAATTGGTATCAAGGGTATAGCTGGTATAAAAGCAGGGTCCGCAGCACAGCCATATTGATTCCAGAAAGGCACTGATGCAATGGAAGACCAGTTAGTACCAGGAACTGGGAGAGAACCTGAAACTAAGCCAAAGGTTCCCAATAGCATTGAAGGAATTGAACATTTAAAATAAGTAAACAATGTATACAGTTGAGTTTGGGAATTTGGAGTTGTATCCATTTCTGCTCATGCAACAAGACCTCGCCTTCCTCTCCCCAACTGCTCCTAACATCTATTGTGTTTGGGGCAAATTTTGAGAGAGCCTGGGGCAGAGATCTGAAGTCCCAGAAAAGAACTTAGAAATTGGGGGGACATGACATAGGTTTGTTTCCTTATTTTTTCCTGGTTTCCATCAATATTTTGGAAACAAATGACGAAGTGTGGGGAGGGCAGATTCCAGAGTTTATCCAGGCCTCCACATCTCTAGCCTGGGAGTGGGGCTGCAGGGGAAGGGAGAGGGGAGTTCTGTTGCTTAAGTGGAACAGCAGCCTTGGGTGCAACATCATGTAGTTAATTGGCTTCCTGGAGTGGAAGGGTCATAGCTCAGTGGAATAGCACCTTGCAAGCAGAAGCACACAGGTTCAATCCCTGACATCTCAGAATGTCTCCACCCTCATCTTTCACTGAGGTCCAGCTCCGAGGACCTTCTGGCGGTTCCCTTCCTGCAAGATATGAGGTTACAGGGAACCAGGCAGAGGACCTTCTCACTGGTGGCGCCCGCCCTGTGGAACACCCTCCCATCAGATGTCAAACAGATAAACAACTATGGCTTTTAGAAGACATCTGAAGGCAGCCCTGTTTAGGGAAGTTTTTAATGTTTGATATTGAATTGCTTTTTATTTTGTTGGGAGTACCCAGAGTGGCTGAGGAAACCCAGCCAGATGGACGGGGCATAAATAATAAATTATAACCTTGCAGGGTTTCGAAGTACACAAGGGACTCCCTTTGGCTTCCAGGCTAGACCTTGCATCTCGAGTAGATCCCTGATGGGGAAGCTTTCTTACGGCTACACTTCCACTCTTATTGGCTCTGAATGTCAGTTGGTAGGTGCAAGGTAGCTTGGGATGCTGTGGTGATCTTTGTCGCTTTGTAACGGAAATATATCACCTCCCCAAACAGGAAAGGATTTGACGGAAATATCCTGAATCTAGGATGAGAGATTCCCATGTGATGATGGAGTCCCATTACGTGATGATGCTTGTCCTGCCTTAATACACGTGGGTCCGTGGCATTCTTATAAGCTCTTTATACAGATTTCTTTAAAAAGTGAATATAAACAGTAGTATAAAGAACCGAAAACACCAGAGTCTTTCATACACTCCTAATCTTCAACACCCAAAGAGGCCCTCCTTCTTCCTCTGAGCCTGCCAGTCCATGTCTGATCCAAATTGGGCCACAGGGAAGGAACTGGGTTGCTTAAAAAATTAAAATGTATGTAATTGTTTTGGCCAAAAACAATTTGGCCACCTCATGAGAAGAGAAGAATCCTTGGAAAAGACCCTGATGTTGGGAAAGATTAAGGGCACTAGGAGAAGGGGATGACAGAGGACGAGATGGTTGGACAGTGTTCTCGAAGCTACCAACATGGGTTTGACCAAACTGCGGGAGGCAGTGCAAGACAGGAGTGCCTGGCGTGCTATGGTCCATGGGGTCACAAAGAGTCGGACACGACTAAACGACTAAACAACAACAATTGTTTTGGGGATTATGGGATTCATAGGCTTCCTGAGTAGTAGCATTGCCTAACTAGAAAAGGAAGCTACTAATTAATATTGCTTATCTGCAAACAAACTGTGTCTAACATAAGATGGAGTTAATGGTTTTTGCTTTAAAGCTCCGAAATGTTTGTACATTGAAATGCAGGACAAAAAGTAACTCCAGGTTATAAACCTGCATTGACATTTAGATCTGGAGGATCTCACAAAGTGAAAGAGTCACCATATCGGAGAATGAAGAAAGCAAGACTTTAATGGTGACTGTTAGGGGATCATTGGGTGTACATTTGCTCCAGATGCACATTTGCTCAATTTTGGGAATGGCTTTTTCTGTACGTAACCATTCTTATGTTAAACCTTTCCCCCTAAGAACCGCCTTTTCTAAACTTACAGTAAATCTTTTAACTTAATTCATAAAACTGTGTCGTCTCTTAATTTATATCCACCCCTAAGCCAAACCTCATACTCTACCACGAAGTGTTCTCGAAGAGACAGAAGTATATTTAACTACTGTATTGTTTATTTTAGGATGTTTAGTGAAAGGCAGCCTGGCAAAATAAAGACATTTCACCTGGTAGCAGCAAAAAGGCTTCCCAAGATGTTTTGGGCTACGTGTTGCTTCAGCCGGACATGGAAATGATTTCATTAAGGGAGAAAATGTACTGTAGCTTGTGTTTCCTCACTGGCTCTGAGAAAGTTGATGAAAATAATGAACACAAATAAGAAGCAAAGGCCTGAGGAGGCAACAAGTACAGCATTCTGGGTAATCTCTGTAAAAGGAGATGGCCCCAGATTCATGCTCTAAAATGGGTGGCAAACATTTTTTGGGCCTGAGGGTCATATTCAGGTGTGGGTGTGAATTAAGGCTGGTGTCATGGGTCCAGCTCAGAAAACTTGTGGTCTGTCAAGAGCGTCTGAGGACTAGATGGGACCAGAAGGCCCATTTGGCCCCTGGAGCTGAAGTTCCCTATTCCTTCTCTAAAAAGATGGGTCCCTCAGGCTTGGGGTTACATGAGACAAAAGGTATACTACCGGTAGTTGTTTCCAGTGTGGCAATATTAAATACACTCTTGAAGCACACATTTTTTGGGGTGTGGGTGTGTTCCCCATTGAATAAAGCACTGTAAACTGTGGGCCATTGTAATGGATTGCTTTGAAGTCATTTCTGCACCAAGCAAAGTAAATTTTGGGCCCCCAATTCCCCCCTCCCCACCCCATATTTTGCCCTACAAGCGCCTGCCGTCACAATATTGTTGGGCGAAGCACTTTCGTCGGAAGGTGTCTCTAGTCTTATTCTAGATAAGTTTGCAGTCTCAAATATGCAGTTAGGGCAGGGGGTAAATGTAAAGGGTAAAGGGACCCCTGACAGTTATGTCCAGTCGCGAACAACTCTGGGGTTGTGGCGCTCATCTCGCTTTACAGGCCGAGGGAGCCGGCGTTTGTCCGCTCTGCAGACAGTTTTTCCGGGCCATGTGGCCAGCATGACTAAGCAGCTTCTGGCACAACGGAAAACTGACACCAGAGCAGCGCACGGAAACGTTTACCTTCCCGCCAGAGCGGTACCTATTTATCTACTTGCACTTTTGACGCACTTTCGAACTGCTAGGTTGGCAGGAGAAGGGACCGAGCGACGGGAGCTCACCCTGTCGCGGGGATTCGAACCGCCAAGCTTCTGATCGGCAAGCCCTAGGGCTCAGTGGTTTAGCCCACAGCACCACCCGCGTCCTGTATAGGGCAGGGGGTGCTTGCTATTAAATCCAGCCTTATCTGTGGACACCAAAGTGGCTTCATTGCATGGCAGCTCAGGCTGCTGTGCCAACCGTGACTCCTCCCTCTGGGACAAAGATAGCCCAACCATACTCTGGTAACATTTTGTTTCGATTAATGCAGCAGTTTATTTATATGGGAAAGTGGTGTTCAAATTTAAATAAACAAATAAATGGACAGAAACCCTTGCTGATCTATGGCAAGTCACCCGGAGAGCTAGCAGTAGGCGCCATTTCTACCAGCAGATCTCCCCACTCCTGCTGTGGGTGGGGGGGCGTGGCATGACCAGCAGAATGTGTGTTTGGGGTATATGTGCTTCTGAAAGTGTCTTTCTGCTCATGAAAGGCATCTTTGGATCCAACCATCGTTTTGGCACTTTCATATGCTTTTAAGCACCAAAGTCAGGTATACAGCTACTCAGAAGTAAATACCACTGAATGCTTTGGGTAAGTGGATATAGCCAAAGTGGGCAGATAACCTTTATAAAATAAAATTAAAACAAAACAAAACAATTCTTTAAAATTATGCATTTATTTAAAATAGTGATTGATACCTTGCCTTTTTTACCATTTCTACTAGCAAAATTAAATTACAATTAAAAAATGTAGTTATGAAGAAAATAAAATGGTCAAAACAGCTAAAATGCCAAAGACAGCAGTTAAGAATAAAAACCAGCAAGGCGGTAACTCTAAACAACTTTACACTCTTTCTTCAGTTAAATTACAGTACTACTAAAATGTTACACATGAAGCAAATGAATGCTAATCAATTAATGCTAATCAATAAAAAATCCTGGACAATAGAAGGTTCTTTACAGCAGCAGAGGGAAGAAAATGGATAGAGAACTTGGAGACATCCAATGAACTTTGAAAGATTTAGAAGAACCGATAAAAGTACTCACAGTACTTTTGAACTGCTAGGTTGGCAGGAGCTGGGACACAGCAATGGGAGCTCATGCCATTGCAGGGATTCGAACCGCCGACCTTCTGATCAGCAAGCCCAAGAGGCTCAGTGGTTTAGATCACAGCACCACCCGAGTCCTGCCACATAAGATAGTTAACAAAGGATGGTGTGGCAACCTCACGTCATCTGCCATTCTAGGGTGGCCATAGGGGCTAAGTTCCAGTATCCTACAGGCCTAGCTGCACCAGTAAGTGGAATATGGTGGGGAGGCAGTGCAGCCGGGGGGGGGGAGCATTTAAATTTGGAGGAAATCCACACCACACATTTAAAGCACATTGCTTCCTCCAGAGAATCATGGGAACTGTAGTTTGTTAAGGATGCTTGTAGCTCTGTGAGGGGGGAAATCCCAGAATGCTTGGTGGGGAAGTCTTCTGCTTTAAATGTGTGTTGGACATGCTTTAAATCTATGGTGTGAATCTGCCCTTTGATGCAGGGAATCAAAAGCGGAACCACTCACTGTTTCTTTCAATATAAAGAATAAACTAGGATATTTCATCACAACTCTCCCATGGCACATCTGCTCTGGACCCATATAATCCCCCTTTCACAATACATTTCCTTAAGCACAATTAAGCTTTGGCCAATCTCTGAACGTTTCTACGGTTTGACTTCCTTGTCGATCCTGTGGCGTCAAGTGAAGCAGTAGCCTCGACAGAAACTTTCCCAGCAGTCTGAGCATCCAAGTTGTTTCTGTGTCGTCTCTCGTGGCTCATACATGCTGAGTTCAGTTTAAAGCTTTTGCCACAGTCCGAGCACTTAAAAGGTTTCTCTCCCGTGTGGATTCTCTGATGTGAAATGAGATGTGCTTTCTGGCTAAAGCCATGGCCACAGATAGAGCATTTGTATGGTTTGTCCTTCGTGTGGATCCTCTTGTGTACAATAAGATGAGACATCTGGCTGAAACCTTTCGGGCAGTCTGAACATTTATATGGCCTTTCTCCTGTGTGGATTCTTTCATGTTTAATAAGGCTAGAGCTCAGACCAAAGCTTTTCCCACAATGCAAACATTTATGTAATTTCTCTCCTGTGTGGGTTTTCTGGTGCCTCCTGAGGTCAGGCCCCCGACGAAACCTCTTCTCACAACTTGAACATTTGTAAGGTTTGATTCCTGTGTGGATTCCTCGGTGTGAAGCAAGATGGGAGCTCCGATGGAAAGCTTTCCCACAGTCCAAGCATTCATATGGTTTCTCTCTGCGGTGAGTTCTCCTATGTATATTAAGGTGGGAACGCTGGCTGAAGATTTTTCCACAGTCCAAACACTGATACGGCTTCATTCCCGTGTGGGTTCTCTTATGCTTAAGAAGCAGTATACTCTGACTAAACACTTTCCCACATTTAGGGCATGCTTTTTGCCTCTGGTCCTTGCAGATCTCCTTCTGGGCAGTGGTTTGACCAATGTCCCCACCGTCATCCTGAGAAGGAATTGGTTTCTCCTGGCTGGTCTTTTGTGCAGCTTTCTGCTGCCTTTCTGATCTGCGCTGATGCCAAGATGCATCTTTCCTAGCATAACCCTGGAGCATTTTTTCTTTGCACATTCTGAAAGAGGTGTCTTCTTTAGAATTTTCTGGCACCAGATTCTCCCTCAGAACATCTCCCTTAGAATGTCCCATTTCCTTAGAATTTCTAGGAACTCGATTTTTCCTCAGAATGTCTCTCCTAGAATGTCCCATTTCCTTAGAATTTCCAGGAACTCGGTTTTTCCTCAGAACATCTCTCCTAGAATTCCCAATTTCCTTAGCATTTCTCAGCACTAGATTTTTCTTTGGAATGCCTCCCCTAGAATGCCCAATTTCCTTAGGATTTCCAGGAAATAGATTCTCTCTTAGAACATCTCCCCTAGAACACTCAATTTCCTTAGAATTTTCTGGCACCAGATCCTCCCTCAGAACACCCCCCCTAGAATTCCCAATTTCCTTAGAATTTCTCAGCACTAGAGTCTTCCTTTGAATATCTCTCCTAGAATGCCCAATTTCCTTAGAATTTCTGGGAACTCGATTTCTCCTCAGAACTTCTCTAGAACATCCAGTTTCCTTAGAATTTCCAGGGATTCGATTTTTCCTCGGAACATCTCTCCTAGAATTCCCAATTTCCTTAGCATTTCTCAGCACTAGATTTTTCTTTGGAATGTCTCCCCTGTTGCTGTTTAGTTGTTTAGTCATGTCCGACTCTTCGTGACCCCATGGACCAGAGCACGCCAGGCGCTCCTGTCTTCCACTGCCTCCCGCAGTTTGATCTCCCCTAGAATGCCCAATTTCCTTAGGATTTCCAGGAAATATATTCTCTCTTAGAACATCTCCCCTAGAACACTCAATTTCCTTAGAATTTCTCAGCACTAGATTCTTCCTTTGAATAAATCTCCTAGAATGGTCAGTTTCCTTAGAATTTCTGGGAACTTGATTTCTCCTCAGAACTTCTCCTCTAGAACGTCCAGCTTCCTTAGAACTTCCGGGGACTTGATTTTTCCTCAGAACTCCTCTAGAACATCCAGTTTCCTTAGAATTTCTGGGGACTTGATTTTTCCTCAGAATATTTCCCCTAGAATGTCTAATTTCCTTAGAATTTCCAGGAACTCTGTTTTTCCTCAGAACATCTCTCTTAGACTGCCCAATTTCCTTAGAATTTCTGGGGACTTGATTTTTCCTCCTAAGAATGTATTCCTTAGACTTTTCAACCACCTTAGTATTTCCTGGCACTACGTCTTTCCTTGCCTTTCTTACATTGCCTTTCTTAGGATTTTCATCTCCCTTTGTATTTTCTGCTGCTGGATTCTCCTCCTCCTTTTTCTCCTGCCCATCTTGCACTGCAATAAAGAGAGGAAAGACAGGTCAGTGAATACCTGAAGGACTGCAGCAATTCCACATATGAACCTGCCTGGACTCTGAGGTAGTCAAGCTGAGTGCAACTCAGAAAGGGGTCTGGAGGGTGAGGACCAAAGAACAGGTATTCTCTATAGTAGCCCCTAGTCTATAGAATGCTCTCTCCTGGCATCAACTCTGCCATAGTTTCTCTCTGCCGCTAGCCTATGGAAAGCCCGCAAAAGCACTCTCCTTAGTTGCAATTCCTAGCAACTGGCATTCAGAATTATACTGTCACAAACGCTGGAGGCAGTTCCTAGCCACCATTGCCAGTAGCCATTGACAGTGCTGGTCTGTCTTGTGCAGTGGTACCTCTACCTACGAATTTAATGCGTTCTGAACGCACATTCGTTAGTCGAAAAAATTTGTAAGTCGAATCCCATAGGAATGCATTGGGAGAAAAAATTCGTAAGTAGAAGCAACCCTATCTAAAAATTCGTAAGTAGAAAAAATCCTATCTAAACCGCATCCAAGATGGTGGACGGAGCTCCGTTCGTAAGTAGAAACATTCGTAAGTAGAGGTACCACTGTACTTCCTTTTCTCTCACCTGTTCTGGTGACTTCATGTTTGTTCCCTTTCTCAGAGCCCGGAGGGTGTAGACCCAGGGAGATCAACTCGTTCCCTTCCTCCACCCAGGAGTTCCGATCCGAATTGGTGAGGGAAAGAACTAGGCGCAAAAGTGAAATCAGAAAGAAGAAAAACTGTGTTGTTAATTCAGCTTGAGGTGTTTTCTTCTGAACCATCCTAATAAAATTTCACAGCATGCCTTTAGTTGTTATTCCTGCATCGTTTCGCTTTATGACACTTTCACACGGCCACATTGGATGGATTCCTGTATTCATGTCAGGATTTTCTAGAGGGTCAATAACTAAAATAATTTTCGAAATTAGATGGTTGTTGGCTGATATACAGACATTTGTTATTTATATGCACAGGCACCGAGAAGCTATAAGATACTTTTTTGAACCAAAACAGTGCTGAGACTCCCAAGGTGATTTTTTTTTCTTAACGTAAATGAATTGGAGTAAATTTAGAAGACAAATGGTTGTGTCCAACGCCACACAAGTTGCTCACACAATCTTCTCTTTTCCCCACAAGTCCCCAAAATCTGCTCCAGAAAAGGCGGGGCTTCCTGTCCTCGCTCTGATTGGGCTTCATAATGCCACTGTGTAGCCAGAATGAATTTGTTCTTCTGCTACCCTGTCTGATTTCTGATTGGCTGTGATTGCCTTCCCATGAAGCCCTTGTTTTTAAAAAAAGAAAAACAGCATCAAATCTGCCAATAGACAAAGAAGCAGCTGTGTGAATAGAGACTGGGGGGGGGGGACATTTGGAAAAGGTAAGCATGGTCTCAAGGTATGGTCTGAAGGCACTTGTAAATAAACAAAACCATGCAAACTTTCTTGATTCCCATAACACCAGGATGGGAACAAGTGGGTACGAAGTTGCACACACTCCACACTCAAAATACAAGATAAAGAAATTCTTACCCAAAGAGGTCACATTCTCATAGTTCTCCTGCATGACATCCCTGTATAAGGCTCTCTGATGGGGGTCCAGGAGAGCCCATTCACCCTCAGTGAAATGCACAGCTATCTCCTCGAACGACACAGGCTCCTGAAACACAGAAGACAGTCAACAGGGATGGAGGAACACAGGGCCATTTCTGCCTTGCTTGTTGACACATGATGCTCTTCCTTCCAATGACATGTGAAGCACCAAGGAAGACAGCACCTCTGAACAGATGCAGAGGCCTTTCAGCTTGTGGTCAAGCGGAACCCTATGCATCACAATCATATCATGGTTGCACAAGCTGCCATTTCATTACTGGTCCAAGTTCAAGGTGATAATATTGGTTTATAAAACCTTAATGGCTCGGAACTAGTTAACTAAATGGATCACCTTGTCCTCTATGTGCCTATTTGATCACTTACACTTTTATAAGAGCTGTGCAATGCTTGTACTTCATTTGCAAGGAGTCATTCCTTTAGTTATTCTAGCTGAGTGAGAAGTGAGGTCACAGGGAATCAGGCAGAGGGCCTTCTCGGTAGTGGCGCCCGCCCTGTGGATGTCAAGGAAATAAACAACTACAGTACCTGGCTTTTAGAGGACATCTGAAGGCAGCCCTGTTTAGGGAAGTTTTTATTGCTTTTTAATAATTATTATTAATAATGTTCTGTTGGGAGCCACTCAGAGTGGCTTGGGAAACCTAGCCAGACGGGCAGGGTATGCATAAATAAATAAATAAATGCTATTATTACTATTATTATTCCCTCCCCTGCTGACATTCATGGAGGATAAGACAATCCATGGCTACTAGGCATGATGGCGATCGTCTGCTTCCATGGTCAAAGGCAGTAGATTTCTGCACACCAGCTGCTGGAAACTGCAGGAGAGCTATTGTGCTCGAGTCCTGCTTGGCGGCTTCCCATACTCAGCTGGTTGAGAACAGGATACAAGACCAGACATATTTGCAAATCCCTTTACCTGAACCAGCTCTATTTTTCCTCCACATCTTCTGTGAAGATGTAGAAACCTGGAGTAGAATGATGACCTTCCTTGGCACCCTGGGGAAAGAGAGAGTGATTTTTCAGATGTCTGTTGCACATAATTGTCTGTTCAGTCGTTTCTCTACTCAGCAATACACCCGTTTCAATGGTCTCTCAAGGCAGCTTGCACAGACAGAGGAAAATGAAGCACATTAAAACAGCAACATGAAACAGTGCAATTAAAACATAATGATGGGACAGAGAGGTTAGGAACCTTTTCTGAGCAATCTTCCAAGGGCCAGAGGCAAAAGTGGGTGGAGCAACAAATGCAAATTTTTACCTTTGTGCACCAATGTGGTTTCCACACGCACAACTCTCTCTTTCTTCCATCTGAGCAAACAGGAAACACTGAAGGGCACATTCCAGCCAGGCAAGAACTCCCAAGGAGGGTGCAAAGCCAGGCCGGTCAGGGGTATGGCTAGGAAAGGGTTCCAAGGGCTGGACAGCAAAGCCTGGACAGTCATGTTTGGTCTCTGGGGCCTGAGGTTCCCCACTACTGCCATTGGGCAGGAAGAACCCAACCAGCAGGAAATCCAGTTCATGAAATAGTTGAAACAAGTATCAAAAGAAATCCTATGGAATGGATTTCCCCAAGGAGGTGCAGTCCCGTGTGGCCATTTTCCCAGCCTTTTCCCTGAGATACTAACTTTCTGTGTGCAGGGAGCTTTTTTGACATTACGGAGCATTCTAGCTTGTGATTTCCCACCACCAATACCTTTGTTTGCAACTTGCACAGTCTCCGGAAAGATGTTCCACATGCTCTTCATAGCAAATTTTAAGAATATACGGTAATCAATCCCCTCAATGAACAATAGTTAATCAAAAGCCAGTGCAAAGCCATTGGCTTAACCCCTTATTCATTGACCCTTGGCAGATGCAATTTGATGTCATTTTAAAATAAAATTTCATTATGCATAATTGTTCTAAGGTGGCTGATTTTATTTTTGATTGCTCAATTTAAAGCGATCAGAATCCTGCTTGATTAAAAATAAAATGTACATTCAGTAGCAATTGCTCGCACTCATTCAATCCTACCCTTATTTCTCCTTCTCCCACTGTACTTTTGTCCACCGCTGATTTTCTATTGTAGGCTCCTTGAGGGCAGAGACCAGCCTACATTTATTCATCTTATTTATTTCATACAAATTATACACCGCTTGATTGTTTAATAAAAAGAAATACACCCAACAACTTCAAAGCAATTTAAAAAAAGATAAAATTGAGGGAAAATCCACAGCCATACTTTAAAACACGCAAAAGTTAAAGTAGTAAAACAGATTAAAATTACCTCAACCTTCTAAGCCAGGCACCCCCAAACTTCGGCCCTCCAGATGTTCTGGCCTACAACTCCCATGATCCCTAGCTAACAGGACCAGTGGCCGGGGAAGATGGGAATTGTAGTCCAAAACATCTGGAGGGCCGAAGTTTGGGGATGCCTGTTCTAAGCATATGGGAAGACTTATCTAAACAGAAATGTTTTTAACAGGTACCGAAAAGAGTGCAGTTAAGGTACCTGGTTGATCTCAATAGGCAGGAAGTTCCAAATAGCAGTTGCTGCCACACTAAACAATCAAGCTATTACAAATGCAGAATGCATATTACTGGTATGTGGCACCTCTATTAGTGCCAATTCCACCTAATAAAGCAGTTGAGTTGGTGCATGTTGGGGTAATGCGATCTCGTAGGTAGACTGGCCTCAAGCTGCTAAGGGCTTTATATGCTAACAGTAACATCTTGAACTTGGCTCAGTAGCAAATCAGCAAGCAGGGCAGATCTCTGAGCGCAAGTGACAAGGCAATCCTGTCAGCAATCGTACTGCAGCATCCTGCACTAACTGCAGCTTCTGGCTAAAGGGTGAGGAAAGCCCCACATAGAGCTCATTGCAGTAATCCAGTCCAATGCTGGAACTACAGTGGCAAGGCTGTCCCGCTCCAGGAATGGCGGCAACTATCGAACCAGCCCCAGTAGCTAAAAAGGGATTTCTAGCCGCTAACGCTACCTGAGCCTCCAGTTGACAGAGCTGAATCCGGTGTGATTATGGAAGTCTGGAAGGTGCTATATACACTGATACCCTGTTTCCCCGAAAATAAGACATACCCAAAAAATAAGCCATAGCAGGATTTCTAAGCATTTGCGCAATATAAGCCATACCCCGTAAATAAGACATAGTGATAGGAGCAGTTCTGGAGGGCGCCAAGGAAGAGGCGAGGCTGGCCACGTAATAAAAAAATAAGACATCCCCTGAAAATAAGCCATAGTGTGTCTTCTTGAGGAGAAATAATTATAAGACAGTGTCTTATTTTCAGGAAAACACGGTAGCAGACTGTTGGCATATGTGACTATGTATAGATTGGCTCTGAGGCTACTAAATTTCTAATATGAGGCTTAACATCCACCCAGGTATTTAAAAAGCTGCCTCGTGCCATCTCGAGACTAGATGGTCCTTCAAGCCTAGTACTGTCTAAATCGACAAGCCTTAGGCCATTTGGAAGTATTCACACTGCCTTACCAGGTAAGAAAGATGGGTCTGCATCGTTCCCCAGCTCCAGCTGCAAAATCTCTGAGGAAAGAAAGAATGGAAAAGATAATAATCCATTCCCCATGTTTGGTCCTTACCAATGGAACGTGCAACAAAATTTTGCAGGGTGGATTGCTCTTGTTTCGAGTTTCAGCTACGCCTTTTTCAGGATACTCCATTCCATCCCCCCCCCCTTCCCCAACAGCCAGCCAGCATTCAGTGCCCACTAAGCGTGCTCTATTTTCATTGGGCTGTTTTGGAAGATTCCGTGTTCCCCTTAGGGCTCTTTTTCTAATGGCATCTTTACACTTCTGCAAACCTTGGGGTCCCACAGATTGGCACTTAGAGAATTGCTTCTTATTGCCAAAACCTTAAAGTGGGAGAGCAGGGAGACATATATGTACATAAGAGTCTGCCTAATTTTTGTATGTGCAGGTCTGGAGGGCATCTACTCAATGGGATCTCCTTCTCTCAAATCCATGTTGCTTAATCCAACCTGTTGTACATTAATGTCATTCTTCTCTACAGACGGTGCAATACGAATACTATTCTCAAGATGTTATATTCCGCTCATGCTGACCTTCTGTAATCCTGAATCCTGTGACAGCCTTTCTACAAGGCCCATTTAAAAATCTGTAAACATTCAGTTCCCTGTTTATGCAGCCATAAGACTACAAAATGCAAGCGTAAACAAAATGCACCTGCGCAAAAATATTTGAGGGCTACAACTGCAAATGTCAAAAAGTATGATCTCATGAGCAAAATCAGCAAAAATCCAAAAGTAGAGGCAGAATTACTTTGAGCCAAAATTTTGAATTTCAAGACAGAATTCCACCTGAAGAATTCAGACTCTCCAAGTGACCCTATTTTCCAGGGACATCCCTGATTTAGAGAAGCCATTCTGGTTTCTGAATGTCTCACTTTTCCTTAGGATGTCCCTATTTTCATTGGGAAAATGTTGGAAGGTGTGGAGTTATCCAAACCCCAAGCTGTCTAAAGGCAATCCTGTATAAAGAAGATTTTAATGTTTAATGTATTATTATGTTTTTATATATGCTGGAAGCTGCCCAGGGTGCTGGGGCAATACAGTAAGATGTGTGAGGTATAAACAGTGAAATTATCATTATGGAATGGGACATCCCCATTTTCATTGAAGAAATGTTGGAGGGTATGAGATTTCATAATCCTTTTCTTGAATTAATATCCTGTGTGGATATCAACTCTTTTAACTCAGACTCCAGCAGGCTGACCTCACCTTTAAATGCCAGTAGCACCTCTTGCAATACCATCCTCTTTTCTGAAAAATGTCTTATCCTCTGTTCCAGTTCCAGAAAACCGCTTTCAAATTCAGGAAATGCCCCATTCTTCCTGATGAAGAGACAGTAAGTGAATAAACGATCCCACTTAGTGTTGTTGCAAAAGTTCTCCTGATTTATTTTCATCTTGTAATTAGCAACTTCCTGGAGCTGAGCACCCCTAAACCCCTTTAACCTTACTTTTCCTATACCGCTTTCCGCTATAATGTTTTGTCTCCCTGTGGCTGTTTTGATGTCATTCATTTCCTGCTTCGTTCTTCTTGAGTGATCCCAACCAGAGACCCCAACCAATCAGAGACCCCATACAAAATGTGATCCAGCACTTGGGGCAAACTAATTGCTTTGAAAAGGCAGCAATGCTTCCTGGACTGGCTGTAGAAATATTTTGCAGTAAACTACCCTCCTCCTCAAAATCCCCAAAGGATGGAACCTTCTGATACAAAGCTGTCAAGTTCTCCCTTTTTTTAAGGGAAATTCCCTTATGCTGAAAAGGCTTCCTCGCGAGAAAAGGGGAAACTTGACAGCTATGTTTCGATAATGATAAAGGAATTTAGGAAAACGGACACCTCAACCCCCGCGTTCTAGTTCCACCTCTATCTACAGCATTGTCCACGGCAGTTCCAAAGTAGTTTAACACATTGAAAGATAATATTGGGCAAAACATACCTGCCTTCAGCCGTTCTGATGCTCTGCAGGAAAAAAGATAAAGGGGAGAGAGAAGACATGAATCAGGCATCTGTATCATTTTTGTTAACCCCTTCCTGTAAATTTCCCCATAAAAATGAACATAGGTTTGTTTTTTTATTCTCTTATTTTGGTTTGCATCTATCTTCTAAAAACTTCAATAAAACAAAATATTTATTTTTAAAAAATAGATACGTGGCTTCCAGTTTTAATTAAATACACAGCAACAAATAGTTCATCCTCTGTTATTTTTTCTATAGAGAGGGAGAGGGAGAAAGGAGGGGCGGAGGGATGTCACCACTGAGCCAATTAATCCAACATGGCTGCAACCCTATGCTCACTTACTTGGGTGTAAGCCCCATTGAATTCAATGGGGAGACACACAAAGAATTGCACTGTTTAAAACTTTTGATTTGTCCTTGGCACAGTGTGGCATAGTGGTTAGGGTACCTGGGAGACAAAGGCTCAATCCCCAATTGGCCATGAAGCTTGTTGGGTGACCTAAATCCAGTTGCTATCTCTCAGCCTAAACCACATGGGAGGGTTCTTGTGAGGCTAAAATGAGGGGAGAACGATGTGTGCCACCTTGACTTGAACTCCTTGGAGGAAAGGCAGGATACAAATGTAATGATGATAAATAAGACAGGGATTCCCCACCTTCACAAGTGGATTCTGGTTGCTTTCTCTGTTTTCATGAAATGCTACTTGCTCAGAACCTTCCAAAACACTCTCATCTCTCCTCCGAACAATGTCATTGTCCAGCTTTTGCAGCCTCCTCAACACGAGTTTTTCTTGGTCTTCGACAAACCTTCGCAGCTCCTCCCACTCCCGGATTATATTCTTCCTCTCAGCTTCTGTCTCCCTCTGCAATTCATAGGGGAAAGGTCATGGTAGCGTCACACTCTCCCTATTGGGGTTGACCAATTTGGGGCTATCGGTGTACTCACTAATACCACATAAAGCACCTAAATATCCTCTCAAAAAACTCACAATACTGCTCGGTTTGTGCTTCACTGACTTGGCCTCCACTACATTGAACACACTCCCTTAAATGTGACCCTGCTCCAATGGTTGCCAAGACTTGGACAATCTCTTCCTGCTTTTGAACAGTGAGCAAGCACAACCTTAGCTGCTATAGGTTCCTCTCATTTCCCAATAATTTGTGGGGTGGGGAGAAGAAATGCCATGCCATTTTGTGTTCCTGCCTGAGAGTTGTTCTCACTGGGCTACAATTCTCAGAGTGGTTTAACAAACAATCCCTCTTCACAGGAAACTCTAAGAATTGTAGCTCTGTGAGGGGAAATGTTGCTGTGCACACCATAGAGGGGTTGGGGATGTCTTCAGATGATGCCTCTTGCCTGATTTCAGGCTTCCCTAAACTCCAGTTCACTGAAGTTGCCATCTGCACATGCTCAATGGCTGCCTGAACTGTGCACACCTCAGCTTAACCGCAGCTGGACGGAAGCTGGTTTGATGGAAAGCTCATCATACAAGAGTATTTCTTACAGTAGCTATACCTACAGATGGTGGCCAATGTCCATAGCTGTCAACCTTCCCCTTTTGTTGCTGGAAATTCCCTTATTCCAGCGCCGTTTCCCGCTGCTATCCTGGATTGTTAGATGTACCGTAGACTGTCCCCGGAACAGGTGAGGCTGCTGATCCCTTATTTTCAAATCCGAAAGTTGACAGCTATGCCAATGTCACATGTACAGTGGTACCTTGCAAGACGAATGCCCTGCAAGACGAATTTTTCGCTTGCGATCTGATGGTGACTCGCAAGACGAATTCATTTTGCGAAAAATTCATCTTGCGAATCACGGTTTCCCATAGGAATGCATTGAAATTTAATTAATGCGTTCCTATGGGCAAAAAAAGAACTCTCAATGCATTCCTATGGGAAATCGCGATTTGCAAGGCGAATTTTCCGCAAAACGAATTGACTCGTGGAACGAATTAAATTCGTCTTGCGAGGCACCACTGTACTTAGCTTCAAACACCCGCAGTGGACGGTGCCAGAGTGAGCGGCACAGTCAGTTGGCTCATTTTTGCTGTGTGTAGCCAATCTCTGAGTGGTGATATGATGATGATGATGATGATGATGATGATGATGATGATAATAATAATAATAATAATGATAATTTATTATTTATACTCCGCCCATCTGGGTGGGTTTCCCCAGCCACTCTGGGCGGCTTCCAACAGAAGTATTAAAATACAATAATCTATTAAACATTAAAAGCTTCCCTAAACAGGGCTGCTCTTCAGATGTGAGAGGTTTCAGGGGTACCACCACATACCTCGGATCGGTTTCCTTGGAACGAAGGCCATTAGAAACTGTGGTGTCTTAGGCTACGTACACACCTTCCCGAAACGAGCAACCCTAGAAACTGTAGGTTGTTAAGGGTGCTGGGAAAGGCAGCTCCATGTGGGACAAACTACAGTTCCCAGGATTCTTTGGGAGCAGCCGTGTGCTTTAAATGTATGGTGTGGAGGCAGCCTTTGTGTTATATGGTTTTATTTACACCCACAGGTGGAGCATATGATGGAAGGGTTCGTGACATTACCACCACAAAAGATGTCGTCCTCCCCCACTGCATTAGGTTTCCTGGATCATCCCCTATTGCTCTCTTACCCTCTAGCACAGTGGTTCCCAACAGGTGGTCCGCGGACCCCCAGGGGTCCGCAAGCTATGCCAGAGGGGTCCGCAAGATGCTATTAGAATTAAAAATATATTAAATATATTTTGTATGATAACAGATTTTTTGTTTTGGCCGCTTCCTGCATGAGCAGAGTCTAGATCAAAATTAGAATTAGATAGAGGCAGTAGTTCTGCTGTATGCCGTTAGGTGGCGCTTTACAAACACTACTGTTTTGCAAAGAGGCAGCGCGCGCATTCTAAACGCTCACCTCCCCAAGATGCTTTGCGCGCGTCGGCTTCATTTGTGCGCTACTGCGCAGATACCCTGTCTTCTCCATTCCCCTCCCTCCTCCCTGGCGTGCGCTGCCTCTTTGCAAAACAGTAGTGTTTGTAAACAAAGCGTTGTTTTTTGCGGAAGCTACAGTTCGCATAGTTAAAAATGGACCGTTGGTTTAAAAGTGGTTCGTTAAAACGACAAAGGCCTACAGATGAAGAGGAAGATAATACATTTGATGTTCAAGAAAGTAAGTCAATTAATGGGGGTCCTTGTCACAACAGCGGCTCGATGAGGGGTCCTCAAGAAAATTTTGTTGGGAACCCCTGCTCTAGCAAGGTGTGGTGTGGGAGGGAAGGCCTGCTCACTGCTCCTGAAAAGCATCCTTGGCTAGCCATTTCTATGGCAACACACCTGTACTGGGCCAACTCTTTAATCCCCTTTAACAAAAAAATGCTGTTCAAGGCTTCCCTAAGGCCATTAACTTAACAAAGAGACTGGTTTAACACAAAGAGACTGGTTTGACCACTTCAGTGATTGTGAGGAGGGGCTCCGCATACCAGTGTTACGCCTTCCAGGCCTCTCCCTCCTCCATTATGGCTCAAGGGCACATTCCAGCCACACAAAATCAGTAGAGGAAGGGGCAAAACAGAGCCCTAAAGGGATCATAGAATCGTAGAGTTGGAAGAGACCACAAGGGCCATCCAGTCCAACCCCCTGCCGAGCAGGAAACACCATCAAAGCATTCTTGACATATGCCTGTCAAGCCTCTGCTTAAAGACCTCCAAAGAAGGAGACTCCACCACACTCCTTGGTAGCAAATTCCACTGCCGAACAGCTCTTACTGTCAGGAAGTTCTTCCTAAGGTTTAGGTGGAATCTTCTTTCTTGTAGTTTGAATCCATTGCTCCGTGTCCGCTTCTCTGGAGCAGCAGAAAACAACCTTTCTCCCTCCTCTATATGACATCCTTTTATATATTTGAACATGGCTATCATATCACCCCTTAACCTTCTCTTCTCCAGGCTAAACATACCCAGCTCCCTAAGCCGTTCCTCATAAGGCATCGTTTCCAGCCAGGGATGTAGCCACAGGCCTGATAGAGAGACCTGGGAGACAGCATTATTCCCCACCCACAGGAATGAGGTTTCCCCACTTAAGAAGTCACCATGAAAGTAATAATCTGCCTCCCCTTTGCCCAATTTTCAGCTCACTAAAATGCCCTCTCCCTCAAAACTGGATTCAGGCAAAGGAATTAGCAAATTTCTGGGCATCATTTTTAAAATTTCCATCTTCATATGCTTACCAGCAAATCCTCACTTTTTCTTCGACATTGTGCTTTGATTTCTTCTCTCTTGTCAGTCACGCTGTCCTGCAGCACCTAAAGTTCCAGGGGCAGGGGGGGGGGAGGCTATGATCATTTTAATTAAGGAATGTTCCCACATACAGTACAGTATATCCCAATAGAAGGGTTTTTTTAAAAAAAATAAGTTTATTTATCTTTGTTTATTTATATATTAAAAAATTCATTCAGTAGCACCTTAAAGACCAACTAAGTTTTTATTTTGGTATGAGCTTTTGTGTGCATGCACACAAAAGCTCATACCAAAATAAAAACTTAGTTGGTCTTTAAGGTGCTACTGAAGGAATTTTTAAATTTTGTTTCGACTCAGACCAACACAGCTACCTACCTGTAACTTCATTTTTATATTTATTTATTTATTTATTTATTTATTGTTTATTTATTTACCAATTTGCAAGCCACACTTTCATAAGAAATGTAATAACAAGGCAGAATGCAAAATATAAAAACAAAATCAACAAATATATCCACTAAGGTCATCATTATTAAAGCATCAACATAACTGATTGGATTACAAAGAAAATTTATTTTGCAAAGGGCAGCCTAAATAGGAAAGTCTTCAAGAGATATCTGTGCCTCTCCCAACCGGGGCTCCTATGCCGGCTCTTGCGAGCGGTAGAGGCGGCAGAGGGACGAGCGGCTCCGCCACCGCCTCTTGCAGGGGCAGGCTTGTTAGCCGCGGTTGGGGGAGGCGCTGTTGCTGGTGGTGGCCATGAAGGGGGCGGGAGCAGCCCAAAATCGGGCTGTTCCCGCCCCCTTCATGGCCGCCACCAGCAACAGCGGGAACAGCCCGATTTTGGGCTGCTTCTTCCCTTCCCCACCGCTGGGAGCCATGGCTCCGGTGGCAGAGGCATCCTTCCGCATGAGGGATCCCGCTGCTGTCCGTGCCTTTGCTCCATAAGACACACAGACATTTCCCCTTCATTTTTAGGAGGGGGAAGTGCGTCTTATGGAGCAAAAAATATGGTACCTTTGGATATTTGCAGTGAATTCTAGAGGAATCGCCTTAGCAAATGAGAGAATATTTAGCCTCTTCTTCTTTAAAGGGTCAGTATGGGAATGCTGAATTATTAAACAATTTTGGAATGAAATATATGAAGAAATTAAAAAGATGTTCAAAATAATAACTTTTAGTAAAAAAAACCTGAGGCGTTCTTTCTAGGTATAATTACAAAAGATATTCCTGGCAACCAAAGGAAAATATTCCTTTATGCAACAATAGCTGCCAGGTTGCTTATAGCAAAAAACTGCAAAAGGGGGGAAATCCCATCTTCTTTGGTGATCACTCGTAGCAGAGTATGATTGTCTTCCATGAACACGGTCTTAACAGTGAGTCTGTAAATAACTGTGGAGGCCACACGTCTTTCCACAGTGGGGATATTGGTTTTCAAACGGGAGTTGATCACAGTGAGGGTTTGCCAGGCATGCCTTCCTCTTAGCACGCTTCTCCCTTTCATCCTGAGTTCGAGTGTCTTCAAAGCCCATGACACCTTTGGTAAAGGCTGTTCTCCAATTGGAGCTCTCGCAGGCCAGTGTTCCCCATAACAAAAACTACCACTGAGATATCTAAATTTTCGAAAGTAGTGAGTCCATGAAAAACAGGAGGCCCACAGTACTTAGCTAATTGGGAACCATTCTTCTATGGCCTCTTAAATGTGTTTCTGGGAGGGGGGGTAATTGGTTTGGTTTTGTTTTATTAGGATTTTGTGTTCTCCTTTTTTATTTTTATGTGGCCTTCTATATGATCTTTGGATAAAGGGCGGCATACAAATTTAATTAATAATAATACTGATACTAACAGGTAACTCCTCCTGCAACTCACTTCCTTGCTCAGCCTGGCTTCCTCTCAGCAGTGAGACTGATCCTTTCTATCTGAAAGAGGTAGAGCGAAAGGAAATTCCTCCCTTCCTTGAGAGGCACAAAAACCATGCGCCAGCTGCGCTTTCCTCGGTCCTTTCTTCTTTGAACGGACAAAAACAAGTGTTTTAACCTTCGCCTCTGAGACATGCAAGGGTTGCATCAGCAGGAGCAGCTGGCTGAGGCTTTCCTGCCTCCCTGGTCATTTGTTGACAGGCAGAATAAAACCGGAATTCTCAGGCCGCAAATACAACCATACATTTAAAGTGCATGATTCCCCACAAAGGATCCTTGTTAAGGCTGCTGGGAATTGTAGCTCTGTTAGGGATAAACTGCACTTCCCAGGATTCTTTTTTAATTTATTTGTTATATTTACGGTACAGTGGTACCTCGGGTTACAGGCGCTTAAAGTTACAGGCGCTTCAGGTTACGGATTCTGCTAACCCAGAAATATTGTTGTTGTTTAGTCGTTTAGTCGTGACCGACTCTTCGTGACCCCATGGACCAGAGCACGCCAGGCACTCCTGTCTTCCACTGCCTCCCGCAGTTTGGTCAGACTCATGTTGATGGCTTCGAGAACACTGTCCAACCATCTCATCCTCTGTCGTCCCCTTCTCCTTGTGCCCTCCATCTTTCCCAACATCAGGGTCTTTTCCAGGGAGTCTTCTCTTCTCATGGGGTGGCCAAAGTATTGGAGCCTCAGCTTCAGGATCTGTCCTTCCAGTGAGCACTCAGGGCTGATTTCCTTCAGAATGGATAGGTTTGATCTTCTTGCAGTCCATGGGACTCTCAAGAGTCTCCTCCAGCACCATAATTCAAGAGAGTCCCATGGAAATATTATACCCAGAAATATTACCTCAGGTTAAGAACTTTGCTTCAGGATGAGAACAAAATTTGTGCTCTGGCGGCGCGGCAGCAGCAGGAGGCCCCATTAGCTAAAGTGGTACCTCTGGTTAAGAACAGTTTCAGGTTAAGAACGGATCTCCAGAACGAATTAAGTTCTTAACCCAAGATACCACTGTATATACCATCTTTTATACAGTAGTGCCTCGACTTACGAAGGTAATCCGTTCCAACGGCACCTTCATAAGTCGGAAATTTCGTAAGTCGAAGAAATGCATGGAGGGGGGGAGACGGAACATTCGGAAGTTGAAGAAATTGCATCTAAAACTTTGTAAGTCGGGGAAACCCTATCTAAAGCCGCCTACGGTTTCTCTTCGGATGTCGGAGAATTCGTTAGCGCGCAGCCATTTTCCCCCTTCGGATGTCGAAAATTTCGTAACTCGAGTCATTCGTAACTCAAGGTACCACTGTATATTTATTATATTCCATACATTTATATAGCCATGCTGGCTAGGTCTGATAGGAGTTGTAGTCCAACTGCATTGTGGGACCCAAGACTGAGAAACGCTGGGTTAGAATGTTGGACTAGGACCTGGGAGACTAGAATTCAAATCCCCGCACAGCTCACAGGGTGACCTTGAGCCAGCCACTGCCTCTCAGCCAAAACATACCTCACAGAGCCGTCATGGGGATTAAATAGCGGGCGACAGGGGAAGAACTGTGTATGCAGCCTTGAGCTGCTTGGGGGAAAGGTGAGATATAATAAAGAGGTAGATAAATAAATAAATTTGTTGCCTGCTAATTTTAAGGCTCTCTTACCCAAGTTGCATCACTTTCCATCTTGCTGCAAAAGTCAATAGGATCTCTGAGGAGAAGTATGGGCCAGATGCCTCCGCCTGTCTGGAAGAAAGAAGACAGAGAAGGAATTAAAAAATAAAGCTTGGCGAGTGCCAAATAATGAAGCAATTATCGGTGTGGTCTCCCTGCACTCACCGGCAGCAGCTCTCCAAGCTTTCAGGAAGGGGGAAATTGCTACCCTACTGGCAGATCCCTGGGATTGGCCCTGGGAAATTTTGCATGAAAATTGTGTGGTGTGCTACTGAAGTAAAGCCTGTACCCCTTTACTGTATATTGTTATTGATTAAACAGTAGTTTTTTTTGGGGGGGGGGTTTGGTTGTTTTTTTACCAAAGTAACTCAAAGCAACTTAAAACAATAAATAACACATATCTTTAAAAACAGCAAAACAACATCTAAAACCTAAATGATTCCATATTAGGGCTCATGAGTACCAGCTTGGCCCAGCAACTGTAGATGCCCGGGGCTGTGGGTACCATGAAATTTGTGGCTGCCCAGCCCCTTCATGGAGAATTTTGTGGGTGCTTGGGCACACAGGACCCCAGGGAGTTGGCACCTACGGTAGGACTACCCAATGTAGTGCCTTCCATGTGTTGTCGAACAACAACTCTCACCAGCCCTAGCCACAAGCCTTACAGCCAGAAAGAAAGGGGGGGGAAGAACCTTAATTTCAATCCGTTCTGTTTCTCCACTGAAAGACTTAACAAGTTTTGGCTCCTCCCCACCAATCCCTCCATTCCAGATGGCCATTGCAACAACTCCATAACTAAGACCTGGTGCCTGAGCTTGTGTTTTTCCTCTTCCCTCCCAGCCCCGTTTTTCCTTTTGTGTTGTGTCTGTTGGATTTGTAAGCCTGATGACAAGAGCTGTCTTAATTTCTATTTGCAAGCTGCTTATTGAGAAGCTTAATTTGTTCACATGCTTCAAATAAACGAAATTTAAACCCAGTAAATAAATAAGAGAAAGTGCTAGCTCACAATTTGATAATTGTGTGGTGCATATGTACACACAAAGATAAGATGTATCTGATGCCCAGTCTTGAGATTAATTTTATGGAGACCCTGGGGGCTTGGGAAGGCAGCTCCATCTGCAATCCTATGAACACTCACCTGTGAGTAAGCCCAAATGAACATAGTGAGACTGACCTCTAAGCATGCATAGGTTTCTGCTGTGAATCCTAAAGGCTGAGTGACATGAAGCAACTTTTACAATGGATAGTACAGGAATAGTTTAATATTTGAACAGCATCCTCAACAGGGGTGGGGTGGGAGTATTATTAGTCTGTTTCTCTCCAGGAAAGACAGAAGGCTTGTGCCATTTGGTTTAAAATCGAAATTCAGTGAAAAACGTTCACAGAACTTCCTTTTTCCTTGAAGGAGAAACCGAATCTTAACAGCAAGATTACTAAATGTTTTTATTACTTGTGTGGTGTTTCGTAACCTGCAGCAGCGACTTTTCTTTTCGGATTAAGCCTCTTGTTCCATCAGGCTTTTGGGGAAACTGACTTATTTTAAGGAAAGTGCTGGTGCTGCGATGTTTTTATTGCAATGTTTTTTTAATAGATCAGATACAGAGATAGAAATATATTCTGTTGGTGGTTAATTGCTTTCAAATGCTTGTTTCCTTTCCACCCCAAATCTTTTTAGCTCTTTCTATTTTAGCTCAAAACAAAATAATAGTAATAATAATAATAATAATAATTCCTTCCAGTAGCACCTTAGAGACCAACTAAGTTTGTCATAGGTATGAGCTTTCGTGTGCATGCACACTTATTTTAGCTGTAAGTCACCTTACATCTGCCAGGGGAAAATACATTACTGTATTATTATTATTATTATTATTTATGAGAAGCTGCAAGAATGATCGGGCACATACCAGAAAATACGTCCTATTGAACTCAGTAGGATTTACTTCTGGGTAAAAATGCAAAAGACTGCATCGCAAGCTTAACTAAACAATAGGCTGCGGTGAGAGCACCGTGGTCTGCCGGTTCAGCGTAACAAATCAGATCTTCAGATCCTTGCTCCCCCCCCTCCACACTTACCCTTTCCAGACTTTTTCAACGCCTTTCTGCCGCAGCGGGGAAATTCAGCACCCGGGTCCTTCCTCCACCGAAGCCCCGTTGCTGATGGGGAGAAGATGCAGCCGCCGCCGCCGCCGCAGTGCCTTGGTCCTCAATTGCCCGGGTGCCGGGAAGGGGGGTTGGCGGGCGGGTGGGCGCGGATGCCGGATGCCGCTTCAAAACAAAGTTCTGGGAAAGCCGCGTTCATCTCAGCCGAAATCAGAGACGGAGAGAGGAGCAAGCAAGCGACCAGCTCTCCCGCCTGGCGAGGATTTTAGACAGCCCTCTGCTGGCCACAGGGAAGGCTCAGCCCAGGGCAAGATGGGTGGTCCAAATTTTAAACTGAGAGGTTGAAGCCTCTCCGCCCAACCTACCTCACAGGGTTGTTGTTGTGGTTTGGGGAAGAGCTCTGTACCCCGAAACCTTGAGCTCCTTGGAGGAAAGGTGCAATCATAAATGAGTCATAATAATAAAGGGCACTTTGTGGGGAAGTGAGAGCTGGACCATAAAGAAGGCTGATCGCTGAAGAATTGATGCTTTTGAATTATGGTGCTGGAGGAGACTCTTGAGAGTCCCATGGACTGCAAGAAGATCAAACCTCTCCATTCTGAAGGAAATCAGCCCTGAGTGCTCACTGGAAGGACAGATCCTGAAGCTGAGGCTCCAATACTTTGGCCACCCCATGAGAAGAGAAGACTCCCTGGAAAAGACCCTGATGTTGGGAAAGATTGAGGGCACTAGGAGAAGGGGGTGACAGAGGACGAGATGGTTGGACAGTGTTCTCGAAGCCACCAACATGAGTCTGACCAAACTGCGGGAGGCAGTGGAAGACAGGAGTGCCTGGCGTGCTCTGGTCCATGGGGTCACGAAGAGTCGGACACGACTAAACGACTAAACAACAACAACAATAAATACAATCAAATATAGGTAGAAACAACATTTTTTTAAAATCCTTCCAGTAGCACCTTAGAGACCAACTAAGTTTGTCATTGGTATGAGCTTTCGTGTGCCTGCACACATCTTCAGATACATGCACACGAAAGCTCATACCAATGACAAACTTAGTTGATCTCTAAGGTGCAACTGGAAGGAATTTTTTTATTTTGTTTCGACTAAGGCAGACCAACACGGCTACCTACCTTCAAATAGGTAGATTGGCTAAATGAATTGTTGGGTAGCTGCAAAGTGGTAACGTTTCTAGGTACCCTATTGTGCCCTAGTCATGGAACCAGCCAGAAGGGATTTCATCCTAAATGGTGCTGTTATAAGAATTCTACAGTCTCAGGTATAAAATAAATGTTTGCAAATCTACAAGGCAAACACACACATAACTATATAAACCGTGTGCCTGAAATAGTACAGGAGAGCAATCCTGAAGCCATTTTGACTCTCCCAGTGACCTCAAAAGAATGGCCAGGCTGCCCAGGGAATGCAATCAGTTACCACTATCAGGTATCCTGGCAGGCAGGATTTCTCCTGGAGACCACTTCCTTCTGTGATGTATGTATGATGTTTTTGGGGGTGGTATTGGGCTACAGGGTGGGCAATTTCATAAGGGCTTGCGCATCATTGTTCTGGGTTCTCTCTTCCCTCCTGCATGTGGGGAGTGGAGACCCTGTTGCAACAGTTTAATAAAAATCAGGCTTACCAGCCACTTTGCTTCTCTATATACTCTGGTTGGCCTCTGTTATTTTCTCCTACCAATAGGGAATCCACTTAAGGACTCTATACGGGCTCTTGGATACCCCATAAGGGAAAAGGAGCAGGGCTTTTTTCTTATAACAGTTCCCAGGTACAAGGTGGGTGTTGTTGTTGAAACAACCTGATACAGAGAGCACCATGCTATAAAATACACTGATACAGCATGTATGTAAGTTGATGGACTTCACTCACATGCGAAGACGGGCTCCGGCAGACTGAGCGGACAAGACCAAGCATGGGTCCAACAGTCAAGAAGGCAGTTTCTGCACATACTGTAGTGTAGGAAGTGAGGGGCAGATGGGGCTCATAACCTGGGGAAGGTAGCCCATCTAGGAGAAGGAAAAAACTGAGCCAAAATTGCAGAATATCTTTGGGAGAAGGAAAAAGCTAAGGAGCAAACCTTACACGAAAGGCTGGACTAGATTAATCCCAAAACGGAATTAAGATTGCCGGAAGAAATATCAACAACCTCAGATATGCAGATGACACAACCTTGATGGCAGAAAGTGAGGAGGAATTAAAGAGCCTTTTAATGAGGGTGAAAGAGGAGAGCGCGAAATATGGTCTGAAGCTCAACATAAAAAAACTAAGATCATGGCCACTGGTCCCATCACCTCCTGGCAAATAGAAGGGGAAGAAATGGAGGCAGTGAGAGATTTTACTTTCCTGGGTTCCTTGATCACTGCAGATGGTGACAGCAGTCACAAAATTAAAAGACGCCTGCTTCTTGGAAGAAAAGCAATGACAAACCTATACAACATCTTAAAAAGCAGAGACATCACCTTGCCAACAAAGGTCCGTATAGTTAAAGCTATGGTTTTCCCAGTAGTGATGTATGGAAGTGAGAGCTGGACCCTAAAGAAGGCTGATCACCGAAGAATTGATGCTTTTGAATTATGGTGCTGGAGGAGACTCTTGAGAGTCCCATGGACTGTAAGAAGTTCAAACCTATCCATTCTTAAGGAAATCAGCCCTGAGTGCTCACTGGAAGGACAGATCCTGAAGCTGAGGCTCCAATACCGGTACTTTGGCCACCTCATGAGAAGAGAAGACTCCCTGGAAAAGACCCTGATGATGGGAAAGATGGAGTGCACAAGGAGAAGGGGACAACAGAGGACGGGATGGCTGAACAGTGTTCTCGAAGCTACGAACATGAGTTTGACCAAACTGCGGGAGGCAGTGGAAGACAGGAGTGCCTGGCGTGCTATGGTCCATGGGGTCACGAAGAGTCAGACACGACTAAATGACTAAACAACAACAAACCCTACACAAATATTGAGTCCCTAAGATGGTTGGATGGCACCTTGTACACCTCCTTCCGAGAACTGCAGCCAAGCTTTGCTTTCCTACATCAGTGAGGCGGAGACGGGGGCTTGTCATCTCGGCAGCCCAGGATGTCCATATACACTGCCCAGGCTTGCGCCCCAGGGAAATCACTGTGGTGCTGCTATTGCAGAGGTTTGACTTGACCTTCAGAGGCACACTCCATTGTCTCTCAAGACAGATGGATGCCAACCAAACCATGTAAAAGTGGGAAATTGCCAGCACAGCCACAATTGACTTCAAAAGAGGAAACTTGCCTCCCGAATGAGGAGAGTGGTAAAAAGGGAGTTGAAAGGCCAAACCGAGATGGTCAAATCTTTTCCAGAGGCTTGGAAGTTCTTTAAAACTGTGATATTAGAAGTTAAGATTGAATGTAGACCAGGAAAAGTACTACCAGGGCTAAGAGGATTCCAGCATGGTTGTTGAGCAGAGTCAAGGCAGCTTTTAGAGGCAGGAAGGTTTCCTTCAGAAAATGGAAGTCTCGTTCAAATGAGGAGGACAAAGCTTAAGCAAAAGAAAGCATTCATTTTGCCATTTGTTATAGGAGCATATTGGTTTTTTTTAAAAAAAAGTTAAAACCAACCGTCGTAATTCTGCAACCACATCAAAAGCTGGAAAGAGACTATGAAGGCCATTGAAGAACAAGGTAATTGCAAAATAAAAAAATTCCTTCAGTAGCACCTTAAAGACCAACTAAGTTTTTATTTTGGTATGAGCTTTCGTGTGCATGCACACTTCTTCAGATACACTACAATCGTGCTGGAGGAGACTGCAGAGGAGCTGAATGAATTCTTCCTGCTCTTTTGTTCATGACCATGAAAGGGAGACTGCAAGGTGATTAAGGATTAAATTGGGGTGGTTCCCATCTGCCTGCCAGTTTGGTTATTTTTACTCTTGGCTTGATGATTAGCTTGAACTGTCTGTACTCTGATGCGATTTGATTTTTTAAAAGGGTTTTTTGCTTTATATTAGTGGAAATTCACTGTATCGTAAAAAGAAAAAAAAGAAGTATAAATATCTGCCAACTGAGGACAGCACCTTACGCATTGCTGCCATCAGAATGCAATCTTTGGCTTACCTTCTCAGGGGTCTAGATTTAACCCACAACACTTATGTGGATCCCCAGAGCGTTGTGACACATCCAGACAATGTGAGGGTCCTGGTGTGAGCATTCTTTGTCTTGGAAGCCTCACTACAATCAATTCTAGCTACTGAGCAGAGACACACTTTGCACAAGCTCAGAGGCGCCCTTGGTGTCATTCATCAGTGCACACGTTCCAAGTCTGAGCAGGGCAGAAATTGAAAGCAGTTGCCAGGGAGCTCAGCCTCTGAAAACCTCCCATCAAATTTAAGGCATCAGTTGGTTTGGGAAGGGCTGCTGGTCGGTAGCAGGGTCGGTGGCAGGGAACCTGCTTTGCATGCAGAAGGCCCCAGGTTCAATCCCTGCGATCACTAAGTATGGCTGGGGAAAACAGCTGCCTGAAACCCTGGAGAGCTGCTACTGCCAATCAGCGCCTGTCAGTATTTTGCTAGATGGGCCGATGGTCTGGCATTGCATAAGGGTAAGGCAGCTTTGCAAATCTGCTTAAAGACTTGAAGAGATTTTAGAACAACGCTCCACACTTGCACACAAAGGGTTACGCTGATAGAGATACACGGTCATGCCTAGATCGGCCAGGCAATTTGAGAAGCTGATGAAGCCACTTCCTGTCCCCACCTTGCCCTTTCCTGGGGGGAAACTGAGGGTTGCTGCTCTCAGCTTGCAGGGAGAGGTGAGTTAAAGGGGAATTTAGGAAGGAGGGGCCATTTGCAGAAAAGCTGGGAGAAAATGATAGACAATCCCAGAAGATCAAGGGTGTCAGTGGCTGCAGAAAGGACATGTTGTTGTTGTTTAGTCGTTTAGTGTGTCTGACTCTTCGTGACCCCATGGACCATAGCACGCCAGGCACTCCTGTCTTCCACTGCCTCCCGCAGTTTGGTCAAACTCATGTTCGTAGCTTCGAGAACACTGTCCAACCATCTCGTCCTCTGTCATCCCCTTCTCCTAGTGCCCTCCATCTTTCCCAACATCAGGGTCTTTTCCAGGGAGTCTTCTCTTGGCCCTTGTGGTCTCTTCCAACTCTATGATTCTATGATTCTCTTCTCATGAGGTGGCCAAAGTATTGGAGCCTCAGCTTCAGGATCTGTCCATCCAGTGAGCACTCGGGGCTGATTTCCTTCAGAATGGATAGGTTTGATCTTCTTGCAGCCCATGGGACTCTCAAGAGTCTCCTCCAGCACCATAATTCAAAAGCATCAATTCTTCGGCGATCAGCCTTCTTTATGGTCCAGCTCTCACTTCCATACATCACTACTGGGAAAACCATAGCTTTAACTATACGGACCTTTGTCGGCAAGGTGATGTCTCTGCAAAAAGGACATAGGAAGCCCCTTTGTACTGAGTCAGACCAGTACAGCTAATTTTCTTTATTTCTTTTTTAATGCAGAGAGAATAAACAGTTTGAGGAGAAGCTGAATGAATTCTTTGCTATGTTTTGTTCATGAACTTCAAAGGGAGGCTGCAAGGTGACTGAGGATTAAATTGGGGTGGCTTATTTTTACACTTAACCTGGGCTGCCTGTGTTTTGGTGTGATCCAGTTTTTTGTTCTGTAATAGTGGAGACATGCTATATAGCAAGCAAATGTACAAATATCTGCTAATCGAGGTTAGCACCTTATGCAGTGATGCAGAGTCAGCTGAGGCCTGAGTAAAAAGGAGCAATGCCCCTCTGGGAATTGCAGATGGGGTGGGAGAACAGGGTGCTAAGATTGCTGGAGTGGTACAGCAGCTGCCTTGCATGCAGAAGGTCCCAACATTCCCTGCCTGACATGTTCGTTATGTTCTTCTGTAACCTCCAGTATCAAATATTTTTGTTTCTGCTCTGCTCAGAAAATACACTGGCTTATCTGAATTTACTCCTCTTCCAGCTGCTTTGCTTTGCTGCAGATTCCAGTCATAGTTTGGTCTGGATCCACCCCTTGAAGGAGAATGGCTGAAGCACAGGTAGGGAGCCACCAATGCTCCCCCCTCTCATTTTGTTCCAGCAGTGGGGGCTGGTGCCCCCTTGGACAGGTAGTGCGGGAGGCAGGGAGCTCAAATCATAGCTGCCAAGTTTTCCCTTTTCTCACGAGGAAGCCTATTCAGCATAAGGAAAAATCCCTTTTAAAAAGGGATAAAATGGCAGCTATGGCTCAAATAGAGGTGGTTACACAGAGCCAAATGACAGGCAGAGCCAACTAATCTAGGTTTATCCCTGTTCTCCTCCTCCCTGATATGAAGGCAAAATTGAGAGGGAGGAGGAGAGGAACCCAAGAAGCAGTGCACCCCCTGGCCTTGTTGTAAGAAGGCAGGCAGGCAGGGAACAGTAGGTTGAGGACAAACTGAGGTAGATGGGGCAGTCCTTTCATAATGGACCAGCCTTCCCTGCTTTCTTGGAGTACACAGGAAATTGTGCTTTATTATATTTGTCTGACACAGCATATGAGGACAAAGGACTGGGAGGGAGGAGAGGAAACCAAGCTCTGCTAAAAAGTCTTTCACTAGCCAAAATCCCTGCTCAGAAGTGAGAACTCAAGTCGTCTCCCAGTGGACTAGCTAGTTGAGGCTATATTTTAATCAAGAGAGAATTTAATGTTTCAAAATGTGCCCCCTTTCACACCTTTTGTTATAGCATCCTCTGGTTTGCCCGAAAAAAGAGGGAGACATCAAAACTGAGGATCAGCAGAGTAGTGAAGACCTTCTGGTAGGCATCCTTAACCCACTCACTAAAGTAAAAAGATGGAAGGAACTTCTTCACTATTAATGCATGGAACTCCCTGCCACATGGTGTGCTGATGGCCACAGGCTTGAGTGGATTTAAGAGTGGATAACACCCGTTCATAGAGGGACGCGGGTGGCTCTGTGGGTTAAACCACAGAACCTAGGGCTTGCTGATCAGAAGGTCAGCGGTTCGAATCCCTGCGACGGGGTGAGCTCCCGTTGCTCGGTCCTAGCTCCTGCCCACCTAACAGTTCGAAAGCACGTCAAAGTGCAAGTAGATAAATAGGTAACGCTCCAAGCGGGAAGGTACATGCCGTTTCCGTGCGCTGCTCTGGTTCGCCAGAAGCTGCTTTGTCATGCTGGCCACATGACTCGGAAGCTGTCTACGGACAAATGCCGGCTCCCTCAGCCAGTAAAGTGAGATGAGCGCCGCAACCCCAGAGTCGTCCGCGACTGGACCTAATGGTCAGGGGTCCCTTTACCTTTTAACACCCGTTCATAGGGACATAGGAAGCTGCCATATAACAAGTCAGGCCAAACTGGTCCTGCTAGCTCAGTATTTTCTACACTGAATGGGAGCAACTGACCAGGGCTTCAGGCAATCATTTTTTCCCAGCCACGCCTGGAGAGCCTGGGGGTTAAACCTGGAACGTTCTATAGGTTGTCTGAGTCTTTTTGGAGGGGCAGTGCGGGATCCAAATTAGTTAAATAAAAATGTGAAGTAGGAATTCAACATCCTGAGAATCTCACCTTCTTTCTTTTTATTTGTGATGTAAAATGCACACTGCTAGCACTGCTGTCAAGATACGACTGAGAAGGCATGGGCAGAGACCACATGAGCAGGCAGTTCTTCCTCTCTCATAATAACTAGAACCTAGGACCATTCAATGAACATTGGGAGATTCAGGGCAGCCAAACCTAAGGATTGCTTCACACAGTTGAACTATAGCATTCGCTCCCACCAGAGGCAGTGAAGGCTACCGACTGAGATGGCTTTAAAAGAGGATTAGCATCTTTGAGAGATGCTCGGACAAATTTATGCAAGATAAGGCTACCAATGGTTACTAGCTAGGATGGCTGTTCTCTACTTTCACTTCTGAGGCAATATTTGTTAAGGGTAATGATTTAATTGCCCTGAAATGGGAATGTTTGCTTCTGTTGAATTGATGTGTATTTTTAGCATGGGTGCCCCCCCCTTTGGCAGTTGCTCTCTCATGTGATTGGCTGGCTGTGAGTCACATGAGAGAGGCATTCCATTCTGTTGTGACTGTTATTCAAGTAACTGTCGTTTTTAACTGGCTTTCTGCTTCTGTGTGTTTGTGTGTGTGTGTTTGTGTGTGTGTGTGTGTGAAGGAGAATGGCTGCTGAGAGGTTTCTCAGGATCTGCTAAGGACAGTGTGTTTTTCTGAAGTGAATCAGACAGAGGAGATTCCCTAAATGTGAATAGGGAGAAACCTGAGCATGATATTGTAAATATATTCTTCTAAGTTATATGCTTATGGAAGTAAAGGGTTATTTGCTGTTGTGCTTAGGTGCTGCTTAGAGGCCTATTGTCTAAGACATCTGGTTGGCCACTGTGAGAACAGGATGCTGGACTAGATGGGCCATTGGCCTGATCCAGCAGGACTGTTTTTATGGCAGTTTCTAATCATAGCTCATAGAGCTATGGATTCTCTGATCTTTGGGTTTTTCTCCCAGGCTCACCACCCACTTCTTAAATCTTGCCTTCTGACAGAGAGAAATAGAAGCTGAGAGGATTAAGATTGTCCGGGAGTGGAAGGAGATGCACCAGATTCTCGATGAGCAGCAGCAGCTCTTGCTGAGGTGGCTACAGAACATGGAGGGTGACGTTCTCCACAGAAAGAAGGAGGTTCTCCGAATCACCAGGGAGACTTCCCTCCTCGGTGACCTGGAAAAGGAGAAGGCGGCACAGCAGCCATTACAGGTAAGAAGAGTGGGATCTTGGAAAGTTAGTGGCAAACTAGGAATCTGTGCGCTTCTGACTGTTGCTGGACTACAACTCCCATCATGTTGCCTGGGGCCGATGGGAGCTAAAACTTAATTAAATTAAATGTATTTTCATTGATTAATCAGTTACTTGATTGCTTAAAAAGTGCAGATGAAAATGGTTCTGACGAAAAAAATAAATTTGTTTTCCTTGCAGCTTTTAGTATAGTAAAAATAATGTTTCATTGCCCAACAATGCTCCTATTATTGATCAAAAGGATTTTTCATTGATTATACCAGGGGTGGGGAAATCCTGACCTCCCCTAAGGGGCCATTTCTGATGAGTGGACATAGTTATCAATGACATCAGATGAAGCATTTTCTTTTGCCCGTACAGTCTGTAACCAAACCACCCGGCAAAGTTGAAGGTCAGCTGTGTCCTTACCTGCCCCACACCTGGTGTCATATGGGGTAGGTGGGTGTGGCTTGAATAAAACACCCTCAGGGGCCAAATTAGGAACCCTCCAACTGACAATTGAATCTGCCATGAACATTTGGCCTGTAATATACAGCATATAATAATTTCTGATAGTTCAAGGCTGCATACCCTCTACATTTTAAAAGCACATTCAAAGCACATTTTCCCTCTTAATGATTTCTGGTGCACAGAGTTATTATTACCAGGTGCCCTTAACAAACTACAGTGTGTAGCATTCTTTGAAAGAATTAGCTTCGAATTACCTTGCCTGTCATGCACAGCAGAGCAAGAATATTCTTTGGCAACTCCACATACTGTTCTTTTCATCTTTTCTTTTGTTGCAGGGTTTACACAGCACTGGCTGCAGGTGAGCTCTGGATTCAATTTCACTAGCTCCTCTTGTTGGGCAGCAATCAGTGGGTGGGGGAAGGAATTTGAGGGAGAGCCCACACACAGTTTCTTAAAATGTCCTTGTACCAGGAGCAGCCAACATTTTGTCCCCCAAATACT
This sequence comes from Zootoca vivipara, assembly GCF_965207765.1. Classification (NCBI taxonomy): domain Eukaryota; kingdom Metazoa; phylum Chordata; class Lepidosauria; order Squamata; family Lacertidae; genus Zootoca; species Zootoca vivipara. The sequence goes on along the minus strand of NC_142584.1, from coordinate 113,020,633 downwards.
ATTGAACTCCAGCTGCCATCATCCCTGGACAACAGCATATTCTTAGCCATCCCTTTCCTGGGCCCTGCACTATAAATTGAAAGCAATATCATGTCACTTAAGACAGTCATGGCTCCCCTCCCCGCAAAGATTCCTGTGAATTCCATAAGTTTCAATCCTTATGTCAGGGTGTTGGACTAGACAGGCTCTTTGGCCTGATCCAAGAGTTCATGGATGTTTCTCCTCTTCCTCCTCCTCCAACAGAGACACTTAACACTCTCTCTCTCTCTCTCTCTCTCTCTCTCTCTCTCTCTCTCTCTCTCTCTCTCCTTTCTTTCTTTTGCAGAGACGATACATTCTTCCCAAAACCACAGCCAGATTTGGGGGAGCTGGAGCAGAAGCTGAGCGATTTCTCCCACAAAAGGGCTGCTTTCCTGGAAACGCTGCTGGCATTCAAAGGTGAAGAAGGATTTTTATTTGCTAGGATCTTTTGAAAAGCCACAATGACATATAGGTAAAGTGAAAACAAAAAAATGCACAGTTGTGTCTAATGTTAGTCCTATGCAAAGTGGACCCATTGGAATTAATCCAGAGGACTATGGCCTCATCTGCATTTAAATATACAGTACAGTCAAACCTTGGTTGTCAAATGTAATCTGTTCTGGAAGCCCGTTCGGCTTCTGAAATGTTCAACAAGGTGCGGCTTCCGATTGGTTGCAAGAGCTTCCTGCACTCAAGCAGAAGCCGCATTGGATGTTTGGCTTCCGAAAAACATTTGAAAACTGGAGCATTTACTTCCGGGTTTTCGGTGTTCGGGAGCCAAAACATTCCAAAACATAGCCGTTCGGGAACCAAGGTTTGACAGTACATTTAAAGTACAGTGGTACCTCAGGTTACAGATGCTTCGGGTTACAAACTCCACTAACCAGGAAGTGGTTAAGAACTTTGCCCCAGGATAAGAACGGAAATCACTGCGCAGCAGCAGCAGGAGGCCCCATTAGCGAAAGCACACCTCGGGTTAAGAACCGTTTCAGGTTAAGAACAGACTTCTGGAACGTACTGTTTTAAATGAGAATGGCTTCCCTCAAAGAATTCTGAGAAGTGTAGTTTGTTAAGGGTGCTGAGAGTTGCTGGGATACCCCATTCCCCTCAGAGTTCCCTGCAAAGAGGGATTGCTTGTTAAGCCACGCTGAGGACTTTTGTCTACTGATTGTCTGTGACATCAGTGTCGCCATGCCGCCGATGTATGAGAGGCAGGGCTTCTCCATATGTCCTTTAAAATTGTGCATGCATGATGATTTGGGCTCATGATGACATTGGGGAGGTTATCCCTGCTTTCAACCCTGTTTCAGCCTGCAAACGTTTTAGGGCGGACCTACTGATAAGTTTCCAATCAGAGCATGTTCCCCAACTTCCTGCTGGAATCCTGTAACTTTTTACACCACACATGTTCCAGTTTATTTTTTGGACCTGCTTTTGTGGCGCTGTAAACCCAGGAGTGTCGCTCCAGATGATAATATTGTGGTAATGTTGTGAAAGCATCACAGGGCTACAACCTCTGGTTCGTCCTGTTTGAATACAGCATGAATGGGCTAATTAGTGTGTTAATTGCTAGGACGTCCACCAGCAGTTGGAAGGGGCCCTGAGAGATAAAGAGAAAAAGGACAAAATTGTGAAGAGTGTTACCGTATTTTTCGCTCCATAAGATGCACTTTTTCCTCCTAAAAAGTAAGGGGAAATGTCTGTGCATCTTATGGAGTGAATGCGTCTTATGGAGCAAATCCCCCCCCCCCCCAATTTTCTGTTGCATGAGATTTTTCAACTGTTCGTAAATGTTCTTTCAATGCTGATTTCATATCTGAAGTCAGTTTTGTTCTGTAAGCTCTAGGGTTGTTGTTTTTTGGCAATTCATGTTTTTCACTTTTCGCCATAATCTTCGTTTTTCGCAATGCAAGAATTCAATATTTTATTAAACACATAGCCAAAGTAATACAATTGTACAATATGATTATAAATGTAAGTGACTTATATAGCATTGAACATGACCATAGCTGCCAAGTTTTCCCTTTTCTCACGAGGAAGCCTATTCAGCATAAGGGAATTTCCCTTAAAAAAAGGGATAACTTGGCAGCTATGAACATGACATGTACGGCATTGAAAATGACATGCATATCTATGTACAGTTGAAGGTATGCAAAAAAAATGTATTCCCTTGGGATACAGTATATACAAGCTGCTGTTATTCAGGTAAGAATTTGTGCTTGTATTTTTCCTGCTCTAAAAACTAGGTGCATCTTATGGTCAGGTTTGTCTTATGGGCAGCGAAAAATACAGTGATTTTCTTTCTTTCTTTCTGCAGGAGATCTGCATCTGGAGTTGAAGAGGAATGGAGGTACAAATACACTTTAACTTTAAAAATAAAATAAAATTACATACAAGAGACCACCAGTGAAGGCTAGCCCAACACATTTTGCTGCCTGAATGAAGGATGATAATATATAAGTATTTTTATAGCTCAACATTTCTAATCTTGCAAGGTTTAAATTTCTTTTTATATTATTATTACAAAATAATAACCATAAATAAATAAGAATAAAAATGTGCACCCCACCACCGAGACCATTCCATTGTAACTATCCAAACTCCCAAAATTTCAACACCTTTTGTGATGGTTTTACCCCTTCCACTTCCTAGTTATAATAATTTGTGTGGCTGTCAATAAATTTGTGAGCAAGTCCTTCATAGCCTGTGAACCTTCCACCCCATCGTAAATGGATATAATGCTACTTCTGGACTTTCAGTAAGCTTTAACCCAGTAGTTTCTGTTATCTCCTTAAACACCCTTTGCCAAAAAAAATTGTTCATATTTACACCCCCACCACATGTGAACATAATTCCCTGTTTCCTGGCATCCCCTCCAACATAACACTGAATATTCCTTTTTTGATTTAATCTGACTGGTGTTAAATACAATCTCCAAACTAATTTATAATAATGTTCTTTTATTCTTAAATAAATTCCATGAAGATAGGAACACAGGAAACTGCCTTATCCTGACTCAAAACCACTGGCCCATCTGGCTCTGTATTGTCTACTTTGACTGGCAGTGGCTCACAAGGGTTTCAAAGAGAGTCCCTGCCTGAACCTGGGACCTTATATGCAAAGCAGATGCTCTGCTACTTAGCTAAAACCCCTTCCCACAATGATTGAAAACATAGAATTAATTAGATTTTGCTGCATTAATATAACAGTATCCAACTTGCTTATTTCTAGCAGGAGACGGCCAGGTGAGCAACATGGAGGATGAGAAACCTCTGATGGATTATACTGAGCAACAGGAACGGAATGATAGGACAACGGAAGGAGCAGCGGAGAAAATGTCTCTGTGCCCTGAATTGAAGGCCACTTCTGAGAGTGAACATGGTTCAAAAAGAGAGCGGAGGAAGTGTCTGGACAAAGGGGAGGAGGACAAATCTATTCCCTGCAAAGGAAACAACTGTGACCTTGATGGGCACAAAGTTCTGCCAAGGACTCAACAGACTAGGAAGCAAAGTATGTGTGCCGAGTGTGGGAAATGCTTCAGCCAGAAGTCAAACCTTATTACACATCAGAGAATCCACACTGGTGAGAAGCCGTTCGAGTGTGCAGACTGCGGAAAGAGCTTCTGCCAGAGATCGGGACTCATTTCGCACCAGAGAACCCACACGGGTGAGAGGCCGCACAAATGCTTGCAGTGCGAGAAGAGCTTCCGGTTCCACTCCAACCTCATCGTGCACGAGAGGACTCACACGGAGGAGAAGCCGTACAAGTGCTCGCGTTGCGGGAAGCGCTTCAACCAGCGGTCGAACCTCATCAGTCATGAAGGGAGCCACCGGCAGGAGAAGCCGTGCAAGTGTTCCGAGTGTGGGAAAAGCTTCCGCCGGAGCTCGGAGCTCACTGTCCACATGATGACCCACACGGGGGAAAAGACATACAAGTGCCTCCAGTGCGGGAAAGGGTTCAGGAGGAGGACAGACCTCATTGTGCATGAGAGGACCCACACGGGAGAGAAGCCATACAGCTGTCCCGATTGCGGGAAAAGCTTCAGCCAGAGGTCGGGCTTAATTGCGCACGAGCGGATGCACACAGAAGAGAAGCAGCACGAGTGCGTGGTGTGCAACAAGGGCTTCAGCCACACCGCACACCTTGCCGTGCACGACCTCGCCACGCACCACCAGAACCACACAGGCGAGAAGCCAAACGAATGCGCAGGCTGCGGGAAGAGCTTCTGCCAGAGATCGAAACTTGCCGTCCACCAGAGAACCCACATGCGTGAGAAGCTGCACAAATGCTCTCACTGTGAGAAGAGCTTCGGCTTCCAGTCCTACCTCATTGCACACGAGAGAATCCATACCGGGGAGAAGCCGTTCAAATGCTCGCATTGTGGGAAGGGCTTCAGCCAGCGGTCAGCCCTCAAAGGTCACGAAGGGACTCACCAGGAAGAGAAGCCGTACAAGTGCTCCGAGTGCAGGAAAAGCTTCTGCCGGAGCTCGGAGCTCCTCGTCCACCTGATGACCCACACGGGGGAGAAGCCGTACAAGTGCCCTCAGTGCGGGAAGCGCTTCAGGAGGAAACCGGAGCTCACCGTCCACGAGAGGATCCACACGGGCGAGAAGCCGTACAAGTGCACAGACTGCGGGAAAAGCTTCAGCCAGATGTCGGGCCTCCTCAGTCACGAACGTACCCACCGGGAAGAGAAGCCGTATGAGTGCTCCAAGTGTGGGAGGGGTTTCAGGAGGAAGCCGGACCTCACCGTGCACGAGAGGACCCACACAGGGGGAAAACCGTACAAGTGCGCTGAGTGCGGGAAGGGGTTCAGGAGGAGGACAGATCTCATCGTGCACAAGAGGACCCACACAGGGGAGAAGCCGTACAAGTGCCCTCACTGCGAGAAAAGCTTCAGGCAGAAGTCAGGCCTGAACATGCACAAGAGGACCCACACAGAGGAAAAGCCGTAGAAATGTGTGGTTTGCGACAAGAGCATCAGCCATGCCTCACACCTTTCTGTGCATGAAATGACCCACCTGGAAAAGCAGCCATTTAAGTGCCAGGACTGTGGGAAAAGCTTTGGCTGGAAGCTGGATCTCACTGTGCACTGCCGGAACCACACAGCGGAGAAGCCATACGAATGTGTGGACTGTGGAAATTCAGCCAGAGGCCAAGCCTACGTACGCATGAGAGGACCCACTTGGGCAAGAGGCTCTACCCGTGTGTCAAGTGCGAGGAGAGCTACCAGAACAGCTCCAACCTGAAGTCACACGAGAAGACCCATGTCAGGTGCTCAGAGTGTGGAAAAAGCTTCATGGGGAGTTTGGATCTTAGCAGACACCAGAGATTCCACACTGGAGAGAACTCATGAGCAGCCCAATTATTTGGAAAACTTATTTAAAATAAATAGTGGTTTTGCACATTGCTGTTCACTGTTGGCTGTTGACTGGCGTATGTGGGTGTTGGTTGTTTAGCATTGTGGGACGCCATCATAATAAAATGGTGCTGTAGCTCTAGGTTCAAGCAAGGGGGCTGAAACGAAAGGTTTGGCTGATTATTTAAAATAGAGTAGTTCCACTCTCCTTGCCTCTACAGCTTCCAGTGTTCTTCTCTCACCCTCATTTCACTCCCCTTATCAGACAATTCCTTCTTGGTTTCCTCTGGACCAAGGATGGGGAACCTGCGGCCCTGCATACATTGTTTTATTATTATTATTATTATTATTATTATTATTATTATTATTATTATTATGGAACATAATGTATTTATATCACACCTTTTTCTCCAGGGAGCTCAAGCTGGCATACATGGTCCCCCCCTCCCCAGCTCATTTAAAACCTGCATATCTTTGCTAACAGATAGACTGTGTGATTCTTTTTTCTAATGAAACAAACTTTTCTTCTTTTTAAAATCATTTGGAACTGTCCCCCCCCCCTTTACTTTTACTCCCAACGGATGGAGATTTGTTAACTGTAACAGCCAAAACTCTGAAAGTATGATATTCCCTTATTTGAAAGTAAAACATTCCCTTATTTGCAAAGTTAAGTGTCTGTGATTTATTCTAATCTAAGTATTTTCATGGGAAACGTTTAAGGGCGGGTGAGAGCAGATGTAAAATCTAACCCAAGTTTTAATGTACTTGGAGCAATTGGCCATTGTGCCAACTCTGCTACAAGAGAGTAATAATCTTTTTCAGACCTCTTTCTCCAACAGTTAGGAGACCCACTTAGTGCCCTCCCAGTCCCAGAACTGCCATTCCAAAGTAGCTTAACATCACTCCCTCTTCTCAGGGAACTGCAGGGCTTCGCCCACATATGGTTTTTACAGGAAGCAAAATATCAGTGTACTTGTGCACGTGATCTTGCAAAACATCTGCCTGTGTGCGTGTGACCGAGATCTTGCAAAATATCTGCCCTTGTGTGCCCATACACTGGGCCAGGCTCGGGTGGCGCTGTGCTCTAAACCATGAGCCTCTTGGGCTTGCTGATCAGAAGGTCGGTGGTTCGAATCCCTGCGATGGAGTGAGCTCCTGTTGCTCTGTCCCAGCTCCTGCCAACCTATCAGTTCAAAAGCATGCCAGTACAAGTAGATAGATACCGCTGCGGCGGGAAGGTAACCGGTATTTCCATGTACTCTGGCACTCGTCAACAGTCCTCTGTGCGCCAGTAGCGGTTTAGTTATGCTGGCCACATGACCCGGAAAGCTGTCTGCAGACAAATGCCAGCTCTCTCAGCCTGAAAGCGAGATGAGCGCCGCAACCCCATAGTTGGATTTGACTGGACTTAGCCATCCAGGGGTCTTTTACCTTTTACACAGGGCCAGATATTTTCCAAGATCTCTCTCTGTCTCTCTCACACAAAACATGGGCAGATATTTTGCAACATCATGTGTGCACACACAAGTTCCTTCCTGTTAAAACCTAGAAGACAGTTTCTAGCAAGGGTTGGGAAAGATCTGAATGCTCACCGGCTGCATTCTGAGGCTGTCCCTTTCAGGGCACTGAAAGTGAGTCCAATGTGCTAATTCCAGGAGCTGGGGCGAAGGAGAGAGAGCTTCAAGGGGGCACATTTGGGCCTCAAGGCTGAGGTTCCTACCCCTGATTTAAAATCCCTAGATGACAGAACAGGCAAAAAGTTAATTGTTCATACAGGCACAAATCAGGAAAAATGAGATACGTTCCCATGGTGGCGTGGCAAGAGGCAAAATGGGCAGAGCAAGAAATGTAGTTTTTACCGTTGCACAATAAGGGAGTTCAATTACCACCATCATCAAAAATTATAATTTATGTCGCCCACCTGATAAGGTTACCCCAGCTACTCTTGGCAGCAGCTTCCAATAAATTAAAACACGGTGTTCCAACCTGCACTGGATGATGATGCTGGTATTGATGATATAAAATGAAAATGAATAGTTGACAGTTGGATTATTCACAGGTAGGTAGCCATGTTGGTCTGCCGTAGTCAAAACAAAATAAAAAAATTCCTTCCAGTAGCACCTTAGAGACCAACTACGTTTTTCATTGGTATGAGCTTTTGTGTGCATGCACACTTCTTCAGATACACCGAAACAGAAGTCACCAGAACCTTATGTATAGTGAGAGGGTGGGGAGGGGTATTACTCAGAAGGGTGGTGGGAATGGGTGATTGGCTGATAGGTGTGGTAAACCTGTTGACGACTGTTAACGACTGCAATTGGCCTTACAGGAAAAAGCAAGTGGATTAGATGGCTATAAATGGCTTTATCATGTATAAGGAGATAAGAAACCAATGTCTCTATTCAGACCAGGTCTCTCCATGGTTTTAAGTTTGGTAGTAAGTTGCAATTCAGCAACTTCTCTTTCCAGTCTGTTTCTGAAATTATTTTGTAATAAGACAGCTACTTTGAGATCTTGTATAGAATGTCCTGGGAGATCGAAGTGTTCTCCTACTGGTTTCTCTGTCTTGTGATTCCTGATGTCAGATTTAAGTCCATTTATCCTTTGGCGTAGGGTTTGGCCTGTGTTTGCCCAATATGGAGAGCTGAAGGGCACTGTCGGCATTTGATGGATTATTGGCCTGATCCAGCAAGTTCTTATTCCCTGAATAAAAAGGATGTCGAGAGAGTCTCCTGTTTAAATAATTTATACAAAACAGCCGCTAGAGGGCTCTTTTTGTATTTTCTCCTTTCCTAAAATCCAGAGGCGTTTTGCGCTGCTTCTGAAATTGCCTCTCTGTGTTGTGAAATGCAACACCAAGAGGGGCTGGGCTTCCCATGAAGAGGCTGCATCCGGTGAGAGAAATACAGGGAGGGAGGAGGAGGACAGCCAGGGGGGGAAATGCACGGGAGATCAGGCAGGGAGAGCTCGGAGTCCCTTGCCCTTGCCTGCATCCGAGCCTTGGAGCAGATTTCAGGGGGGCTGTCGAGCATCGAGGGGCCACGATGGCAGATTCGAATTATTAGATGCTCTTGCTGATCTGCTTTTCACGCACAAATGCCTCAGTGGATCCCCTCTGACGTAAAACCACGGAGCGTCGTGACACCTTCCAGACAATGTGAGCATTCTCCGCCTCCAATTCCGTTACAGCTACCGAGCAGAGAAACACTTTGCACAAGCTCAGAGGCGCCCTTGGTGTTGTTCATCAAGGCACGCCTTCCAGGGCTGAGCAGGGGGAAACTTGAAAGCAGTTGCCAGGGTGCTCACCCCCTGAAAGCCTCTATCAAATTTAAGGCATTGTCTGGTTTGGGAAGAGCTGTGGCTGGGTGGCAGAGAACCTACTTTGCATGCAGAAGGTCCCAGGTTCAATCCCTGCGATTTCATGTTCCTCTGTTGCTGGCCAATCCCATCTCTGCCCCTTCTGAATTTGCCAGCTGCTTCTCTTTGCTGCAGATCCGGGTTGTCCACCTTAGTTCATTCTGGAACTCCAACCCTGGAAGGAGAATGGCTGGCACCGAGGAAGCGCAGGTAGGGACCCACCAAATGCCTCCTCTTTCCTTCCCAGCAGTGGTGGCTGGTGCCCCTCGGGACAGGTAGGGCGGAAGACCAGGAGCCCAACAGGAGGTGGCGCCAGAGAACCAGTGACCAGCAGAGCCAACTAATTCTAATGGTTTGTCCCTATCTTCCTCCTCTCTGCTAGAGAGGGCAAAACTGAGGACCAGCCTCCCTTAGTTCCTAGGAGTACATCTGGGATTATAATTCATTATATTTGTCAGTTGCTTTTCTCACAGAGTGACTCAAAGCAGCTCACGTTAATTGTTATAAACAGTGCTTTTTTCTTAAAAACAATGTTTAGGGGTACTTTCATTTTGACTCTAGAAAATCACCATTTTATAGTTCAGGTTGGGGAAAATAAATACAGTAAAAAAAAGTACAAAGACTCACAAAATGTTTAGTGGTGTGCGTACCCCTGCGTGTGTGTCCCCCCCCAAAAAAAAGCACTGGTTATAAACAAACGAAGATTACAGCTCTTGTTGTTTAGTCGTTTAGTCGTGTCCGACTCTTCGTGACCCCATGGACCATAGCACGCCAGGCACTCCTGTCTTCCACTGCCTCCCGCAGTTTGGTCAAACTCATGTTCGTAGCTTCGAGAACACTGCCCAACCATCTCGTCCTCTGTCGTCCCTTTCTCCTAGTGCCCTCAATCTTTCCCAACATCAGGGTCTTTTCCAGGGAGTCTTCTCTTCTCATGAGGTGGCCAAAGTATTGGAGCCTCAGCTTCAGGATTTATCCTTCTAGTGAGCACTCAGGGCTGATTTCCTTCAGAATGGAGCGGTTTGAGCTTCTTGCAGTCCATGGGACTCTCAAGAGTCTCCTCCAGCACCATAATTCAAAAGCATCAATTCTTCAGCGATCAGCCTTCTGTATGGTCCAGCTCTCACTTCCATACATCACTACTGGGGAAACCATAGCTTTAACTATACGGACCTTTGTCGGCAAGGTAATGTCTCTGCTTTTAAAGATGCTGTCTAGGTTTGTCATTGCTTTTCTCCCAAGAAGCAGGCGTCTTTTAATTTCGTGACTGCTGTCACCATCTGCAGTGATCAAGGAGCCCAAGAAGGTAAAATCTCTAGTCTATAATTAAAAGGCAGGACTAACAGCTCTAGTCTATAATTAAAAGGCAGGACTAACTGATCCTGCCTCACAAGAGGGGCCACAATGCCACCTTTCAATTTATTTATTTTATTGTATTCATATCCCACCTTTTTCTCCATGGAACTCAAGGTAGCTTGCATGCTTCTCCCCTTCTCATATAATCCCCACAACGACCCTGTGAGGTAGGTTAGGCTGAGAGTGAGTGACTGGCCCAAGGTCACCCAGTGAGCTTCATGGCTCACATGGGGTTTCGAACCCTGTTCTCCCAGGCTTTAGTGTGACACTCTAGCCACTACTCTCTGGGTAAAGGTAAAAGGCTTTGCTGGTGCTTAAAGATAACTGAAGATGGCACCAAGCATACCTCCCTGGGAAGACCATACCACAGACGGTGTGTGTGTGTGTCACTACTGAAAAGGCCTGTTCTTGCCACCTTCCAGATTTCTCATGGAAGGGGGCACAAGGAGAGGGTCCTGAGATGGTGATGACAAATTGTTTCAACACATACTGTATCTAGAAACATAATGGGTGAAAAGCAACATGCTTGTGTATTGCAGCAGCACCAAACATGCCTTTACACCACCCACACCCTATGTGCTTAATTTCTAAAAAATATATATGAAAGATTGATTTGATTTTTTCCATTCTGCTTTTTCCAGCAACGAATGTTGAGCTCAAAGCAGCTCACAATAATCACAAAAGCATCGCAGAACAACAAAACTTCGCAATCTCTAAACTATTTCAATCACAGCAGTTTTAAGGTTTCAAAATGTGCCTCCTTTCTTTTCTTTTTTTATAAAGCATTTTATAAAATTTTCCAAATAAACACATTAAAGACAATAAACAAAACAAACATTCAAAAACAAATACAACACACACACTTATCTTTTTAGCAATTCTTTCCAAATTTCTCCTTCCCAATGCTCTGCTGAGCTTGACTTCCCTCCCTCCCCTCGTTTGGTTTTCTATTCAGCTCTTATCTCGCAGTTCCTTTATTCCACCCATTTCAAATCAATTCGTAGGATTTATTTCAGTCCTGCAAGTGTCTTTAAACTTCTACAGTTCTTTTCCATATAGTCCACAAATTTACTCCAATCTTTTTGGAACCTTGTTTCCCCCTGGTTCCGGATCCTGCTAGTCAGTCTCGCTAGTTCCGCATAGTCTATCATTTTTGTCTGCCACTCTTCAATCGTAGGTAAATCCTGAGTTTTCCATTTTGGGGCTAACAAAGTCCTAGCCGCGGTTGTTGCATACAAAAATATTATATAGTCCTCCTTTGCAATCTCTTGTCCGATAAGTGCTAATAAAAATGCCTCTGGTTTTTTGGGAAAAGTATACTTACAAATCTTTTTCAGTTCATTATATATCATTTCCCAAAATCTTTTAACTTTTTCTCAAAATGTGCCTCCTTTCACCCCTTTTGTTACAGGGTCGTCTGGTTTTCCTGACAGGAGAGGGAGACGTCAAAATCGAGGAAGAAAAGAGCAGCGAAGAGCTACAGGTATGCATCCGTTAGCCATCCGCTCGAGTGAGAAGGAAAGAAAGGAACTTCTTCACACAGCGCATCATTAAAGCATTGAACTTCCCGCCACATGGTGTGGTAACAGTTGCAGGCGTAAGGAGCTTTAGGAGCGGGTTCTGACATTTCAGAGCTCTTTGTGTGTTTTCATGACACAGCATATGAGGGAAAAGGGCTGGGAGGGAGGAGGGGAAACCAAGGTCCACTAAAAAGTCTTTCACCAGCCATAAACCCTGCTGAGAAGTAAAAGCTAGAGTCTTTTCTCTGTGGACTATTTTAATCAGAGCGGTTTTAACGTTTCAAAATGTGCCCGCTTTCATTCCTTTTGTTACAGGATCGTCTGGCTTGTCTGGCAAGAGAAGGAAACATCAAAATCGAGGAGCAAAAGAGAAGCGAAGATCTGCTGGTAGGTATCTGTGAACCACCCACTTTAGTGGGGAAGAAAGAAATCATTAATCCATGGAACTCCCCGCCACATGGTGTGGTGATGGTCACAGGCTTGAGTGGGTTTAAGAGTGGATAACACAAGTTCATGGGGACATAGGAAGCTGCCTTATAGTGAGTCTGGCTATCTGTCATGGATGCTTTAGGTGAGATTCCTGCATTGTGGGGGGTTGGACTAGATGACCCTTGGGGTCCCTTCCAACTTTGCAATTATATGATTCTGTGAGTCAAACCAAATTGGTCCAGCTACAGTGACTGACAGCATTTCTCCAGGGCTCCAAGCAAGGAGTTCTTTCCCAGCCCTTTCTGGAGGTGCTGGGATTTGAACCTGGGACCTTCTGTATGCAGAGCAGACGCTCTGCCACTGAGCTACAGCCCTTTGGGTGATTGGCAAGGTGGGAGCCCCAGCCACCTGTCAAAATGTCCTGTGGAAGGTCAGGCTCTGAGCCACTGGCTGGTTTCCTATTCCCCTACCCCTGTGCTAAACCATGGCTTATCAAACTGTGGTTTATTTACACATGGTTTGTTTCATCATCCGAAGCATGAATACAAACCATTGGTTATAGCAAAATAAAAAAATTCCTTCAGTAGCACCTTAAAGACCAACTAAGTTTATATTTTGGTATGAGCTTTCGTGTGCATGCACACTTCTTCAGATACACTAGAAACAGAAGTGTCAGACCCTATATATATACAGAGGGTGGTGGGGGTGGGTGGGAATGGGAGATGGGCTGATTGGGGATGGGTGGGTGGGAATGGGAGATTGGTTATAGTTTGCCTTAGTCACCCCTGCGAATCTGCAGTTCCCTGAAAACACTTCCCCCAAACAGCCACTTTCCCAAACCTCAGAGCATGTTCAACAGCCCATCAGAGGACGGATGCTATCCCACCTTGAGGTTCCTGCCAGCTGTTGAACAGATCCTTCTGGCTTCGCCTTCCAGCGGCTCCAGCAGAAGCAGAGGCAGCTGCCTTGTAGTTCACTGGTCCGCCCAGATCAGTATTGTCTACATGCACTGGAGCTCTGGTTGGCCACGGTGAGAACAGGATGCTGGACTTTGGCCTGATCCAGCATGCCTGGTCAACACTCATTGGCCTAGGGGATTCTCTGATCTGTGGGATCTCCCCCTAAGCTCATCATCCCCCTTTCTATAATCTTCTCTTCTGGCAGAGAGAGATCGAAGCGGAGAGGATGAAGATTGTCAAGGAGTGGAAGGAGATGCACCAGATTCTTGACGAACAGCAGCAGGTCCTGCTGAGGTGGCTAAAGAACGAGGTTCCCCGAGTCTCCAGGGAGACTTCCCTCTGCAGTGAACCAGGAAGGGAAAAGGCACAGCAGCTGTTGCTGGTAGGAAGAGTGTTGCAAAAATAAGGTTGTAGTAAAATAATGTTACATTGCTCCTGCTGTTGATTAACAGCGTACCTGAGGCCCAGTATACCTGAAGGAGTGTCTCCACCCCCATCGTTCTGCCCAGACACTGAGATCCAGAGCCGAGGGCCTTCTGGCAGTTCCCTCACTGCGAGAAGCAAAGTTACAGGGAACCAGGCAGAGGGCCTTCTCGGTAGTGGCACCTGCCCTGTGGAACACCCTCCCATCAGATGTCAAGGAAATAAACAACTATCTGACTTTTAGGAGACATCTGAGGGCCGCCCAGAGTGACTGGGGAAACCCAGCCAGATGGGTGGGGTATAAATAAATTGTTGTTATTGTTGTTGTTAAAAGGATTTTTAATTGATTATAGCAGTGTGGGGAAGTGTTCTAGATCCTGCCCTGCCCTAATGAGCCATTTCTGACAGGAGGACATAGTTAGCATGACACCAGGTGAAACATTTTCTTTTGCCCATACCAGCGAGGCAGCGTAGGGTGTTCAAAGTCAGCTGAGCAATTATATGTCCCAGACCTGGTGTTATGTAAGCAAAACAGCCTTGGAGGCAAAATTAGGACCCCTCTGAAAGACGGTTGAATCTGCCATGAACATGCTGGCTGTAATGTGCAGCATTTTATTCCTTTTTATTTCTGATCAAGTTTTAGACTCCGTGCACACAATATCTTTAAAGCACATTCAAAGCACATTCCCCACCCCCTCAATGAATTCTGGGCGGTGCAGTTAACCCCTCACAAGGGTACAATTGCCAGGTACCCTTAACAAACTACAGCGCCTATCGTTCTTTGAGAGAAATAATTGGCTTCAAATGGCTCCGCCTGTCATGCACAGCAGAACAAGAATCTTCTCTGAGAAACTCCATAAACTGTTCTTTTCATCTTTTCTTTATTGCAGGGTTTACACAGCACTGGCTGCAGGTGAGCTCTGAATTCAATTTAACTAGCTCCTCCTATTGGTCAGCAATCTTCTCTGAACTATGAGGTGCCGGGATCAGTGGGTGGGGGAAGGAATTTGAGGGAGAGCCCACACTCAGCTTTTTTGAGGTTCTTATACCAGGGCCAAGGGACGTGGGTGGCACTGTGGGTTAAACCACACAGCCTAGGGCTTGCCGATCAGAAGGTCGGCGGTTCGAATCCCCGCGATGGGGTGAACTCCCGTTGCTTGGTCCCAGCTCCAGTCAACCTAGCAGTTTGAAAGCACGTCAAAGTGCAAGTAGGTAAATAGGCAGGAAGGTAAACGGCGTTTCCATGTGCTGCTCTGGTTCGCCAGAAATGGCTTTGTCATAATGGCCACATGACCTGGAAGCTGTACGCTGGCTCCCTCGGCCAATAACACGAGATGAGCACCGCAACCCCAGAGTCGGTCACCACTGGACCTAATGGTGAGGGGTCCCTTTACCTTTTTATACCAGGGCCAGCCAACTTGATTTCCTTCAGATGCTGTGGCACTCCAGCTCCCATCATCCCTGACCATTGGCTGTGCTGATTGTGGGCTCATGGGAATTGGAGTACAATGGCATCTTCCTGGCTACCACCTGTACTGTAAATGGAAAGCCGTATCATCACACTTTAAGCAGTAATGGCTCCCCCTACCCAAAGAATCCTGGGATTTCTAGAAGCTTCAGTCTTTATGTCAGTGTGAATCGTTTGGCCTGATCCAGCAGGGCAGTTCATTGATGTTTACCCTTCTCTTCCTCCAATAGCAACACCTATTCTTTTTTTTCTTTTTCACAGAGGTGATACATTCTTCCTGAAACAACAGCCGGATTTGGGGGAGCTGGAGCAGAAGCTGAGCGATTTCTCCCACAAAAGGGCTGCTTTGCTGGAAACGCTGCTGGCATTCAAAGGTGAAGCAGCTCATTATAATATGAAGGCATTAAAACCTAGCAAACGGCATTTTCATCCATGTAATAGCATCTTTTAAAAAATGACATATAAGTAAAGTGAAAAGAAACAGTTCACAGTTGTATCCCGTGTCAGTCATATGCAAAGAAGACCCATTGGAATTAATGGAAAGGGCTAAGGCCACTTCCGCACCAAATATTTAAAGCTGTATCATACCACTTGAAGTAAGTATGGCTTTCCCCAAAGATCCTTGGGAAGTGTAGTTTGCTAAGGGTTCTGAGAGTTGTTGGGGCACCCCTGTTTACCTCACCGAGTTACAACTTCCAGAGTTCTCTGAGAAGAGAGATTGATTGTTAAATAACCCTGAGAACTGTTGTCTGCTGTCTGTCTGTCACCATGCCATGGATGGCGAAGGGTGGGGAGAGATTCTTCTCCTTTATGTACTTCAGGGCAGTTATCCTCGAGTGCTTTCAATACTGTTTGTGCCTGAAAAGGTTTTAAGACAGATCTACTGACCTGTTTCCAATCTGAGCGTGTTCTCCAACTTCCTGTTAAAATCCTGTAACTGTTTATACCGCACATGATCTGGTTTAAATTTTTTGTCCAGCTTTCGTTGCCCCCCCCAAAACCCCACCAGCAAGTCTGAAGGGGTTCTGAGAGAGAAAGATGGGAAACTGCAAAATGGTGCATGCTGTTAATTGTCTAATTTCCTTCCCTAGAAAATCTGCATCTGGAGTTGAAGAAGAATGGAGGTACATAGATATATATAATTTTAAATATGGATACTAGATGCCCTCAGTTATATTTTACTGCCTGAAGGGAAGGATTATAGTATATAAGCACATTTATCGTTCAACATCTAAAATCTTGCAAAGTTTCGTGAAGATAGGAACACAGGAAATTGCCTTATACTGACGTTAGTCCATCTAACTCAGTATTTTCGACACTGATTGTCAGTGGCTCTCCCGGGTTTCAGACAGTGAGTCTTGAAGTATAGGTGGGTTCCCATGAGGCAAGACACAGTGATCACAGCAAGAACCTTTATTGAACTACATTACTAGATAACAGGGGCAAAGCAACTGCTTATACACATTTGTGAAGGCCTGGGCCACTCCCGCTCCCAACGTGATTCTAAACTTCCAAGTTGCAAATCATGAATCAGAGTTTAGGGGCCAATGGCAGAGGCCCAAATCCAGAACTGTTCTGTGATTGGATATCGTGTATCAAATCAGAACACAGGAGCTCAGAATCCTTAGTCCAGACTCGAGCTCAGGCAAACACACACCACTGAATACATAACGAGTCTCTCTCAGCCCGACTTGGGAATGCCTTTGGGGACTGAAACTGAGACCTTGTGCATGCAAAGCAGATGCTCCGCTGCTTAGCTACAGCCTTTTGCCATAATGATTTCAATCACCGAATCAATCAGGTTTTGCTGCATAACAGTATATCCAACTTGCTTTTCTCTCTAGCAGGAGAAGGGCAGGTGAGCAAAATGGAGGATGAGAAACTTCCTGAATCGGAAGCAGCTTCTGAGGGTGAACATGGATCTAAAAGAGTGCAGAGTCTGGACAAAGGGGAGGAGGGGAAATCTGTTCCCCGCGAAGAAAACAACTATGACCTTGATGGGCACAAAATTCAGCCAAGGACGCAACAGGTCAAGAAGCAGAAGATGTGTGGCGTGTGCAGGAAGAGCTTCAGCCAGAGGTCAAACCTTATCACACACCAGAGAACCCACACGGGCGAGAAGCCGTACAAGTGCGCAGATTGCGGGAAGAGCTTCCGCTTCCGCTCCAACCTCCTTACGCACAAGAGGATCCACACAGGGGAGAAGCCATTCAAGTGCCCGCTTTGCGGGAAGGGCTTCAGCAACCATTCGGGCCTCGTCAGTCACAAAGGGACTCATCGGGAAGAGAAGCCGTACAAGTGTGCCCAGTGCGGCAAGGGTTTCAGCAGGAGGCCGGGCCTCGTTGTCCACGAGAGAACCCACACAGGGGACAAGCCGTACAAGTGCCCCGACTGCGGGAGAAACTTCAGCCAGATTTCGGGCCTGATCGCGCACGAGCGGAGCCACATGAAGGAGAAGCCATTCAGATGTGTGGTTTGCGACAAGTGCTTCAGCCATGCCTCTCACCTGGCTCTGCACGAGATGACCCACATGGAACAGAAGGCGTTTGAGTGCCTGGATTGCGGGGAAAGCTTTGGCCGGAAGCTGGACCTCGCTGCCCACCGCCGGAACCACACGGGGGAGACATCGTACGAGTGCGCGGACTGCGGGAAGCGCTTCAGCCAGCGGCCAAGCCTGCGTGCCCACGAAAGGACCCACTTGAAGAAGCTCTACCCATGTGTTGAATGTGGGAAGAGCTTCCGGAGCAGCTCCAACCTGAAGTCCCACAAAAGGACCCACATCGGAGACAAGCCCTACAAGTGCTCAGCGTGTGGGAAAAGCTTCAAGTGGAGCTCCAACCTCATTGCCCACGAAAGGGCCCACACTGGAGCAAAGCCTTACAGGTGCTCGGACTGTGGGAAAAGCTTCAAAGGGAGCTCAGATCTTAGCAGACATCAGAGAATCCACACAGGAGAGAACTTGTGAGCAGCCTAATTATTAGGAAAAGGTGTTTTAAATAGTGGTTTTGCATAGCACTCTTTGTTCCCTGTTTGAGGGGTTTGTTGTTGTTGTTGCTGCTGCTGCTGTTGTTGACAGGCATATGTGAGCATTGGTGTATGTCATGGGGCGGCATCATTATAAAATGGTGCTGTAGCTCTAGGTTCGAGCAAGAGGGCTGAAACGAAAGGTTTGGCTGATTATTTAAAATGGATTACAGTGGTACCTCTACTTACGAATTTAATGCGTTCCGAATGCACATTCGTAAGTCAAAAAAAATTGTAAGTCGAATCCCATATTTTTTCATTGGGATAAAAAATTCGTAAGTCGAAGCAACCCTATCTAAAAATCCGTAAGTAGAAAAAATCCTATCTAAACCGCATCCAAGATGGCGGACGGAGCTCCGTTCATAAGTAGAAACATTCGTAAGTAGAGTTATTCGTAAGTAGAGGTACCACTGTATGTGCTGATATTGACAATGGTGTCTTCAGAATTTTACATAGCAGGAGATAAGCATACGGATACAAACCAAGGTGCAGATTAAGTTTCGTTCCCACCCAGGGGCCACAGTTTACACACAGGGAAAAGTCGTTCCAATTTCCAGGTGACATGTTAAATGCATTTGTTACATACAGAGAAAAGCGATGTCATTTATGCAGTCTTGAAACATTGGAATAAAGGCATTTTTTCACAGTTGTGCAGTGTGAATGGATTGTTTCCTTTATTTGACAGCATTTAATATGAGGTTACTAGGTGCTCCAATTCTAGGGGCCCAGGCTGCCGCCCCCCATATTGAGGGGGCCTGGTGCAACGTCATTGCATGAAGCTACTTTGGCCTGCAAAGCATCTCCTGATGAAGCGGGGACTGGCAGGGCCTAGCATAAGGATGCACTGGGCGGCACGTTGTTGGGAAATGTGTGTGACATTGTGCGCTGTGCTCCAGCCCCCCACCCTTTCCCCCAATCTTGGGGGCAACCCAGAGCCACTGGAGGTTAGCAACCACAATTGGAACCCTGCAGGTTTGAGGCTCAATGCTGCTTTGGTAGGCAGGTCTTGTTCAGTGGTGTACCAAGCCCAGGCGGTACCCAGTGCGGCGCCTGTGCAGCACCCCGTACAGACTGCACATGTGCGGTATTCCACATGTGCGCACTCCGTATGGGGGTGCTGCACATGCGCAGTCCGTACGGGCTGCCACTCTTGCGCACCGGCCGTATAGGCTGCCACGTGGGCGGCATCCCGTATGAACAGTGTGAGAGAGCGGTAGCCCGTGCGGACGCTGCGCCCTCGAAGCAGCGGGGCTCGGCTTGGGAGTCGCGGGGGGTGTCATCCAGGGTGGCACCCGGGGCAGCCCGCCCCCAACACCCCCCCTTGCTACGCCCCTGGTCTTGTGAAACTGCTTCCCTGCGTTCTATGGCAGCTCCAGGCAGGCTCTGCAAAAGAGGCTGAGCAGGAACTTGACAGCTTGGAGGCAGGGTTCTATCCTAGGAAGCGCAGGGAAGGAGCTGAGGTGTCGTCAGGTAGTTGTTTACATGCCCTGGAGTTGGCAAAATGGCAGGTGGGTGTCTTAACAATTAAATTCTTATATCACTCGTAAGAATTAAGCTGCAGTGCTGCATTTCTGCAGGCTTGAACATGTGAGTGCAGAAACATTCCAAACAAACACATAAGTAGAGATACCCAGGTTTCTAGTCCATAAGGCTGAGAGGGTTGGCTTGAAAGTAGGTTAATGAAATCTCCAGATCCAGCTGACCTGAGCTCTGATCTTAAATTTTCAGTCACTCAGATCACATGTAAAGAGCAGCAATAAGATGGTGTGTGCTGTGTATTCTAAACCCTTACTCAGAAGTAAGCCCTAACCATTAAGTTTGATACAACCCACTTCCACGTGATTTTTTCCCTAACAGACATATGGCTGCATGAATTGTTAGCTATTTGCCTGTCACAATTCAAGCAGCTTCTACTCTTTTCTTCTTCTTCTTTTTTAAAGGTGGCTGCCTGCCAGCCAAGGTTGCCAACTGATAGAAAGGAAAGCATCTGGTCCTTGCTCTGGTGCCTTGAACCACAGCATCTGCTGCTGAAAGCAGCCTCTGGAGCTCTGCATGGCGCGTGAAGGGTTACGCTGATAGAGATCCGCAGGCATGGTGCCTAGATCGGCCAGGCCATTTGAGAAGCTGATGAAGCCACTTCCTGTCCCCACCTTGCCCTTTCCTTGGGGGAAACTGGGGGTTGTGCTGCTCTCAGCCTGCAGGGAGAGGTGAGCTAAAGGGGAATTTAGGAGGGAGGGGCCGTTTGCAGAAAAGTTGGGAGAACCTTATAGAAAATCCCAGGAGACCTAGGGCTGCAAAAAAGGACATAGGAAGCACCTTTGTACGGAGTCAGACCAACAAGTCTGGTGGACTGCTTTCCAGGATTTTTTTTTGGGGGGGGGGTGTAGGTAGGAGGGAGGGAGGGAAATCTCTCCTGGATCGGGGAGGGTAATGCCAAAGTATGGAAGAGAAAGCGTTGGGTCCTGTAGTCCAAATCAGCCCTCTCATTTCTGAGTTAAGTTTCAATATTGTTTAGTGGAGAGAACACTCTTCCGTGCTTTTTAAACCGCTGCATGGTATGTGGAGGGGAATTCAACAGGTGCAGCCTTATTAATTGCCTCTCTAAGCTTGGGAAGCTCTGCCTGTTGAATTTCTGCCTGTCTTGAAATTTTGACTACATGGGGCGCTTTTCTGTTGTTGTTGTTGTTTCAGTTGACAAACTCATTGGCAGATCATAGCAGACTGCCGTTCAGACAAGGGCATCTTTGAGTAAATGCAGAGCGGCAGAAGAGACCTTTTGGCAACCTTTGAAAGCTAACAACAGTTTACACACGGGCAAAATGCAATAAGTACTGCCTGTGACAATTGAAAAGTTTTAAGGATATGCAAATAAAGATGAAATGACACAGTTAATTCTTCACAACGACAGTAATTGTTGACAATGCAATTGTCATAAGTATTGTTATTAACATTGGAAGTGGGACAGAAAACCGCTGGGTTGTTGCCAGCTCCCAGTAAGTCTACAAGTTCACTGTATATTTAAAGCCGTATCGTCCCATTTTAAACAGTCATGGTTTCCACCAAATAATCCTGGGAACTATAGTATAACTGCAATGCATTATACGTAGGGCTGCCTCTGAAGACGGTTTGGAAACTTCAGTTGGTGCAGAATTCAGCGGACAGGTTGTTCAACAGAATCAGTTAGTTTCCGGGCCCAATTCAAAGTGCTGGTTTCGACCTATAAAGCCTTAAATGGCTCAGCACCACAACACCTCAAGGACCGCCTCTTCCCATATGAACCTGCTTGGACCCTGAGATCATCTTCTGAGGTCCTTCTTCCTGTGCCTCCTCCTCGAGAGGTTCGGAGGGTGGCAACACGAGAACAGGGCCTTCTCTGCAGTGGCTCCCCGTTTGTTGAATGCCCTCCCCAGGGGAGTTTGCCTGGCGCCTTCATTATACACCTTTAGGTGCCAGGCAAAAACATTTCTTTTTAACCATGCCTTTGATGAACCGATCAACATCCTATACCCTTTTAAAATGTGACTCTTGGGAGGGTATTATTGGGTTATTGTTTCTATTTTGATTTTATATATTGTGATCTTTTTTGTGACCAGCCCTGAGACCTCCGGGTATAGGGTGGTATATAAATTCAATAAATAAATAAATAAAAATAGTTTCTTAAGGGTGCGGAGAGTGGTTAGGAAAATCCCCTCACAGAGATGCACTTTCCAGAGTGGTTTAACAATCAATCCATCATTCCAGGGAGCTCTGTGAGTGGAATAGGGGCCTCCTAACATCTCAGGACTATTAAAGAACCGCATTTCCCAAGATTCTTTGCAGGAAGCCACGACTATTTAAAGTGACACGATACTGCTTTAAATGTATAGTGTAGATGTGGGCTTAAGTTATATATTCAGAGTAGGCCCTTTGAAATGAATAAACCTAAGTTTTTCATTTTGATTCATGTCAATGGGTCTACTCTTGAGTAGCACTAACACCACTGACAGACACCACTGTGCTCTTTTTGTGTACAGATCCTTGGACTAATCCGTCTGCGCTCACCTCGCTGAAGGAAATGGCCGAAGGGGAGAGGATAGCCAATCTGAAAACAGAGGAACAGGATCCGGCAGGCCCCAGGTTATGGGATGGCATGGAGGAAGCCACAAGCGAAGGCCCACCAGTTAACAATTTGGTCGGTGGAGCCAAGTTGGTTTTGACGGAGGAAGCATCGCAGCGGGTTAAGCAGGAACCGAGCGAGGGTATGCTCCAGCAGTGCTGGGAAGGCCAGTGGCAGGCCTTCCTGAAGGCTGTGCGGTCCCCTCGCTTGGGAGGGATCGACCCGCAGGTGCCCCGGCCTGTGCCAAGGGAAGACATCAATGAATGTCAGGTCACTTCTGAGGGAGTGGACGAAGCTGGCCAGTGGCCCCGAAGAGAAGGCAGCGAGGAGATCCTGGACTCCTCCAGAGAACAGGTCAAAGTAGAGGTTCTGGACAAGGACCCCGTTGACTTGGACGTGCGACGCAGGCGCTTCAGGCAGTTCCGCTATGAGAAAGCCGAGGGCCCCCGAGAAGTCTTGAGCCGACTCCGGGAGCTTTGCCACCGGTGGCTGAAGCCAGAAAGACACACCAAGGAGCAGATCTTGGAGCTGGTGGTTCTGGAGCAGTTCCTAGCTGTCCTGCCCCAACGAATACAGGGCCAAGTCAGGGAGCAGGACCCAGAGACCTGCACCCAGGTGGTGGCCCTCGTGGAGGATTTCCTGATGAGGCAGGAAGTCCAAGATGCCAGGAGCTGGGATCAGCAGGTAAGAAGGTCTGTACGCTGCCAACAGCATCTTGAGAGCACCATGTTGGCTACCCCGGCTTAGATGTTTTATGTACAATCTAGCAGTAGACATGTTTTGTTAAATAAAAGTGGATCAATGGGACTCCCGTGGCTGTTTCAGGTGCTGAGGCCTTCTGGAGAAACAGCTGTGAATTCCTCTGAGGCAAGCCAGGTTCCTCCCAACTTTTGGAAAGGGCAACTCTGCAGAGCAGCGGGTCAGGTAGAGGACAAAACTGCAGATTTGACAGGTAAGGAATCTCTGTGCATGGAATATGCTTGATGTTTTCAACCCCTGGGAAATTTCCCCCTTCAGGAATTTCCTTGTCTCCCTTGTTTCTTAAGCCCAGCTCTTGCTGGAGGAGGTCTACCTACATCAGTTCAGACCATGTGTCAGACAAAATAAAAAAAGAGAAAGTGGCTTCCTTTTTTTAAAATGTTTTCATTTAATTATAATATTTCTTTGTTTATTAGATTCCATTTCTGAATCAGTTCCCCCCAAAAATATTGACGCGATGTCACAGTAAAAGCATTAACCATTAAAACCATTTAAAACAATTCCATACATAAAAACAACTTTTAAGGCTATGGGGGACATACCCCATAATTTAATTACTACTTCTATTGTGTTTGTAAATAGCTTAAAGTCTTTTTTACGAGTAAAACAGTGAGTAAATATTCATAATAATAATAAAATATATATCCACAATAGCTTTTTGTAGTTTCATTGTATAGTTTTACGGTTTTATTGCTTTACATCTCTGTTTTTTATGATACAGAAGTATTCAACTATTTTTTATAAATAAAAAATAAACAGGGAGTTATATTACATGTCTAATTAGAGACATAATGGTTATCAATGATGTCCAATAAACTGACCAAACTGCGGGAGGCAGTGGAAGACAGGAGTGCCTGGCGTGCTCTGGTCCATGGGGTCACGAAGAGTCGGACACAACTAAACGACTAAACAACAATACTTAGTCGGACTCAACTAAACAACAATATATTAAGACAATACTTACTTATGTTCTAAACATCATTCTTGCATTCAAAACATGATATTGAGATCATTCATTTCTGGTAATGAGCTTGAATTTTTTTTACTGTGATCAACAAACTTTTCCATCTTGTCACAAAATTCTCACACCTCTGTTCCCTCCCCCCCCCCTAACTCTAATCTAATGAGTCAGTTTAGCTATTGTAGCTGTGTAAAAATGGACACAATATGGGAATTGCTCATTTGACCATTGTTTACTGCTGCAGGTGACAGGCAAATGCATGAGAAGGAGGGGATTGGCCTTCAAAAGGAACGTTCAGAGCAAGTGGAACCAAACGATGCAACCTTACGAAGAGAAAAGGGTTTCAAGAAGTACAGGAAGGGAATAACATTTGGGAGTCAGCAGGAAGCGGAAAGAGAACCAAAGAGAACTCTAGAGAAAACTGTTCCCTGTCTGGAGGATAACGAGGATGGGGAAGAAAACAGGGTCCAGCCTCATGACAGGCAAACAACCAAGAGAAGCTTCAGGCCCACTCTTAACCATCAGAGAATCCCCGCTGGAGAGAAGCCCTATAAGTGCTCTTTCTGCGGGAATAGCTTCACTCGGACGTGGGACCTCCTGGTACATACGAGGATCCACACCGGGGAGGCCCCGTATAAGTGCTCCTACTGTGGGAAAAGCTTCAGCCGCGGTTCACTCTTCAGGGAACACGTGAGAACCCACACGGGGGAGAGGCCCTACAAGTGTTCACACTGCGGGAAGAGCTTCAACCGGAAACGCTACCTTATCACTCACGAGAGAATCCACACGGGGGAGAACCCGCCTCTGTGCCTTTATTGTGGGAAAAGCTTCTCCCAGAGGGCCAGCCTCATTGCCCACGAGCGGATCCACACGGGGGAAATCCCATACAAATGCAGTCACTGCGACAAAAGTTTCTCCCAGAAGTCCAAGCTCGTCATACATGAGAGGACCCACACGGGAGAGACTCCCTTCAAGTGCCCTGAGTGTGGGAAAAGCTTCAGCCAAAAGGGGAACCTTAGGACACACATGAGAATCCACACTGGAGAGAAGCCTTTCAAATGCCTGCTTTGCATGAAAAGCTTCTCTCAGAGGGCCAAACTCCTCGTACATGAAAAAATGCATACTGAACCGATCCCCGTATAAGTGCAGGCGATTGGTACAACAGAGGGGCTACTTAGGTTTTGTA
The DNA here is from genome assembly GCF_965207765.1 of Zootoca vivipara. Lineage (NCBI taxonomy): Eukaryota > Metazoa > Chordata > Lepidosauria > Squamata > Lacertidae > Zootoca > Zootoca vivipara. The sequence goes on along the minus strand of NC_142584.1, from coordinate 112,995,718 downwards.
GGAGAACTGAGGTAAAGACAAATTTGTGAGAGGATAAGCTGCATGTCTCTAAACGCCAGTGGTTGGGGAATGATTTCGGGGAGCTGTTGTGGCTTTGTCCTGCTTTTGGGCTTCTCACTGGGGCATCTGCTTGGCCACTGTGAGGAACAAGATGCTCAACAAGACAGGCCTTTGCTCTGATCCTGCAGGATTCTTCTTGTGTCCTTTTTGAGCTGGGAGACAAGAAACTTCCCCCATGAAAATTTCACCCCCTCCTCCTGGGTGGCAATAGGTAGAGCTCAGGCGGCTCTGGGTGTTTGCTGAAGTACAGCTCCCATCGTCCCTGGCCATTGGCTGTGCTGGGTGTTGCATCCCAACAACACGTGGAAGCTCCTCGCCCAGTCTCCTCGATCCCCAGCCCCTGATCTGTTGAACCAAACTGGACTTGATGGGAGTATATTGTGCTCCAGGAGGCTTGGTTTGGTCAGAATCGAGTGTACGCTTCCAGAGTTGATGCTGGCTGCCCCAAAGCATCATGGGAACTGTCATTTTAGGGCATTGGCAGATACTATGAACCCCCTCACAGAACTACCATGCCCATAGTTTTCTGCCAAGAGGGACTGAGCTTGTTCTGGATTAAGAGCAGGGCTGAGAGCGACGCATGTCTAGTTTGGCCACTTATGGGTCTAGCAGTGTGGTATGGCTTGTGGGTGTGAGGGGCTGGTAGTCCTCCAGATGATTGTTTGTTTTCTGCTCCAGAGAAGCAGACACGGAGCAATGGATTCAAACTACAAGAAAGAAGATTCCACCTAAACATTAGGAAGAACTTCCTGACAGTAAGAGCTGTTCGGCAGTGGAATTTGCTACCAAGGAGTGTGGTGGAGTCTCCTTCTTTGGAGGTCTTTAAGCAGAGGCTTGACAGGCATATGTCAAGAATGCTTTGATGGTGTTTCCTGCTCGGCAGGGGGTTGGACTGGATGGCCCTTGTGGTCTCTTCCAACTCTATGATTCTATGATATTTGGACTTCCGGGGCTGGCTCACCCAGGGTATTCTGCCGCTGAGGCAAAACAGTGTTGCTGCTGCACCCTCAACGAGTCCTGCCCCACACACCTACTGAGGGTGACTCCTTGTGTCCCCCACCGATGACTACGCCAACTCCAATGCTGCCATTCCCACCCATCCCCCAAGACAAAGGGAAGAAAATGGAGACTGAAAAGGCAGCGGGGAATGGGGCAAAATGGAGCAGGCCGCAACAGTGGCAGATCAGGAGAATGGTTCACTCTTCGTGGGCCTAGATCTGCTGCCCCACCCCACCCCCCCTCCGAGCCTCCTATCCTGAGGCAACTGCCTCCCTGAGACTCGTGGATAGGGCAGCCCTCCCATCTGCTCCTAGGCAGCATACCCTGCAGTTAGGCATTATGGAAACTAGGAGCCACAGCTGGAGGGCTGCAGATTCCCAGTCCCTGGCTTAAAGATACTTCCATATAACAAACACTGCTTTTCTCCCCAGTCCAGACACCTCAAACTAATAGCTTTTATTTCTATTAACCTGACTTATAGTGTAAGTCAGGGTTGGGGAACCCTTGGCACCCCAGATATTGCTGGACTCCCATCCTCATTTATCATTGGCCATGGTAGTTGCAGGGGCTGATGGGAGTTGGAATCCCAGCACCATCCGGGGGGGGGGGGCAAAAGGTTCCGCAGACCCTGATCTAAAGTGATTTGGGCTCTGGAAATGTCAAAGTAAAGCTTCTTTGGACTACAAGATTCAAGGAAGCTGAACGCTGAAAGATCCGGGGCACGTAAACGAAAGTACTTGTTCGCACACCATTGGCAAGGGCCGTGTTACCTCATAAATTGGCACTGGGGAGTTTAAAGCAAAGTTGTTCAACGAATCACATTCATCAAATAAATGTGGATACAAGAAAAAGAAATGTTCTAAGGGAGGAAAGGCAATATTTGTTCCGAGATTATTCATATATATGAGGCAAGGGTCCCCCATTTCAGGAATGGCTCTCGAAAGAGGGCGCTTGCGGTCTTCAATTTTTATATGCATGCATTGAGCAGAATAAAAGCTTTTATTTAAACTGGCCTTACTGTTAGCTCAGCATTTCTTTTAAGCTTCCAGTCCTAGAGACTTTTTCTCCCCATTGCTGGTTTCTGCCTCTTAGGGACAACCCAAGGCTTCACCATCCAATGTCGTAATGTTGTCAGGTGATTGACACCCGGCGAAAGTCCTTTGCACAGCTCTTCCCAACACCCAGTTGGGTCCTGGGCAGAGGGGCAGAGCTGGGCAACGGACCATTGCAAAACCCCTTTAGCTCATTCCCAGCTACTCACTCTTTTACCTGCTCCACGGTAGACATCTGCTGTAGGACAGCTGGGTGGGGCCTGCTCCAAAGACCCGGCAGGCTAAACAAGGAAACCTGGGCGGCTGGATTAGACCTGAGGTCCAGATGTTCCCCAACCCCTGGTTGCTGGATGCATCCAAAATAATGCTCCACATGCAGAGTAGCAGAGGGGGAAATGCTGTATTTTTGTTGTGAAAACAAACCCCTTACCAATAGGATCAATGACAATTTTTAATGCTCCATGCCAGAGATTTTGCAATTTGTGGCATGAATGAAGCCCTGGTCAGATCTAACTCGGGGCTGTGAGGTGCCCACAGAGGGATAAAATGTATAAAGCCCTTCTGGAGCACACCTTGCCATGGTTTTTCTTCCAAGAGCAAAGATGCAGGTAACTCTGGAAACTTGCAAGCAAGGCTTCCAAGTGGAAGCTCTCCCTTGTCTGGCTGCAGCCTCATGCTGGATGGGCTAAGGTGGCTTGCTAGGCCTCTCCACCTGCCGCTCTGAACACACTCTCCACACACCCATGACCCTCCCTGCTCCACACCCTCCTTGAGAGTTTATGCCTGGCTGGAATGTGTCCTTTAACTCGGACGATGTCGCTTGCTTCCCTGGAAGGAGGCTAGATTGGGGTGTAAGTCTTCCTATCATAGAATTGTAGAGTTGGAAGGGACCCTGAGGATCGTCGAGTCCAACCTCCTGCGATTCAGGAATATGCAGCTGTCCCCGACAGGGATTGAACCTGCAACATTGGCATTATCAGCACCTCACTCTAACCAGCTGTAGAAACTAGCCTACTCCCCCCTACTTTTGCCTCTGGCTCCACTCACCCCCGGCATGCGACTTCCTGATAAATTTGCTCAGAAGGGAATTCAGCCCTTCAGCCGGAGACAATTCCCGCCCTCTTGGGCTACAGCATCAACCAATCAGCAGAGGTACACTGCCTTGGAATATGGGTGCTCCACTTTTCTGAAGCTTTTGCCTGCTTTGCACCATTTCTGCCAATCAATTTCTTTGCACCGTCCTGGAATCTAGGGCTTAGAAAGCAAATACCAGAGAATTGCAATGTGGAGCCTGCCCAGATATCGATTCCATAAAGGCAGATATGTTAATCCACCAACGCAAGAAAAACAAAGAGGCAAACAAATTTTATTGCAATGCGAGCAAACTTTTGAGAGTTAAGCTTTATAACACTGAGGTTCGCCCTTTGTTGTGCCCTTTCCCAGTTAAGTAAAACGTTGCTCATTTTTAAAGCATCTTCCTGGGATTTTATTATCCCCTCCCCCATGTAACAGTGTCCCATTTTGCTTTTTTTGGTGCCCATTCCCTACTTGCAGCCATTGGCTGAGCCCCTGTGAGGTCACAGAGGGGGACTGATCAGCTACAGAACTTTGGCAAAAATCAAACTTCTGCTGAGATGTTGAACAGGATGCCAGTTGGGCTGTAAGAAAATTCTAACTCGGGGCCAAGGGAACAGGAATGGTATGAAGCTTTGTGGGGAAAGTGAGTTTTGGAGGCTGGGAAGGCAGAGCACAGAGGCCAGTCTAATCTGTTCAGTGTGTCAGTCTTCTCCAGGCACCCCCAAACTTCGGCCCTCCAGATGTTTTTGACTACAATTCCCATCTTCCCCAACCACTGGTCCTGTTAGCTAGGGATCATGGGAGTTGTAGGCCAAAACATCTGGAGGGCCGCAGTTTGGGGATGCCTGGTCTTCTCCAACCAGGCACCTTCAAGATGTTTTGGACTACAGCTGGGGCTGATGAGAGATGGACAGCATCAAGCTGGTGACTGTTGTGGCGCATTAATCGCATGGAACCCTCTCATGGTCTGCATAGATTGTTTTTGTAATTATTTGGTATATATAACTACAATCCGAAAACACTGGATTCTAGGAGGTGGTTCTTAAAATAATAAAAAAACACACCACAATTTCCCACTAACCTTTTGAAGCAGTGCTCTGGCTTTTTATTTTTATTTTATCAAAAATTAAAATCATTTCGAATGCAGCACAAACAAATGGTCTGCGCCGGTTGCACTATGAAGGCAACCTAGAGAATTGTGTGGGGTGCCTAAAGATTCCAAGCGTGCCCTCGACTTCGTTAAGGCCTTGCAGAAAACATAGCAGCTGGCTTGCAGAGTGATACGGTGGTAACTTGGTTGCTGAACGGCTTTGCTCCTGAACAAATCAGCTCCCAAACGCCGCAAACCCGGAGGTAAGTGTTCCGGTTTGCAAAAGTTTTTCGGAAGCCAAACATCCGATATGGCTACTGCTTGAAGCTCCTGCAGCCAATTGGAAACCATGCCTTGGTTTTTGAACGGTTTCAGTAGTTGAACAGACTCCCAGAATGGATTAAGTTCAAGAACCAAGGTACCACTGTATCCCCTACGCAGAGCCTTCTGATACTGAATCAAGACCCTCAAGGCCATTGACTAGGACTGTCAACTTTTGAAGCAGCCTGTTGGTGTACCTTTAAGACATGCTCTTCTGCAGCAAAGTCCACAGGACCACCAAGTTTAACTGCAGGGCATCTGCCCATCTCCACCCACGTAAACCCTGGTCAGACCTGGGCTCCTCCAGGCAACCTGTTTCTTCAGCATTCATTCCAATTTTCTTACAGAACGGTTACACGGAGGTCAAACTATGTCTGGCCTTTACCGAGCATTGGTTCTGCAGATGAATGCCCTACCTGAAGATGCTGAGAATCGAAGCTGAGACCTTTTGCATGTAAAAGCAGATGCTCTACACCTCTTGAGTTTTGGTCTATTTTCTTAAAGACTAAGTGAGATCCCAGTCCTTCTGAATGAGAGCTGCTTAAACAGAGGACGCTGCCTCATTCTGTGGCAGACGACTGGTCCATCGAGCTTAGCATCATTGACACTAATTGGAGATGTCAGAAATGGAACCCACACGCTCTACCACTGAGATGCAGCCCTTCAGAACACTTCTCAGAGAATTGTAGAGTCGGAAGGGACCACATGGGTCATCTAGTCCAACCCCCAGCAATGCAGGAACCCTTTGCCCAACATGGAGCTCGAACCTACGACCTTGAGATGAAGAGTCTTGTGCCACACAGCCTGCCGTTTGATGAGTTGCGAGTGATAGTTCTGTCCCAGTGTCATTCAGTCGCAGCATTTACAGGATTTCTTCTCAATCCTACGCGTCCGCAGCCTGTTTCTAGCACAGTTGGGAGTTCTAAGGGTTTCCTTCTTCCGTTCCTTTTCCCCAGACAAAGAATGTTTTCAAGCTCTGCACGGAGCGTCCCAACCAATTCCTAAGCTTCTACGGGGCTCCCCTCTTGCCCAGATTCGCTGAGGTTTAGGAAAATCAGATACCCCAATGCGGCTTTCCCTACGCTGTTGATTTTTATGTGGCTCTTCCTGTGTGAGGTGAGGCCCGCCCTCTGGCTGAAGCGCTTCCCACACTCGGCGCACTTGTAGGGCTTCTCCCCCGTGTGGATCCTCACGTGGGTCATAAGGTTACCCTTCTGGCTGAATGTTTTCCCACAGTCCGAGCACTTGTACGGGTTCTCCCCCGAGTGGATCCTCTTGTGAGCAATGAGGTTCCACTTCCGGTTGAAGCTCCTCCCGCAGTCTGAGCATTTGTACGGCGTCTCCCCTCGATGGATCCTCCGGTGCCCCGCCAGGTACCGCTTCTGGTTGAAACTCTTCCCGCACTCGGAGCATTTATATCGCCTGTCCCCCACGTGGCTCCTCTCATGCGGGACAAGGAGGCCTGGGCTCAGAGGAAAGGCCTCCCTGCAGTCCGAGGACTTGAACGGTTTCTCGTCCCCGGCGACCGCTTCCCGCTTAAGGATGCCTTGGCTCGGCCAGAAGCTTCCGCTGGTGTCGCTGTGTGGTTTCGCCTCCACACAATCTTGGGCTTTGGGTTCCTTCCTGCGGAAGCCGCCTTCCCAACAGGCTACCGCTCCACCCGTTCTATTTTCGGGGTCCTGCTGGCCTGCCAGCGCCTTCTGACCCAACAACACCGTTCCCTCCTCGTAATTCTGGAAGACCAAGCCGATTCTCATGGACGCATCGTGCGGCTCCACCTGGTCGGAGCCTTCCTGGTGATGAAGGTCATCTCCCACCTGCTCGTCGGCTGCAGAGATAAGAAGAGCTTATTATACAGAGGCAAAATGCTCAGGACTGCAATACCTCAAGGACCACCTCTTCCCATATGAACCGTCCCGGAGCCTGTGACCATCAATTGAGGCCCTCCACGAGAGGTCCGGAGAAGGGACCTCTTGTGAGAAGGGGCCTTTTCTGCGGTGGCTCCGTTTGTGGTGTGCTCTCCCTAGGGAGGTTCACCTGGTGCCTTCACTGTGCATATTTAGGCACCAGGTAAAAACGTTCCTCTTCAGCCAGGCCTTTAGCTGATTGACATCTGGTGCCCTTTTAAATGTGTCGTGGGAGCGGGGATTATTGGTTTGTTTTCGTTGTTCTTTTTATTATGTATTTTGTTTTTATATATATATCGTAATTTTATGTTGTGAACCGCCCTGAGATCTACAGATGAAGGGATGTCTAATAATAATAATAATAATAATCACAATAATACACCTCTTTTGCCGCTGACATCACCCACCCCTGGCATGCGGGTCTCAGGAGGTTGCTCAGGAGAGAGTTCAGACCCCCAGGCTGAAAAGGGTCCCCAACCCCTGATCAAACAGACTCTCTGTGTTCACCATTACTGAGTTGGTTTTCCTCCTTGCTCTGATCCTGCTTGGCTATTCTGCAGAGCTGCTTGTTCCAAGTGTCAGACAGGATCTGGTCCACTTTGGAGGAATTCACAGCCACCTCCGCAAAAGGCACTGGCAGCTGAAAGAGAATGGGGAGGCAGATGGACCGACATTGAGAACATGCATGAAAACCTAAGGAGCAGGCAGCTAGAAAACAGGTCAATAGCCCATCTAAGCCCAGCATCCTGTTCTCACAGTGGCTAACCAGATGCCTGTGGGAAACCAGCAAGCAGGATCTGAGCACAAGAGCCTTCTGCCTCCCCTCCTTACAACCGGCGGTATGTGAATAATAATAAAGTGATATTTAGAATTGTTACACCATTGCTCCTTAGGCTGCACTGGTAGGCATCTCCAAGGGGGGTGTTTGCGGACACTGTGGAGGCCCCATTTGGGAAAGCAACCATTTTACGTGTGGCACCTTCACCACAGCCATTATTTGCCTGCCTGCCCCCCACTCCCTGGTGGCCATCAGGCTGTTAATAAATGAGATGGGGAACCAGATGATGATGCTAACCTACATTTTGCCTGTTATATATGTTACTATAATAGTAATAAATGGCAACACTAGAACAGGGCCTTTTCTGTGGTGGCTCCCCGCTTGTGGAATGCTCTCCCCAGGGAGGTTTGCCTGGTGCCTTCCTTACACATCTTTAGGTGGCAGCAGGGGTGCCAACTTGGAATAAAATATTGGTGGGGAGGTGCCAGGTAAGCCCTGTTCCGCATAATCGATCACAAGACACGGCACACACACACAAACACCATTTGAATAGCAATGCCTATCAACTGGGGGGGGGGGAAGACCCCTCAAATATTTTATGGGGGGGGGCGAAAGGACCTTGGACCCTAGAAGCTGGCTCATATGGATGCCAGACAAAAACATTTCTCTCTCACCAGGATTTTAAACTATCTATGGCCTTTATGCATGGGAGGGATGTTTCATTGTATTGCTTAAAATGCTGTAAGCTGTTTTGAGTTTCTCTGGCAAAAAAGCAACCGGTAAATTTAATAAAAAGAACAAAATAAAGCAACACACAAAGTGGATCGCCTCCAAGCCCAACCCACACTCCTTCTTTCGATTTGACCGCCATTGAGGCCTCTCACCTGCTGCCCGCATCTCTTGCCGTTTTGCCGCCCCAACAGGAAGCCTTCTGCCAGGGCCACCGCCTGGGCACAGCTCTCTGGCTTGCTCTCGCGTACCCAGCTCTGCATCTCCAGGGGCAGGATAATCAGGAACTGCTCCAGGATCACCAGCTCCAGGATCTGCTCCTTGGTGTTCCTCTCCGGCTTCAGCCACTGGCGGCACAGCTCCCGGAGCCTTTGGCAAACATCGCGGGGCCCTTTGGCCTCCTGGTAGCAGAAGTGGCGGAAGCGCTGGCGCTGTGTCTCTGGCCGCAGGGCCCCCTCACTCGTGGCCTCCTCCTTCATCTTCATGAAGGAGTCCAGGCTTCGGTAGACCTTCTGGGCTTCCCCGCCGAGGCCCGGCACAGCCTGGGTCACCCAGCCACCCCTCGGCCACTGCCCGGCATTGGCGACACCTTGGAAGGAGGCCTGGATCTCCTTGGCCTCCTCTCCGGAGACGGGATGAGGCTGCGATCTGGAGTCTGGGGCCTGCACGCTCTGCAAGAACTGCTGCCACTGTGTCTCCCAGTGCTGCTGCTGCAACCCCTCCTCTGGCTCCCGCTTAATCTGTGGTGGGAGATCCTTGCTCAGGAACGTCCCGGTGCTCCCCACATGGACCACTTGCGGGGCTCTCTTTCCTTCCCCCTGCATCCCCTGCCACAATTTGGAGCCGGCCATGTCCTGCGCCTCCATTTTCAGAGGTTCTGGGGTGCCTGCAACCAGCTGCGTCCCCCTGCTTCTCTTTCAGACTATTCCAGTCTCCCACTTCCAATGGGGGACAGCCTCCAGTGTCTTAACCATCTAGAGTTAAGGGGCTTCTCTTGGAGTCACAATCAAGGGGCAGTGATAGCTGCAGAGCAAAAGAACATAAGGAGTGGATTTGTAAAGACTTTCTTTTTCTGGCTAAAGTGTTTGTAAAAGCTGAAAATCAAAAATTAAAATTAAAAAAGGAAGAAGAGTCCTGCTCTGGTTTACAGCACATTGAAACATCAAATAAAACAATCCAGGGCAGGCATAGGCAAACTCCAGCCCTCCAGATGTTTGGGACTACAGTTCCCATCATCCCTGACCACTGGTCTTGCCAGCTGGGGATGATGGGAATTGTAGCCCAAAAACAGCTGGAGACCAAAATTTGGGAGACACTGGGTTACAGTGTCGGAAAAGGACCTGAGAGAATCCCCACCCAGTCATGAAGCTCACTTGGTGACCTTGGGCCAATCACAACCTCTGTACCTACCTCACAGGGTCGTTGTGGGGATCAACTGAGAGGGGGAGGTGAACCATGATGTACTCCTTGGATAAAAAGGCGGGATATAAATGCAACAAACAAGCTCTTCTGCTTAAGAAAGCTGGTGGGGGGAGCCAGATGGAGATGTCAGTCGCATCCAGAGATCTCCACATGGTCATGACTCCTCCATGAATTTATCTAATCCTCTGTTGAAGCCATCCGAGTGTCACTGCCTGCCAGACTACAGCTCCCTACCCCACTGGTTTTCGGAGGAGGTGGGCAAAATCTTGCCTTTGCAGGTTTCCACCCTTACTAACAAGAAGCCACAGATTTGGAGGTCAGACCCAAGCGAAATTGAAGTGTGCCCCCCCTCTCTCTCCACCCCCCCCGCGTATTTTTGCATCTCTCAGCAGGCTGTTCTCCTCTTCCCCTCCCCTCTCGCCTTGCAAAAGCGGTTTCGCCCTTTTGCAGCCCGGGGTTCCCTTTGCAGCAGCTGCTGCTGTTCCTTTGTGCTGTGAAATTATTTCTAACCTTTCAATGCCCACCCCTCCACCCCCACTTTTTGCACTCACCTCTCCTTGGCTGGTTTAGCAATCCTGTCTGCACTGTGCATGGCCCAGGAATAAGGGCACTTCTGATCCAGACTCACTCATAGCAGCCTGAGAAATATATATTTATATTTCATTTCATTATTATTATTATTATTATTATTATTATTATTATTATTATTATTATTATTATTATTTTAAAAAGCCAGTTTCCCACCAGGGCTCTCTTAGAAAGTGGGGGGGGGGTGTTTGGGGGGGGAGGAAGTGGCTTCACAATTCCTGATACTTCCCTTCTGACATTGCCAGGCGTTGCTAGGAATCGCGGTTGCACTCGGTAGATTTAACCTTTTCCAAACAGGCCTGGGCTGGTTTTCTTTGAGTTTTCTCGTGCAAGAACAGAACAGGGCTGGGGAATCCTGCGGCCCGCGGGTCGTCAGATGTTGCTTGGACTACAGCTCCCAGAATTCCTGGCCATTGGGCCATGCCTGCTGGGAGCTGATGGGAGTCGTAGTTCATTAACATCTGGAGGGCCACTGGAAAGAGCTGCTCTTAGGCAGGCATCCCCAAACTTCGTCCCTCCAGGTGTTTTGGACTACAATTCCCATCATCCCTGACCACTGGTCCTGTTAGCTAGGGATCATGGGAGTTGTAGGCAAAAACATATGGAGGGCCGCAGTTTGGGGGTGCCTGCTCTTAGGCATCTATCCCTCCCTGCATCAGTATTGGATTCGAAATTGTTTTTGGAGATGAAAGCGGTTTTTACATATATATTTTTAATCATTGTAATGGTTTCAATATACAGTACAGTAAAATTGTGTCATTGCTTTTATTGCTGATGCATATTATGGGACCCAGGTGGCGCTGTGGTTAAACCACTGAGCCTAGGGCTTGCTGATCAGAAGGTCGGCGGTTTGAATCCCTGTGACGGGGTGAGCTCCTGTTGCTTGGTCCCAGCTCCTGCCAACCTAGCAGTTCGAAAGCACGTCAAAATGCAAGTAGATAAATAGGAACCACTACAGCGGGAAGGTAAACGGCGTTTCCATGTGCTGCTCTGGTTTGCCAGAAGCGGCTTTGTCATGCTGGCCACATGACCTGGAAGCTATACGCCGGCTCCCTTGGCCAATAATGCGAGATGAGCGCGCAACCCCAGAGTCGGTCACGACTGGACCTAATGGTCAGGGGTCCCTTTACCTTTTTTTTTATTATTATTACAGTATTTAGATTTCATTTGGATGAATTTAAACCTGCTGCCACCCTGCAAAAGGAGTATGTCCTAACTCCTGAGGATACTATTTTGACAGAGCTACAATTCTCAAGGTTTCCTGTGAAGAGATATTGACTGTTACACCACTCTGGGGTTGTAGCTCTGTGATGGGACTAGAACATCTCCTGGCAATTCCCAGCACCCTTAACTACAGCTCCCAGGATTATTTGGAGGAAGACATGGCTGTTCCAAGTGATATCACAGTGCTTTAAACCAGGCATAGGCAAACTCCGGCCCTCCAGATGTTTTGGGACTACACCTCCCATCATCCCTAGCTCACAGGACCAGTGGTCAGGGATGATGGGAGTTGTAGTCCCAAAACATCTGGAGGGCTGTGTTTGACTATGCCAGGCATCCCCAAACTTCAGCCCGCCAGCTGTTTTGGACTACAATTCCCATCTTCCCCGACCACTGGTCCTGTTAGCTAGGGATCATGGGAGTTGTAGGCCAAAACATCTGGAGGGCCACAGTTTGGGGGTGCCTGGCCCTATGCCTGCTTTAAACGTATGGTGTGAATGTGGCCTGTATCTTCTCTCTGCTACTCAGAATCTTAAATCATGACTTAAGTCATCAACTTTGCCTTCCCACAATGACAGCACTTACACACCACATTTCCTTCTGTGTGGGATCATTCTTGTGGGGTGAGGCTCTGGCTTTCCTGGATTCATTGCCTTCTTCCTATCCCCCCTTGCTGCCTGAGTTTGGGTGGGTGGTTGGGAAAGACGGGGTCTTTTTGAGCGTGGCACCATTCGCTGTGGAATGCCCTCCCAAGAGAAACAGATGTAGCTATGCCACTGCTCACTGTCCATCACACAGGCTTTTTCAGAACATTTTGGGGATGGGCAATAGCATTCACAGCTTTTGCTCACCAATGTGGAGTGGTTCACTGCTGCATAGTAATTCTGTAAGACTAGTTTTATTTTAAAGCTTTAATTGTTGAAAATTACTTTAGTTGCCTTGATTTCCACACTCCCCATCCCCAAGGAAAGGCATTTTTAATATAGCCTAAATATATAAAATAAAACTTACTGACACTTTCAAGGCACAAGCTATGCAACCAGTGTTATAACCTTTTTTCAGTACTGTGAGGATTTTTATTTTTAGGGAAATAATTTTTATTTGATTTTACAATTTCATTCACATTAAAAATCACAGATAATTTAAAAAATACACAAGATTCTTCTTAATCTCAAGACCTCCCCCCCCCGTGGGTTCTTTAGTTAACTTTTTCAGCTGCATACTATAAGTCAGGCATCCCCAAACTGCGGCCCTCCAGATGTTTTGGCCTACAACTCCCATGATCCCTAGCTAACAGGACCAATGGTCAGGGATGATGGGAATTGTAGTCCAAAACACCTGGAGGGCCGAAGTTTGGGGATGCCTGCTATGTCCTCCTAATTTTCAGCCCTCCATTGTACCCAGAGTCTATGTACTGTAACATTACAAGAGTTATTTAAGACCTGCCAAAGTGTTCAAGTGTTTACAGTGGTCTGTCAAGTATAGTATAGTTTTCTCCCATTCTTTGCTTGTTTGTTTTGTTTTTTCTCCCATTCTTTGTTGAAGTTTCAATCCTTCTGGTTTCTGATTTTCCCCGTCATTTTTGCCATCTCTACATAAGCCAATAGTTTGCTCTCCCAGTCCATTCTGATAAGGACCTTGCTTTCTTTACAACCATGGGCGAGCAGCATTCTTGCAGCTGTCGTAGCATACATAGACAATGTTTTCGGTATCTCTGCACCTACAATTCCTAGCAAAAAGGCTTCTGGTTTTTTTTAACAAACATGATTTTAAACATTTTTTTCAGTTCATTGTATATCATTTCCCAGAATTCCTTTATTACTTTACAATTCCACCACATATGGTAAAAGGTGCTTTCCTTTTCTTTACATTTCTAGCAAATATTTGAGCTTGTCCTATACATTTTTGCTAATTTACTCAGCGTTAAATACCAGCGGTACATCATTTTCATATAGTTTTCTTTTAATGTATAAAAAGGTAAAGGACCCCTGACAGTTAAGTCCAGTCATGGACGACTCTGGGGTTGGGGCGCCCATCTCGCTTTACCGACTGAGGGAGCTGGTGTTTGTCCACAGACAGTTTTTCCGGGTCATGTGGCCAGCATAACTAAGCTGCTTTTGGCGAAACCAGAGCAGTGCACGGAAACGCCATTTACCTTCCCGCCGGAGTGGTACCTATTTATCTACTTGCACTTTGATGTGCTTTCAAACTGCTAGGTGGGCAGAAGCAGGGACCGAGCAATGGGAGCTCACCCCATCGCAGGGATTCAAACCACCGACCTTCTGATCAGCAAGCCCAAGGCTCAGTGGTTTAGACCACAGCGAATTTCAAATCCTCTCTACATATTTTTTCCCCATGCTGAAAGCTGTATGTTATATCAAAAATCCCTTGCCGATTGTATCATATCCAGTTTAACTTCTTCATCTTTAGTAAACCATTCCAATAACAATTTATACATTTCAGAGTAATTTCACATTATTCTCCAACAATTATCTCTCAAACCTCGGTATTTCATTAAAAAATCCCTTTGTGTTTTAAAAACATCTCTTTAACTGGTGATACTGTAACCAATCCGTTAAAAGATCTCTTATATCCTCATTTTTTCCCCAATTTCAACTGGTGCTATTCTTCTACTAATAATTCCTTATATGTTGCCCAACCCTTTCTCATATTCAATTTTTTCACATAAATCGCTTCTAGTGGGGAGAGCCACCATGGGATTTTCTGCTCCAAGAGATTTTTGTATTTCTCCCATACGACATATAGTGACTTTCTTACTAAATGGTTCAGGAAATCTCTCTGTACTTTGACTTTTTCATACCATAAATATGAATGCAACCAAATCTATTATTGTTACCCTCCAAATCTAAAATATCTGTATTTTGTAATGTTATCCATTCTCGGGGCCAGCAGGACACCTCATAATATAACCTTAAATCTGGCAGGGAAAATAAAATTATTATTATTCTTTATTTATTTATTTATTTATTCTCCACCCTCCCCAGTCAAAACCGGGCTCAGGGTGGCTAACACCAATAAAATTACAATAAAACATAAAAAGCAATTAATTAAAATACAGATTAAAATACAATATTAAAATTTAAAATGCAGCCTCATTTTAAGTAGTCCATAAATCCAAACCATGAGGGAGGAAAAACACAGGGGTCAGACTAAGGCCAGCCCAAAGGCCAGGCGGAACAGCTCTGTCTTGCAGGCCCTGCGGAAAGATGACAAATCCCGCAGGGCCCTGATCTCCTGTGAAAGAGCGTTCCACCAAGTTGGGGCCAATACTGAAAAGGCCCTGGCCCTAGTAGAGCCGCCTCTATCCTTAGAATCTATTAATAATTTTTGTTTTATGCTTGGCTTCTTCTCCTGCCAGATAAATTTTGAAATATCTACTGTGCTGTGTGGATTTTCTCATGTGCACAAAGGTCTGACTTCCGAACGAATGTTTTCCCACAAAGGGCGCACTTGTATGGCATCTCCCTCATGTGTATTATCTCGTGTTTTACAAGTTTGGACTTTATAGGGAAGCTTTTCCCACATTGCAGGCACTCATACGGCTTCTCCCCTCTGTGCTTCCTCACGTGGTTGTTCAGGTAACGCTTTTTGTCAAAGCTCTTCCCGCAGTCTGAGCACTTGTACGGTGTCTCCAGTGTGTGCAGCCTGACGTGTTCCTGTAAGACTGAACAATCAACAAAGTTTTTGCCGCAGTGAGAGCACGTGTACAGAGACTCTCCTGTGTGGATTCTCATGTGCTGCATAGAGCCTGAACCGCAACTGAAGTTTTTCCCACTGTTAGAGTAATTATACGTGTTCCACAATCCTGTGTGGGTTCTCTCATGTGCAAGAAGGCCCTGCGTCTGAATGACACTGTTTCCACAATAGAATGACAGGTATGGCTTCTCTCTGATGTGAATGCTCTGCTGTACCATAAGGTCTGAACTACGTTCAAAGTTTCTTCGACAGTCAGACGATGCTTTTTGTACCTCACTACACTCTATTCTTTGTGATTCAGCGGATTCTCTCTCCTCTCTGCTAACTTCTGCATTGAAAGTGGATTTTTCCACCAGACTACTCTCATAGCTTCTCTCTTGATCATTCAACAGCCCTGGCTGATTCTCAAACATCATTCGCTTTTGATGGTCATGGAAATCCTCATCTCTTCCCAAGCAGGTATTGCTTGCTTCTCCTTGCACAGAATCTTCCTGGTGGAGGGTATTTGTCTCATTCTCCAATACCCGCTCATTACCTGTGGGAATAAAAAAATCCCAGAGAATCTTATCTGTTCTGGAGTGATTGTTCCAAACAGAAAATCAACAGAGTTTAGTATCAGAGCTGTTGCAGGCAGAATATCTGAGAATATTCTCTTTCCCCCCTCATAATATGAGAATTAAAGTATTCCACTGAAATTGTGTAGTCGTAGCTTCAGCGCAGACAATAAAAAGCACTTCTAATTAAAATTTAAAACTTAAGGCAAGGCAAGCTGGACCATAAAGAAGGCTGATCGCCGAAGAATTGATGCTTTTGAATTATGGTGCTGGAGGAGACTCTTGAGAGTCCCATGGACTCCAAGAAGATCAAACCTATCCATTCTGAAGGAAATCAGCCCTGAGTGCTCACTGGAAGGACAGATCCTGAAGCTGAGGCTCCAATACTTTGGCCACCTCATGAGAAGACTCCCTGGAAAAGACCCTGATGTTGGGAAAGATGGAGGGCACAAGGAGAAGGGGACAACAGGGGACGAGATGGTTGGACAGTGTTCTCGAAGCTATGAACATGAGTTTGACCAAACTGCGGGAGGCAGTGGAAGACAGGAGTGCCTGGCGTGCTATGGTCCATGGGGTCACGAAGAGTTGGACACGACTAAACGACTAAACAACAACAACAACAAGACAAGGCAATGGCTGCTGGCTTAGTTTATGAGAGTCTTTTTTTATTTTAAAGGATTAGAGAAATTCATGGAAAACAGGTTGGTCATGTTGTACTGGATCTCTCTAGGCAAATATTGTCCAGCTCTGAATATCAGATGCTAGAGTAAAAAAATAAATACATGAACCCCCAGAAAATAGAGGGCTGAGGCCTATAAGCCCAGTTTAAGGAAAGGTTACAGCTTTTAGGACTTTTAGTTTACAAGAAAGAGTAGTAAGGGAAGGAATGTGACTGTGATATGGAGAAAGTGAAGAGAGACATTTTCCACCTTATCTCATAATACTAGAACCTGGAGAAATCCAATGAAATTGAACAAGGGCTTGTGGCTATGAGGGGGTTGAGTGACAGGGGAAGTGCCGTGGTGAGGGAGAACTGTGGACAGGGGTGCCAACTTTAATAAAATATTGGGGGTTCAGGTAAGCCCCACATAATACACATAATAGATCACATGATGCAGTGCACTACTCCATTTGAATGGCAACGCCCATCAACTTGGGGGGACACACCCCTAAAATATTTTATTGGGGGACCAGAGGGAGCTCATCCCCTAGGAGTTGGCTCCTATGTGGAGGTTTGGTGAGGAGGAGCTTAGGGGTGGGAGACTTTGGCATGGAATGAGCTAAAGTGGAGGGTAGGGGGGTGAGCAGAGCTTAGCATGAGTGTCACCCCCTAGAAGTAGCAGCAGCAACAATGATGGGATTGTTGGCACCCGTCTGTCTTGGGAGGCAATGGAGGAGTCCGCCTTGAGGGGTGAAGTCAACTTGTCGGAAGTTGCAGCGCCTGATGTGGCTGTAGAGACCGATGTGGGATAATGATAATAATAATAATGATGACAGACAAGTGCATATTTGCCAGAGAGGTGAAAAGAGGAGTGAGAGGAGAAACAGCCTCATGAAAATCTGAGCATGGTGAATCCTTACTCGGCAATCTCGTCGCATCACTCTGCTCGTCCGCAGCTTCTCTGAAGACCTGCCCAGCCCAGGTGTCCTGTGGCAGAAGCTGGCCTGCCTCAGAAGGACCGGCAGACATCACCGCAAAAGGCACAGGTACCTGAAACAGCAGTGAGGAAGATCATGAACGGAAGAGGCCATATGGCTTCCGCCAGCGTGAAGTTGGATAACAAGTAATGGTCCGAAGGAACCCGACATGACATACACTTTCTGGCCACCAGGATCTGGGCTAGAGCCAATCCCTCCAAATACATTGATTTCTATGGGTTACTTAACACCCAGACACTTGAAATAGCAAATTACCGTATTGTTGTGAATATAAGCCGCACCTGCAAATAAGCCACACCTTTAAAATTCAGTGGCTTGGAGGAGGCTTGGGAGCTGCAGACGGGATGTGCCCAGGCTGCTCTTTGGGGAGGGGGGGGCACGTCTCTTCCCTCCATTCCGACGGCTCGGGGGGGAGACGCTTGGGAGTGGCGGGCTAGCTGGGCGCCGTTGTCCTGCACTCCTGGGCTGCTTCCTGGAGGGCGGGGGGACTGCGGTGTAAAGTTGTGAATATAAGCCACACTTGACTTTTCACCATTGGAATTTGGGGGGAAAGTGCGGCTTATTTTCGGGTCAATACAGTAACTGATAGAAATCCATTTCGGCACTATATCACAGACCAGGCTTCCTCAACCTCGGCCCTCCAGATGTTTTGAGACTACAATTCCCACCACCCCTGGTCCTGCTAGGTAGGGATCATGGGAGTTGTAGGCCAAAAACATCTGGAGGGCCGAGGTTGAGGCAGCCTGTCATAGACACCATATGCCAGCAGGTGAAGAACTGGATGTGTCCAGCAGTCTGGATACTTATCTCCCCCTCCCACCCTGCAGGCCAAATCTGACAGGTAGGCGGGGCTGCCCACCTGTCAATCCCTCAACATCACAGTGACATGATGAGGTGCACACACATGCAGCCGTGTGCAAGCTCTAACAACCAGGTGATCGTCATTTGCAAACGCTCACCATTAGCTGACCACAAGCCCAATGGAGAGTCCTGGAAGGTCTAAATCAGTCATCCCCAAACTCAGCCCTCCAGATGTTTTGGGACTACAATTCCCATCATCCCTGACCACTGGTCCTGTTAGCTAGAGATGATGGGAGTTGTAGTCCCAAAACATCTGGAGGGCTGAGTTTGGGGGTGCCTGGTCTAAATGAACCAGCCAGAGAGAGCTTCCCCACTGCAGAATTTCTCACCTTCTGTTCTGGACCCTCCATCTCGTCCCGGCCCAAGAGGAATTCCTCCGCCAGGGCCACCGCATGGGCACAGCTCTCCGGCTTTTGCTCCCTGACCCAGCTCTGCATGTCTCCCGGCAGGATGCTCAGGAGCTGCTCCAAGATCAGCAGCTCCAGGATCTCATCCTTTGTGTGCCTCTCAATTTTCAGCCACTGGCCACAAAGCTCTCGGAGCCGGCCATAAACGCCTCTCGGACCCTCCGCCTCCCGATAGCGGAGTTGCCTGAAGTGCTGCCGCTGCTTCTCCCTCGCAATGGCCTCCCCTTGCAAGATGGCCGCCTTCACCTTCCTGTAGTCTCCCTTGTCCTGGGCACTGAGGCCGCTGAAGGCCTGCTCAAGGTCTCCGCTGAGAGCCGGCAGGAGGAGGGTCACCCACTTGTCCTGAGGCCACCGGCAGGCTGAGGCTACTTGCTCAAAGGAGGCCAGGAAGGCCTTAGCATCCTCCCATGCTGAGGGCTCCTCAGATATCTGTAGGTTCCTGCATCCTGAGTTGGGGGCCTGCAGCATCCTCAGAAACTCCTGCAACTGGGCTTCCCAGCGTTCCAGCGCCCCTTCTTCCGGCTCACGTTTTATATAATGGGAAGGTGTCCCAATAAGGAACTGCCCTCTGCCCCTGTGATGTGGGGCTTTTGCTACACCTTCCATTTCTTCCCATGCTCTGGAGCCTGTCACATTTCGCATGTCCATTTTGAGAACCGGACTGCCCCTTCCTCCGCCTCCTCCTCTCGTTTTCTCTCCCGTCTCTTGTCAAAAATGGAGGTGGTCCAAGACCCTCAAGGGGGTCTGCAAAATCAGTAGAAGTGGTTTATTTCTAAGTGACGACCAGAAATTCTCAAGCCAAGCCAGCGAGGGAGGCTCTTCCTCCTAACAGCAAGAAACAAAAAATAAGTGAGAGGAAAGAGTGCTCATTTTATTTTTTTGCTTGTTATTTTGTTAATGTTGTCAATATTGTTTTATAGATTATGACTGCTGTAGTACTTTGTGAATCCTATAAGACTTTTGCTGTAATTGTGCTGTTTTCTTCAGGTGGTGGTGGTGTTAATAGTGTTTTATATATTATAATTGTTTTACTGATTATTTTTAATTCTTTTGCTGGTGATTTGTTATTCATTCTATATGGCACGTATTTGTGATATTGTTGTGTTATTGTTATTTATCTATCCATGGGATAGCTCAGCATGAGACTCTTAATCTCAGGGTTGTGGGTTCGAGCTCCACATTAGGCAAAAAGATTCCTGCATTGCAAGGGGTTGGGCTAGACAACCCTCGTGGTGCCTTCCAACTCTGTGATTCCATTGTTCGTCAGCTGCTTTGTGATTCATTTGAATGAAAAGTGGCATAAAAGGGCCCCTGACTATCAGGTCCAGTCGTGTCCGACTCTGGGGTTGCGGCGCTCATCTCGCTCTATAGGCCGAGGGAGCCGGCGTTTGTCCGCAGACAGCTTCCGGGTCATGTGGCCAGCATGACAGAGCTGCTTCTGGCGAACCAGAGCAGCACACAGAAACGCCGTTTACCTTCCCGCCGGAGCGGTCCAATTATAACAAATCAATTGAAGAGGACGAGGAACTGGCTATGGCACTGAGACTGACCTGAAAGTGGCCCAGGATTGGACAAATTCATGGAGGTAAAGGCTACCGGTGGCTACAAGCTATGATGACCATTGTCTGCAAGAATGCTGGGGAGAGTGGCTCATGAGGGCTTTCCAAGAGGCATCTGGTTGGCCACAGGGTGCTGGACTGGATGGGCCACTGCCCTGATCGAGAAGGGCTACTCTTATGTTCCATAGAACCTCCAAGGCCAGAAGCAGGCTACCTTTAAGTTCCTGATGAGGAACCGCTTTTAAAGGTGAACTGGCTTTTAGCTTACTCTGCCCACCTTCAGCTCAGCATCCACGTTCCCTTTTTTTTGGGGGGGGGAGCAGGATTTCTCCTACTTTACCTGCAATTTCTTTTTTCTCTCTGCAGCACTCTGGAACTAATAATAATAATTATTATAATAATACAACTCACCTCTCCCTATAAGCACCACCAATTTGCCTGGGCAGCGCCTGCTGCAGTTCCACAATGCTTTGACAAAGAAGGAAGGAGGAAATTTCAAAAGTCAGATTCCCACCAGGAAGAGGAGGGAAGAAAGGGCACCGGAAATGACTTCACCGAGCACGTTTCTTCCATAACAAAGAAAAAGGATTCCTTCTTCCCTTCCTCGCCTCCCCCCTCAATTTCCTTTCTAGGGATCAGAGCAGAGCTCGATAGGTTTAACCCTTTGGGTGAATTTCTCAACTTAAAAAAAATGCCCCTCTGTGATTTGCTACAGAACTGGATTACATAGTACATACTATGCATTTAAGACCCATTTAAAGCACATTCAACACCCACCCCCCAAATTCTGGGAACTGTAGTTTACCCCTTCAGGGAGCTACAATTCCCAGCACCCTTAGCAAACTACAGTTCCCATGATTCTTTGGGGGGTTGACCTAGGAAGCTGGGGCAGGAGATGGGTGAAAGAGGAGCTTTCAAGCAGAGGGAACCAAATTATCCTCCAGCTCAGGCATAAGCAACCTTGGCCCTCCAGATGTTTTGGGACTACAACTCCCATGATCCCTAGCTAACAGGACCAGTGGTCAGGGATGTTGGGAATTGTAGTCCCAAAACATCTGGAGGGCCAAAGTTGCCTATGCCTGCTCCAGATCCTCTGCACTAGAGCCCTCTGCTGGTCCAGCTCAGGGAAAGGCCCTCTCATCACTGCACGATGGCCTCTTGTTTATTTATTTCCTAGATCCATAAATGGGACCCAGGTGGCGCTGTGGTTAAACCACTGAGCCTAGGGCTTGCTGATCAGAAGGTCGGCGGTTCGAATCCCTGTGACGGGGTGAGCTCCCGTTGCTTGGTCCCAGCTCCTGCCAACCTAGCAGTTCTGTAAGAGAGAGGGCTTGCAGAGAGCAGCCCACTCTGCTTACTTCCATCAGATGGGAGAGCAGCAGCAAGTCTGGGAGTTCAAATCAGGAACAGGAAGGGTTAAGACGGGTCCAGGGCTCTGCAGAGTCCTGGTGGCTCAGCTCCAGGTTGGTAGCAGGGAAGCAGGGGAGGAGCTAGCTTCAGCAGGGGCTGGAAAGGAGGGAGGAGAGAGAACGGCACCTCAGGAGCCTGGTTTGGGACCACGGAGGACCCATAGAGCAAGGAGGAGGGGCGTTTGGAGTCTTAAAAGGGGGGTCAGAGCCCACGAGACGCCATTGTGGGCTTCTGCCCCATGCAGAGCAGACATGATTTGAGACATCTCACCACTGTATATAGCATGCACAATAAAACTATGAAAATCCAGAGGATGTGTGGAGTGCTTACTCGGGAGTAGCCAACACCCCATCTGTGACAAGTTCGAAAGCACGTCAAAGTGCAAGTAGATAAATAGGAACCGCTACAGCGGGAAGGTAAATGGCGTTTCCATGTGCTGCTCTGGTTTGCCAGAAGCAGCTTTGTCATGCTGGCCACATGACCTGGAAGCTATACGCCGGCTCCCTCGGCCAATAATGCGAGATGAGCGCGCAACCCCAGAGTCGGTCACGACTGGACCTAATGGTCAGGGGTCCCTTTACCTTTACCTAGAACTATAAATATGGATCCGACTCCAACCCTCTGCAATGGAGGAATATTTAACTTAACATGGGGCTCGAACCCATGGCCCAGAGATAAAGTCTTATGCTCTACCGACTGATCTATCCCTGTTTGTTCTCCCACATCTTAAGGGCCGCATTCAAAACCATACATTTAAAGCATGATTACCCCACTTTAAATAGCCAAGTCTTCGACCCACAAAGAATTCCGGGAACTGTAGTTTTCTTCAGGGTTCTGAGAGTCTCCAGGCAAGACCCCTATTCACCTCAGAGAATTATAATTCCCAGAGCTGTTTAATAACCAAACTGTCTTCCAGGGAACTCTGGAAATTGTAGCTCTGTGAGGGGAATAGGGGGTCTCCTAACAAACTCTCATTGTCTTTAGCAAACTACAGTTCCCAGTATTTTTTTTTACTCTTTAAAGTGGCAACATAGCGCTTTAAATGTGTAGTGTGGAGCCAGACATCACCTAAAGGGTCTCTCATCCTTCAGGATAACTTCAGAAAGGGGACTTGCCATCAAAGTGGCATGATTGCGAATTAAAACTATACTGACAAGCCCTAAGAAAAAATGCTGGAATTATCCATTTTCCCCAACCTATTATTTATTATGGATTTATTCATCACCTTACATATGCATAAGGCAACTTCCATTAAAAAAACCACGATTCAAACATATTGCATTTAAAAAAAACCAAAAAACAGCTCGGGAACAGTGTATTTGTTTCTTTATTTTAAAAATGACGTCACTTAATTGTTCAAACCTCTAAGTGATTTACATGGAACATAAGATGCAATTAGCAGCCAAAGTCAGAAGTCAAAAACAAGTTGACATAAAAAAAAACCACCAACCCACCACACCCAAATATTTATGTATTTATTAAATCAGAAGTTAAAAATACATGGTTGGCATTCACTTTCCCTCAGAGCAGACCTATTAAAATGAATAAATATGACTAAGTTAGTTCCATTAACTTCAGTAGTCGAATACCACCATAGTGGAACTATGACATTTGCTCCCGCAGGAGGCAGTGATGGACAACAAAATGGATGGCTCTAAAAGATCGGACAAATTGACTAGGCCATCAGACGGCTCTTGTCCTGCTTGCAGGTTTCCCACAAGCATCTTGGTGGCCACTGAGAGAACAGGGTGCTGGACTAAGATTGGCTACTGGCCTCATCCAGTAGGCTCTTCTTATGTTCTTAGCAGCTGAAGGGCCACCTATTAGCATACCGCCCCCCCTTCCTCGCTCCCCTGGCCTTAGTAAGTGATGGTTCCTGTGCCATAGGATTTCCCCAATCAATGCTACTTCAGGGCGTATGCTGTTCGGGGTGCACTTAGGGGTACTTGTTCTTAGAGACATGAATTCATTTCCCGGGGGTCATGATAACTGCATGCCACCTCCAGCATCAGAAGCCACATGCCTCTGGTTGACACTAGTTGCTGGGAATCAACAATTGGAGGAGGGCTGATGGGCTTCCCGGTGGCATCCGCTTGGGAAACAGGATGCTCCAGTGGTGGGAAGAAGACCCAGAGCCTGGGGAGTGGTGGTGGGACAACAATGAGCGGTCAGAGGGAGAAGACTGGGAAGAGGAGGTGTCAGAAGCTGAGGAAGCAACAGGGCTTAGTGAGCTGGGTGAGGCAGAGGCAGAGAGCAGTCCAGAATCGGGCAGAAGCCGAAGCAGGAGGGTGGGATGAGGGAAGCCAAGAGGCAGAGAAGGGTCAGGCTGGGGAAGTGTCACGGGTTTCTCCCCCTCCTGCTGTAACGAGCTCCCTTTTCCCCTAGTTTCCCAGAACCAAAAGAGGCACAAAAAGGGCGGAGGAGAGAGTGGTGATGCACAGACTCAGTCTTCAATTGCTTGGGGGAAACCCTGGAGAGGAGGGGACTTAGGCAGCTATGGGGAGGCAGGAACCTTCAGTCTCGACAACTGCTTCATGGGAGCAACACCTACCAGGGAGGAGTTGCTGTGCTCATTAGGCCTGACACTCTACCATGTTGGTGCAGATCATGTTTTTGCTATTAAAGAGTTAATGGCAACTTGCACAGTGTGATTTACTGCTGGCTCGCTCCTGACTCTATGTTCTCGTGAGAAAGGATAGATTGCGGTTGGTGGGACAGTGCCCCATTCGCCCTGGCGGACTAGTCTCCACTGGCACCAACCCTTGGAAATAGGACCATCTAGACAAGTGAGCTGGCAAAGTGGCTTAGTAGGCTTCTTGAGGCAGAGCACTTCCCAGTTGCCATGGTCTGAATCCCAGCACTGCACCACTTCACTTCCTAGAGGGGCTCAGAGTAAAACCTCCATCCGCACCCGGGAAAATCCGCACAGGAGGAGACGATCGTGCAGAGACCCGAGCGACTGCTAAAGGTCCAGGACTACCAGAGTCCGGGGCGTTTGTTCCATGTTTCTACCGCACGTGGATTCTCACGTGGGCCTTCAGTTTCGAACTCTGGTTGAAGCATTTCCCGCACTCGCTGCACCTGTACGGCTTCAGGCCCTTGTGTATCCGGACGTGGGCGACGAGGCTGCCCTTGACGTTGAAGGTTTTCCCGCAGTCCGAGCACTGGAAGGGCTTCTCCCCCGTGTGGATCCTCTGGTGTCTGACGAGGTCGGAGTTCATGCCGAAGGACTTCCCGCAGTCCGAGCACTCAAAGGGCTTCTCCCCCGTGTGGACCCGGTGGTGGCGGATGAGGTCGTAGTTCATCCGGAAGAACTTGCCGCAGTACGAGCATCCGTACGGCTTCTCTCCCCGGTGAATCCGGTAGTGCCGGAAAAGCCCGTACTTAGTGCTGAAGGATTTGCCGCAGTCCAAGCAACCGTACGGCTTCTCCCCCGTGTGGGTCTTGTGATGTCGGATGAGCTTGTCCTTTGTGCGGAAGGCCTTCCCGCACTCCACGCATTTGAAGGGTTTCTCTTCTGCCTCGGTCCTCTCGCTTGCCTTGGAGTTAGAAGTCCGTCTGTATCCGGTCAGGGTCACAGGCCTCTCCCCGGTAAGAAGTCCGCTCAGTCCTTGGTAAAGGCCCACGCTAGGAATGAGCTGATCCATCCTCTGCCTCGGACAGCTTGCCTGTTGTTGCCTCCACAGCCCACACAGACCCTCATTCGATCCCGCCCGCTTGCAGTCCTTGAGTCCGTTGGCTCCCTCTCTCTCCTCCAGCATCCCATGTGGTTCTTGCTCAGAGCTTTCTTGCCTGTGATCCTCTTTCTGCATCGCATACTGCTTACCTGAAGGAAGAAGGAGAGAGATGAAATATAAAGAACGTCCATACCTTAAGTACCGTATCAGGTATCGTACCAGCCACGGGGCCTTCTCGGTAGTGGCGCCCGCCAAGTGGAATGCCCTCCCATCAGATGTTAAGGAAATAAACAACTATCTGACTTTTAGGAGACATCTGAAGGCAGCTCTGTTTAGGGAAGTTTTTAATGTTTGATCTTTTACTGTGTTCTTAATATTCTGTTGGGAGCCGCCCAGAGTGGCTGGGGTAAAATAAATAAATAAATAAATAAGTTTATCACCACTTCCCATACAAAACAACCCGGACCCTGTGCTTGTCAGCTGAGGCCCTTCTTTATGTACCCCCCCCCCATCCAGAGACGTTCAGAGGGTGGCAACAAGAAAACGGGCCTTTTTTGTGGTAGCTCCCCGACTATAGAATGATCTACAGTTAGCATGGAGTAATCCCTGTTTAGGGAAGTTTTTGATGTTTGATGTTTTATTCTGTTTTTAATCTGCTGGGAGCCGCCCAGAGTGGCTGGGGAAACCCAGCCAGATGGGCAGGGTATAAATAAATCATTTATTATTATTATTATTACTTACCGCCTGAGCCAGCATTTCCTCCACACTCATGTTTCACCACATTCCAGATATGCCTGCATCTCCCAAAGTAGTTGCCTCATCCGGGACATTCACAACCACCTTCTGAAAGAGACCCGGGCCCTGAAACAGCAAGGGTCACGTTGTTCTATGATTTGTATTATTCACAGCATTTAGACACACTTTGTGTAGACCAGTGTTCTTCAAAGCTTAGGTTCCCAGAAGTTGCTGGAATACAAATCCCATCATCCCTCGTTGTTGGCTAAGCTGGCTGTGGATGATGGGATTCGTAGTCCAAACAACATCCAAGGCCCAAGTTTCGAAGAACACTGTGATAACTGGGCAAGATGTATCAATGGTTTGACACGACATAAAGTAGCTTCCTTTGGTTCTTGATCTCGCTACCAGCTATGGATAGTTCAGGATTCCCAGGATGCAAACAGCCTCCTATAAGGATACTTGGTTTAAATGTCTGAAGTTGTTTTAACAGACAATGCAAACATAACATATATGCTGCAGGAGTCTCAGCATGCCTTTGGAGACAAATCCTGCATCATATAAATTCAATGACAGGAGAAAACTCTCCCCCAGTTGATTATTTTTTATTTGATTGAGGGGGAAATATCTGCAAAACAGCAGCCTTTAAAAAACAAACAAACAAACAAACAAACAAAAGCAACCCTTGTGATGGCAGCCAGAGCAGTCTGGGCTCGAAAGTGTAAAGATTATCAGGTTCCAATTATATGGGAATGCCTATGGAAATGTCTTGAATTTGCAAAAAGGCACAAATCAATTGATTTGATCCCTAAGAGGAGCGGTATATTTTACAACACAACATTTGTTGAGAGGTGGGCATTTTTTTGTGAATCACTGCGACACAAATTTTGGAAATACTAGACTGGAAACTTCGTTGACTTTGATTTGCACATATTTCGAAGTATACATTATTATTAAAAAATAAATAAAGGAAACAGCCTCACCTGCTCTTCCCAACTCCCTGCCTCTCCCTGAGCCGGCAAGAAATTCTCCACCAGGGCCACCGCATGGGCACAGGTTTCGGGAGCCTGATCCTTCACCCGACTCTGGATCCCTTGAGGCAGGACATCCAGGAACTGCTCCAAGACCAGCAAGTCCAGGATCTCCTCTTTGGTACGTCTCTCCGGTTTCAACCACTGGCGGCAAAGCTCCCAGAGTCGGCTGCAGGCCTGGCGGGGGCTCTCAGCCTGGCGGCAGTGGGACTGCCTAAAGCGTTGCCGGTGCCCCTCTGTGCTGAGGGCCTCCTCCTCCTCCTCCTCCTCCTTCACTTTGGTGTAGGGGCCCTTTTCTCTCGGATCGAGCTTGACGCTGATCTGGTGGCTCACCCCGTTGAGGATCGGAAGGCGGTACCCTTCTTTTGGTGGCTGGCTGGCTGCAGTGATGGCCTCAAAAGGGGCCAGGGAAGTCTTCAGGTCCCCCCAGGGAGCCATTTCTGCCAGCTGTGAGCTGCCCGCCTCAGAGTGGGGTAATTCCATTGCCTTGAGGAAGGCCTGCCACTGGGCCTCCCAGACCTGCTGCAGGCCCTCGCACCCCGCAGCTCCCGCCTGAGCAGCAGTGTGGGGTTTCTTCCTCGGTCCCTTGGATCCCATCTCAGACTTGGGACCCGCTGGGTCCTTCCTCTCCGCTTTCACTTCCTGCTCCAGCACCGCTTGGAACCGGAGATCCGGGGCCGGCGACTTCCCCTCCCTCCCTTCCGCCATTTGGGAACTGGGGCTCTTGCAATTGGGAAGGGTAGTAGATGGAATCCGAACTCAGAGCAGCCCTTCCGCCCCTGAGAGCTAATGCAGGAGAGGAATCCAGCCAATCGGATTAGTGCGCCCAGCTACTGCGGTATGACAGGGCAAGTTCAGAGGGATATGGGGCAGAGCTATCTCCACAACGGCGCTTAGGAGTTACCCTTGGCCGTCGATGGGATATCCAAGTGCTTCTTCCTCCTGTCAGAAGAAAACAAGAGCAATCTGGTTAAAAGGGGGGAAATCTCCAGAGAGGAATTCAAACATATAGCCAGCATGTGTAGAGACAAAGTCAGAAAAGCTAAAGCACAGAATGAACTCAGGCTCGCTAGAGAGGTTAAAAGCAACAAAAAGGGCTTTTATGGGTATGTCCGTAGCAAAAGGAAAAACAAGGAAACAGTGGGGTCACTCAGAGGAGAAGATGGTGAAATGCAAACAGGGGACAGAGAAAGGGCAGAACTCCGCAATGCCTTCTTTGCCTCAGTCTTCTCCAAGAAAGAAAACAACGCCCGACCTGAAGAATATGGAGCAGATGATTCAGCAGGGGAAACACAGCCCAGAATAAGTAAGGAGGTAGTACAAGAATACTTGGCTAGTTTAGATGTATTCAAGTCTCCAGGGCCAGATGAACTACATCCAAGAGTATTAAAAGAACTGGCAGAGGTGATTTCAGAACCACTGGCAATAATCTTTGAAAATTCCTGGAGAACAGGCGAAGTTCCAGCAGACTGGAGGAGGGCAAATGTTGTCCCTATTTTCAAAAAGGGGAAAAGAGAGGACCCAAACAATTACCGCCCAGTCAGCCTGACATCAATACCAGGAAAGATTCTAGAGCAGATCATTAAGCAAACAGTCTGTGAGCACCTAGAAAGAAACTCTGTGATCACTAAAAGTCAGCATGGGTTCCTGAAAAATAAGTCATGTCAGACTAATCTGATCTCATTTTTTGACAGGATTACAAGCCTGGTAGATGAAAGGAATGCTGTGGATGTAGCCTATCTTGATTTCAGCAAGGCCTTTGACAAGGTGCCCCATGATATTCTTGTAAAGAAGCTGGTAAAATGTGGGCTAGACAATGCTACCATTCAGTGGATTTGTAACTGGCTTACTGACCGAACCCAAAGGGTGCTCATCAATGACTCCTCCTCATCCTGGAGAGTAGTGACTAGTGGGGTGCCACAGGGTTCTGTCTTGGGCCCAGTCTTGTTCAACATCTTTATCAATGACTTGGATGATGGGCTTGAGGGCATCCTGAGCAAGTTTGCAGATGACACCAAATTGGGAGGGGTGGCTAACACCCAAGAGGACAGGATCACACTTCAGAATGACCTTAACAGATTAGACAACTGGGCCAAAGCAAACAAGATGAATTTTAACAAGGAGAAATGTAAAGTACTACACTTGGGCAAAAAAAATGAAAGGCACAAATACAGGATGGGAGACACCTGGCTTGAGAGCAGTACATGTGAAAAGGATCTAGGAGTCTTGGTAGACCACAAACTTGACATGAGTCAGCAGTGTGATGCAGCAGCTAAAAAAGCCAATGCAATTCTGGGCTGCATCAATAGGAGTATAGCATCTAGATCTAGGGAAGTAATAGTACCACTGTATTCTGCTCTGGTCAGACCTCACCTGGAGTACTGTGTCCAGTTCTGCGCACCACAGTTCAAGAAGGATACTGATAAGCTGGAACGTGTCCAGAAGAGGGCAACCAAAATGGTCAAAGGCCTGGAAACAATGCCTTATGAGGAACGGCTTAGGGAGCTGGGTATGTTTAGCCTGGAGAAGAGAAGGTTAAGGGGTGATATGATAACCATGTTCAAATATATAAAAGGATGTCATATAGAGGAGGGAGAAAGGTTGTTTTCTGCTGCTCCAGAGAAGCGGACAAGGAGCAACGGATTCAAACTACAAGAAAGAAAATTCCACCTAAACATTAGGAAGAACTTCCTGACAGTAAGAGCTGTTCGGCAGTGGAATTTGCTGCCAAGGAGTGTGGTGGAGTCTCCTTCTTTGGAGGTCTTTAAGCAGAGGCTTGACAGCCATCTGTCAGGAATGCTTTGATGGTGTTTCCTGCTTGGCAGGGGGTTGGACTGGATGGCCCTTGTGGTCTCTTCCAACTCTATGATTCTATGATTCTATGATTCTATGAAGTTGTTTCAAACTGCTTTTAATATTGTTGCTGTAACTCACCCTGGACCTTAGCGTGAAGGATAGGTAATAATAATAATAATAATAATAATAATAATAATAATAATAATAATAATGCAGAACGTTTCCCTGCAAAGTAACAGAAGTGGGGAGCTCTGGAAAGCACATTTTTTTGTGAAAACTCTCTGGAGTCTAGCTTTTTAAAACTGCCTTATCTTAACAGCGACCTGAGAAGGTAGGATAAGCTGAGAGATGGTGACTTACCCCAGGTAGGCTGGTGAGCTTCGGAGGTGAAGGGGGAACTGGATGTCAGTTTTGAGTCCAGCGCTTAGCCACAACATCACACCAGAACTGGTAATGCAAGCAGGTGAAAGTAATGCAAATAATAATAATAATAATAATAATAATAAACAATAATGAACATAAGAACATAAAAATAATCTGCTGGATCAGGTCAAAGATCTATCTAGTCATAAAACTGTAGCGTTGGAAAGGAACTTAAAAATGGAAAGAGTAATGCTGATGGTCAACAGAAGAGGTTTAAAGATTCTCTCAAGGCAAATCTAAAAATATGTAGTACCGGTATAAACACCAACAACTGGGAAACACTGGCCTGCGAGCGCTGCAATTGGAGAAGAGCATTTACCAAAGGTGCCATGGCCTTTGAAGTTACTCGAACTCAGGACAAAAGGGAGAAATGTGCTAAGAGGAAGGCACGCTTGGCAAACCCTCACCATGATCAACCCCCGCCCGGAAACCTATGTCCCCACTGTGGAAAGATGTGTGGATCCAAAATTGGTCTCCACAGTCACTTACGGACTCACTGTTAAGACTGTGTTCATGGAAGACAATCTTACTCAGCTACCAGTGACTGCCAAAGAAGTCCCAACATCCTGTTCTCACAGCAGCCAACCAGATGTCTATGCAAAGCTTGAAAGCAGGACTGGTTCACCGGAGCAGAGTTCTCCTCACTTGCAATTCTCAGCAGCTGATCTTCAGTCATCCTGCCTCTGACTGTGGAGGTAGGAAATAGCCGTCACAGCTAGTAGCAATAGATAGCTTTATCCTCCACGAATTTACCTAACCCTTTTTTAAAGCCATCCAAGTTGGTGGTTATCATTACAGCTTGTGGGAGGGAGTTCCACAGATTAACAATGAGCTGTGTAAACGAGTCCTTCCTTTTGCCCGTTCCGAAAACTCCAACATTCCGTTTCATTAGAGGCCCCTGACGTCTAGTGTTACAAGTGAGAAGAACCGCTCCGAGCCCCAATTTTTCTGCAAAATGCCTAATTTTACACACCTCTGTCATGCTTCCTTCAGACAAGGCACCTCTCCCAGCCCTAACAGGAGATACTGGGGATTGAATCTGGGACCTCCTGCATGCAAAGCAGATGCTCTACCCACTGAGTTGCCGCCCGTCCATATTTGTGGGGGGGGGGGGGTTGTTGCAAGAGACTGAAAACAGTTGCCTTTTTGTGGGGGAGGGGGAAATCTCTCTGCCTGAAGCTATGAGAGATGCTGGCAGTTAGAGCAGACTAGGGTAGAATCTACACATGGATAAAAACCGTTCTGAAAAAGCTTTTTTTTTTAAAAAAAAGCAAGCCTTTAAAAGAAATACAGTACATTGAATTTTCCATAAGGCTCAGCATCTCCATCTAGTGTCACATTGTATATTGCACTTAAAACACACTTAAAATGTTTTATTTGTGGCTGTATAGCTGACCCCATAATCACCAACCTGGTGCCCTCCAGATCATAGAATCATAGAACCACAGAGTTGGAAGGGACACCGGGGGACATCTGAAGGCAGCCCTGTTTAGGGGAGCTTTTAATGTTTAACAGATTATTGTATTTTAATATTTTGTTGGAAGCCGCCCAGAGTGGCTGGGGAAACCCAGCCAGATGGGCAGGGTATTATTATTATTATTATTATTATTATTATTATTATTATTATTATTATTATTATTATTATAGTCCAACCCCCTGCAATGCAGGAATAAACTCAGCTCAAGCATCCATTACAGATGGCCATCCAACCTCTGCTTAAAAACCTCCAAGAAAGGAGAATCCACCACCTTCTGAAGGGAGTCCATTACAATAGTGAGCTGGATGGCAAATGCTTTAGATGACAGGACAGTTTGCAACGTTAAAGTAGCAATTAATAATCGAGAGCCTACTTTCCAATGGTTTTTTTTTTAAAAAAAATATGTGAACACACACAACCTCCCAAGGGATTTTGGACTGACGGAAGTTGTAGCCCAAAACGCCTGGAGCTGAAGACACCAGGTTGGCGAAGGCAGGGGCTGAAGGGACTAGTAATTTGACTTCTACATAGAATCGCAGAGATGGAAGGGACCCTGAGGATCATCTAGTCCAACCCCCTGCAATGCAAGAATATGCATATGGCAGGTTACAACCAGAGCCAGTCTCCCCAGTTTCCTATCCCGGCTTAGGTGGAGGGTCTGCAAGGTTCCTTCCACCCTCCAACCTCTTTGCATCCCCACGCTCCCCCCCCCATATAAAAGCTGGAGATTTTATATACTGTATATATATCTACGACATAATTTCTCTTTTTGCACCCTCGGCTCACCGCTGCTTGGGTTTCACCAGCCTCCAACTCCCGCCTACATCCAGAGAGCCATTTTGCTTTCCGGATAGAGGGGACGGAAAAGGCACGGGCTCCCCCCCCCCCCCGACCTCTCTATGGTAGCGACATCCCACCTACTCCCCCCTCCCCAAATTTCCACCCTCCCCTTCCTCTCTAGGAACCCGATCTCGACTGCTGGATTTAACCATTACATGGGTCAGATCCCAGGTGGTTCTTTTCCTGCCTGTTTCACGGATGCGTTTTGGTACATGGGTTTGTTTTCGTTTGCATTTCACAACAGAGCATCTATACTGCTTGTTATGATGCCTCCTCCAAAAGTGTTTTAGGTATTTTGAGAGAGAAAGAGAGAGAGAGAGAGAGAGAGAGATCTGCCAGGTGCTGCAGTGAATCACAGAATCGTGGAGCTGGAAGGGATCACCAAGGGTCATCCAGTCCAACCACGGAAGTTGTGTCCCGGTTTGCAAACTTTACCTCAGTCTAAGAACAGAATCCGAAAGGTGGGAGGCCTCATTAGGGAAAGCGTGCCTTGGTTTAAGAACGGTTTTGGTTTAAGAACGGACTTCCGGAATGGATTAAGTTCGTAAACCGAGATACCTCTGTATTTAAAAAGTCAGGATTACAGGGCTGCACTAAATAAGGCCTCCATCTGCATTGTAAATTTAAAGCTGTATCATACCACTTTAAGCAGGCATGGCTTCCCCCAAAGAATCCTGGGAACTGTAGTTTGTTAAGGATGCTGAGTTAGGAGACCCTGGCTCACCTCTTACAGCTACAATCCCTAGAATTCCCTGGGAAGAGGAATTGACTGTTAAGCCACATTGGGAAGTATAGCTCTGTGAGGGGAGCAGGGTGTCTCTTGACAACTCTCAGCACCCTCAACAAACTACAATTCCCATGATTCCTTAGAGGAAGCCATGATCGTTTAAAGTGGCATGGTAGTGCTTTAAATGTATAGTGTAGGTGGAGCCTAGGACCTGGGAAAAGCTCACCGAATCTGTCATTGTGTCTCTCCTAGCCTGACCTACCTCACAGGGTTCTGAGCTTCTCAGAAGAAAGGACGGGGGTAAATAATATGTTTGTGTTTGTTCCTGTAGGCATTTGCCTGGTCTTTAGCTTGAACAAGAAACATCTCATGCATTTATACAAAGACTTAACATTAC
This sequence comes from Zootoca vivipara, assembly GCF_965207765.1. NCBI lineage: Eukaryota > Metazoa > Chordata > Lepidosauria > Squamata > Lacertidae > Zootoca > Zootoca vivipara. The sequence goes on along the minus strand of NC_142584.1, from coordinate 112,962,204 downwards.
CCTCTTGGCATCTGACCATTAAGGAGCTTTAAGCCCAGTGTGAGGCTCTTGTTAGGATCCAACTTGCCTCAGATCCATCCTTGTTGTTCAGCAACATCTGGAGGGCCAACTCCAGGTTCAGATGCCATAGACCTCAGAATATTAGCTGTCTGCCAGGGATTGCTGGCAGCCTGGTTCACACATTACTTTAAACCACAATTAAACTAAACTATGGTTTAAACAACAGGAGCTTTGCTCCTCCCCCACCCCAGCTGCTGCCAGGGAAACAAACCATTGTTCCGGCTCACTGTTTGTTTCCCTCAAGCAAACCATGAGTGGTAAGCCAAGAACAATGGCCCCTCCAGGCATCCTCTCTATTGTGCATTCTTGATTATTTCTGCTCATGATGGTATTGGGTAAACACGATCGCATCTTCACTTAAGCTTACATCTGCAAAGGTTTAGGGCAGGCATCCCCAAACTTCGGCCCTCCAGATGTTTTGGACTACAATTCCCATCTTCCCCGACCACTGGTCTTGTTAGCTAGGGATCATGGGAGTTGTAGGCCAAAAATCTGTTGGGCCGCAGTTTGGGGGTGCCTGGTTTAGGGGCAGACATACTGTTGCATATGTAATACCACATTTACACGAATCTACAGTCATTGCTTCCCTTTTGGAACCCTGGGAACTGTAGTTTTAAGAGTGCTGGAGATTGTGGCTATATGAGGGGCCTCCTACCAGCTCTCAGCACCATGAACAAACTACAGTGGATGGACAAAAGCTCCCATCAGCCCCAGCCAGCATGCCCAATGGTCAGGGATGATGGGAATTGTAGTCCAACAACTGGAGGGCCACAGGTTCCCCCAGCCCACGCCAGAAATGTAAGCTACATTCTCCTTAGTCAGTGAAATGGTCACTCTCCTCCTGCTTTTCCTTCGGTGCTTCAAAGTGGCTGGAGGTTTGTTTGTTCTTTCAAGTTTTTTTCATGTCTACTCAGAGGTAAAGTCCACTGAGCGAAACAGAATATTTTTCCACATACGTGCGTAGAGCAGAGCTTTCCAAACTTTTCATGTTGGTGACACACTTTTTAGACATGCATAATTTTGTGATACAGTAATTCAGTTTTACTAGCGGAGGTTAAACTAACCCTTTCCCAGCCCTGGGGGAAGTGTGGTGAGAGTTTATGCAACACACCTACACACTGCAGCCAACACACCAACAAGTTGCAACACACCGTTTGGAAAGCTCTGGTGTATAGGATTGCAGACTGATCGCTAGAATGACCCTTGATATTCATAAAAAATGAAGTGACCTTTTAATGGTGTTACAGGACATATTATACCCAATTATTTAATGTAACATCTTTCCTGTGTCAGCTATGCAATGAGGTGCCATCCAATTTCTCTTTCTCTAAACTGAACTAGATTGTGTCAACGCACACACGCTCCACACAAATGACAAATTAAAACAGGTAAGATTTTGGACGTTACATAAAATTGAACCAATCACAGCAAGTACCTGTTTGGTAACATACAAAACTGAGTGAAAAGCAAACCTATTTCAGTAAGCAAGTCTTGTAATATTAAAAGCGTGTGTGTCCCCCAAATATGTAGCCTCAGGGCTTCCTCACCATAGCACAGGGGTTCCAACTTGAATAAAACATGGGGGAGGCAGGTTAAGCCCTGCCCCACATAATTGATCACATGATGCACACACCATTTGAATGGCAATGCCCATCAACTTGGGGGGGGGATTTGGCACCCTGAAATATTTTATGGAGTGGGGAGCGAATGCACCTTGGCCCCTAGAAATTGGTTCCTATGCCACAGCAATATCAGGAATACCTTAGAAGTCGCCTAAAAACCACCAGTTGGTCATTTCTAACAAGACAGACAATACTTGAAATGTTTAGCAAAATATCTAAATTAGGTCCAGATGGAATCACTGGTGGCACAACAGCTTCAAACCATAACCTCTCCTGACCCAAGTAACAGCAGTCCTCAGGCTGTTTTCTCCCTTCTCCTCTCAGGGCAAGGTGGTTCTCCATTAGCCCTTGTGGTGGCGTTGAGGTGAAGGAGCATATGGAAATAATTATGATCTGATCCACCACAGAAAGGTTACTTGTTCCCTAATAAGTTAAAAAAACAAACAAACAAAAAAACCTCATGATCTCTTTCCACAATCAGAGCATTTAAAATATCCATCCTTCTGATGGGTATTATCTGATGTGACATCCTCATTCTTCCTCTGGGTTATTTCCTCTATAAAGGCCGATATGCAAATGTTTGTCACAACAGGGCGATTTCATAGGCGTTCTCAGTGTGGACTCTCTTATGCTGGCTAAAAGCAGGAGGGTCCATGAAACTTTCCCCACACACCAAGCAAGTCTGTGGCTCCTCCTTCTCCTCCTGTGTGTGTGTTTGCATGTGCTTGACAAGAGTTTTTCTGTGAGCGAAGCTCTTCCCGCATTCCGAGCACTTATGAAGCCGCTCTCCTGTGTGGATCTGCTGGTGTTGGAGGAGGCGAGAGCTGACGCCAAAACTTTTCCCGCAATCTGCACATTTATAGGGTTTCTCCCTTGTGTGGGTGAGCTGATGTCGGATGAGGCAAGAGCTGAGGTTGAAACATTTCCCACAATCTGCGCACCTGTACGGCTTCTCTCCCGTGTGGATTCTCTCATGTACAACAAGGCTTCCCTTCTGACTGAACGTTTTCCCGCACTCCGCGCATCTGTAGGGCTTCTCTCCAGTGTGGGTCCTCTGGTGCCGAACAAGGTCGTGTTGTATAATGAAGGATTTCCCACACAGTGAACACTCGTAGGGTTTCTCCCCCGAGTGGAACTGTATGTGCGACATGAAGTTTCCGATCCAGCGGAATCTTTTGCCACAGTCTGAGCATTCGTACGGTTTTTCTCGTGTGTGAAGTCGCTGGTGCTCAACGAGTTTAGAGTTCACACTGAAGGACCTCCCGCAGTCCAAGCATTTGCACGGCTTCTCTTTCGTGTGGGTTTTCTCGTGGGCTACAAGGTTCCCTTTGAGGGAGAACTTTTTCCCGCACGCTGAGCATTTGTAGGGCTTCTCGCCCGTGTGGCTTCTCACATGTGTGACCAGGTTGCACTTCTTGCTAAAGCTTTTGCCGCACTCGGAGCATTTGTACTGAGTCTCCCCCGTGTGGGTTCTGTAATGCCTGATAAAGTCAGCGTTCATACTAAAGGATCGGCCGCACTCCAGGCACGTGTACGGTTTCTCCCCTGTATGGTTTCGGCGATGTCTGACAAGATCGGCATTTTTGCAGAAGGACTTCCCGCAGTCCGAGCACTTATAGGGCTTGTCCTCGGTGTGGAGTCTCTGATGAATGACAAGGTTCCCTTTCTGAGAAAAGCTTTTCCCACAGACCGCACAGGCGAATGGTTTCTCTCCAGTGTGCATTCTCAAGTGAGCAACCAGGTGGCTCTTCGTTCCACAGCTCTTACCACAGTCCGAGCATTCGTACATTCTGTCTCCCGTGTGGGTTCTGTAATGCCTAACGAAGTCAGAGTTCATGCTGAAGGACTTTCCGCAGTCGGTGCATTTGTACGGCTTCTCCCCAGTGTGGTTTCGGTGGTGCCTGGTGAGGTCAGCGTTCTTACAGAAAGACTTCCCACATTCTGAGCATTTGTACGGTTTCTCTTCCATGTGGATCCTCTCATGGACCGCAAGATGCCCTTTCTGAGAGAAACTCTTACCACACGCTGAGCATCTGTGCGGTTTCTCCCCCGTGTGGGTTCTCTGATGACTAATAAGGTGAGAATTCATGCTGAAAGACTTTCCGCAGTCTGGACACTTATGTGGTTTCCCTTCCATGTGGGTGCATGTAGACCTTGGAGAGTCCATCTCACATTCGGTCAATGCCACTTGCTTGTCATTTTTCTCGATCTCCTCCTTGGCTGTGATGGCATCTAAATCTTTAAAGTTTTTTGCACATAGAATGGGCTCATCCATGTCAATTTCTGGAGGCTGTTGCTTTCTGCCTTCACTCCATGCTGAGGGACCCTCTCTTTGGTAGATGTCCTAGTATGTTTCCTTAGCCAAGGGCTTTTGTGCACATGATCCTGGCCATCTTCTCTGCTCAGAGTTTCCTTATAGAAGAAAGAAAAATTCCTGAGTGAGTCTTAAATCTGAAGGTTGTAAAACCGAAGGTCCTCCAGATGTTGCTGACTACAGCTCCTGTCACCCCTGATCATTGGCAATGCTGATAAGCTCTGTTGGTAAAGCATGAGACTCTTAACCTCAGGGTCATGGGTTCAAGACCCACGTTGGGCAAAAGATTCCTGCATTGCAGGGGATTGGATCTTTGTGGTCCTTCCAACTCTACAGTTCTATGATGCTATGATGGGAGTTGGAGGCCACATCCACACTATACATGCTGTGGCCTCTTTCAAAGAATCATGGGAACTGTCCTCTGCTCATGGTGGGGTGAGCTGTTAGAGGAGACCCTCTATTCCCCCCCCCCACAGAACTACAATTTCCCGAGCAGTTAAAACAATCAATCCTCCTTCCCAGAGAACTTGGGAAATTGCTCTGGGAGGTATTTCCAAGTTAATATGCGTAGGACCAACTTGGATGGCTTTAAAAGAGGGTTAGGTAAATTCAGGGAGGATAAAGCTATCAGTAGCTACTCACCCTGATGGCTATGCTTTGCCTCTAGCCCAGGGGTCAGCAACCTTTTTCAGCCATGGGCCAGTCCACTGTAGTGGGCCAGACTATATTTTGAAAAAATAATAATGAACGAATTCCTATGCCCCACAAATAACCCAGAGATACATTTTAAATAAAAGCACACATTCTACTCATGTAAAAACATGCTGATTCCTGGACTGTCCGCAGGCCGGATTTAGAAGGCGAGTGGGCCGTATCCGACCCCCGGGCCTTAGCTTGCTTACCCCTGCTCTAGCCAAAGACAGAATGCCAATTGCTTCACAAGTGCTTTTGTGTGAGTGGCAGTTGCCCTTCAGAGCTTCAGGCAGGGGACATTCCCAGCCCCCCTGGGATTGACCCTGGTGCCTTCCGAATGCAGGCCCGCCTCTAGGGGTAGTTTTGGTGGCGTGCTGCGCCAGGGCGCCGGGCCAGCAGGAGGGTGCTGCACGGCAAAGCCGCGCAGAAGCCGTGCTGCACCCGCCCACCAGGGCGGGGGCCGCCGGAGCGATCTTCGCGCCACGGCGCCCGACCGGCTTGAGACGGCCCTGTCCGAATGCAAAGGAGATGCTCTTTCTCTGTTTTCTGAGCTAGCACCCTTCCCCTCCTGATGCTTTGGACCTCAATTCCTATCAGCCCCAGTCAGCATGACCAGGGATCAGGAATGATGGGAGTTGTAGTCACAACAACATCGCCTGGCTGTGAGTCTTGAAGGCCACTAGCTGCAAGGCCCTTTCCACTTGGCCTAGGGGGCAGGCCCCAGACTCACCAGCTCTACTAAAGAGACGCCTGGTGAGACTGGAGGGACATTGCTATGCCTGACAACAAACCCCTATTGGATTCTTTTGCCTCATCTTTTGGCAACTGCAACCTACCTTATATATCGGGAGTTTCTAACCCTGATAAGGAGCACAGGACGTTGCCTTACACCAAGTCAGACTACCGGTCCGCGTAGCTCAGGACAATGACTGGCAGGGTCTCTCCAGGGTTTCAGGCAAGGGCCTCCCCTAACCCTACGAGGATGTGCCACTGGGGCTTGAACCAGGACCTTCTGCATGCAAAGCAGATGCTCTGCTACTGAGCGACGGTGGGCTTACAAAAGAAAGAGGGGAGAGAGGCGCCTATTCCCTATCCATATGAAACCAGAATGCAGTTCTTTCTCCTCCTTAATTCGTCCCCTCCAGACCCCCGTCCCCCGTCCCCGTCCCCTCTTACTCTGCATTGCCTAAACAGGCTCCTGCAAGGCAACTCTCCTCCTCCTCCTCCTGCAGCTATTCAAAATTTGCCCTCCCCTGGACCACGGAGGCGGGCCAGGAAGAGGCCCTTTCCCCATTTGCCTTTCCTAGCATCCCCGGGCCCCTCTAGGAACAAGCCTCTCTCTCGCTTTAACGCCTTCTGGAAGGCTGCATGGCAAAAAGCTCACCGCGCTGCTGGTGCTGTCACTTTGTGCCCTGTGCTAGTTTGTCTATGGCTTGCCCCCCCACCCCACCAAAAAAAAACCCAAGCAAAATTCAGAAGTGCTGGTTTTGTTTTGCTTTAGCTGAGATTCCTGCATTGCAGGGGGTTGGACTAGATGACCCTTGGGTTGCCTTCCAACTTTACAATTCTATGATTCTATGACCCTCTGGGCTGCATGAGCAGTTTCTCGCCTGTGTATACAACTCTGCAGCCAAAAATGCCCTAACATCTTGCATCACAAGCAAAAGGTGAAATTCTAGGTTAAAAAAAAAACCTTTTGTGGACCTAAGGCACCTAATTAAGATTCACAGCATTTATTTGTTAGATAGATAGATAGATAGATATTGAATTTATGTACCATCCTACACCTGGGCGTCTCAGGGTGGTTTACAGAATACAGTAGATAGAAGATAGGCTGGCAGGCAGGCAGTTAGACAGATAATAGACCCTTCCTACAAGAAGCCCGAGGTGGCATAAATGGTTCATGCTCTGCCCCAACTTTATCCACTCAGCAACCCTGTGAGGTAGGCAAGGCTGAGACTCTGCATCTGGACCAAGGTCACCACTGAGCTTCATGGTGTAATGGGGTTTTGAATACATATCTCCAAGGGTTCCAGTACTGTATTACAGTCTTTGGGGGGTGGGGCTGCGGGGAGACAATCCTGGATTGACCAGGTCTGCGAATGTTGCAAAATGTTGTGAAATGACTTTACTTAAAAATAAAAGTGGATCAGCATCATAAACACACTTCAATATGTCACCACTTTAGTGCGGTCGTAATTTAAAGCTGCAAATTCAAACATTTTATGACCTTTTCGTAACAATTCTTAGAAGTTCATACTTAATGAATTTGATAAAATATCAGAATAGAGATATGTAGCATGAATCATTTTTGCTGGTTTTAGATGTTTTGCCTCCACAGGTTTTCAACTTTTGATATTATTTAAGCCTATTATTATTATTATTATTATTATTATTATTATTATTATTTTCATTGAGCTGTCTTGGAAGGCAGGATATAAATAACCATATTGATCAGATGCATATAAATAAATAAAGGACACAATAAAGTGAGATGGTGTTGTAAGCCAAAAATGGCTTATCTTCTGAGTTTACGGCCGCCAATAAAACTCAGACACAAGAGGAGTTAGGAGTCCATTGTTGTTTATTGCAAAGCAATAGGTTACAGTCGAATCTTTTCGCAAAACTGTAACCCTGCCCAAGGGTCCGGGCAGGGGTATTTATGAGTTTCAAACAAAGCATTTCAATTTCCACCAATCATATACCTCATTTCATGTTTAATACACATGCACAATAAGCATTGCTGACTAAGCTTTGATTCCCACCATGATCAGTTACACTGTGTTAGTATGCATGTTGGGAATAGTCCCCAAAAACACAGGCAAGAATTCTGGGGCGGGGGGAAGATACAACTCCAGTCCAGAGCGCTGCTGGATCCAACCCAAAACCTCTCGAATCCTGCATCCTGCTTCTCACCACAGCCAGCCAGACTCCTCCACAAAGTCCTCTGCATTAAACTGTCGGAGGCACTAATTCTTCTGAATACCAAGTGCTAGAAACTGCAGGAGAGAAGAGCCTTGTGCTCAGGCAGGTCCTGCTTGCTGGTTTCCCACAGTCATATTGTTGGCCACCATGAGAACAGGATGCTGGACTAGAAGAGCCTTTTGCCTAATCTAGAAGGGCTGGTCTTACATTCTTAGGTCCACAAGGGCAAAGGGGGGGGGCATAATGACAACAGCCTCTTCCCCACTATATGCCCAGCAGTTGGTTCTTAAGAAGGGGGTGCCTGGCATTTCCTCAAAATCTGTACTAGATAATTATGTTCATCTGACATATCTGGAAGGGTGCAGGAAGTTATTAGAAAGTGGCCAGTGGAAAGTGGGGAATATTGTACAAAAACCTGAAGGTAAGGACTGGATTAAGACCTTTAGAGCACCTAAGCACTTACAAGATTCTGGTGCCCCCATAGATACCCAATTCAAACTATAAACAACAATAAACCGTTAAAAAATAATAATCCGAAATGAAACAAAGCCTACAGTAAGATGGAAAATAATGTTTATTTTTGCATACTTCCACTTTATATTTATTTTTTATTGTTGTATATATAGTATGCATTTTTTCCCATTTGTTGCGGGAGCCTTCTTTGTGCAACCTGGTTCAGCTGCACCATATGACTACTGTAATGGTAAATCCAGCAATGGAAAATTTCTGTAATGCCTCCCTAACCTCGACACCCTACGCAAAGCCTTATTTTGCTTAATGGTTAATCCAGCCCTGGTTGGGGGTGAGGACCAGCCCTAACTTCCCCTCAGCTGGCTTTGCACTTCCTTTTTCTCCTTGCGCTTCATGTATTTCCTTACCGTCTCTTTACCCCGGCCTTGGACACTCAAAATGTGTTTTTCCCTACTCCTGTGATTGCAATCTGTTTTGACTGTTTTCCAGAATTTTAAATTGTTGTAACCTACCCTTGGTCCTGCTGTTGAAAAGCAAGTAATAAATGACCGGTAAGAATAGTATTACTATATTCAATAACTTGCCAGACCAGTCAGAATTGATGGTGCCAATTTCGCCTTCCACACTTTAGCGATAATTCTTTTTGCTGCTTTCAGCAAATACGAAACCAGAGCCAGCTACAGCTCCAGCTCCACTACAAACCCTTGTAAAATAATAGCTCAATAATATTATTTTTGGACCGTTTGGTAATAAATACCTGGTCATTCCAAGATAACATTTTGGACAGTAAAGCAATAAGTTTGAATTATCTATTAACTCCAAAATATACGTAAACAGCCTGCGTGTTGACCACCATATCATATATCCTGTGCAGTATGTGTGTGTATGAGAAATTCAATAAAGAATCAGATACTGTTGATATTGCACATATATATATATATTCCTTCCAGCCTACAGATATAATTTGTGGTGGTCTCCTAGCCCAGATCCATTTCTAGCCTTCCAAAGCTAGTTCCTGCTGAATAACTCTCATTCATTTTCACACAAATATTTCCGTTTTAAGATCTATAATTTCATCATTATAGAACATACAGTTGTACCTTGGATCCCAAACGCCTTGGTACTCGGACGTTTTGGCTCCCAAATGCCACAAACCCAGAAGTGAGTTTTCGAACATTCTTTGGAACCCGGACTTCCTGCAGCCAATCAGAAGCTGTGGTTTGGTTTCCAAACATTTTGGAAGTCGAACGGACTTCCGGAACGAATTCCGTACGACTTCCAAGGCACAACTGTATTTTATTATGGCTATGCTCTGCCTCCATTGTTGGAGACAGTAAATGCTTCTTGACAGCAGTTGCTGGAAGCGGCAGCAGAGGAGGGTGTTCTCCTGCTCAAGTCTTACTTTGCAGCTTTCCCAAGGGCATCTGGTTGGCCATTGTAAGAACAGGATGCTAGACTATATGGGCCTGATCCAGCAGCCTCTTCTCATATTCTTAATACCAATTAATCTTTTCTTACATTCTGATGTAAGAGTTGTATTTCAATTACCGTACCTCCCTTTGGAGTCCACAATTTCTTAATTGACCCCTGCTTATTAAGTGCTTCCTGAAGGATCTTACTGCTCTTAGAAAATTAACTGTGCCAAATAAACTACTTTAAGGCTGATGAGAGATTGAAACTTTTTCCCATTAGGAAAATTAATATGAATTACTTTCATAGCTGCCAAGTCTCCCGTTTTCCCTGGGAAATCCCCGTTTTTCCAGCTGTTCCTAGCTGAAAAAACGAATCCCCCCCCGGTTTATTCTGGCGTGGTGGCCATTTTGGAACTGGGAGGAGCATGCTCAGAAGTGACTTTTGATGCTGCTCTGCCCAGTTCCGAAATGGCTGCAGTGCAACTTCTGGCGCGGCGGCCATTTTGGAACTGGGCAAAGCAGCATCAAAAGTCACTTCTGAGCATGCTCCGCCCAGTTCCAAAATGGCGACAGCGCTACTTCCGGTCTGCTATTTCCGGCCCGGTCCCTTATTTCTCTGACAGCTACTTGGCAGGTATGATTGCTTTGCTCTGTGTGCATTCACTTGTGAGGAAGACAACTATAGCAATCATGGATCAACCCAACGCCTGCTTCCAGGGGATTTCTATGGTTTCTTCACTGAATGGGCTGCCAAATGTTTGAAAAGGTTCGTTTTACGAGTGAAACACTGACCGCAGTCCAAGCACTTGTATGGTTTTTCTCCTGTGTGAGTCAACTGGTGCCGAATAAGTTTTGAGCGTATACCAAAACATTTCCCACATTCAGAACACAGAAACGGTTTCTCCCCTGTGTGCATTTGCTGGTGGCGGATCACAAGGTAACTAAGGCTAAAACATTTGCCGCAATCGGTACACTTATATGGTTTCTCCCCTGTGTGGATCCTCACATGGACAATGAGGTCTCCTTTCTGGCTGAAGCTTTTCCCGCACTCAGAACACTTGTACGGTTTCTCTCCTGTGTGCATTCTCCGATGTTTAGTAAGCTCAGAGTTTGTATTAAAGGCCTTATCACAGTCTGAACACCGATAGGGCTTTTCTCCACTGTGGTTTCTCATATGAATAATGAGATTTTGCTTGTAATTGTAGCTTCTGCCACAGTGCAAGCATCCATAGGGTTTCTCATACGTCTGCGATTGCTCCCCTGAATGGACGATTATATGTTTGAGAAGGCCATCTTTCCGGCTAAAGCTTTTCTTACAGTCTGAGCATTCATATGGTTTCTCGCCCGTGTGGGTTCTCTGATGTCTAAGGAGATCAGAGTTCATAACAAAGGATTTCCCACAATCCAAACATTCATATGGTTTCTTCTCTGAGTGGAACTGCAGGTGTGCTGCGAGTCTCCCTTTCCGGATGAAGCTTTTGCCGCAGTCTGGACATCCGTATGGAGCGTCTCCCGCATGGAGTCTCTGATGTGCAATAAGATTGTAGTTTGCTTGGAACGATTTGCCGCATTCCAAGCATTTATACGGTTTCTCTTCTGTGTGGATTCTCTCGTGAAGAGCGAGGTTTCCTTTCCGAGTAAATTTCTGCCCACAGTCTGAGCATTCGTATGGCTTCTCCCCAGTGTGGATTCTCCTATGTGCGGCTAAATGAGATTCTTGCCTGAACCTCTTGCCACAGTTCCAGCAGTCATAAGGTTTGTTTTCTGAGTGGGTTCTGTAATGTTTAAAGACTTCCGAGTTTGTAGTGAAAGATTTCTCGCACTCTGAGCATTTGTACGGTTTCTCCCCGGTATGGGTCCTGGCGTGTGCAACCAGGTTACATTTCTTATTGAAGCTTTTGCCGCATTCTGAGCATTCATGTTGCTTCTCTCCTGTGTGGGTTCTGAAATGTATAATAAAGTCAGAATTCATGCTGAAGCTTCTCCCGCACCCTGAGCACCGATACGGTTTCTCCCCTGTATGACTGCGCTGGTGTCGAAGGAGGTCAGCGTTCTTACAGAATGATTTCCCACAATGCAAACACTTGTACGGCTTCTCTTCTGCATGGATTCTCTCATGCATAGCAAGATTTCCTTTCTGAGAGAAGCTCTTCCCACATACGCTGCATTCATAGGGTTTCTCCCCTGTGTGGGTTCTATAATGTCTAATAAGGTTAGCGTTCCTACAGAAGGTTTTCCCACAGTCTGAGCACTTATACGGCCTCTCTTCTGCAATGTAGGAGCTGTTATCACATTCCGTTGAGGTTACTTGTCCCTCATCCTTCCCTTTTGCCTCCTTGGCTGAGATTTCATCCAGGCCTTTGCTGCTTTCTGAACATCTAATTGTTTTATTTAATATCCCGCTGGGATTTCCCACCCATTGTCTCCAAACAGCTTCCACCTTCATAATGCACTGGGTATCTTGCTCTTTGGCTGTCTGCGCTGCTGCCTGGAGTGGCTCCCTCAGCTCAGAGCTCTTCAGCTCTTGGTTCTTGTTAGCTTCCTCATTCAAAGGCTCCATATCTGAAGGAAAGAGAGATTCAACTGTGAGTCGACACCCTACATCCAGAGAGACAGATACTGAATACGTCCCATACATTTAAAGCACATTTTCATCCCCAAAAAATCCTGGGAACTTCCGTTTGCTTCTCACAGAGCTACAATTCCTAGCAGCCTCAATGAATTACAGTTCCTGGGATTCTTTGGGGTATGGAGGAGGCTGTGCTTTAAATGACGTGCACATAGCCTTGGCCTAGCGACCATGAAGCCTGAGGCAAGGCGAGACAGTCAAGCTACTCTGAAGGGACTATTGCTGAGTGGTATTTATTATTTATTTGTTTTTAAGTACTTTTTATACCAGCTTTTATACCACTGTCATGGAGGTTCACAATGCTATGAAGTATTAGTATACATTATATCCACACTAAGGGAGCTGCAATGACTGTCCATCAGCTACCAGGCCACATTCAAAGTCTTTTGTGACACACACATAAAAGCCCTGAATAATTTGGAGGCCGGGTTACCTGAAAGACCCCCCCACCCCTGAAGAGACCCTGTAATAACACATCAACGACCTGAGGAAAATTTTATTCGTGACACTGCACCCTACAGAGTATCACAAGGCAGAGCTATTTCTATATCTATTTGATAGATTTTGTGTGTGTGTGTGTGTGTGTGTGTGTGTGTGTGTGTGAGAGAGAGAGAGAGAGAGAGAGAGAGAGAGAGAGAAGGAGCAAGGGAGGTTTCTAGCTAGAAGTAACTGAAAGTGAGATTGCAGCCTTGGAGCATGATTCTGCCACAGCTTTTCCTCTTGGAAGTTCCTTGTAGGCATAACCCTTTAGTAAGATTCTGCTTGTATATCTTTAAATAAAGCCAATGGTACTAAGACGCCTAAAGGCTAAAGACACACCATACATTTAAATCACACGGAATCCCAGAAACTGTAGTTTCCCCATCACAGAGCTACAATTCCCAGCACCCTTCACAAGCAACAATTCCCAGACTTCTTTGGAGGGAGTCGTGTGCTTTAAAGGTGCTTTAAATGTGTGGTGTGTGTGCAGCCTGTCTTCGGGGCTCTCAAAGGGGCATTTATTGCATATGGCTGTGTATACACTAAATATTTAGTGCACAGGAGAGACACATTCTTTCCTTCAAAAGAATTCTGGGCATTGCAGTTTCCACCCCACAGAGTTACAATTATCAGCAACCCTTAACAAACTTCAGTGCCCAGAATTCATTAAGGGAAAGACTGTGCTTTAAAGGTGTAGCGTTCACACAGCCCTAGTCTCTTGAGTAGCATCTCTTAACAGCTATAAATACTGTGGCATCAGAAAATATTTGAGAAATAGCTGTGAGTTCTTCCCGTTCCCTTACCTGCACAGACTGCAGTTTGGTCAGGGGACATGAGATCGTCCTCACAGCAAGAGTCTGTCCACTCACCAGCCTCAGACCTCAAGGAAACCTGGCTCCTTTTTCATGGTTCTCCATTTTAACCTCTTTCATGTTGGGTCTTAACCTGCTGAGTTGAAGAATTTATTTATTTTATTTTTTTGCTTTATTAAATTTATACCCCTCTTCCCAAAGGAGCCCAGGGCAGCAAACAACAAGTGATACACACACACACACACACACACACACACACACACACACACACGAAAAAAAATCCAATCCTGTGGCAGACTGGGAAAGATATTCAGTAGGTGCTGAAAAGACAACAGAGGCAACACCTTTATAATAATCAACAAGAGGGCATTCCAAACAGCAGGCGCCACAACACTCAAGGCCCAATTCCTTCATTATTCCTCCTCTTTTATTGCTGCATTTATATCCCACCTTTCCCCAAGAAGTTCAAGGGGATGTGACCTGTGAGATAATTTAGGCTGAGAGATTGTGACTGAGCCCAAGCTCACCCAGTGAGTATCATGGCTGAGTGGTCCCCAAGGTCTTAGTCCAGCTCTCCAGTGTGGTATACGTAGTAGTTAAGAGAGGTAGACTCGTAATCTGGTGAACTGTTCCAATTATCTTTTGAGGGACGCCATGACTGTGGCATCCTACCGATATAAGTATAGTGCAGATGAGGCTTGAGTGACCTTCATTCGGTCATGGTCTCTCATTCTGGGGTTCCTCTAAGGGTTGTTGTGAGGATAAAACGGGGGGGGGGGGCTATTGGGTTGTTGTTTTCATTTTTATTATGTATTTTGTGGTTTTATATCTTGATTTTATTCTGTGAACTGCCCTGAGACCCCCGGGTATAGGGCGGTATATAAATTCAATAAATAAATAAAAATAAATGAACACTCCACCACAGGCCAAATATAAATGAGGGAGGAAATACAATCCAAAATTTGCCCCCTCCCTCTAAATGTAAGCATCTTAGCAGGGAAATCCTAGATAACGGTAAACAGAGAAAGTTTTTGTAATAGCTAAAGATATTATGTCATGAAAAGGTTTGAGTAAAAACACTGTGGAGGTGGGGGTGGGAAGTCAATTTTTGAAACAATGTAATTATTGCTATGAATATTATTGTGAAAATGTTTGATTTTGTTAATATATTGCAAAAAGAAAAAAACCCAAAACAAAACAGGGCAGTCCACGCAGAAGGAAGCCCCATTGAGTTCAGCTGCATCTACTCCTGGACTTTCAAACAATGGATATCAAGACCCTGGGTTTCTTTTCTTTTCTTTTTAAACTGCCTGGGAACCGAAGTAAATGCAATGTACTCACTCGGCAGGACTTGGAATGCAGAAGAATAGGAAGGAGGAAACCCCACTGCCAACGCCTGTGTTCCGGAAGATCACCCACCTTCACTCCCTAGGTTTGTCCCCTCTGGGCACCCTTCCCTTCCCCTCTTGCTCTGCTTTCCCTAAATAGACTCCTGCTGTGCAACTCACCTCCTCCTGCAGCTGTTCAAAATTTGCCTGGACCAAGGAGGCGGGGCCAGGAAGAGGCTCTTTTCCCATCCAGCATTCCAAAGCCTTTCTAGGAACAAGCCTCTGTCACTTTAACTCTTTTCAGGGTCTCAAAGGTCCCCATCTGCACTATCTATTTAAAGCAGCATTATTCCACTTTTAATCAGTTACGGCTTCCCCCAAACAATCCAAGTTTTTGTTAAGGGTGCTGAGAGACCCCTATACCTCTCACTGAGCTATCACAGTGGGATTTGGTTTAGGAGTTTTTGTTGGCGGTCAAGATTTAATTTAGGAGATTATTTTTATTTTTGCTGTGCTTGGTATTTTTATTGCTTTGTGTTTCTTTTGTTATACCTAATTTGGAATTACACAAGGATTCATTTTATTGTACATTTCTTGATACACTTCATTTAATACTTACGGCTTCTTAAATTTTGTTATGTTTTTTGTGAGAGTGAATTGCGTTATTTTTTTCCCTGACGTTGCAAACTATCGAGAGGAAAATTGAGCATTTTTTTGATGTTGCAGGGAAGGTGGCATATACAAATAAAGAATTAAGTACGACAAATGGCAACTGCTAAAATTATTCCGCGTCATAGTCTTCTTCTTCACCCCACTCCCAAAAGGCAGGAGTATACAGAGGAGGCATTCCGGAGAAGGTGACTCAAGATGAATGAAGATGATGAAATGGAGATTAGAATAGCTCAATGAAAATGTTGTCAACCCAGTGTATGGCTGATTTCCATGTTAGGGATCATTAGGAAAGATTTTGAAAATAAAGCATCACAACGCCGTCATACAAATCTGTGGTGTGGCTGCATTTGGAGTACTGTGTACAGTTCTTGTTGCCTCACCCCAAAAAAAGGCTATAGCAGAGGTGGAAGAGGTTTAGAAAATGACAATCAAAAGGGTCAAGAGGCCAGAGGAAAAACTGCAAGGATTTCTGCTTCTTTGTTTAGAGAAAAGGCATGGTGTGAAGAAATTTGGCTAGGGATAATATTTCTCCCTCTCCCACAACACTGAAAAGTAGGGGCATCCAATAAAGCAGAAGGGAAGGCAATTCCAGACAAAGGGAAACACTTCTTCACAAAGTGCATAGTTAAACTAAGGAACTCACTGCCCCAGGAGGCAGTGATGGAGGCCAAGCCCTTTTCCTAGACAGGTCACCCAAACCTTCCCCACTCTGTCAATTTCTGATGGAACCAGCCCTGACCCAGCTGTTAAAACATTTCAAGACAAGGGATGACAATATAGGATAGATCCACTCACAAAAACATCTGGCACATTATTACAGAAATAAGCCATACAGAAGCTTTTTTTAAAAAAAATGATTGAAACATGTCTGCATGTACTTTATTAAAGGGTTTTAATTAATACTGTTTGGCTGCAATCCTCTACCCACTTCCTTGAACGTAAGCCCCATTGTGCCCAGTGAGGCTCACTTCTCAGTAGACATGCCTAGGACAGCAGTTTCAATGAGTATATATTATTTGCTTTATCAAGGATCAGGAACCCACCAGATATTGATAGACATCTACAGTTTCCATCATCTCTGGCTAATGGATGAGGCAGATGGGAGTTGGAGGTCAACCATATCTGGAGGGCTATAGGTTCCCAATCCCTGCACCACATAAACCACCAACAGAACTCCATTAGGACTCAAAGATGGGATGCCAATTATGTTACTTGATTTTATCATTAACCAAGGAAATATATGCATACACATGTTTATCATACCTGCCAAGTTCCTTCTTGAAAAATAAGGGACCGGACCGGAAGTAGCAGACCGGAAGTAGCGCTGCCGCCATTTTGGAACTGGGCGGAGCATGCTCAGAAGTGACTTTTGATGCTGCTTTGCCCAGTTCCAAAATGGCCGCCACACCAGAAGTCACGCTGCAGCCATTTTGGAACTGGGCAGAGCAGCATCAAAAGTCGCTTCTGAGCATGCTCCGCCCAGTTCCAAAATGGCTGCCGCGCCAGAATAAACCGGGGAAAAACAAAAAAATCCGTTTTTTCGGCTGGGAACAGCTGGAAATACGGGAGACTTGGCAGCTATGATGTTTATACGCCTGTGTACATGGAGCACTAATAATAATAATAATAATAATAATAATAATAATTTTATTATTTGTACATCGCCCATCTGACTCAGTTGCCCGATCCACTCTGGGCAGTTTCCAACACATAGCTGCCAAGTTTTCCCTTTTCTCGCAAGGAAGCCTATTCAGCATAATGGAATTTCCCTTAAAAAAAGGGAGAACTTGGCAGCTATGTTCCAACAGAACAGAAAAACACAGTAAAACATCAAACAGTAAAAACATCCCTATATAAGGCTGTCTTCAGGTGCCTTCTGAATGTCATATACCGTGTTTCCCCTTTTTTAAGACACCGTCTTATAACTTTTTTTACTCAAAAAAACACACGGTGTCTTATTTTCAGGGGATGTCTTGTACCTTAAGGCCTCCTCGGAGGGGCCAGGCCACTGGCTCGGGGTGCTGCTGGGCGCTCTGCACGGCACCGAGGCGGCAGGCTGCTGGCTCGGCGCTCCGCCCAGCGCTGCTGGGCGCTCCGGGCACTCGGCGCTGCAGACCGCCGGTTCCGGCGGCAGGGGGCAGGCCTCGGGCAGCTCTCCCCCCAAAAGAAGAGGCCAGGCGCTGCAGGGCGCTCCGAGCGCTCGGCGCTTCGGAGCGCTCTGCTCTGCAGCCGCCGGGTCCGTCGGCGGGGCGGCAGGCCTCGGGCAGCTCCCCCCCCCCCGCAAAAGAAGAAGCCAGGCGCTGCAGGGCGCTCCGAGCGCTCGCTGCTTCGGAGCGCTCCGCTCTGCAGCTGCCGGTTCCGGTGGTGGGGCGGCAGGCCTCGGGCAGCCCAAAAAAAAGAAAAGAAGAGGCCAGGCGCTGCAGGCCCCTCTGGCTGGCTGGGGCGCTCGGCGGTCTCGCATGGAGGTATGTCTTATTTTCGGGGGGTGTCTTAGATTTCACTAATGCTAAAAAATGCTGCCATGGCTTACTTTCTGACTACGTCTTAAAAAAGGGGAAACACGGTAGCTGTTTATTTCATTGACATCTGATGGGAGGGCATTCCACAGTCACTACAAAAAAGGCCCTTTGCCTGGTTCCCTGTAACTTTATTTCTCACAGAGAGGGAACCACCAGACAACCCTCCGTGCTGGACCTCAGTTTCCAGGCTGGATGATGGAGATGGAATGTTCCTTTGGGTATACAGGGCAGAAGCTGCTTAGGACTTTAAAGGTCAACACCAACACTTTAACTTGTGCTCGAAAACATACTGGGAGCCCACGTAGATCCTTTAGAACCAGTGCTCTATGGTCCCGGTGGCTGCTCCCAGTCGCCAGTCTAGCTGCCACATTCTGGATTACCTGTAGTTTCTGAGTCACCTTCAAAGGTAGCCCCTCGTACAGCACATTGCAGTAGTCCAAGCGGAAGACAAGCACATGCCACTTTGGCGAGACAGTTGTCAGGCAGGTAGGGTCTCAGCCGGGGTACCAGATGAAGCTGGTAGACAGCTGCCGTGGACACAGAATTACAGTAACGTGTGCCTCCATGGCAGTTGTGAGACCAAATGACCCCCAGGCTGTGCACCTGGTCCTTAAGGGGCAGAGTTACCCCATTAAGGACCAGGGAGTCTGTCACATCTGCCTGCTCCCTGCCCCCCAGAAACAGTACTTCTATCTTGTTGGGATTCAACCTCAACCCATCAACCGCCATCACTCCTCCAGATACTCACGCAGGGCATTCACCACCCTCACTGGTTTCACACTTCCTAACATTTGGCCTTCTTGAGTCTAAGCATCTCCTACAGTGTAATTTCTCTAATATGCAGTAAAAGTCCATGCACGTTTCAACAAAGTATCTTCTCCCAATAGGAGGATTCCTCCAAGGCTGTCTCTGAGTGGATTCTTCTGTGCTTAATAAGAACAAGAAGATCAGTGAAACTTTCCCCACATTCTGGGCATTCCTGCGGTTTCTCCCCTGCATGCATTTCCATATGCTCGACAAGATTATTTTTGTGAGGGAAACTTTTCCCACAGTCTGGGCATTTGTGGAGCTTCTCTGACGTGTGGTTTCTCGCATGTACCACAAGGTTTCTCTTGTGAGTGAAACTCTGCCCGCATTCCAAGCATTTATACGGTTTCTCTCCTGAGTGGATTTGCTGGTGCTGAACGAGGTGATAACTTATCCCAAAACGTTTCCCACAGTCTGAGCAGTTATATGGTTTTTCTTCTTGGTGGCTTGCAGTGTGTTTGACAAGGTTCCTTTTGTGAGTAAAGCACTGTCCGCAGTCTGGGCACTGATAGGGTTTCTCCCCTGTGTGGATTTGCTGGTGTCTAATCAGGCAAGAGCTCAGACTAAAACATTTCCCACAAATAGTGCATTTGTACGGCTTCTCCCCCGTGTGGGTCCTCTTGTGGGCAACCAGGCCTCCCCTCTGGGCGAAGCTTTTCCCACAATCGGAGCACTTGTACGGCTTCTCCCCCGTGTGCATTCTCCGATGTTTGGTAAGTTCAGAGTTTGTGTTGAAGGTTTTACCACAGTCTGCGCATTTAAATCTCTTTTCTCCAGTGTGAGTTCTCCTATGCACAATGAGGTTCTGTTTGTAATTGTAACTCCTGCCGCAGTGCAAGCATTCGTATGGCTTTTCCTGAATGTGCAGTTCTGTCCCAGAATGGATTACCAGGTGTTTGAGCAGGCCGTCTTTCCGACTAAAGCTTTTATCGCAATCTGAGCATTTATACGGTTTCTCTCCTGTGTGAGTTCTCTGGTGTCTAAGGAGATCAGAGTTCATAATGAAGGATTTCCCACAAATGGAGCATTCATACGGCTTCTTCCCGGAATGGAAGTGCATGTGGGCAAGGAGGCTCCCTTTCCGGCTGAAGCTTTTACCGCAGTCTGAGCAATCATAGGGCATCTCCCCAGTGTGAAGCCTCTGATGCTCTATGAGCTTAGATTTTGCACGGAAGGATTTCCCACAATCCAAGCATTTATACGGCTTCTCTTCCACGTGGGTCCTCTGATGAAGAATAAGGTTCCCTTTCTGGGCAAAGCTTTGCCGACAGTCTGGACATTTGTAGGGCTTCTCCCCAGTGTGGATTCTCAGGTGTGACACGAGGTGGGCTTCCTGACTAAAGGTTTTGCCACAGTCCCAGCAGTCGAATGGTTTGTTTCCTGGGTGAGTTCTCTGATGCCTGTACATTTCAGAGTGTGTCCTGAAGAATTTCCCACACTCTGGGCATTTGAATGGCTTTTCTCCTGTGTGTATTCTGTGATGTCTAATAAGGTCTGCATTCACACTGAAGGACTTCTCGCAATCCAAGCACTTGTATGGTTTCTCCCCAGTATGGCTTCTCTCATGAACCACAAGGTTTCCCTTCTGAGCAAAGCTTTTCCCACAGTCCAAACACTTAAAAGGTTTCTCCCCAGTATGGATTCTCACATGCGTCACTAGCTTAAATTTCTTATCAAAAGTCTTGCCACAGTCTGGGCATTTATGTGGTTTCCCTCCCGTGTGGGTTCTGTGATGTTTACGAAAGTCAGAGTTCCGAGTGAAGGATCTCCCACAGTCTAAACATTTATATGGTTCCTCCCCTGTCTGGGGTTGGGGACATCCAAGTACAGTGTTGTGGGGGCAGGATTTATTGCATTCTGAGCACATAAACATTTTGTCTTCTGTGTAGATTCTCTCATTAACAGAGAGGTCTCCGTTCTGAGAGAAGCTCTTCCCACAGATGGTGCATCTAAGTGGGTTTCCCCCTGTGTGCACCTTCATATGCACAAGCAACTGGTTTTTTGTTTCACAGCTCTTCCCACAGTCCGAGCATTGAAACGTTTTGCATCCTGTGTGGGTTCCATAATGCTTGATAAAGCCAGCATCCATACCAAAGGAGTCCCCAAAGTCCAAAGATGTGTATATTTTCTCCTTTGCAGTATGATCCCATTGATTTTCAGAGGTCATACAGGAGGAGTTTCCATCGTCTGAGCATCCATACAATGTCACTGCCGTAAAGTTCCTCCCACAAGTAATGAGGTCTGCATTCTTCTCTTCTTCTAAAATTACTAGTCCCTTGTCTTTTTCCATCTCTCCCTGGGCCGGGATTTCGCTTTGGTCCTTGAAGCTTTCCTCACCCAGGGTGGACTCATCCATTCCCAACCCCAAGGTCTTCCCCTGTTGTCTCAACAATCCATGTTGCTGTTCAGCGGCTTCTGCCTTGGCATGGCACTGAGATAAGGTCTCTTCCAGTGGCTTCACCAATATCTCAATCTGTTTCTGTTGTTCAGACATTTCTACCTTGAGATTATTCTTCACGTCTCCATTATCTGATGGAAGGAAGAGAGAAGACAGTGTGAATCATGCCTGAAACATGATGACTGATGATAATGTTAACTGAGCTACAAAATAAATCATGTAACAAATCAAATATGAGACTCTGTCCCCTGCTCACTTAACTTGTCCACCAACCATCCTCACCAAAGCCACTCTCTTCTTTCACTCCTCACCAAAGCAACACATTAATATAATATAATATAATATAATATAATAATAGTATATTGTACAAAAAATATAAAGTAAGCACAAGAGTCACAATCATAATAAAAAAGAAAGGAACTCCTATCATTATAGCTCTTTGGTTACTACAATGCACAATCCTGATTATAAGGTTAGTAATTAGACTCCTATTTTGCTCTTGATTTTATAAGTTCCAAGTTTTTACAGCTGCCAAATATGGAGAGATTCCTGCACATTAGTCTGGTTTGTGTGTGAAATAAAAAGGTGCCACATTCTGTAAAAACCACTTATTTAGCTCTCTCTAATCTCCTCTTGTTCAATGGGATTCACATCTGAATAGACATACATAGGATTGTGGCACATACTCCCAAGTTAGTCTGTACATAATGCGGTCATAGCCAGGCTTATGTCAAAACATGCTGGGAAGAGAAATTCTTCATATTTAATCCTCCTCATTATCAGTGATATATAATGTCAGTCATACTCTGTATAAAGCCATTAGAATCAATGCCCTAAATAAATCGTTTTCAACTCTAACTAACGTTACCTATCAGTCACCCATGTATAAGTATTCTGGATTACGATGTTTTGATGCTGTTTTTCAATGCTGTGCAAAAAAGAAAGAAAGATAAATCTAATGACCTTAAATAGTTCAAACCCCAATTGTCCTTTCTCTGACTTCCTACCCCCCCCCCAAAAAAAAGCCCAAGACTGCTGAAATTCCTTGTATTAAAGATGCCATAACCCAAACCCTGTTCTCCTTGGCATGTGGCCACCCTGATTGAAGGGTGCCAATAAACTGTAGTGATCTCATTCACTAGAGAGCTCAGTTGGTTAGAGCATGGTGCTGATGACACCAAGGTTGCAGGTTCCATCCCCACAAGGGACAGCTGCATATGCCTGCATTGCAGGGGGCTGGACTAGATGATCCTCAAGGGTCCCTTCCAACTCTGCAAATTCTATGGTTATACCATATCTGTGTTTACTTGGAAGTCAAGCCCCCACCGAGTTGTGGGCTTGATCCTGAATAAATACGCGCGAGATTGCAAGCTTATGCACCTTCACATGGAAATGCACCCTACTTAGTTCATGTGGGCTTACTTCTGAGTAGAATACGCAGGGGATTGTTCCCTCCCACCGAAAACCATAGGCATACCTGCTTTGACATGAAGCCCGCTGGGTTCAGGTGGGATTACTCTTGGATAAAATGCGCAGCGGCTTGTTCTGCCTGACCCCCCAACCCCTGCACACGTGCCCAGTCGCGTGCGCAAGCGGCATTATCCAGCCGTGTACTTAAAGGCAACGCAGCTCAGCTACGGGAGATCCGCAAACACCTTTGGGCTCCTCCGACTTGCTTCTCCCGCAGCCACGGGGTGTAAAAGGGACGAACGCAGACAAAAGGAGCTTCCCCTTTAAACAGCAGAGGAGGACGAGAAAGAGACCAGGCCGCTCTAGGAACCGGCGCTCGGTCGATTTAACTCATAGGAGGCGGGTTCAGTTCAGTTCTGCGTGTGGCTCCGTGACTGCCTGAGCTGAGCTGAATTTTAAAGCTGGGGTTTCTCGTTTTCTCGTCTGTTTATTATTCTGTGACTGTAGCTGCCCTTCAATTTTTGTATGGCTTCTAAGCTGGGTCACAGTTGCGTGAATTGTTATTTAAAAAGTTAATAAAAACAGAATTGTAGAGTCGGGAGGGAGTCCGAGGGTCATCTAGTCCAACCCCCTGCAATGCAGGAGTCTCAGCTAAAGCATCCATGGCAGATGGCCAGCCTTTTTTTAAAAAAACAACCCTCTTCCCAACAGAACTAGAAGAAAAGTCTCCTTCAGATTTCCCACCATTCCCTGATTATTTACAAGCCAGATGGACAATAAAGACTTGTTTGTTTCAAGCTGCGTTTCTTAATAAGTGCCGTATTTTTATTATTAGCAATTAAGAGAATTGCAGCTTATATTTCATAAATAAATAAATGTATTTCTAAATACAACTAGCCGTAGTGTCCATTCTACCTTTTTCTGTGTTTATAGTGTGCCCCTTCGCCCTGGAATCAGTTCACACAAAGGGTGAGCTATAAATATTCTTAATAATAAACAAATCACTACTGAGGTGCCCTCACAATTGTGAAGACCGAAGGTTGGGTGGTTTCTTTCACTTGAAGGATTTTTATCCAGACTCTCAACCGTTACCAAGACATTTGAAAGGGACCACAGGACTTAGACATAATGTGGTTGAGTTGGTGTCAAGCAGGTTTCTTTATTAGACAGGAGCATATTAAGCAGCAAGCCCTACAAGATCTCACACCACTTGAGCTGTTGTTTCTTATCTCTGAGGGCTCGGTGTCTTGTATTTATATTTTACTTCTTAGTGCTGACATGGGCTCTGCAGAGGGCCTGAAACAAATGTGGAAGTCAGGTTGGAATATTTTGATTGAAGAAAAATTGCTGGAATTCTACACGGTTAAAGTTCCAATTTAAATCAGTATCATCTACTATGAGGGAACAAGCATTAAAAATAGCATAAAGATTATATGAGACCCCTAAGATTGTCTTCCAAAAACACGGTTTTAACAATGAATCCATAGGTGACTGTGGAGGCCAATTCTGGATCCACACGTCCTTCCACAGTGGGGACATTGGTTTCCAGGTGGGAGTTAATTACGGTGTGGATTTGCCAAGCGTGCCTTCCTCTTAGCACGTTTCTCCCTTGCGTCCTGAGTTCGAGTGTCTTCAAAGCCCATGACACCTTTGGTAAAGGCTGTTCTCCAACTGGAGCGCTCGCAGGCCAGTATTTCCCAGTTGTCAGTGTTTATACTACATTGTTTTAGATTTTATGTAGGAGATGTAAGGAAACAGGTTCATTCCAATTCATGTGGTGGATTGTGGAAAAGTGTCCCAGTTATGGACTCTGGTCTTTGCAGGAATTACTAAAATGACTAGACAGCAATTACTGAAACCTCCAGAATTAGCCCTGCAAACCCTTTCTTGAAACAACGGGTTGTCATTTCAAACCTCTAATTTGTTATATTCTTGCAGCTAGTTGTTGGTCAATATTGGAAGGACCTATGAGGCTGTCTGGGGCAAGCCACTGTCCACCTACCCTACAACTGAGGTCATACAGGTAAGGGTGGGGCTTGACCCAAACCTGCCTGGTGAAGCCCCCAAAGCCCCCAAGGACCAGCTGGTGGAGCATTTGAAGTGTTGTGCAAAGCAGAAACCCAGCAATATACAAGATGGTTTTCCCCTCTTACAGCTGATGCAAAGGGAGAAGGATGTTGCTCAATGGTGGGCTTGGGTGCATTAGAGAGCTCCCTGCAGGGAGAATCTATACACTGGTAGAATACCTAATATTTGATTTGCAATGTCTCATTCACATGCTTGCCCTCGGATGTTGCAGTCAGCAAGGGACTCCATGTGCCCATGTGAATATATGAGCATACAATCAACTTTTTATTGTGTTAGTATTTGGAAGATCTGGCGGGCTTCATTAGGCATTAATCTAACCAGGGTTTACTTTCTGATACAATGTAGTCTATGGTTCATAGAGTCACATTTCCTGCTCTGACCTCACTCTTGCACTACAGCTACTAGCTGCAGTTGGACAAACATTTACCATATATTCCGGCGTATAAGACGACCCCCAACTTTTCCAGTTAAAATATATACTCTCTGTATAAGTAATACGACCCGGCGTATAAGACGGCCCCCAACTTTTGAGAAGATTTTCCTGGGTTAAAAAGTAGTCTTATACGCAGGAATATACAGTATGTGCTTTCTGAAATTGAATGGAGCATTTGGGGAAATTGACTGTTTGTAAAATTGACTGGGCCATTTTGGCCAAACAATTTAACATCCTTTGCATCCTGTGGGAGGTTCAGAGAGCAGCTGCATTTAGGATGAGAGCAAGCAGCAGTTGGGGGTGGGCTAAAACATTTAACCTGTTCATTGTTTCAGGGCTGGAACACAAATAAGTTTCTGCAGCAAGGCTCCATCCTCAAATCTGCATAGCTATGGCACTGCTGATGAAATAGGGATAATACCACGGCAGCAATAAGGCAGAAATCACAGCAAATAATAAAAAAACGCCCATTAAATATTCACAGGAATTTATTATAATTCATATAGCCAAAGGGGTAACATGGCTTCGTGAGCTGGGGGAGTTTGTGGCAGAGAGAAGTCCAGAATCAGAGGCAGAAGCTGAAGCAAGAGAGGAGGGAGACCAAGAGGCAGAGATGAGTCAGGCTGGGGAAGAGTCAGGGATGCCTCACCCTCCTGCTGTGACAACCTCTCCTGCCCCCCTCCCCCTCCTTGTTTCCCATAACCAGAAGAGGCATGAAATTAGATAAAAAATCTGGAGAGGAGGAACTTAGGCAGCTGTCAGGGATTGGGCAGAGGAGGAATGGTGGAGATCGCGTCCCCATCCTGACCCTTCCAGGGAGGAGGAAGAGGAAGACGGTATAGATTTACAACAGAGGTTTGAGGGAGGTAGCAGCTCAGAGGCAGATGAGGGTGAAAGCAGGGAAATCATGGGAGAGCTGGAACAACCCCCAGCTGACATGTTTTCATTAGAAAGTATTCCAGACCCTCCATCTCCCAGAACCTGGGGAGCCTTAAAAGTAGGAGAGCAAAGAGCTCAAAGACAGAGGACACTTAGCAGCACCTGTAGAGGAGATGATGAGAATGACGAATGAGAACCTGGGAGAGACTTGGCGGTGGGGGCAGATTCGCTCGGGGCAACATCATTATCACAGAGTCTGGGTTCTATAGCCTCTCTCTGTAAGGACTGAAATAAAAAATTACATTAAGAAACTTTACCTTGTCTTTATGCTTTCCTGGGCAACCAGCCAGGAGCCACTGACAGCAGCTGTGGGGAGGTGGGGACCTTCATTCTCAGCAAGTACTTCATGGAGGCTAGACCAACCAGAGATGAGTTAATGTGCCCATTGGGCCTGACCCTCCTGTGCAGATAATGTTTTTGCTAATAAAGAGTTAACTACAACTTGCACAGTGTGATTTATTGCTGGCTCACTTCTGACACAGGGACTGAACCTGGGACCTTCTGTCTGCCACTGAGCTTTGCTCCTATGCAAAGCATTTTACAGAGCAATGTAAGCAGGGTATATGCATATGTGTCACGGGAAGAGCAGGGGGGAGGAGGGGGGGAGGAGGAGGAGGAGGAGGAGGAGGAGGAGGAGGAGGAGGAGGAAAGATCTGTGCCCCGAGGAGCTTACAAACTAAACATTGAGAATGTAGGACAGAAGAGAAGAAAGGGGATCAGGAAAGCGGGGAAAGAGTAGCAAGGGATACATGAAGGTAAGTTGCTGCACAAGCATACTAAGACTCAAATTATAGACTTTAAGAAAGCTGACTTCAGAAAACTTAGGGAAATGCTGGGTGAGATCCCATGGACAGTAAGACTAAAAGGGAAGGGAGTTCATGATGATTGGGAGTTTGTTAAAAGGGAGATATTAAAAGCACAACTTCAGGCAATACCAACAAGACGGAAACATGGAAGGTGCCTAAAGAAGCCAGGGTGGCTATCTAGAGAACTTTTAACTGAGTTAAGATTTAAAAGGGATATGTACAAAAAATGGAAAAAGGGGGAAACCACCAGAGAGGAATTCAAACAGCCAGCACGTGTGGAAACAAAGTCAGAAAAGCTAAAGCACAGAATGAACTCAGGCTTGCTAGAGAGGTTAAAAACAACAAAAAGGGCTTTTATGGGTATGTCCGTAGCAAAAGGAAGAACAAGGAAACAGTGGGGTCACTTAGAGGAGAAGATGGTGAAATGCAAACAGGGGACAGAGAAAGGGCAGAACTCCTCAAAGCCTTCTTTGCCTCAGTCTTCTCCAAAAAAGAAAACAATGCCCGACCTGAAGAATATGGAGCAGATGTTTCAGCAGGGGAAACACAGCCCAGAACAAGTAAGGAGGTAGTACAAGAATACTTGGCTAGTTTAGATGTAGTCAAGTCTCCAGGGCCAGATGAACTACATCCAAGAGTATTAAAGAACTAGCAGAGGTGATTTCAGAACCACTGGCAGTAATATTTGAGAATTCATAGAGAACAGGCAAAGTCCCATCAGACTGGAGGAGGGCAAATGTTGTCCCTATTTTCAAAAAGGGGGAAAGAGAGGACCCAAACAATTACCGCCCAGTCAATCTGACATCAATACCAGGAAAGATTCTAGAGCAGTTCATTAAGCAAACGCTCTGTGAGCACCTAGAAAGGAACACTGTGATCACTAAAAGTCAGCATGGGTTTTTGAAAAATAAGTCATGTCAGACTATTCTGATCTCATTTTTTGACAGAATTACAAGCCTGGTAGATGAAGGGAACACTGTGGATGTAGCCCAGGCACCCCCAAACTTTGGCCCTAGATGTTTTGGACTACACATCCCATCTTCCCCAACCACTGGGCCTGTTAGCTAGGGATCATGGGAGTTGTAGGCCAAAACATCTGGAGGGCCGCAGTTTGGGGATGGCTGGTGTAGCCTATCTTGATTTCAGCAAGGCCTTTGACAAGGTGCCCCATGATATTCTTATAAAGAAGCTGGTAAAAGGCGGGCTAGACAATGCTAAGATTCAGTGGATTTGTAACTAGCTGGCTGACTGGACCCAAAGGGTGCTCATCAATGGCTCCTCTTCATCCTGGAGAGTAGTGACTAGTGGGGTGCCACAGAATTCTGTCTTATTCAACATCTTTATCAAAGACTTGGATGCTGGGCTTGAGGGCATCCTGAGCAAGTTTGCAGATGACACCAAATTGGGAGGGGTGGCTAATACCCCAGAGGACAGGATCACACTTCAAAATGACCTTAACAGATTAGAGAACTGGGCCAAAGCAAACAAGATGAATTTTAACAAGGAGAAATGTAAAGTACTACACTTGGGCAAAAAAAATGAAAGGCACAAATATAGGATGGGTGACACCTGGCTTGAGAGCAGTACATGTGAAAAGGATCTAGGAGTCTTGGTAGACCAATAGTACCACTGTATTCTGCTCTGGTCAGACCTCACATGGAGTACTGTGTCCAGTTCTGGGCCCCACAGTTCAAGAAGGATACTGACAAGCTGGAACGTGTCCAGAGGAGGGCAACCAAAATGGTCAAAGGCCTGGAAACGATGCCTTATGAGGAACGGCTTAGGGAGCTGGGTATGTTTAGCCTGGAGAACAGAAGGTTAAGGGGTGATATGATAGCCATGTTCAAATATATAAAAGGATGTCATACAGTGGTACCCCACAAGACAAACACCTCGCACAACGAAAAAAATCACAAAACGAAAGCGTTTTGCGATTTTTTTGGACGGCTCGCAAAACGAAGCTGTCTATGGCCGTGCTTCGCAAGACAAAGCAGCCTTACGAGGGGAAGGGAAGCTGCTGCCGCTTACCTTTAGGACTCCGCCGGTGACAACCACAGCCGCCACTTCTGCCTCCTGCGGCGGTTGGCACTCATGGCAGCCTCCGTGGCTCCGTCCTTGCCCTCCTTGCGGCCTCTGCAGCTCCAGCAGGAGCAGCAGCAGAGCTCCCCAGGCCGCCCTTGGCGGGAACAGCGGCGGCGCCTGAAGGAGCGGAGGCTGAGGCAGGAGGAGACCCCGCGGCTCCGGCCTTGCTTTCTCCCACCCCTGGCCCTCCTCCTGCTTCCCCCTCCCCAGAGCTCCGGCCGTGGCGGGTGAATCGGCGCCTCTCTTTTTTTTGGCACTTCTTTTTTCCCCATAGGAACACATTAATTAAATTTCAATGCATTCCTCTATGGGAAACCACGCTTCGCAAGATGAAATTATTGCAACACGAAACGACTCGTGGAACGAATTAATTTCGTCTTGCGAGGTACCACTGTATAGAGGCGGGAGAAAGGTTGTTTTCTGTTGCTCCAGAGAAGCTGACACGAAGCAATGGATTCAAACTACAAGAAAGAAGATTCCACCTAAACATTAGGAAGAACTTCCTGACAGTAAGAGCTGTTCGGCAGTGGAATTTGCTGCCAAGGAGTGTGGTGGAGTCTCCTTCTTTGGAGGTATTTAAGCAGAAGCTTGACAGGCATATGTCAAGAATACTTTGATGGTGTTTCCTGCTTGGCAGGGGGTTGGACTGGATGGCCCTTGTGGTCTCTTCCAACTCTATGATTCTATGATTTCAGTGGCAAATGAAAAACACACACTAGTATCACAACAAAGGGAGAAGGCTTTCTCTCCATCTATTTTCTTCACATCATGCACAAGTTTATAAGCCTTTACCACATTCCCCACTTACTGGACTCCCCCCACCCTCTGCGTCCTAAACTCCTAAAGCTCCTATCTTGCCAAAGGCTATGGGGATAAAGCAGTCTATAAATGTAAGAAGATGAATAAATAAAGGAGAATGAAAAGGCCTCAGTAAAAGGCAATTCCCTATGTTCAACGTTCATTTCACTGACTTTACACGTTAGCCTAGGGCCAGGCCACAACAATATCCAGGCCCACTTTCAAGGCCTGCTGTGAATGGGATTTCCAACACCTGAATGGATTCTCAACTGTTTAGTACTGTATGCTCAAAGCGTACCTTACATATTTTTTAATTGTGTCCCTTCCATGTGGATTCTTTGATGTTTAATAAGGGTCGATCTGAGGCTGAATTCTTTCCCACAACCTGGGCATTTATAAGGTTTCTCTCCTGCATGATTTCTCTGGTGTCTCACAAGGTGGTGGTTGTAAATAAAGCCTTTCCCACACAGTGAACACCGATATGGTTTCTCTCCAGTGTGGATTCTCTCATGTGCTTTAAGTTGTGAAGGTCTGTTGAAGCTTTTCCCACACTCTAAACATTTATATGGTTCCTGCCCTTTGTGGGTTCTCTCGTGATTATGAAGACTTGACGTCTGGTTGAAGCTCTTCCCACACTCGGAGCATTTATATGGCTTCTCACCAGTGTGGATTCTCAAGTGGACAACAAGATTTGATTTCAGGCAGAAGCTTTTCCCACAGTCCGAGCATTTAAAGGGCTTCTCTCCAGTGTGGATTCTCTGGTGTCTGCCGAGGCTCGCTTTCTCACCAAAACCTTTCCCACAATCAGAGCATTTATATGGTTTCTCTTCCACATGCATCCCCTCATCTGCAAGGTGGGTTTGGTGGTGCTTAATAAAGTAAGAGATTTGCCTGAAGCTTTTCCCACAGTTTGGGCATTTATATGGCTTCTCTCCAGTGTGGGTTCTCTCGTGTTCTTTAAGGTTCCCAGCCTGGCTGAACCTTTTCCCACAATCTGAGCATTTATAAGGTTTCTCTCCTGTGTGGGTCCTCTGATGGGCAATGAGATTGGAGCTCGTACTGAAGGATCTCTCACAGCCCAAGCATTTGTATGGCTTCTCTCCCGTATGGAACCTGTGGTGGGTTGTGAGCTCAGATATTTTTCTGAAGCTCCTCCCACAGTCTAAGCAGGCGTATGGTCTTTCTCCTGTGTGAGTCTTCTCATGCTCTTTCAGGGAACCTAAACGGCTGAAGCATTTCCCGCAATCAGGGCATTTGTAGGGTTTCTCCCCAGTATGGATTCTCACATGCAAAACAAGGCTGCCTTTGTGGCTGAAGCTTTTCCTACAATCGGAGCACACATATGGCTTTTCTCCTGTGTGGATCCTCACATGAGCAATAAGGTTTCCTTTCTGATTAAAACTCTTGCCGCAATCCAAGCACTTGTATGGTTTCTCTCCCGTGTGGATTCTGTGGTGTCTAACAAGTTTGAAGTGTGCGTTGAAGGATTTCCCACAGTATAAGCACTGGTATATCTTCTCTTCTTGGGTTCTGCCTGAGCTGTTCCCCAATTCAGTCAGTGTCTCTTGCCCCTGACCTTCACGGCTTCCCTTGCGGTCTCTGATTTCACTTTGCCAAGATTTACCTCTGCTGTTCTCCAAACAGTTGTCCTGTTGCCTCCATGGTCCTTGGGGACTTTCAACAGCTTCTGGAGGTTCGGAAACATTCCCTTCAGGGATTCTCTTGGTTGCACAGAGTTCCCCTTGTTCAGAGGCTTGCCGTGGATGATCTATACTCTCAATTGCGCTCCCCTCACCTGATGGGAGAAGAAAGAGACTACAAAGTGAACACACTTTGTGTACAGTCTAGCCACTGGTCTAGGTTAGATTATTCCAATGTGTTATATGTGGGGCTGATTTTAAAGACGGTTTGTGAGTTACTTGTGGTCGCAGACAGTATGCAAGTTGGTGATCAGCAGAAGGAATGGAATATGACCTCGTAATATCCAGACAAGCACTGCAAAGACTGAACAATGGAAGATAGTAATGAACTCTCCCAGCACAAACAACAATGCATATGAAGGAATGGATTTTATAATTATAAGATGTAACAGAGGCGTGTTTTTTAAGGGGGGGTGTGTGTGTCATCAGAATGGACTAACAAGTGAAGTGAAGGATCAATTGGACACTAAATAAAAGGTGATGTGGATACAGGAGGAAATGCTTGACACATGGTTGCAAAAGGAGCGGGAAACCTGATATTTTAAGAAATTGTATTAAATTCAATTTGGTTTGATTTGTAATAATCTGCAAAACGAATAAAAAAAATTAGAAAAATAAAGACAGTTTGGAAACTACAGCTAGTGCAGCCAGATTAATGACAGAGACCCGGAGGACCGAACGTATTACACAGATTCTGGCCCAACTGGCTTTCCAATAGTTTCTGGGTTCAATTCAAAGTGCTGGTTTTGAACTATAAAACCATAAACCCTTCCCGATATGAACCAGCCTGTATCAGAGACCCTTCTCTGTGAGCTCCAGCCATGGAGCTACCAATTGCCACCATGAGACCATCAGAGGGCAAGGAGGCAGCAGGTCTGAAGAGCTTGTGTGGTGGTAGTGTTAGTGGTTATAGTGTTAGACTAGGACCTTGGAGACCAGGGTTTTTTAATTCTTACTTGGCCATGAAGCTGAATTGCAACTTATCACCAAGCTCAAAACCATGGAGGGACCTGGTTTGAACAGAGATATCGGATTCTTATCTCATTATACATGATAAGCGATCTTCAGCCATCTCAACCCTTGCTTTTTCATGCAAAACCATTTGCAGTCGTTTCCGGTCATCAACAGCTATCAGTCAGTCAATCACCCATTTCCACCACCCTTCTGAGTGATCCCCCCTCCCCACCCCCACCCCTCCCCACCCCTTCTCTACATAAGTGCCTGGAAACTTCCATTTCACTGTATCTGAAGAAGTGTGCATGCACACGAAAGCTCATACCAAAATAAAAACTTAGTTGGTCTTTAAGGTGCTACTGAAGGAATTTTTTTTATTTTACTTCGATCCAGACCAACACGGCTACCTACCTGTAACATTGATTTAAAACAGACAAACCCTGAAGAATTGAAGGGATTTCCTGGGAAAGGGAGCTGTTCTGTTGAAACTTAAGCCTGTAGCTGGTCTTGAAAGATGTCAGGCAGGGATTTAGCCTGTGCACCACCACCCAGCTCTAGCTCAGAGATGAAATATGCACCAGCCAGATTATCCTCTGTACACCAATAGGCCAGAGATGTTCAGGTGTTTCCTGATGGTCCCTATAAAAGCTCCCAAATCAGCACTCAGACAAAGCAAGAAGACTCTGCTAGTTAAGCACTTAAAGCTGTGTACACACCATGCATTTAATGGACGTTACTTCCCCCTGGGAGCTGTAGTTTGTTATGGGTGCTGGGAATTGTAGCCCTGAGAGGGGTAGACTAAGGTTCCCAGGATTCTTTGGTGGGAGCATATGTGCTTTAAATGCATGGTGTATATGCAACCCAACTTTCGCTCTCTTCGTTGCCTGGTTCATTGGTTCGTGACTGTCCTAAATCAGCTACTGCTGATTTATCTGCTGCTGCTACTATTAGTAATGATTATTCAGTGATTTGTTCTGGTGTGGACTTGCTTTTTTAATGGATTTTATGAGCTCTTATTCATTTGCTTTTCCTGTTAGCAGGGGTGTAGCAAGGGGGGTGCAGTAGGTGTGGTCCTCCCCAGGTGTCCCCACTGAGAGGGGTGACAAAATGGTGGGTGGCACTCACCGTGGGGCCTGCAGCACACCCAAGCCGTGCATCTCTCCTGGGAGTGACGTGGTGGCTTGGGGCCCTGTGCTGCCCGAAATGGCAGAGTGGGGCTTGTGTCTGCCAGGTGGACTCCATGGGCAGCTCAGTGCGACCCCCCCCCCCCGTGCACGGATCGCTATGGCACCCCCATGAGCAGATTGACACACACACACACGCTGCTAGGGGTGCCGGAGCAGCTAGTTACGTCCCTGCCTGTTAGCCACCCTGTGCGAAGGGTGCCATATGAATCATGTAAATAAATGAGAGAACTGGAGCCACATCTGACACCAGGATGCACTGGCCAAGTTTAAAGACTTACAAGGCATTTGGCTCCATAACTGCTCACAAGTCAGAGAATACAAGATTACAGCATAGAAACTAAGGGACTAAGTTTATAATTCAGGGAACACCAGTTCAGACTTTGCCTCCGTCACAAATCCATGACCCGGCCCTCACCACACCCGTGCCCCAGATCTGCAAAATGGGGATAACAACACTGATTTATTTATTACATTTCCTCCAAGGAGGGCAAGGTGACAAACATAGTTCTCCTCCTCCCTCATTTTATCCCTCACCACAACTCTGTGAGGTAGCTGAGACTAATAGGTAGTAAGTGACTGGCCCAGCTTTATGGCTGAGTAGGGATTTGAACCTTCATCCCCCAACACTTTAACACAGGGCTTCCCAGACTTGGGTCTCTAGCTGTTTTTGAACTACAACTCCCATCACCCCTAGCCAGCTGGACCAGTGGTCAGGGATGATGGGAATTGTAGTCCAAAAAGAGCTTTAGACCTAAGTTTGAGAAACCCTGCCCTATATCAGCATTTCTCAACTGCTGTTCCGCGGCACACTAGTGTGCCGCGAGACGCTGGCTGGTGTGCCGCGACGTGCGGCGACGAGAAGGGCAATTTACATTGTCACGTGCCTGGCGGCCACCAATGTACAACACTAGCCCGCCGGAAAGCAATATTTCTCCTCCTCTTTCCCAAAGCTGAGTGCAAACGACTGGAGGGTGGTTTTAGAGTCTAGGGAGGCCCCCTAGGGAGGTGCGCTCCAGATCCGCCGCCGGCCCCCCTTAAGCCGCATCGAGGTTGCTCCGCCTCCCCTGCCTCCTTCGCCCGTCCTTCGCAATGGCTGCGTGGCGGACGCTGGGCTTCGCGGTCCGGAATTACTCACAAGCAGCAGCCAAGGTAACCTTTCGCCTTTGAGCCGCCCCGCAGCTCCCCTGGAAGTGTGCGCGCCCTTGTAATCCGGGGGCAGGCAGAGCCTTGCCTGGACTGTACCACTTCGGGCCGCGGGAGAGGAGAATTGGGGGTCTGAAGGCTTCTCCCCTCCCATGGGGCGGTGGGAGGGAGATTAATTTCCTCCTTCCTATAGTCAATATAGGGCGGCACAGAGTTAATTTTTTAAACTTTTTTAATGGTGGTGTGCCTCGTGATTTTTTTCATGGAACAAGTGTGCCGTGGCCCAAAAAAGGTTGAGAAACACTGCCCTATATGATTGCTTAATCCTTGGACAGTGCCTGGAAACTTTTAGGTGAAATAAATGTCACAATAACTGCAACTATGAAGAGGATGCAATAAATATTTCCTGAAGGGCCAAAGGTTTGAAAACCATTGGTTCCCTAAATTTAAGTGGCACCTGTGCAGTTTCTCTTACCTTGCTCCTCTTCCATTTGGCCGAAGTTCAAGAGTTTGCCCTTGTTTTTAAGTGCCGTCGGGTCAAATAGACCACCCTCTTCTCCAGCGTGGGTCTTCCGTGAATGTTCCTGTAGACTCATCCCTGAGGTCTGCCTGTTCACACAGGTTGTAGGCCTCAAGGAAACTTTGCCCTCAACCCTTTGAGGAAAGCACACAAGCTCACGACCTCCTTCATCAGGGTGGGGGAAAGGAGCGGGGCAGGGACGTCTCCTCTATGATCTTATATGCAGTGCTGTCACCTGGTGAGTGGAAAGACAGAAGACGGCATTACTAATGGGATTATATGGCGCTATCTGTGCTATCAATACCTACCAGGGCTAGGCAATACAGTTGTACCTTGGTACTCAAACAATTTGACTCCTGAACACTTAAGTAATTTTTGCTTTTTGGGGGGTGGGGGGAGAGAAAGACCTTGAGTTACATTCTCCCCCTCACATTTTCTACCGTGGACTCCTTTCCAGTCAGCAATTTCCAGCATTCCTGTGGACTCCATTTCCCCATTGTTCAAAGGCTCGTTTGCAACTCACCTATTTTTTCTCCTTGCAGGAATGCAAGAGCCAGCTCTCCTCCCATCTCCCTAACAGAGAGAGAGAGAGAGAGGGGCAGAGAGAGAGGCAGAGAGTAAGACAGAGCAGGAAGAGACAGGAACTACACACTCCCCCCCCCTTCTCACATTCTTTTGTCTCTCTAGGAGCAAGTACTTTATTTATTTAACGCTTTATCTATTTAACTCTTAGGTATTTGGACTGATTTTGTTTCTAACAAAAGGCACGATTGCACATGCTCTCCAGCTTTTAACATATAAAAGTTAAATTTAAACGAGGCCATCCTATAGAAGCATACCCTCCAACATTTCTCTGATGAAAAGTTGTTGTTGTTGTTGTTGTTGTTGCTTTTTTCACACACAAAATGTTTAGGAGTACTCTCATTTTGACTCAAGAAAATCACCATTTCAAATCGGGAAAAATAAATACAGTAAATGGACAAAAGTACAAAGATTCGCAATATGTTTAGGGGTATGCGTACCCCTGCATCCCCCCCCCCAGAAAAAAAGCACTGATTATTATTATTATTATTATTATCATTAATACAGCGCCCATCTGAATGGGTTGCCCTAGCCACACTGGGCAGCTTCCAACCTATAAAAACATAATAAATCATTAAGCATTAAACAGCTTCCCCATTCAGGGCTGCCTTCAGATGTCTTCTAAAGGTTGGATAGTTACTTATCTCCTTGACTTGGGAGTCACAAAACACCACACCCTTTTAACATTTCTCCAATGAAAATGTTGTTGTTTAGTCGTTTAGTCGTGTCCGACTCTTCGTGACCCCATGGACCATAGCACGCCAGGCACTCCTGTCTTCCACTGCCTCCCGCACACTGTCCAACCATCTCGTTCTCTGTCGTCCCCTTCTCCTAGTGCCTTCCATCTTTCCCAACATCAGGGTCTTTTCCAGGGAGTCTTCTCTTCTCATGAGGTGGCCAAAGTATTGGAGCCTCAGCTTCACGATCTGTCCTTCCAGTGAGCACAGGAAGGAACAGGATACTGTATTGGAATCCTGTGGTCTAAATCACCTTGTGGAGGATGCAATGAAACAATGGAAAGGTAATGAAAAATGGCTGCCAGGATTTCATACAGGGGATTCTATTTCTTCAGAAGTGAACATGCCAGGCTCTTACTCCATGGAATTGAGTAACCTTGGTTTACTCCTTCCATTTCCTGTCCCACAGAATGGTCCCTGTATATTTTGACGCTGGAGCTTGTAAAGAAAGCCTGAAACAGAGTGTAGAGCAAAGTCGGTGGTTTTTCCTTCCATATGCATCTGTTTAGAATTATACGGAGCCTCCTTTTCCTTGTGGTTACGTACCAACCACAATCTGGGGTTGTCCTTTTGGAGCTTCTCCTGCTCTGAATGGAGTCAAAGGGCATTAAGAAGCCCCCAGTTCCCCCTCTGCCTCCTGCTCAGGCTTGTTTCTCAACAGTGGAGCCCAAGGCCTGAGCTGTCTCCTCCTCAGACATCCCCCTGCAGCTGCCGCATCTAGGGTTTCAGCCTTCAAGATCTCCTGAGAGTTCCCCCATTGAGGATGGAAGCAAGAGCATATGAGCCCCAAAGGGCACGATTATACTTGTTAACTATCTGAAAGATTTGTAGAAGGTTTGTGAGGAAAGGCTCCCTTTTGCCTGAGAGTTCTGCCAAGCCTTCCTCATCAACCTTCCTTTCTCCTTATGTTTCACAATTTTGGTTTTAATAATTTACCCCACTACTTTGCTTGGGGACGATGTTAAGGCTGCCTCCATCTCCCCTCGTTCTGGTTACAGGTAGGTAGCCGTGTTGGTCTGGGTCGAAGTAAAATAAAAAAATTCCTTCAGTAGCACCTTAAAGACCAACTAAGTTTTTATTTTGGTATGAGCTTTCGTGTGCATGCACACTTCTTCAGATACAGTGAAATAGGAGTCCCCAGGCACTTACGGTATGTAGAGAAGGGGTGGGGAGGGGGTGGGGAGGGGGAGGGGAGGGGGGATCACTCAGAAGGGTGGTGGAAATGGGTGATTGACTGACTGATAGCTGTTGATGACCGAAAACGACTGCAAATGGTTTTGCATGAAAAAGCAAGGGTTGAGATGGCTGAAGGGTTGAGATGGCACTGCCCTTCAGCTCTCTATATTGGACAAACAGGCCAAACCCTATGCCAAAGGATTGTTGTTGTTTAGTCGTTTAGTCGTGTCCGACTCTTCGTGACCCCATGGACCATAGCACGCCAGGCACTCCTGTCTTGCACTGCCTCCCGCAGTTTGGTCAAACTCATGTTCGTAGCTTCGAGAACACTGTCCAACCATCTCGTCCTCTGTCGTCCCCTTCTCCTAGTGCCCTCAATCTTTCCCAACATCAGGGTCTTTTCCAAGGATTCTTCTCTTCTCATGAGGTGGCCAAAGTATTGGAGCCTCAACTTCACGATCTGTCCTTCCAGGGAGCACTCAGGGCTGATTTCCTTAAGAATGGATAGGTTTGATCTTCTAGCAGTCCATGGGACTCTCAAGAGTCTCCTCCAGCACCATAATTCAAAAGCATCAATTCTTCGACGATCAGCCTTCTTTATGGTCCAGCTCTCACTTCCATACATCACTACTGGGAAAACCATAGCTTTAACTATACGGACCTTTGTCGGCAAAGTGATGTCTCTGCTTTTTAAGATGCTGTCTAGGTTTGTCATTGCTTTTCTCCCAAGAAGCAGGCGTCTTTTAATTTCGTGACTGCTGTCACCATCTGCAGTGATCAAGGAGCCCAAGAAAGTAAAATCTCTCACTGCCTCCATTTCTTCCCCTTCTATTTGCCAGGAGGTGATGGGACCAGTGGCCATGATCTTGGTTTTTTTGATGTTGAGCTTCAGACCATATTTTGCGCTCTCCTCTTTCACCCTCATTAAAAGGTTCTTTAATTCCTCCTCGCTTTCTGCCATCAAGGTTGTGTCATCTGCATATCTGAGGTTGTTGATATTTCTTCCGGCAATCTTAATTCCGGCTTGGGATTCATCTAGTCCAGCCTTTCGCATGATGAATTCTGCATATAAGTTAAATAAGCAGGGAGACAATATACAACCTTGTCGTACTCCTTTCCCAATTTTGAACCAATCAGTTGTTCCATATCCAGTTCTAACTGTAGCTTCTTGTCCCACATAGAGATTTCTCAGGAGACAGATGAGGTGATCAGGCACTCCCATTTCTTTAAGAACTTGCCATAGTTTGCTGTGGTCGACACAGTCGAAGGCTTTTGCATAGTCAATGAAGCAGAAGTAGACGTTTTTCTGGAACTCTCTAGCTTTCTCCATAATCCAGCGCATGTTTGCTATTTGGTCTCTGGTTCCTCTGCCCTTTCGAAATCCAGCTTGCACTTCTGGGAGTTCTCGGTCCACATACTGCCTAAGCCTGCCTTGTAGAATTTTAAGCATAACCTTGCTAGCGTGTGAAATGAGCGCAATTGTGCGGTAGTTGGAGCATTCTTTGGCACTGCCCTTCTTTGGAATTGGGATGTAGACTGATCTTCTCCAATCCTCTGGCCATTGCTGAGTTTTCCAAACTTGCTGGCATATTTTCCAAACTTGCTGCCAAAGGATAAATGGACATAAATCTGACATCAGGAACCAGAAGACAGAAAAACCAGTAGAACACTTCAATCTCCCAGGAGATTCTATACAAGATCTCAAAGTAGCTGTCTTACTACAAAAGAATTTCAGAAATAGACTGGAAAGAGAAGTTGCTGAATTACAACTTATCACCAAGCTCAAAACCATGGAGGGACCTGGTTTGAACAGAGATATCGGATTCTTATCTCATTATACATGATAAGCGATCTTCAGCCATCTCAACCCTTGTTTTTTCATGCAAAACCATTTGCAGTCGTTTTCGGTCATCAACAGCTATCAGTCAGTCAATCACCCATTTCCACCACCCTTCTGAGTGATCCCCCCTCCCCTCCCCATCCCAGTCCCTCCTCCACCTCCTGCCAGCAGCAGAGCCAAGGCCTGAGCTGCCTCTTCCACAGAGTTTCTGTGGAGAGAGAATTGCTAATTGTATTATTGAGCTGGATCTGATCTGATCCTATAGTTTGCATTGCTTGCATTGTATGAATTCTGACTGTATGGCTTACCCCCCCCCCCAACATCCCTGGGATGTCTTGCTTAAAATGCTTTATTCTTTGCCTCTCTCTGTGTGCCAAAGTGGAACAGCAAAAAGAACAGGATGCCCAGCTTGCTATCAAGGCCGGATGGCTGGCCTTGTCTGACGTTATCTGTCTTGACGCACAGAACAGGCACTCATGGCTGCTGGAGGATGCTACCGGGGTAGCATTGCTGAGTCAGCATGTGTTTATGACAAGTGTTTATGACAGGATACGGATCTTCCTTATATGTACTTGTGACCCCATTGCGTGCGCACATTTACAGAGGAGGGGGAAAGGAGCCGAAGAAGTGTATAAGAAGCTTTGCAAATTTGTGTTTCTTTACTCTTGTCGTGAAGCTTGACCACCAAGAGTTTCTTAAATATTTAAGAATTAAATTATTTCTCTGGATTCAACCCCCGGTGTCATTATTGGCTGTCTCTGTCCCTGCCTGGGCGCAACTTAAAGGACCCTTGGAAGCTAATGAGGGGAGGACTTCCCATTGCATGAGACCCTTGGAATTACTTGGTAAAACTCTGCTGATTCTTCCTCTGCAATTTGGTTTGTCAGCATGCTTGGAAATTCCAGTTTCAGCAGCTTTTTCCCACCAGATTACTAGGGACAGATGTTAACCTTCCTCCAGCCCTCCAGTACAGTTTCCAATGTTATTTGCGGATTTTGAATGATTGTATTCAGCCATTTTCTAGTATGGTTTACCATTTCTGATTTCCACATGGAATCATGGAATAGTAGAGTTTGAAAGAATCCCAAGGATCATCTAGTCCAGGGGTCTTCAAACTTTTAAAACAGGGGGCCATACCTGCCAAGTTCGGGACCTAAAGATCCGGGATCGGCAGCGCGCGCATGGCCGGAAGTTGCGTGACGCAACTTCCGGTGGTGCTTCGCCCTTCTATGGGCACCAGAAAATGGCGGCGCTAGCGCCGGAAGTCGCTTCCGCGCATGACCGGAAACACGTAAAAGCGACTTCCGGCGGCGGCGGCGCCATTTTCTGATGCCCATAGAAGGGCAAATTGCCACCGGAAGTCGCGTCCCGCAACTTCCGGTCATGCGCGGAAGCGACTTCCGCCGCCGCCGCCGCCATTTTCTGGTGCCCATAGAAGGGCAAAGCGGCACCAGAAAAATGGCCGCCGGGCCGAAGCCGAATTAAGGGACAATACCGGGATTTTAACCTAAACGGGAGACCGCCGGGAAACGGTAAGAAAAAAGGGATTTTCCCGGCGGATACGGGATACTTGGCAGCTATGCAGGGGGCCAGTTCACTGTCCCTCAGACACTGCTGGGGGCGCATTCATTATACACCTTTGGCGCCAAGCAAAAACGTTCCATTTTAGCCAAGCCAGGCTTTTGGTTGATTTGATTGACATCCTATGCCCTTTTTAAATGTTCTTTTTTTGGGGGGGGGGTGAGAGATGTTATTGGGTTGTTGTTTTTATTTTGATTATATATTTTGATTTCAGATTTTGATTTTGTTCAAAACTGCCCAGAGACCTCCGACTATAGGGCTGTATCTAACAATGAACAACAACAACAACTCAGTGGCAATCCCAAATTCAACCCCTGGCATCCCCAGGTGGCGTTGGGAGAGCCTCCTGCTTGAAACCCTGGAGTGCTGCTACCAGCCTGGGTAGGCAATACTGAGCAATGGTCTGGCTCGGTATAAGGCAGGTCCCCGTGTCTCCTCCTCCTCCTGCCTGGGTTGAGAGGAGGGCAGACACAATACACATCAAATATAAGAGAGGAAAACTGATTTAAAAACCAACAAGGAAGATATTTATTCTGATGAAAGTCTGCAAGGAGGAATCTTGCATGTGATGCAAAGAAATCCCATTGATCTGAAAGGGAATCTGGGGTTTTTTGTTGTGTTTTTTTAACAAGATGTCTGTTTCTGTTTCTTGGCTGACACTACCTGATATTCTCTTTCCCTCATATTTCCCATAACAGCAAATGTGACTCTGGATCCAGACACAGCCCATCCCCAACTCATCCTGTCAGTGGATGGGAAAAGCCTGAGATATGGAGGCAAATTTCAAGACCTGCCCAACTATCCTGAGAGATTCAACAACTTGCATTGTGTGTTGGGATGTGAAAGATTCACAGCAGGCAGACATTTATGGGAAGTCACTGTGGGAAGTGGGGAATGGTGGGCTTTGGGGGTTGCCAGGAAATCTGTGGGGAGAAAGGGCAGCATCTCCTTTTGGTGTGAGGAGAGGATCTGGGCTGTGGGGAAGCCTGAAGGCAAGTACGTGGCCTGCACCTCCCTTTATTCCTTCACCTCCCCTGATTCCTCTCGTCTGTCCCTGAATGAGGAGCCCAGGAGGATCCGGGTGACTCTCGACTATGAAGGGGGATGTGTGTCTTTTTCTGACGCTGACTCAGGGGCCGAACTCTACACGTTCTCAGGAGCCTCATTCTCTGGAGAGACCCTCCTCCCTTACTTTTATCTGGGGTGGAATAACGACCACCTCAAGATCTCCTGAGGAGACTAAATCTGCCTCTCAGGCCCAGCAGGAGTTTCTCTCCAGACCGGAGTGACCGATATAAAAAACATTTACACGCCAAGAGCACGTTGGGCAGTTTTTCAAGGGCCCTTTGAAATGATTCATTAGTAATAATCAGCAGAAATAACAAAACAAAAATGGGTTTGCTGTTGCTTTGCATTTTCTTTCCTTTTCCCAGAATTCCCTCTGCAGCTTCTTAAAGAGACAGTCACACTTTTAAGAGTCCTAATAAATTCAATATTGTTTTCCTTTTGAGATGTCTGATTTGGCAGAGCTCAAGACTCTTAATCCCAGGGTCGTGGGTTTGAGCCCAACACTGGGCAATGGTTTCCTGCACTGCAGGGGGTGGGACTAGATGACCGTCAGGACCCCTCGCAACTCTGTGATTCTGCGA
This sequence comes from Zootoca vivipara, assembly GCF_965207765.1. Lineage (NCBI taxonomy): Eukaryota > Metazoa > Chordata > Lepidosauria > Squamata > Lacertidae > Zootoca > Zootoca vivipara. The sequence goes on along the minus strand of NC_142584.1, from coordinate 112,919,437 downwards.
AACCTTCCTCTCCCCACAATACCTTATACAGTTGTTAAAATGCATGCACCATTGGATTAATAGAGGACTAAAAAATGAACCCCTTCAGCCACGTCAGGCAGGATAGCTCCTTGCTCTGGAGACCTCAGACGAGGAGAAAATGAAAAAGAAATTGAACAAGGTGTCAGCTTCAAATGCCCTCGCCATTGCCACACTTTGTCAGAAATAAACCTCATTGCATTGAGTGGGGCTTCTGCCCAGTTAAATGTGTTTAGGGTTGATGCATTAAAGTTCCTTATTTACAAGCTGGATTCTGTCTATCGGGGGCATCAAAATGGGGTGTCCTCTGGACAGTGCTGGACTCCAACTCCCCTCCGACCCATCCAGCATGGCCAGGGGTCAGAGAGGATGGGAGTTGCAGTCCAGCAGCTTCCAGAAGGGGCCCCATGGACTGTGCTTCCCTATACATTTCACAGGGCACCTTCCCTGTGTTCCTCAGCCCCACCCCAAATACACAGTGCTGCCCCAAGGAGTGTCTTTTCTGAGACCTACTACACTACACTAACAGCTAGAACAACAAATGCCTGTGGAATGGACCACTCTCAAAGATCTGACAGGACTCTCCAGCTCCACTATTGGGGTTGCTGTCTACTGACCGGTGAAGCCTGCTCTCCTTTCCCTGCGTTTCCCACGGGGTTGTGGCACATGTCGGAATGAAGACACCTCCCCTCCCACTTGCCTGATGCCCACTTCCCCTGGCTTCATCCCCTATACAAATCAGGAAAGAGCAGGCCTCTCAAACACAACACAACATCTCTCAGCTCCAGCCTCCCTGAACTGCCGGAACAGAGTCAACCTTGGCAGTGCCATGCACTGGCTTGTGTATGTGTTTGTGTAACCAAGCTGCATTGGTGCTTTAGATGCAGGGACATCTTGCTCTGCAGTGTGTACACTGAGTGGTGTGGCTCTTTTGGATTTCAGACTGACACCTTTCCCAGTCCGAAATGGAGATGCCGGGGGGGGGGGTTTGAAGCTGGAAGCTTTTCCATGCCAAGCAGACACTGTTCCCCTGAGTCACGGCTCTTCTGCATCTTTGAAGTAATGCACATTATCTTCATTATTATTAATTTTTCAAATAATTAAAATAATGGAAAGCCCGGACTTTGAAGTCATCTTATTTTACTTGTTATTTTGTAGTATATTTACTGTTTTTAATTAGCTTTTTGTAATTTTGGATTATGCGGAATGCTTTATCTGAGGGGATGTAGCAACCGAGTAATTTCGTTGTTCCCGCAAGGGGACAATGACAATAAAGATATATTATCTTATCTTCATTTTCCAATTTTACCAAATACAAAATCACAAAAAAATAAAAAAATAAAAACATATCAATTCTTACATTTTTTACTTAACATTGTTGACTTCCTCAATTCCCCCCTCACTGGGTCCATTTTATAATTCCAATTAAGCAATTTTCATTTTATGTCTTAAATCTTTCTAACATATTTTATCATTATCACTCAAATATTCTATTCTAAAAACATCATCTATTCTTCACCAATAATTAATCAATTTATCCAAATCAAAATTTATTTTCCCATCCTTCTATCTTCTATTTCTCCTTTTAGCCTCAAATTTATTACCAAAAAATTTCCATAAATTTAAATATTAATTCTTCTATCATAATAACATTTAAACACAGAAAGCTAATTCAGCCCCCCTTCCCCTGGACTCAGGGTCTCCCAGATACTTCAGCAAGTTCCATAAGCAATTCCAGTTTCGAACCATCTAAATCAAGAAACTACATCCATTATTACCCCTCACCCCACTCCCACCCTGTCCCAGCCTACCCACCATTCTTCCTTAATCGTCCCCTTCTGCCTCCCCCAATTCTTTAAATACTGTAGTACAAAACCATCCTGTTATAATTCCAATTTCCAGCCCTATCTCAGTTTCCCCCCCTTTAGGTTATGGACCCAGTATGGATCCTGCCCTCCCTCTCTCACTGGGAGGACATTATTCCATGCTGGTTCTTCTTTGGATACTCCTTGGATCAAGCATATGTTCTGTTCCCAGCCCCCCTCACTGGGGGAACAATATTCCATAAATCTTCCTCTTCTTTTTTAAGTTAAATTACACTGTCCAAGACTGATTATTGTTCTTCTTGCTTCACTTCATTCTCAATTAAAATTAATCCTTTTTCACTGTCCACACGGTTCTGCTTCCTTTCATGCAGCTGCATATTATTTTGCAGCAATTCATCTATCAAGTCCAAAAGCAATTCCAAAAGTTGCTTCTGAAAATCCAGGTCATCAAATGCACCTGGTGGCAAGAGCTGAGAGGGATAAAAGCTCAGCATTTCCCTTCAGCTCTTTGCCACAGCAATGCTATCCCTGCCTTGTTGCATCTGGCCTCTTGTTCCTTGCTCCTTGGACCCTTGCCTTGCCGACACCTTGCTCCTTGGACCCTCGCCTTGCCGACGCCTTGATCCTCGACCCTTGGACCTTCGCCTTGCCGACGCCTTGATCCTCGACCCGTGGACCCTCGCCCTGCCGACGCCTTGCTCCTTGACTCCCAGACCTTTGTCTTCGCCTCTGCCTTGCTCCTTGACCCTGCGACTGCCTGCTGCTGGACCCTCAGCCCTGCACCTGTTCCTGCGTCTACACCACCATCTTGCCTCTGGTCCTGATGTCCTCAGCCAGGGCTTGAACTGCCTGCCGACCGGACCATGACACTCCCTCACAGCACCAGGAACCTCGGATCTTGAGGTTTCCTCGCTGATCAGCACTGGCGGTAAACCGGAAGTTCGCACATGATCTTCTTTATACCATTTGTTTAACTTTCTGAAGTCTGAACTATTTTCTGTGTTAGGTGAAAAGCAATTAATACCAGTAAGGAGCCCAACAAGTTTCTATATTCACAGCCAAAAGTCACAGTCAGAACAAGACCCCATTTAGAGCCCAAAAGAGGAACATGCAGCTGAATGCTACAGACCAGTCACGATGTTACAATCCCAAAACCAAGATGGCATCATAAGAGTTGCAACACAGAGATAGACTCTTCAAAATAAACTTTCCTCCCACTTCATCCCTCAACCCCCAGGGTGCACATTATTTTTCTAATCAGATCATCTATATATCTTCTAGATACAGCTATAATACCTATGACAGCAACTGGTTCTCCTCCTCTTTAAAAATATTTTGGTGTTAACTGAAAACATTGGTCCAATTTCTATTTTTAATCAATTATTACTTTGAACTTCCTGCTGAAACTATTTATTTATTTCAGCCTATTTTTGTTACGGTAGGTTTATCTGTTGTCATTCACCTATGTCTTATGACATAGATAAGGTGTGGCTTTTCTGCTGCAAATCAGGATGTCACCAACATTCCCCTCTCTCTTTTCTGTGCTTCTCCTTCTCCTTTGTTGTGTACGATCATCTTTCGCGCTGACTTTGGAGACATTGCCTTTCTGGCTGGTGAGGAGCATGCTGTGCTCTTTTGGGTTGCCATGGAGAGGAGCTGGGCTCATGATCGATGGGTTAGACATGTCTATCCTAGATGGGCTACCTTCCCATGTTGACTAGCTCCATCTGCTTCTCACTACAGCACATGCAGAAATCACCGTATTGACGGTTCAATACATTATTGGTCTCATCTCCTTGGCTGGGGGGCTATTGAGTTGTTTTTGTTTTTATTAGGTCTTTTGTGGTTTTATATATTGATTTTATTTTGTGAACCGCCCTGAGACCCCCGGGTATAGGGCAGTATATAAATTCAATAAAAAATAATAATGATCCACCAGTTGCCACACAGAAGCTGAGAAGCATTCCGATGGTTTACTGCTGCAGAAGATAAGGATCAGTAAAACAGTTATGGATGTAGAAATACATACATAGGGTTTTGTAGATACAAATATGTAGCGATACATACCAGTACAAAGAATCTCCGTTGCTCTTATGTTCAGCAATTCAAGACGTAACAGCAGACACTACTGAGCTGACATACATTAATCACTTCTACAGCCAGGGCACTGGGTTGTTACCATAGCAACTGACTTGCCTGATCTTCCGCCTCTGATTCTCATTCACAGAGTGATTTATGCCCATGAAGGAAATTAACCCATTCCCATGTCCAGTTACTCCAACATAGCTCAGGTGTGAAAACACCTATCTTTTTGCGGTTCAGATAACAGTTGGACCGTGCCACCGGGTTCCTCGCATGTCTAACCTGTATTGCTATATAAACTGGGTAAACAAAGATCAACCTCTGACCAGTTCCCCTAATTTCTTGTAGTAAGTTTTCCTGCTTGAGCAAGAAATAAAACGTTTATTGTTAGAGAATTGCCAGGTGTCACTCATCATTGCTGGTGCGTAAAGTGACTCGGCTGTGAATGGACCTCAAGTGGGGCATTTTCTAACCACTACACCACATTTGACTGTGTCAACCATGGCAAACTATGGCAAGTTCTTAAAGAAATGGGAGTGCCTGATCACCTCATCTGTCTCCTGGGAAATCTCTATGTGGGACAAGAAGCTACAGTTAGAACTAGATATGGAACAGTTGATTGGTTCAAAATTGGGAAAGGAGTACGACAAGGCTGTATATTATCTCCCTGCTTATTTAACTTATATGCAGAATTCATCATGTGAAAGGCTGGACTGGATGAATCCCAAACTGGAATTAAGATTGCCGGAAGAAATATCAGCAACCTCAAATATGCTGATGGCACAACCTTGATGGCAGAAAGTGAGGAGGAATTAAAGAACCTTTTAATGAGGGTGAAAGAGGAGAGCGCAAAATATGGTCAGAAGCTCAACATCAAAAAAACGAAGATCATGGCCACTGTTCCCATCACCTCCTGGCAAATAGAAGGGGAAGAAATGGAGGCAGTGAGAGGTTTTACTTTATTGGGTTCCATGATCACTGCAGATGGTGACAGCAGTCACAAAATTAAAAGAATCATAGAATCATAGAGTTGGAAGAGACCACAAGGGCCATCAAGTCCAACCCCCTGCCAAGCAGGAAACACCATCAAAGCATTCTTGACATATGGCTGTCAAGCCTCTGCTTAAAGACCTCCAAAGAAGGAGACTCCACCACACTCCTTGGTAGCAAATTCCACTGCCGAACAGCTCTTACTGTCAGGAAGTTCTTCCTAATGTTTAGGTGGAATCTTCTTTCTTGAAGTTTGAATCCATTGCTCCGTGTCCGCTTCTCTGGAGCAGCAGAAAACAATCTTTCTCCCTCCTCCATAAGACATCCTTTCATATATTTGAACATGGCTATCATATCACCCCTTAACCTTCTCTTCTCCAGGCTAAACATACCCAGCTCCCTACCAAGACTCCTAGATCTTTTTCACATGTACTGCTCTCAAGCCAGGTGTCACCCATCCTGTATTTGTGTCTTTCATTTTTTTTCTGCCCAAATGTAGTAACCATAGCTGCCAAGTTTTCCCTTTTCTCGCGAGGAAGCCTATTCAGCATAAGGGAAAATCCCTTTAAAAAAGGGATAACTTGGCAGCTATGATGTAGTACCTTACATTTCTCCTTGTTAAAATTCATCTTGTTTGCTTTGGCCCAGTTGTCTAATCTGTTAAGGTCATTTTGAAGTGTGATCCTGTCCTCTGGGGTATTAGCCACCGCTCCCAATTTGGTGTCGTCTCAGGATGCCCTCAAACCCATCATCCAAGTCATTGGTATTCAGAAGCAGAGCACAACCTCCATGGCTGGTAGCCATTGACAGCCTTTTTCCTCAGTGAATTTGTCTAACCCTCTTTTAAAGCCATCCAAGTTGGGGGCCATCCCTCAAGGCACTGTGGTGAAGAAGTACTTTAACAATGCAACATTAACGTTAAAATCACCAATAAAAATAAAAAAGATGCAGATAATAACTCAAGAGTTAACAACCTCCTGGAAGTAAACACCGGCAAAGGTAAAAATGAAAAGATGCAGATAATAACCCAGAGTTCAGATCATAACAACCTCCAGCGTCACCAGCAAAATCACTGGATAATGAATATGTTTGAAAGGATGCTGAAATGTCATCCGTGTTGAAGTCTGCGTGAGCTCAGAGGGAATTATATAAGAAGACCACCACCACCAAAAAGTGGGAAGAGAGGAATTGGTGGCAAGTCTTACAAACAGTGCAAAAACCTTGCCTTCTTTTGTAACATTCCTATTATTTTTCTATGCGTCTCCCGATACTATCACCATACTCATAACACTTCTCATCATTTTCTATCAAGAATTTTCCCAGCCTAAAAGTGTGTATTTGGGATATTGGGGGGGGGGTGGTTCAGTTTATTGCTGAGTCAGTCCACTCTAGCCCAGTAAGAAATATCACCCCACACAGTTACTTCCACCAATGGCTTTCTATCCTCCTGGCAGCACTTGTGTTCTGCTTTGAAATTAATTTGGAATATGCTGTTTTATTGGTTTGTTGGTTTGTTTGTTTTTAAAAAATTCAACACCCCGTGAGATCTTATGTGTACTTGCTCATAAATAAAATATTAAAAGAGCATGGCTTCCACATGGTTTCGATTTCTGCACCTGTTCAGCAGATGTCACCAAATCGAGGTCCCTTCCAGCTCTCCAATTCTATGATTCTGTCATCTTTTCCTTCTTGGGCTCCGGAAATTTGGCCCCCTCGCCGTTCCGTAGTTGGCACCGGCCGGCACTACAATTCCCAGCATGCTCCGGGCGAAGCAAGACCGGCGATCCTGGGAACGTCGCCATATCTTTTACATATATATATATTTCGAGATGCAAGATGGGAAGGTCTTTTTTTATTCCTCTTAGCTAGAAGAAAAGTCGATTTCTTTTTCTTCCTAGAGGCGCGAGTTTGCAAGATACTGTTGGGCTAGAAACCTGGTGAAATTGCGAGCCTGGGAAACTCCTCCGGAGGCGACCAAGTAAGCCTTTTTGGGGTATATTTTTTAGGCGGGCTGTGGGGCAGCGGCTGGGGAGACTTAATAATGCAAGACTCGAGCGGCTTCAGCCTGGTTTCATGGAGCATTTACCCCTCTTTATTTTGAGCAGCCTTTATTTTTTTAAAAAATCCTTTATTTTAAAAAACAAAAATAGATTTAACAGGGCGCTACCCCTCCCGCTAAAATGCAAGATCTCCACTAGTTTTGAGATGCGAGGAAGGAGGGAGGGAGGTTGGGCGCGGATCCAGCAAAACGGGCTTTTGCATCCCATCGATTTTAACGCGAAAACGATTTGAAGGCGCTCATATCTTTGCCGCTGAAACCGACAAGCCTTTTTCTTTTTACGTGGCTGAATCGGTCCCCTTGTTTCTTTGTGTTCTCGGAGAAGGCGCGAGGAGCGGGGGAGGGCGGGTAAAAATAGGATTTTATTTTGCTTTGGTTTTTTCCTTTGCGGAAACCCCCCCTAAGAATTTTTCTTTGCGGAAGGAAGGGCGGTCGCTTGCCATACTGATTTGTTTCTCCCGATGTCCGTTTTAGAAACAGCTAAGCTAAAGGAGTAGAAAACGTTTCCAGAAACTTTGGGAGCATATAAGATGGCGCGCGCTGGGTGCGGAAACTGCCACCCACGTGACACTGCCGTGCGAAGGATGACCTAATTTGCTGGAACCTTCCAACGCTGCAATTTATATTTGCTGTAAGCCGCCCTGGGACTATCTGGCGGAGGGCAGGTAATAAACATTATTATCATTATTACTACTACAACTCGTATTAGTAATGATCATCATATTAAACACTTGAATAGGAACTTGAAGGCTGTTATCTTTTGCAAGCCTGCATCTGAGGGGCTCAGTTAAGTGAGGGATCAAACTTGCAACCTTGGCGTCATCAACACTATGCTGAGGTTCCTTCTAAATATCAGGAGCTTGAGAACCAAGGTGCTGGGCTAGGTGAGCCAGGGCTCTTAAGACTTACTTCTGAGTAAACAAGTAAAAGATGGCAATGCATATCCATAGCTAAGTTTGCAATCTTACGCATACCCACAGGGAAAACATATTTATTTATATCCCGCTTTTACCCCCAACTGGGACTCGAGGAGACTTAACACAAATTAAAACGGCACAGATAAAATACAGAAAGGTAAACACTCGTAAAGGATCATCAGTATACAGTAATTGCACAGATAAAAGAAAAAAGTAAAAACTCGTAACAGATCCTCTGTATAATTTTTTTTTTTTTGCACAGATAACAGAAAAAAAAGCTAAAACCTTGTAAAAGATCATGGGTAAAAAGTAACTACATCATGATCTTTTACGATTTTTTAGCTTTTTGTCTTTTATCCATGCCATTTTAATTTGGGGTAAGTCTCCTCTTACGGAATCAAAAGAGTACAGTGGCACCTCGGTTTACCATAAGTACTCAATTGGTTCCGGGGAGCCATTCGCTCCCCCAAAAGTAATTAATACGAGTGCCTCTTCTACGGGTGTACGAAGCGCCAATAGTGTGCTTCTGCGCATGCGCGAATGGTGCAGATCGCTTCTGCGCATGCACGCGCCACAGAACCTGGGATTTCTCAAACCGCAGCGTTCTCATGTTGCGTCTACTTCCGGTTGCGTCTTTTCGGGTTATGGACATGCCGAACCCGGAAGTCCCGGAACGGGTTACTTCTGGGTTCGGTGCATCCATAACCTGCACAGAAGCACTGAATCGCGCTTTGCACATGCGCAGAAACGATGAATTGCATCACGTGCACAGACGCAGCGCTTCGGGGTGCAGACTTTTCAGGTTGTGAACAGGCCTCCGGAACGGATCCTGTTCGCAACCAGAGGTACCACTGTAAAAACGAATCTAGCAAAATAAAGATAGTAAAAACAGCACAGCACTACAGGAGTACCTCATGTTGCGTACGGGATCTGTTTCGGAGCCCCAAACGCAACATGAGCAGTACGCAACATGAAGCGCTGCGCATGTGCGTGGCACAATTCGACACGTCTGCGCGAACCGCTGAACCCGGAAATAACCCGTTCCGGTACTTCCGGGTTCAGCGCGCAAGTATCCCGTGTGGTACGCAACCCACAGCATTCATAACATGAGGTATGACTGTATTGAAAGCCCTTTCCTTTAAAAAACAGTTTGTTCCCAACGGCTTGTTGGAATAAAACTCCTCGCCTGTGAGCAGGACAAAAAGGAGGGAGCCAGTCTAGCTTATCGAAGAAGTGTGCTCCAAAGTCTGAAAGCATCCACCAAGAAGACTCACTCCTGTGTCCCCACAAAGTGTGCAGTTAAGCAGAGCTCACCCGTCCATGAGACGAGGTGAAGTGCCCACCCCAGGCAGTGCATGTGCTGCTGAGAGGCAGGGCCGGTGCTAGGGTTTTTGCTCCCTAGGCGAGATCACCTTCTGGCACCCCCCCCCCAATAATAATAAATAAAATAATAAGATAAATAAAAAATAGAAATAGAAAAAATAAAAAGTAGGGGAAAAAACAGCTTGGAGGCGCAGGGAGTTGGTCCCTGGCTCCCACGCGCCTCTGGAGCTTCAGCTGTAGCCTGTAGAGCGGCTTCAGGCCACTCTCAGGAGGCACACGCGCGCCTTGGGATAACGGCCTGACGCCACTCTACAGCTGACAGGCGCAGCGAGGTGGCCTCAGGCTCGCGCTCCCGCGCGCCTCCGGAGCTTCGAGCGGGAAGCGCGAGCCTGGGGCCGGCTCCTCCATTGCGCCTGTCAGCTGTAGAGCGGCTTCAGGCCGCTCTCCTGAGGCACGTGCATGCCTCTGGAGAGCGGCCTGAAGCTGCTCAGCAATGGGGGGGCGGGCGGCAGGCAGGCTGGCCGGCACCCCCTCTATCCTGGCGCCCTCTCGGCCCTGCCGAGAGGGAGGTGTTCCAGTGTGCAGCGTTGCTCCCCCGGTGGAGAAGCTGAGTGGTGACACTTTGATGAGTGCTCTGGCTCCTGCCAAGTTAAGTGAGAGCTGGGGTCCAGCGGTGGGGCATGCGAAGGAGATGGCATTCCCATTTCACCACAAGTGGCAAAATGGATCTTGCCGCCCCTGTCTGTAAGGGTGGTGGAACTGAGAGAAGGGCACCCTGAGTTTCCACAGGTTTATAAGGGAGAATACGGTCTTTCAGATAGTCTGGGTCTAGCACAACGGATACCCTCCCCCTAGGGGTACAGAAGGAACCTGCTGTGCCCAGTACGGTCAGGTTTGAGAATGCTACCTCTGCAGCATATTCGCATGGCACTGCCCAGCTGAGGATAGGGGTGGAAGCACTACTGCAACTCTTCTCCCTCTTTCCGCCTCTCGGGTCAGATTTGATCCAGGACTGGAGCTGCAGCGGCTGGGTGCGAGTTGCGCGCCGGAGCCAAGCCCAATGAGGGAACCTGGGGCACATGCCTGGATTTGCCCCCTCTAAAAATGTGCCCAGGGCTGTGCAGCCCTCCCTACATGCTATGCCCTTGCCTGGGCCTGTGTGCTTTTTGTTTTTTAGGAAATACAGTGGACGCTCTGGTTGCGAACATGATCCGTGCGGGAGGCACGTCCGCAACCCGCAGTGGCGCATCTGCGCATGCGTGGTTGTGATTCAGCGCTTCTGCGCACGTGCAAAGCGGGATTTGGTGCTTCTGCGCATGCGCGAGCACCGGAACCCGGAAGTAACCCGTTTCGGGACTTTCGGGTTCAGCGCGATGCGCAACCCGAAAACGCACAACCTGAAGCAGCTGTAACCCAAGGTATGACTGTATAGCTAAGCTTGTGCTATAAAGGGCAAGTTTAGTCCTTTTGAATTAAGTGGTAGTCATTTAGTCAATGTGGTTATCATTGAACTGCCTGCAAAATTGAAGGTTTTTCTAAATCAAAGGCAATTCAGTGGCAGAGCAGACACTTTGCATGTAGAAACTCCCAAATTCAATCCCCATCAAACTCTATATAATCTTTTTGTTCCCCTCCTGATGTTTCATTGGAGCAGTGTTAAATTTACTTACAATGTTTATTTTAAAACATTTGTAGCTAGCAGTTCGAACCCCTGAGGATTTGGTAGCTTCGGTGAAGGCTTGTTGAGTTCTGTATGCAGATAGCTTAAGGCTTCAGAAAGTGTGCCTGGATTAGTGAGCAGCCATTTTGTGACTGACTTAGTGAGCAGCCATTTTGTGACTGGCTGACTCAAAGCAAGTTGTTTTCTGGCTAGCTCCTGACTTTGGGCTCTTGGCAAGGAATACTGGAGATAACTCTGATTAAAGAAAAGCAAACTAGGTGGGGAGAAGCATTGCTGCCTTTTGTGGACTTTTGTAAATCCCTCTTATCTCAAGTATTCAGCTGTACGTCAGGCTGATTAATAGCTAGAGCACATTGGAGTTTAATTTGTTTTCCTATCCTCTTACAAATCGGGTTTAAGTTGTTATTTTGTTTTTCCAGTGTTTGGCACAATCTTGGCTCTTGTTTCAGGGATAGCTTATCCTTTCTTCAAAGATTTTGGGATCTGGAAGATTCATAAATATCTTGAAAAGCTGTTTGGTTTTATAGAGCAAGCATTTCCTGGCTGGCCTTTGTAACTGATCTTCATTCAAGTACTGTACTGATGTCGTTCAAACCACTCAGCTGTAACAGGGATGGGCCGCCTCTAGACTTCTGGAATACAGGCAACTCCCCATTTATGTGGGGGTTACGTTCTAAACCCCCCCTGGCTTACACAAAAATGGGGAGTTGCCTGTATTAGCACATCTGATAGAAGGGGAATCTTTCCCATGTGAGACCGTCCCAGAGCCTGAAGAGGATGTCCTCTTTGGGCTCTGGGAAGGGTCTCCTTGCTGCATTGTTTGGTGGCTTTCTCAGAGCATGGGGATCAGGTTAACTATCATTGTCATGTCTGGGTTGTGATTCCTAGACTTCTTGATTACTGGTGTTGGTTTTGTGTACAGTCATACCTCGGTTTAAGTACGCCTCGGTTTGAGTACTTGCAGTTTAAGTACTCCGTGGACACGTCTGGAAACAGATTAATCCACGTTCTATTACTTTCAGTGTGAAAGTTCGCTTCAGGTTAAGTACGCTTCAGGTTAAGTACAGACTTCCGGAACCAATTGTGTACTTAAACTGAGGCACCATTGTACAGTGGTATCTCCGGTTACAAACGGGATCTCCGTATCCCAAAGATTACGTAACCGACGTGCTGGTTCCGCGCATGTGCGAGTGGCAAACACACTTCTGGGTTTGCTGCGTTTGCAAGCCAAAGTTTACGTTACCCAAAGATAACGTAACCCGAGGGTCCACTGTAGTCTTTTCTCTGTGTGTCTATACACTGCTCTTTCTTCTCTTGGGCGGCTTTTCCCAGGAGTAGACTGGTTGGTTCGTGGACTTCTCCTGGGCCGCAGTAGCTGAATCAAGGATGGTAGGCAAGCGAGGGACAGGCAAACAAACAAACCGAGACCGACAAACAAGACACATAAAAGGAATCAGCAGGTATTTATGACACAGATGGGGTGGGACCAGAGAGGGTGGTGGGAGCGAATTACACACTCACAAAATAACAACAACAATAATTTATACCCCGCCCATTTGGCTGCATTTCCCCAGCCACTCTGGGCGGCTCCCAGCAGAATATTAAAAATAATTTAAAAATGATAAAACATCACACATTAAAAGCTTGCCTATCAATCTATCTATCTATATATAAATGGTGAAGGTGCATGTGTGTTATTCCCCACTTTTCTCCCACAGGCACTTACCCGATCATCCTGAAATTTGGCCACAACCTCAGAGTCACATGTGAGCAGGTAATCATGCACTTACACTGACCAGCTGACACACCTAAGACAGGTGTAAACCTGGATTTGTGGTCAAAAAAATTGCGCCCTCCAGTGGACATTCAACAAAAAACGGACAAATATACTCCCACAATCCCTCACTCCCCGGAGACCACGCCTCCAACAGAGAACTAACCGTCCCCGAGACTAAGCTGCTCCTCAGGGAACCAAGCCCGCCTCGGAGATCGCACATCCGAGACCAGGCCGCTCCCCAGGGACCCGTGCCCGCTCAGGACATAATAGAATCATAGAGTTGGAAGAGACCACTAGGGCCTTTCAGTCCAACCCCCTGCCGAGCAGGAAACACCATCAAAGCATTCTTGACATATGCCTGTCAAGCCTCTGCTTAAAGACATCCAAAAAAGGAGACTCCACCACACTCCTTGGTAGCAAATTCCACTGCCGAACAGCTCTTACTGTCAGGAAGTTCTTCCTAATGTTTAGGTGGAATCTTCTTTCTTGTAGTTTGAATCCATTGCTCTGTGTCCGCTTCTCTGGAGCAGCAGAAAACAACCTTTCTCCCTCCTCTATATAACATCCTTCTATATATTTGAACATGGCTATCATATCACCCCTTAACCTTCTCTTCTCCAGGGTCCTACCAGCGGCCCTCTCTCCCCCCCCCGACCAAGCCCACTCCACACCCACCCACCCCATGGATTCTGCCCCTGCCGATCCCGACGTCTCCCGGGGACCAGGCCCCCTCCCCAACCACCCCTCCAGTGACCCCCTCCCCCCAAACCCACTCCACACACACCCCACCACATTCTCCAGCCCGAACATCACAGCCAGAAGACACCAGCATACTTTAGGCATCCGCAGAGGTTGCGCGTAACAGACCTCAGTAGCACAGCATCTTGGCTAAACTAGTTTATTTACATATAAACACACACGGAGCTCTTCATCATGGCTCCCTCTCTAGTATCACACAGCAAAGAGAGAGAACAAAGGAACAACAGTTCTCACTGTCCAACCTTATGGGAGTCAGAACCCGAGCTGTTGTGTGACTTCACTCCCCTAGCGTTCATGGATGCTCGTAAGTCCCATTTGTACCAAGGGGTGGAATGGTTTTCACCCCTCCCCCCCGGCGTTTGATTTGTCCTTTTTGGCACAGTTTTACACCTCTGGCACCTTCTCTTCAGTCCACCATCTTTCCCAAGAGGTGTACCAAGGGGTGGAATGGTTTTCCTACCCCCCCCCACCGCGTTTGATTTGTCCTTTTTGGCGCGGTTTTACACCTGGGGTGTTGGGTGGTGTGGGAAAACCTCTGGCAACTTCTCTCCAGTCCACCATCTTCTACCCTCGGGCAGGAAATAATAAAAGTACAGTCATACCTCGAGTTACAGCTGCTGCAGGTTGCGTCTTTTCAGGTTGTGCTCCGTGCCGGACCTGGAAGTACCGGATTGGGTTACTTTCGGGTTTCGGCGCATGTGCAGAAGCACCAAATTGCGACCTGTGCGTGCGCAGACGTGGGTTGCAAACATGCCTCTCGCACGGATCACGTTCACTACCCGAGCATTCACTGTATAATCAGCAGTACCAACAGGCTAAAAAATAGCTTCTATCCGTGGGCTGTTAGGCTGTTGAATGGAAAATAACAGCGCAACTGACTTGCGAGGTGGTGTGTTGTGCGATAAGCACACAGAGTGCAATGAGATTGAGTGTTTGGGGGGGGAGGCTCGTTTAATTTAATTGTCACAGGTTGTATATTGACCATAAAGGTATTATTGTTAGAGGTTCCCTGCTGCCCTAACTCTCAAGACTCCAGAACTGACAAGATTAATCACACAGATATACAGTAGCTTGAGTTCTGTGCTGTTACCACTGCAACTGGCTCGTTTGACCTTGCACCAGTGATTACCTCACCCATCAGATGATTTATGCTTATTCTGCTGCTTAAGCAACTTCCGCACTTTGGTGTCAGTGCTGCGGCAGCTCCAAAGGTAACAGTGTTGTTTGGAGCTGCGGGGCCACCAACACCGAAGTGCAGAAGCTGCAAGAGCTGCTTAAGAAATTGGAGCAGCAGAATGAGCTGCTCTGCATTTGCAGCGCTGATGGGGCTCTGAGTGGCAGCAGCTCCTTGCCAGCATCCCCAGCAGGGCAGGGGTTGGCACCTGTGTGGCCCTAGCTGTGCCTTTAGGTGCAGCTGTCAGCTGCTTCTTTGATGATCACTCATAGCCGAGTAAAATTGTCTTCCATGAACACGGTTCGTAAGTGACTGTGGAGGCCAGTTCTGGATCCACACGTCTTTCCACAGTGGGGACATAGGTTTCCGGGTGGGAGTTGGTCGTAGTGAGGGTTTGCTAAATGTGCCTTCCTCTTACCACGTTTCTCTCTTTCGTCCTGAATTTGAGTAACTGACACCTTTGCTAAAGGCTGTTCTACAACTGAAGCACTCGCAGGCCAGTGTTTCCAAGTTGTTGATCTTTATACTAAATTTTAAAAGGTTTGCCTTGAAATAGTCTTTAAACATCTTGTTTTTGCCACCAGCATTTCGCTTTCCATTTTTAAGTTGGGAATAGAATTTTTCGGCAACACCGTTGATGGAATCTCTTGAGTTTGATATAGTGTTTATAACTGGTCCATGTTTCACAAGCATACAGTACAGTTGCAAGACTGTGCAGCCTCAGTGCATTGGATCAGGAACAGAAACTTGATGAAGAGTAACTTAAATTCCAGTTGCTGTATTATGTACAGCAGAGCAAAAAAGCAAAGTAACGTATTTACAGCTCTCACCAGTAACAATCTCCAGACTCTAACTCACTCCAACACTTCAATACTAACCTCATCTCAATAACTCTGCAGTAGCATACTGCTTATCATGAAAATCAGCAACCAATCACAACCTGTTGCTAGGTCTTTGAAGTTGCTGAGCAGACTTCTGACTTCAGTCACGTAGAAGATCCAATTAGGCAGCCTGCCAGCTCTACAGGCTGCAAAGCTGCCTTATCTTTTAACACATTAACATTTCTTTCCCAATCTTTGGGCACCATTTATCCTGCAAATACATTACAATCTCTCCTTCTGTTTCCTTTCCTACAGTAAATAATTTGTTAAAATATTTTACAAAACATCTGTTTATTTCTTCTGGGCTGTCTATATATAGACCCCTTCCTTTATTTTATCAATTTGCATCTCCTTTTGTCTTTTTTAAAAATTGCCATTATAACAATTTCCCCAGTTTATCCGCAAATTCAAAAGATCTTTGTTTCATCCATTTTATATTTCTTTCTATTTCCTCCCCGATTGTTGTTGTTAGCTGTGCTTGTAGTGATTTACTTTTCTGAGCTACCGTCACATTTTTTGGTTCCTTTGCTAATATTCTCTCATTATTAACTATTTCGTTTCTAATTTCTTCTCTTATTTTCTTTCTTGCTGCTTGCTGAATATAGAAACCTCTAATATATGCTTTACTGGCACCCCAGATAGTTCTAATTTTCGTATCATGTATTTTATTTAATTCAAAAAATTCCTTTAATAACTCCTGTGCTTTTTTTACTATAGTTTCATCATTTAACAAAACCTCATTTAATCTCCATCTCCTATTTATCCCTTCTCTGTCTTTTAATTCAAGGAACAGAATAGCCTTTACAGACTAGCCCAAATGGAGGTACTGACTCACCTGGGTGGAGGTGGGGGGGAAGAGGGAGTTGGGGGATTCACAGGGATGAGCCGGGGGGGGGGGAGGAACAGAATAGGTCATGGATCGGGACAGGGTGGGGGGGCAGTCACAGGGATTAGCCACTGCAACGCATGACAGGGCCAGCTAGTATTTAAATAATTGTTTTGCCTGTAATTTGGTACTCATATAAATCACCACCCCTCTTTTCTTTTTACAGTCCGAGGCTATAAATTCCTCTCCCAACCTTTCGTTTACTATTATTCTCCTATGTTTCTGTGTTACATGGGTTTCTTGTAAACAGGTGACATCCCAATTTTGTTTCTTCAAAATACATTCAATCCTATTGCTTTTAATTTTGTCATTTAACCCATTAACATTCCATGTTATTATTAATTTCAAATTCATCTAAAAGTAAATTTTAGTAGTAAATTTTGAACACCCTTTTCATGTGTATACACTATCTATTACTTTCTCTAAGGTTCACAACCAAGGATTTAGTCCTGTTGCGGGATTTCTCCTTCTCCTCCTCTTGACGATCGATTTTCCAGATCCTTCTTGTGCTTTCCCTAGAATCTTGAAAGCTCCTCTGGTGATTTGATAGATGTTCTCCTTTCTTTGTAAGTACAGTGGTACCTCGACAACTGAACGATTCGACTTCCGAAGGTTTTGATTTCCGAAGTCGACAACCCCGGAAGTCTTTTCGCCGCGCGTGCGTCCTGTGCCTGTGCAAAGTGGCGCGCACGGTCGGCACATGCGCAGAAGCACAAAATCGCACTTCGCGCATGCGCAGAAGCAGCGCTTCGACAACCGAAGACTTTGGCTTACGAAGACGGCCGCGGAACTCATCTTCGTAAGTCGAGGTACCACTGTAAATGTCACTCCCTCAGGAAATTCCAACCTGAATCGTATTGAGTTCTTGTTTAATAGATCAGTCAGTGGTTTGTAAATCTGTCTCTTCCTAAGAATCCTCTTCAGTATCTCTCTAAAAAATTCACATTCTTGTCTTCTATTATTAACCTTTTCTGTTTGCTTTTTAACAAAATCTTGTCTTTTAAGAGCCTTGAGTTGAAAAAAACCAGACAGTCGCCTGGTCCCTTAAAGGATTTCACATTTTCTGTTTTTATTCTAAAGACCTTATCTATGTCTATCATCACCTCGTCTTCAAATAGGCCCATCCACTTAGCTATTTCCTGAGTCAACTTTTGTTCAATCC
The DNA here is from genome assembly GCF_965207765.1 of Zootoca vivipara. Classification (NCBI taxonomy): domain Eukaryota; kingdom Metazoa; phylum Chordata; class Lepidosauria; order Squamata; family Lacertidae; genus Zootoca; species Zootoca vivipara. Next base: position 112,901,902 of record NC_142584.1, on the reverse strand, counting down.
TTTTGTCCTGCAATTCTGAGACGCCTCTCAGGCGCAAAATCATCTCCCTCTGAAACATCTCAATCATAGCCATCTGATCCTGAGTCTCCTCATGTAGCCTCAGATATTGTTAAGCTCCCCAGCTGAGAGTAATTTTATTTCTGTAATGTCTTTATCGGCGTCCAGTGTTGGTGCCTAAGCGCTTAGAATAGTAGCGTGTTGTTTTTCAGCGAGTTTTATTCAACGGGTTAAAAGTCGCTCGTTAATGTTAGTAGGGACTTCTGACAAGAGCTTCATAAGATAGTTTTTGATAGCAAAGCCTACTCCATGTATTAAATGTTCTTGTTCAGGTAGACCTTTCCAGAAGAATGTGTAGCCTCCTTTTTCTTCCTTCAGTTGTCCCATACCTACTCTTGTGAGTTTCTTGAAGTGCTGCAATATTGATGTTACAACGTTGCAGCTCTCTTGCAATGATGGCAGTTCTGCATTCAGGATGTTCATTATCTGTGTTATCCAACCAAATCCCTATGTTCCATGTTCCTAAGTTCAATTGTCTTTTACGACTGCTGGGTGGCGAGTGATACAGCTGTCAGCATCCCACTGCTGCTCCCCCCCTCCCCGCTGCCAGGGCTCAAGAATCGCTTCGGCCCCAACAAAACTGGATCCAGGCAGCCACGGAGCCATTGAAGTCCGGTGGGGGTGACTGGCTGCGGGGAATCAACTGTCTTGCACAGCACCAAAAGAGGCGTATCTTTTGGTGCCCTGCAGACCAACTGACTTGTTTGGCCTTGCAGCCACGCCAGCCAGGTGGAGAGGTTAGGTGCCAGACAAGGATGCCTGGCACTGCCTCGCAAAAGGCCAGTTGACTGGCACCCAGCTAATTTTGAATGCTGTTCCCAACATGAACCCGTCAACATCAGTGAAGAGTTGAAATTCCTCTACTTACTCTGTAGGTAGTCTCATTCTTAATTATAGAGATCCTTGTAAATAACTCAGTTTTTGAAGAGCATTCCAATCCTGTTTTGACCTACAGCTAACCTCTGGGCCCATAACCTGTTGGGAACCTGTTATCTCACACAGAGAGAGTGAGAGTGTGCGCAGAAGTGTGGATCTTGGTCTTGCTCTTGCATGCAGCAAAAAAACAACCACACAGAAAGCAGGGTCAGTAAGGTCCATATGCTTTTATGGCTGATGAAGTAACAGGTACAGCAAACAACTCTGGACAAAGTTGTGCAATGTAAAAAGAATAAGTTGCAGCTTTCAGTCTAGTTCAGACACAGCTACATAGAGAGTTTCCCCTTGCTCTAACTCCAAGACTCCAAAAGCACAACGACACACATTAATCACACAGATGTAGCTTGAGTTCTGTGACATTACCACAGAAACTGGCTCATATGACCTTGCACCGGTGATTTCCTCGCTCATTGGGAAATTAGCTCCTTTTCATGCCGAGCTACTCCAATATGTTGGGTGTTGGGTGTGCGCGCCACAAAAGCTCAGTGGTTAAACTGCAGCCTTATTTGCTGATAAGGGTCCTTTTAAGTTGCACCCAGGCAAGGACAAAGATAGTCAAAACGACACCGGGTTGAGTTTCAGAGAAAGAGTTTTAATCTCTATATATAGAGAGACTCAAGGTGGTCCTCCACAACATGAGTAAAGCAACACAAATTGCAAAGCTTTCTTATACCCTTCTTTTGGGCTCTTTCCCCCTCCTCTGTAAGAGTGCGCACGCAAGGGGTCACGCACACAAGGGGGTGTGCGCATCTTCCTGTGTCCGGTTGTTCTCATAAACACACATTACGCCATGTGCGTAAACACATGCTGACTAATGCTGCCCCGGTGCCTGCCTCAAGCAGCCTTGACTTATCTTGCCTGTTCTGCGCATCAGACTGCGTGTCAGACAAAGCCAGACATCATCTAGCCTTGAGCTGGGCATCCTGTTCCTTTTTGCTTTGCCCTTTGACACACTTTGGTACAGAGGCACTGAAAGCATTCTAAACAAGACATCCCAGGGCTACAGCCATACAGTCAGAATTCATACAATGCAAGCAATGCAAACTATAGGATCCGATTTGGCTCAATAATACAATTAGCAAATCACTCCTCCACAAAACTCTCCACAGGAAACAGCTGTTTAGCAGAGTTGTTTGTATTAGGCCATGACCAACACACACTATTTATAGATGTTACAAGTGATATTCTCTCTCTGAGCCCAGAGCAGGTTCCATGCTTCAAAGTCCTTGCCATGACAGAGTCCACAAGTCCTGAGATCAGTTGCTTTCAAAGCTGCTTTCCTGCAACTCTTTGCAAAGTCTTCAGTCTTCCACACTACTCCAAACTGTGCTATCCCATACTGAATGCTGTAACTTGAGCTCCTCATCTACATGCCGGTTCTGCCCAGTAATACTGATATCTAAATTGTTATCTAAATTGATATCTAAATTGCCTGCATCTAAATTGTTGGGAATGATTCATCTGATTACTTTTATTTTATTTTATTCACTACATTTCCCCACATTTTTTCTTTTTTCTTTACTTTCCCTCTTTTATGCGCACTCATGCTCTAAACATCTAGGAACCTTAAAGTAAGAGGGATGTGTTCCACGAGGAAACACTTCGGATTTCCCTGACAGATTTTTCTGGAAAGTACAGATAGTGAATGCGTGTCTCATCTTGACAGCAATCCTGTTCCACAGAATAGGCCTCCCTTTCCCAGACTTGGACTGTAAAATTGATTTACCTCACAGAATTCACAAACATCACTTCATTTTTTTATTATTATTAAAAGGGGGATTGTGGGCTTGTTTTTAAGAAAGGAACTGTGACTATTTCCAAGTTTTGTTTTGTTGCTGATAACTAGAGAATCATAACTGACAGGGAAATGTACTGTAGAATAAACAGATTTCCAAATGTTTCCCGTTGTGTTCTTACATGTCACTTAAAATTTGTTACCTAGGAACATTTGGATTTCAAACCTTAAGTTGCAATAACTTCCATCTCAAAATGGAAATGGTGGCATTGGGGCCTGTTTTCCTCCACTAATTTACCTCCATCCTATTAAAAGCTTTACCGAAAACACCATTCCTGTTGGGCCAGCTGTTGCTAATGGCCTAGAATGAAATAGGGCCGTGGAGAACCAGAGCTGAGGAAAGCAAGTCAGTTAGGAAAACGGGCCCCAATGCCACAATTTCTATTTTGACCCAGTTATGATTCTCTAGTTATCAGCAACAAAACAAAACTTGGAAATAGCAGGGACTCCATGTTTGTTTATTTATCGCTTTGGAGTTTAGCCAGTTCTTCAAAAATATTTCACCCCAGCCACAAAAGGTATAGCAGTTTGGTGTGGGGGATAGCAACCTTCCTTGTTAGTGAAGAAGGAAACCTTGTGGCTGGGGTGAAATATTTTTGAAGAACCGGCTAAACTCCAAAGCAATAAACAAACAAACATGGAGTCCCTGCAGTGGCAAAACAAGCCTCCCTCAGATTCTCCCCATCTCACAGCACTGAGGCTGTTTTTTTAAATGAGCGACCCATTTCTTTGCCATTTCCCTGGCCATGTAGAATGCTCTTACTTCTGCCATATGTGAAACAGCAACTATCAGTTGCTTCAGATTACAGTGGAACCTCCGGTTATTAATGGGATCCGTTCTGGAGGCCTGGCCGCATCCCGAAAACTTTGTAACCAGAGGCGCAGTTGAGTGTATGCTTCCTGGTTTGCCATGTTCGCAACCCAAGGATTATGTTACCCGAAGGTAACGTAACCTGAGACATACCTTTTTGCTCAGGCTTTCACTGGCATGTAGGATATTACTGTATTTCTCTCTTCATCCTGCATTTGCTTGCTTGCTTCTAGAATGCTGTTTTTATTATTATTATTTGTACTTGGGTTTTAGGATTCTTTTTAATAAAAAAAAATACTAAGTGGCTTATAAATGTGTTTTAGATAAATAAAGTGAATTATTGAATTTGCTTCCAAAGCCGCTGAGGGTGCAAACATTCAGCAGGTGTGAAGGTTTCAGCCACTGGACAAAAAAGAAATGTGCAAAAAGCATCAGAGCAGAGCCAGTGAAAAAGAGAAGACAAAATGGCTGCTCTTGTCTTCCTACAATTGCCAGAGAAAGCTAAGAGCAAACAAAGAGGAATTGTGCAAGGGAAGCTTTTCCCTGGTGTAAAAGATGAATTGTTCTGTGCCTGTTTAAAAGGCAGTAAAACTTCTCAGCCAGACAGAGACGGAAGGTTTAAGACTAGCTACTGATTATCGCCTCCATACACATTACAGGAAGTCATCCGTATTGCACATAAGACAAGATGCAATCTATAAGCTTGTTAAGTACCGTTGTATGTTAAATTTAAGCTGATTCCAGCACGGTCCTAATTTCTGTGAAAGCTTTGTACAAAGTCTGTTGTTAGCAGTTTTGTCCATATGTCAGCCAACGTGTCTTCAGTAGCACAGTACACCAGTTCAATTTCGCCTTGCTGAGTCATATCATACATGTTTGAACTTAATGTCGGTAGTGCATCTCTGCAAAGCTAATGCATACCTAATGGTATACTTTTATTGCATTTTGCATTTGCATGCCTCTGTCAGGTAACAGGCTTTTAAATCAAGTTACCTCATGACACGCAGGGGACAGACTTATTCACTTAAGCGCTACAGATTTCTACCAGATTCTACTTATTGCTAAACCAATCTATGATTGATTACACATGATCACTATGCCTGATGTGGACTTTTTGTCACTAAGATCAGACCCCCAATCTGCATCAGTGAATACCTCCAGCTCACCAGAACCTTGTGCAGAGAATTTTAAATTGCAGTCGACTTTGCTATTCGTGTATCTGATTATTTTTTTGACTGCATACCAGTATTTTTTCAGTAGGGCAACCTTTCTACTAAATATTCCTACTGCACTGCTTATATCAGTTCTTCAAATATTACTCAAAATGCACAGTGAACCAATTGTGCCCGGTTTCCAGGCTGTTGAAAAGTTTTGCTTTCAACATTTTTCTGAAAATCAAGTTTTTAGAGTTTTAACCATTCAAAATATGCCACGTTCAGTGCTTCTAACGACAGATCTTTCCTTTTTGAGTCAGACAAAAGCTTTCATTGCTTTCGTCTTTGTTTACTTTTTCAGATTCAGCATTCTGATTGGCTTGTGCATAAAAACACAATGTCATCTACATAAAACAAAACCAGATGCCTGCAGCTATACTATGGGAGCGGAAAACTATTTCTGCCAACTTGGGGAGAATTAATCCTTTTTTCATGTTCCTTAGCAGGGAGATGTACTTCAACATCCAGGGAACACCATAACACGTGCTTCTGAAATAAATAATAACAATTAAAATGTCTTTTTTTTCCCCACACAGGGAGGAATTCCACTTAACTTCCAGAAACTCACCCCCATCCCCTCTGGCCTCCTCTTTAGATGATGGTTTTGAAGAACAAGCCAATTGTTGAGTACCCTGGAAGTTGCTGTTGAAATATTGGCACGGCCAACCTTTTAATATCACTTGCCAGGTGGGGCAGGCAACCCAAGGCCTGGACAATATCTCAAGCTATCAGCAGGCACATAGCTGTGTGATTTGGATTTCCTAAAAGCAAAGAACAGATATGGAGAAAGCTTTGGACAGCTCGGGCAAAGTCCCCCAAATTGTACAGGTTATGTACTTTAAAGGGCCCCCAAGACCTGTTTCTCAGCTGCCTGAAACTGGGCTGCCCCAGCAACAGGAAACTCATTGGCAGGAATTTCTGAATGCACTGCAGCCGCCTCATGCGGGAAGGGCAAATTCATTGCCCACAGAGCAGGTTCCATGGGACGATGCCAAGACATTCCTCTCTGCCTTTGAGCAAGTTGCCGAAGCCTGCCAGTGGCCGCGAGAAGAGTGGGTGGGCCGCCTCCTGCCGGCGCTGAGAGGTGGGGTGGAGCAGTTCTTTTGCCAGCTGGATCCCAGGGACAGGACTGACTTCCTGAAGGTGAAGTTTGCCCTCCTTCGAGCAGACGCCATCCGCAGGGAGTCTAAGCGCCAGCACTTCCGACAGTGCCGCTACCAGGAGCTGGAAGGGCCGCGAAGGATTTACAGCCAGCTGAAAGAACTTTGTCGCCAATGGTTAAAGCCGGACAAGTACTCGAAGGATCAGATCCTGGAGATGATAATCCAGGAGCAGCTCCTGGCCATGTTGCCACCTGAAGTACAGAGCTGGGTAAAGGAGTGTGGGCCGGAAGACTGTATTGAGCTGGTGGCTCTGGCAGAGGATTTCCTGATGGGGCGCCGCTCTGCCAGGTCATGGGTCAAGCAGGTGAGAGATGAGTATTTAATACTCCTTGGCTGCCCAGGGGGTGGGGAGTGTCCAGAAGAAAATGGCCTGTGCTGTGCTACTACACATTTACCACTTGTTAACCCCCTGCCTTTCAATTTACAGATTTTTTTCAAGGTGACTTACAGGCAACATCATGTAACAAAATAAGCCAATACCACCAACCCAAGTCATCAGAAGCCTCCCAATATGGCTGTTTGTTGTAGATCAGGCATCCTCAAACTGCGGCCCTCCAGATGTTTTGGCCTACAACTCCCATGATCCCTAGCTAAGAGGACCAGTGGTTGGGGAAGATGGGAATTGTAGTCCAAAACATCTGGAGCACCGAAGTTTGGGGATGCCTGTGGTAGATGGTTGTGTTGGAGTGAGGAGACAGGCCAGCTGAAGCAAGCTTGGTGCTTCGGTACTTACATATGTTTCAGACAATTTTTAAACCTGTAATCAGAGCTTGCATAAAGAATCTTTGGTTTGATTTTGATTTGTCTTGTATTAAGCAACTTGGAGGGAAATGGCTTCCTCCATATCACCGGTCTTTGGCTTACCTCTCTCTCACTGTCCTTGCACCCACCTTACACAGCAGTGGGAAGTAGATAGCACTGTTTTTTTTGGGGGGCAGTAGCCAATATGGGACGCGGGTGGTGCTGTGGGTTAAACCACAGAGCCTAGGACTTGCTGATCAGAAGGTCAGCGGTTCAAATCCCCGTGACGGGGTGAGCTCCCGTTGCTTGGTCCCAGCTACTGCCAACCTAGCAGTTCGAAAGCACGTCAAAGTGCAAGTAGATAAATAGGTACCGCTACAGCGGGAAGGTAAATGGCATTTCCGTGTGCTGCTCTGGTTCGCCAGAAGCGGCTTTGTCATGCTGGCCACATGACCTGGAAGCTGTATGCCGGCTCCCTCGGCCGATAACGCGAGATGAGCGCCGCAACCCCAGAGTCGGTCACGAATGGACCTAATGGTCAGGGGTCCCTTTACCTTTACCTAGTAGCCAATATGGCCGATGGCCAGGGGTGATAGGAGTGTAGGATCTGGAGGGCCGTAGGTTCCCATGATGTTCAGGCTGTGATACTCGTTTCAGACTTTTTGAGCTCGCACTACATTGCGACTCATCGGCTGCTACCAGCACAGCACACCTCACCCTGGCTGTTCTGTGCTGGTGACAGCCAGGGAGTTGCAATGTATTGCCAGCTCAAAATGGCCTTGATCAGCTGAGAGGCAGGCGGTTTAAGGAAGCCTGCTGATCAAGCTCATGCGAGCCGAAGGCAGGGGGCAGCTTGTTTAAACTGCTCTGCTGAGGGGCACATGCCTCAGCAGAACAGTTTAACGAAGTCCCCCCAGGGCTTGATCAGCTATGGGGTGGGCAGGTGGCTCAGTTTTTCAAGCTCCCATATCGCTCTAGCTCCCTCAAGCAGGAGCGGTATAGGGTAGGACTAGGCAGTTTCAGACATCGTGATATATCAGTACCTCGCAATATTTAGCCACTGATATATCACAGTGTTGAAAACTACCTATTGCTCAGCCCTAATGGAGAACCAGTAACCCACCAGATGTGTTGGACTCCAGCTCCCATCAGCCAGCATGGTAATGGGCTTGGGGATGATGGGAGTTTGTAGCCTATCAACATTTGGAGACCCTCACAGGTTTCGCCATCCCTGTGGTAACACTTGTCTGGAGGACTAAGAAAGTAGAACCAGTGAAGTCAGTTGGCTCTACTGATACTATCCTCCTAAATTAAGCGGCAGAAGAACAAGGTCTTGCCTATGAGATTCACCCAGATCTTACTGCTGTTGGCCAACAATGTCCAAATTAAAACATGGTGGAGGTGGAGGGGGGTGGCAGCTGAGAAGCTTAAGAGGGTGCTCCCTGGATTATTGGGTTTAGTGGGATATACAGTGCTGCATTTTAAAATTGATACTGACAGGAACTTGATGGTGAGGATCCTCTTGTGGGGGCATGCTCCATTTTCTCTCTTGCAGGAGGGAGAACCCGTTCTTATTTATTTAGTTCATGAAATTTATACGCTGCTCAGTTTTAAAGAAAGAAAAAGGACAGCCTCAAAGCTGTTTACAAAAACAAAGATCATCGTTAAGAAAAAACCCAATAATTTCTCTCATCAACTTTCTAAGTATATCCTGTCATCTGTGCACTGGTGATGCCCCAGACTTGACTTTCTGTAGTGAATGTTTAGGTTTTTTTTTTTAAAAAAAGCTACTGTTCTTTTGGGAAGAATCAAGACCGTGTTTAATATTTCCTGTTCATTCCTTTTTGCAATACCGGTAATAACAGTAAGCCGAAATAGTGTGGTGGTAAAACATCCCCACTAATTAAAACCAGGTGTTTATTAGTCTTTGGTGCACTAGTTAATAATTTGCAGATTTAAAATGTACAGTCCGGGTTAACTGACTTCAGGTTGAATCCAGACTCAAGTCATGCTTGAGGTAGACCCACTGACTGCAGTAGTCACCTTCCCCGTTGATTTCAGTGGGCCTACTTGTGAGGACGAGCGAATCGGGCTCCAGCCCTTTGTGCCTACCTTGGAGTAGGCAAGGCAGCCACATAAATTAAAACGTTTCAGTTTTGACCGGGGAAAAATGGAAGCGAGAGGTGGTGCCGTTTATCCGTAGCTTTCCAGTGACGCATCTTTGTTGCTTTGATCAGGGGCCAGCCACAAGCTCCCTGCAGCCAGAGGTGGCGCTGCCAGATGCCGCTCAAAGACAGCTCTTCACGGGGGTCAGCCCGAATGTCATGTCTGCAACGGGTAAGGAGTTAGGAGATGCTCTTCCTTTTCTGGCAGTATGGTATAGAATGCTCTAAATAATCCACCCCAATATGTTTCAATATGGAATAAATGGCAATCCTTGAAACTATAGCAACACATTTGTGCTTTATTGGATTTATTTATTTTAATACTCATCTTTCCACACTTGCAGTAGTAGGAACCGTGCTGCATGCACCCTGGGTGTGGGGGGTTTGTAGGTTATGGCTGTAAAAAATTTCTTGCAATGAAAACGAAAAATATTGCTGAGAAATGGTAATAGAAAAGAACACAACAACCCTGTGGGCTGCACCACTCGAGTAATTTTCATTGCCCATTTCTTGCCTTCTTCCACTTGTTGCAGGCTGAACGTCTGCAGAAGGAAACCTTCAACCCACAGGCTCCCCACTGCAGATGTTCAGCACCCAGTGTATGGAGGGGGGGCCACGGGGACAGAGGGGGAGGGGGCCAACACACCTGAGGGGCACCACACCTGAAAAAGACAGGTGAGTGAAGGGATAGGGGAAACCATTCCATCTGAAGGCCAAGTTTATAAAAAGCTTTAGAATAGGATGAGGTTTGTATAGAAATTTATCCAGATGGCAGGAAGAAAATATGAGTTGATCTAACAATATTAACGCGTTGTTTTTGTTGTGAAATAGGTGAGGGCAATGAGAATACTGGGAAAGCCATTGTTATTATATCAGTTAGTTGCTGGGAATCAGAAGTGCTGCACTCACGCCCTGTGGGAAGGGGCTGTATTGATCATGTCTTGTTTGGTTGATTCCCATTGAGGCATCTGGTTGGCCACTGTGAGAGACAAGAGACTGGTCCGGATGGGCCTTGGGTTTGATTCAGCCAGACTGTTCTTAATGCTTCTTTGTTTTTGACGTCTTCCCCCGCTCCTGTGTTTTGCAGCCAATGAAATGGCATCCATGAGGAACTCTGCTATGGTATTGCCTCCTGTATTAACTCCTGAGGGACAAGGAATGACTGGTGTTGGGCCAACTGAGGTATGTGAAAGTTTGATAATTGTTTCATTCAGGGCCTTTTTTTAAGCAGGAACTCTCAGGAGCAGAGTTCTGGAACCTTTCCCCCCCCCCTCAAAAAAAATCAATTTTATTACAGTCGTACCTTGGTTCTCAAACAGAATGCATTCTGGGAGTCCGTTCAACTCCTGGAACTGTTCAAAACCCAAAGCACAACTTCCGATTGGCTGCAGGAGCGTCTTGCAGCCAATCGGAAGCCATGCCAGACGTTTGGCTTCTGAAAATCATTCAAAAAACAGAACACTTCTGTTAAGGAGCCGATTTGTTTGGGAGCCAAGGCGTTCGGATTCCAAGGTACAGTGGTGCCTCGCAAGACGAATTTAATTCGTTCCATCGGTCAATTCGTTTTACGAAAAATTTGTCTTGCGAAGCACCATTTCCCATTGAAATTTAATTAATGTGTTCCTATGGGCTCTGTGGGACTGATGGTGGCAGCGCTTGCTTGCTTGGCTCAGGAAAGGCCAGGCTGCGGCAGCGCTGAGGCGCCCAATCTTGGCACGGTCCGAGCGCAGCGCGCGGGACTAGCAAGAGAAAGTGCACGGCAGATGCGGCACTGAGAGGGCCGATTCGGGGCGGCCCGAGGGCGAGCGCAGCGTGCTTTCTCCCGCTCGCCTCGCTTTGCAGAGATGCAGAAATGCACTAAGAGAACAAAACATACCGACATTTAAGTTTAAACGTGTATGATGATTCGCGGCAGCGTTGAGGGGGCCGATCCTGGGCCGGCCCGAGGACGAGCAGGAGAAAGCGTGCACGCTTTATCCTGCTGGCCCCCCCGCGCGCTGTGCTCGCCCTTGGGCTGGCACGGGATCGGCTGCGTCAGTACTGCCGCCGCTGAGGCGAGCAGTAGAAAGCGGGGCTGCCACCTTCTGTCTTCCCCTTGGCTCAGGGAAGACAGGCGGGGGCAGCCCCCGCAACGCCGCACTTCGGCTTCGTCCCCCCTGGCAAGCCCCGGGAAACCAGCTGTAGCGTGGGAAGGCAAAGGAAGATCAGCTGTCAGCTTTCCGCGCTACAGCTGGTTCCCGTTTTGTTGCCACTCGCCGCCGCTTCGGCTTTCGCAAGACGAAGCGGCGGTCATAGAAAACCTCGTCGTCTTGCGAATCCCTCGCGCAACGCAAAAGTCTTTCGTCTTGCTAGTTTTTCATTTTGTGAGGCATTCATCTTGCGAGGTACCACTGTACGACTGTATTATTATTATTTAATCCTGATTGGCTGGCTATCCGCTCGGCCAATCACAAGTGAGGAAGGGGGCGGCCCACCAGGGCATAGCAATCCTCCTTTTCACCCCATAAATTTCACCCCTCCTTTTCACCCCCCTGAAGCAGTCCTGGTTTGTTTCCATTGCCAGCTGACTCCCAGATCAGGTGAGTGTGGTGGTGATGGGTTGGGCTGGGTGATGTGTGGCAGCACCTTGCAACCTCAGCTTGGTACAGTGGTGCTTCGCAAGACGAATTTAATTCGTTCCACGGGTCAATTCGTTTTGCGAAAAATTCGTCTTGCAAAGCATGGTTTCGCATACGAATGCATTGAAACTTAATTAATGCGTTCCTATGGGCTCCGGGGGACTGGCGGCGGCAGCGGGCTTCCTTGTGGAAGGCAGGCAGGCAGGCGGCAAGCAGCCCCGGAGCTGAAGCGCAGCGGGTGCTGCTTGCCGCCTGCCTGCCTTCCCCGAGGAAGCCCCCCACTGCCGCCGCCAGTCCGCCAGTCTCGCAAGCTGTGCTTCGGCTCGGGGGACTGGCAGGGAAGGCAGGCAGGCGGCAAGCAGAGCCCTGAGCTTTGGCTCCGGGCTGTTGTCGCATGCCTTCCTGCCTTCCCCGAGCTTCACTTCGGCTCGCACTGACAGCGGCAGAAGAAGGCAAAGAAGATCAGCTGGCAGCCTTCTTGCTGTACTACAGATGGTTCCCCTTTGCATTCCACTGGTCTCTGCCGGTTGCCCCTCACCGCTCGCGGCAACCGGCAGAGACCAGCGGAACACAAAGGGGAACCAGCTGTAGGGCGGGAAGAAGGCAATCCCGCGCTACAGCTGGTTCCCCTTTTGTTGCCGCTCGCCGCCACTTCGTCTTGCAAGTCCTTCGCGCAACGCAAAACGCTTTCATCTTGCGAGTTTTTCGTTGCGCGAGGCATTCGTCTTGCAAGGTACCACTGTATGTACTTCTTGAGACTGGGTCTGAGGCCTACAGGAGATCTGAGCAAAGTTTGCTTTCCTGTTTCAGGAGCCCGAGGATGTGAAGAATGTGCTACCCCACCAGAATCCTCTGCACTTAGCAGCAATGCAGGAGAACGGCATGAACGCCAATGTTTCTGGTGAGTCTCTACTCCAGGGGTCCTCAAACGTTTTAAACAGGGGGCCGGTTCACTATCCCTTAGACACTGTTGGGGGCTGGACTATAGTTCGAAAAAAAATATGAATGAATTCCTATGCACACTGTGCATATTTTATTTGTAGAGCACAAAAAACAGGAAAAATACAATATTTAAAATCAAAAATGATTTTAATCAACATCTCTTGCCCACCTCTCCGCTCTTCTGCTTGGGCTAGCCGGGCACTTCCGCGCTGGCGGCCAGGGCGTGAGAAAGAAGCGAAACACCCCCAGGAACCCAAAGTTTAAGGTGTTTTTTCGCAGGAAAGATAACTGGGGGGCTGTGGCGGCGTGTGTGTTAGGAATCGTGTGTTGGAACTGTGAAATGGAAAGCTAGCTGGACAGGTGCCAGCTGGAGCGTCTCCCTTCTCAGCCTTGCTGCTGCGGAGATCCATCAGTCGTCGTCCTCTGACGTGCGTCTGCAACTCATGTTGCTGTGCATGAGCACACGTTACTCAACAGAGTAAACACGCAACAGATCTGTCTCGAGGCGTGGATACTAGGCTACATTTATTGTACATAAATCAGGACATGGTTCTGGTTCAGGTTTGCTAATTGGGGGCGGGGGCGTGGAGGGGCTGCTCTTCCTGGAACAATCCCGCCATCCTGCGTGGAAGAGCGAGAGGACCAGCCCTGCCCCCGCTCCAAAATGGGGGGGGGTCGTCCTCCTGCCCGTCCATCCCACGGCCACGGCCGCCTTCAAAAAAGGGCACTGGAAACTCAGCACCAGGCTCATACTGCCCAGCCACGCGGCCCCCCCCCCCGGTGGAGACGGCTGTGTGTGTCCTCGCTCCTCCGAGCAGGGAGGGAGCCCCCTCCGGCTTCCAGCCTCTCTTCCCCTTGGTCCCCACTCCTGCCTGCTTCTACCTCTCCCTCCCTCCCTGACGCCTGCCTGCCTTTACCCAGTTCCCGGCCCTGCTGCCCGGGTCCAAGTGCCTCTTCTGCTTCTAAGGCAGCGGCAGTAGCAGTGTTGCCACCGCCCCAGAGTCAGTCAGGAGAGAAACAGCAGCAGCAGAAGCTTCAGCAGCGGCGGAGTACGGAGCAGAGGGGCGAGAATGCCGCTCTCTCTCCCTCAGCCCGTCTTTCCTTTTCCTTCCTTCCTCCTCCCGTCTTTGCACTCGGCCGCTCCGTCACCTGCAGCTCATGTCCTCCCTTCTCCCTCCCATGCCCGCCTGCTGGCCTGCCTTTCTTGCCTGCCCCCCCTGTCTCGACGGAACTTGCAAGGCCTCCCCTCAGGCAGACATTTTTGGGCTTCGGGGGCCTCAGCACCGCCATGTTCAAGGTTCCTGCTCCGTATCTGCATGCTGCGGTGGTGGCAGCAACCCAAGTTTCAGCAGCCATGTGGCGAATAGCTTTTCTATCCTAATTTCTAACACTGCCCAGGACCATCCACAGTATAGTTGTACCTTGGAAGTTGAACGAAATCCATTCCGAAAGTCCATTCAACTTACAAAACGTTCGGAAAGCAAAGTGTGGCTTCCGAAAATCATTCAAGAACCAGAACACTCACTTCCGGTTTTCAGTCATTTGGGAGTCGAAACGTATGATTTCCAAGGTGTTTGGCAACCAAGGTTCGATTATTTTTTAAAATTTAATTTGTATTAAGTTTCCAAATTTTAACAAATTGATCAAATTATTAAATTTTATACTATTTATATATAAGCTCCTGCTGGCCTTAATTAATCCCGGCAAATTGCTCTCTTCTCCACTCCTGATGCAGATGACACACACACACACACACACACACAAATTTAAATCCATTTGTTTGTTCGAGAGGGGAGGTTTAAAAAAGCATTGTAAAAACCCTTTGCAGAGCATAAATAATTGACTCCCCTCTCTCCTTCGATATCAGACAACATCATAATGCCAGCACACAGTTCTTTCATTTTGCAGGAGAGGTCAGGAAAAGAAAAGGCCATTTAAGAACCATACAAACAAACATTGGCTTGCCCCCCCCCTCCTTTCCAGCTGCTGTAGGGTTTTTCACACTTGTTAAAATTCATTCAATCATTCAAATACCTTCTTGGCTCAAATCCAGTCCTTTTGGCAGCTGATTAGTAGCAGCCCTTCATCATATGCTGTTTCAGGAGCACCCCATAATTAATGCCAATATTCCAAATTCTTGACAAACCCTGCACAAATCATGTTCCCAACGGAGGCTCGTCCACGGTGGAGACACAAACTCCCAGGTCGCGCCACCTCTGCCTTTCAGTTTGGCAGATGTAGGCATAAGCATAGTGGGATGCAGTGAACTCCCCAGAACCCCCTGAGGGAGGAGAGTATTGCCAGGAATTTTACCTCATAAATCCTGGCTTTCCCCTGCTTGAACCTCCCCTCTGCCCCGGAGCAGAGCTAGCGCCATGAACCATGGGCGTGGTCTGAAACCCTACGTTTTCTTCTAATAAAGCATGAGAACTGATCACACTGGTGTTTTTTACATCCTTTGGTATCAAACATGCATCAAACCACTTCCACAGGCCCTCCTTTTGAGCCTGTGGATCAGGACAATGCAGAAAGTACCTTTTATCTCCATATTGAGTAAACCACAAGCTCATTCCCACTGTGTCACAGGAAAACCCAGAGGTTCAGTTTGGGCGTGGTCTTGTTATCCGTTTCTTGAATTCTCATGTTCTGAAACCAGAAGTCAGTGAATGCCGTGCAGATAAGCTGGAAAAGCCCAAGTGCTCCTGATGCCATATGCTTATTTTCTTTACGTGTTCTCTCTCTCTCTCTCTCTCTCTCTCTCTCTCTCTCTCTCTCTCTCTCTCTCTCTCTCTCTCTCTCTCTCTCTCCTTATCCAAGAGGGGCTTCAGTTTCCCACACCTGAGATGAACCCTCTACCTCAACATCAGGAATCCATTCCCCCCCAGCAAATGGACTGTGAAGATACGCTTCTGGGCAGGCTCTTGAGTAAGTGAGAGAACCGTAGAATGGGAAGTGAAGATACGTCAGTGCAACAGGGCTAATGGGCATTGTAGTCCCATGATAGATTTCCCACTTCCTGAGGAATCATTCCGTTCTGCCTTAACTGTGATTGACTGTTCCCAGCAAAGCAACCAAGGCAGCAGGATTTAACCCTCCCCCATGCATCAGCTCAGAGGAGTGAATCAAACAGTACTTGCAAGACTGCATGTTCCCCACGTGTAGGCTAAAAGGCTATAGGGCGGCAGGCTAGGAACAATTCCCCAGAATCTGAAAGGGCAACATGTGTCTGAGTAGACATTATCCTGTTGCATGTGCCAGAGTTGTGGAAATTCGGGGGGGGGGGAGACTTTCAGTTGGAAAATTTCCCACTCCACTAAACCAACGCACATCTGATTTAGCAAGTTTATTTGACTTTATGGGGGGGCAGGTGTGTTAATTTACATGTTAATTTTACATGTTGTATACATCTGAAACATTTCCCCAATTGCAGTTGTTAACAGTCATCAATAAGTTTCCACAGCTATCAGCCAATCACCCATTCCCACCACCCTTCTGAATAATACCGCTCCCCACCCTCTCACTATATATAAGGGTCTGGGGACTTCTGTTTCAGTGTCTGAAGAAGCGTGCATGCACACAAAAGCTCATACCAATGACAAACTTGGTCTCTAAGGTGCTACTGGAAGCATTTTTTTAAAAAATAATTTTACTATTTATACTCCAGCCATTTGGCTTGGTTTTATCAGACGCTCTGGGTGCCATTAGGCTGAGGGGGTATCAGCTTGCCTGGGGCCATCAAATTAGGTTACTTCCCAGATCTACAGTGGTACCTTGGCTTATGAACACAATTGGTTCCAGAAGTCTGTTCATAAACTGAAGCGTTCATAAACTGAAGCGAACTTTCCCATTGAAAGTAATGGAAAGTGGATTAATCCGTTCCAGACGGGTCCGCGGAGTACTCAACCTGAAGCGTACTTAACCCGAAGCATGGGTGTAATTGGTTCCGGAAGTCTGTTCATAAACTGAAGCGAACTTTCCCATTGAAAGTAATGGAAAGTGAATTAGAATAGAATCATAGAATCATAGAGTTGGAAGAGACCACAAGGGCCATCCAGTCTAACCCCCTGCCAAGCAGGAAACTCCATCAAAGCATTCCTGACAGATGGCTGTCAAGCCTCTGCTTAAAGACCTCCAAAGAAGGAGACTCCACCACACTCCTTGGTAGCAAATTCCACTGCCGAACAGCTCTTACTGTCAGGAAGTTCTTCCTAATGTTTTCCTAATTAATCTGTTCCAGATGGGTCCGCGGCGTTCGTAAACCGAAAATTTGTAAACCGAGGTGTTCCTAAACCGAGGTTCCACTGTAATTCAATTTCTTGTTCAAATCGAGCTGAACTCCTACACTGTCTCATACCAGAAGGCGATCCTTTGTATAGTCTTGCCTTGCTTTTTGAACAGAATGTTTGGAAACCAAGGCGCAGCTTCCAATTGGCTTCCAATTGCGGAGGCACGCCAGAAACAATAGCGGAAGCTGCATTGGATGTTCGGATTCCCAAAAAACATTCGAAAACTGGAACACTCGCTTCCAGGTTTCGATCGTTCAGGAGCCAAAACGTACGAGTACCAAGGCGTTTGACAACCAAGGTATGACTGTATATTTTCTCATCTTCTGTCCAGGGAGTAGACTTCGGAACGAGATCAAAATGGAGAATTCTGATGATGATTTGGAGACGGAATTCAGCTTTGAGGGCTTACCAGATGAACCTCCAGAGGGTGATTCGAATACCGAGGTTTCTGAGCCGAGTCCTGAGGGGAAACAAGATGAGCAGACGGGGAGACGCAGTAAACGAAAGAGGAAATGTGTGAAGAGGAAAGGCAGATATGTCCCCAGGGAGAAAAAGCACACTTGTCCTGAGTGCGGGCACATGGCCTATTACCTTTCGGACATGGTTAGGCACATAAAAACCCACTTGACGAAAGGGGGCTACAAGTGCCAAGAGTGTGGGATGACCTACAAAGATAAATCATCTCTGGAGGCTCACCAGCAAGCCCACATGTCCCAAGGTAATGCCAGCAGCAGCCAAAGTTATGGGGCAATGACCTCAAGTGCCCCGAAGGGTAAAGAGCACACATGCCCCACATGTGGACTGAGCGCAGCTACACCAGAGTGTCTCTTCGAGCATATGATAGCCCACCTGGAGGAGAGGCCTTTCAAGTGTCCAGAATGTGACAAAACCTTCCGGTATAAGTCGCATCTTGCTCTTCACCAGGAGACGCTACACTCGCAGCAAGAAAATGTTTCGGGTTATCGCAGGACGCCCAGAGGTAGGTCTGTTATTTCAATCTGAGGCTTCCTGTGCCTGTTTCCAAACTGTGTTGTGACACATTAGTTTGTTGGCTGCTGTGTGTAGGTCATACCTGCCAAGTTCCTGCCTGAAAAATAAGGGACCGGACCGGAAGTAGCAGACCGGAAGTAGCGCTGCCGCCATTTTGGAACTGGGCGGAGCATGCTCAGAAGTGACTTTTGATGCTGATGTGCCCAGTTCCAAAATGGCCGCCGCACCAGAAGTCGCGCTGCAGCCATTTTGGGACTGGGCAGAGCAGCATCAAAAGTCGCTTCTGAGCATGATCCGCCCAGTTCCAAAATGGCCGGCGCACTAGAATAAACCGGGGAAAAACAAAAAAAAATCCGTTTTTTGGCAGCTATGGTGTAGGTATGTCATGTGAATGCTCCCTGCACTCCTCCCAGGGCTGGAAAGGGGTTAGCTGAACCTCTAGTTTGCTAGTAAAACTAAATTACTGTGCATGCTAAAAACTGTCACTAACATGAAAAGCTTGGAAAGCTCTGTTCTACTGCAAAAGCGGGGAAGCTTTGTAACAGGGGCTGAAGTATCTCTGAGGGAAGCTTATCAGACGGAGTGTGCCGGCACCCTTTTTCTGCCACCCTTTCCCCTCTCTCTCCCTCCTTGCCCAGCAGATTCCCAGGGTGGTTACAGATTGTGCTTTCCAGAGACATAAGCTGATTGCCTGCAAAAGGGCTTTTGAAACAGCTGCGAGGGCCTAAGCTTCTCACCCCATGATACAGAAAGTTGGGCTACTAGCTTTCTAGCTGGTAGTTCATCATTTGGCCTTGTGTGTGCTGTGCTCCCTGTGGTTATAAAGTATTCCGTGTTGTGATACCGTTTGTCTCCTCTCGCTGCCACCTCTATTCACATCTTCCATCTCTTTTTGCAGCCACCTCTGGGCCGAGCACGGCTGGAAACACTCCTCTGCTGCTGCAGCCCATGGCTACTGCTTCGACGAGCGCCGAGACCTATGGCACTAGCCCCCCTTCAAAGCTGATCTTGAGCAAACCTGAAGGAGAGGTGCCTCTTTCTCGCTATGGGACAAAAACAGTGAAGGTGGTGCTGACCAAGTTTGCCAAGCTCTGCAATGGGAGGAAGCACACCTGCCCTGAATGTGGGTTTGTCTCTGAAAGCTTATCGGGCATCATTCAACACAGGAGAGTCCACACGGAGGAGATGCCCTATAAATGCAACAGATGTGGGAGAGGCTTCAAGTCGTTGTCACACCTTGATAAACACTGCAGCAGAAATACATGCCAGCAAAACAGCCTTGCTATGGATGCCCCTCTCGAAGAGGGCCAGATGTCATACGAAGGTGAACAGAATAACTTGGTTGATCCCCAATAATTCGCAAAATACAGCCCCACTTGCGCGGCTGTTGTGTCCCCTGGTTCTACACATGTACGTGAAATTGCATAAAGTGGGGAGGGCGCTGTTGAGAGGCTGGCCATCCATCCCACCTGCCAGTGTGGTGTAGTGGTTAAGAGCGGTAGACTCGTAATCTGGGGAACCGGGTTCAGGTCTCCGCTCCTCCACATGCAGCTGCTGGGTGACCTTGGGCTAGTCACACTTCTCTGAAGTCTCTCACCCCCACTCACCTCACAGAGTGTTTGTTGTGGGGGAGGAAGGGAAAGGAGAATGTTAGCCGCTTTGAGACTCCTTCGGGTAGTGATAAAGCGGGATATCAAATCCAAACTACTCCTCCTCCTCCTCCTCCTCCTCCTCCTCCTCCTCCTCCTCCTCCTCCTCCTCCTCTTCTTCTTCTTCTTCTTCTTCTTCTTCTTCTTCTTCTTCTTCTTCTTCTTCTTCTTCTTCTTCTTCTTCTTCTTCTTCTTCTTCTTCTTCTTCTTCTTCTTCTTCTTCTTCTTCTTCCTGCCTCCAGTGATTGGGAAGTTGAGCTTGGGGGTTCATGGCTGGGTGGGTAGCTATGCTGCTGCGGGGCTTCTCAGTGCTCTCCCTGTTAGTCTCGGATGTTTCTGGAGACAGTTTTCTTTTTATCTAGTCTCTCCCCCACCCCCTTTGCCTATTTGGGCGATGAGGGAGGGCGGAGGGACTCAGATCCTGCCTAAGGAATAAAATTGGCATGGGCAAGCGAGGAGGGGGCGAGCTGAGACATGAAGCGCCCCCTGGTGGGGCGGAGGCAAGGGGTGGTCCAGAGAGCAGCGTCAGCGGCGGCCGCTGACGCCCCTCGCCGCTCTGCCTGAGTAGGAAGAAACACAAAGCACACTACGGAGCGGGTTGCTGGCGCTGGAGCACCGCCCCCGGCAACCCACTCCGTAGTGCGACGTGTGTGTTGTGCGTCGTGACGGACGCCCCCCCCCCACGGGGTGCGTTCTGGTTTGCTGCCCCGGGCAGCCAGAAGGCTAGCAACGCTGCTGCCTCCACCCAACCCCGTGTGACTTCCAGCCTTCCCTATATTCCGATTTATATATCTTTGTTTCAATGCCTATTCTTTATTGTATTTTTCTACTCCTCTAAGTATTTTTCTTGGGGGGGGGGCTTCACATGTCTGCAAAGTTCAAAGTTCAAGTTTCAAGTTCAAACCTTAGCAACCTTCCGTTATGCGGTTTATTATCTCAACATTTCCAGCACACGCCTGTACATTAGTCCCAATTAAACTCTAATTAACAGAAGAACCTCTGCTTCTTAATGGCGAAGTAGGGGGGTTATCGGCACACGAAGCGCTTTTGCACTCAGCGTCTCTGCCTCTCGCATTCCATGTTGAAGCGAGAGCCAGATACTGAGACACATGCGAGTGAAGCTCCTCCCTCCCGTCTCCGAGGAGAACTTGCAAGGATAATTGCCCTCAATCATCCTTGGTTTTTCTTTCTCCCGCTGTTGTGGGAGCTGTCTCCATTAAGGCACTGGAACCAGAAGCCGTGTGACCTTGATCTCTGGTTGTGCAGCAGAGCTGAGAGCATTCCCTTTCTGCCTGCTCCCTAGGTAGTCTTTTGAAGTGTTAAATGAACTGCAAAGATGCTTGTTCACACATTTAAATAGATGCTTCTCTCGCAGGGCAGGAAATATATTGTATTTTGTAAATAAATAGAGAAATCTTGCTGGAGAGGCTGTTTCTTCTGATCACACAGAAGAAACCTTGGAGAAACGGAACTGCTGTGTGGAAAACACCATCTAAAGCAGAGTTTTACAAACTTTCACAATGTTGGCTGCAGTGTGTAGGTGTGTTGCACAAATGCTCCCTGAGCTCCTCCCAGGGCTGGAAAGGGGTTACATAGTTTAGGATCCATTTTGCTAGTAAAACTGAATTTCGCAAAATGATGCATGTCTAAAAAGTATGTCATCAACATGAAACGTTTTGACAGCTCTGCTTTAAACTGATGCATATTCTGTTAAATGGAATCTTTTTGAAATACTTTGGTTCCTCGGTTTTCGAATGTAAAACCATTCAAGTTCTGAAACATTCAAAATCTGAAAACTCAATACGGAAGCTGTGTGGCATGTTCAGTGTCCGAGGCCCGTATGAAAACCAAAATGTTCGTCAACAGAAATGTTTGGAAACCGAGGTACCACTTTAGAAGAAAGTATATAATCGTATGATATTTTATGTGCAAGGGATGCCAGCATGACCTATCAACGTTTTATAATTCAAACTACAAGTGGGTCGGGGGGGGGACTTTTATATCTCTACAGCACGGTTGCCTTTATATACACCTCTATCATGTCGTCTCTGACGGTTCGTTGTAACCCATCCTTGTAGGGGTCCATTTCTCTATCGCCTTGATCGGACTCATTTATTTGCCTTCCCTGCAGGTGTTGAGGACTCTCTGCCCACAATCAAAACGGAGGAAGAAGAGTTTGAGATATCCCCAGAAGGTCCTACATTGAGTCATGAACCTGCTTTGAGTGAACACCCAAGAGAGAGCAGTTTGGCTGCAATGGCTGCAATGGTTGCAACGGCAGGTTCAGCTAACCGTCGGAAAAAGCCACACATTTGCTCACAATGTGGATACAAGGCTAGGAGTTTAACAGACCTTGTTTACCATATGAGGAAACATACTGGAGAAAAGCCCTACATGTGCCCTCGGTGTGGAAAAACCTTTGCATGGAAAGCGAGCCTTAGTAAACACTTGGAATATCATTCCTGCTCAAAAAATAAACCTGTTCCTGACCCCTCTGTTTCCAGTACCCCTTTGGTTCCCCAGATTCCTGTGGCAGAATGTGACGTAACGCTTAGCGGTGAGTACTTGTCTACGGTGAGTCATTAGATATTAGAGGATTGTGCAGATTCTTCTTCTTTTTCAACAAACAAGCTGTGTATAAATTTTATGAAAGAAACCAAATCAGATAAATTAAGAGAACAAGCCCCTGCACCAAGGAGCAGAATACTTTCCTATTCTAACTAAGCTAGCTCAATTCTTGGCCTCTTACTGGTTTGCTAAGTGTTGATCTTGCCTCTGCCACGAACTCGTTAAGCAGCCCCTTTAGGCAAGATACTGTGTGTGTGTGTGTGTGTGTCCTTGTCCTTTCTCTGCTTCCCAAACTTATTTGGCCTACCGCCCCCTTTTCAGGAAAATAATAATAGGCACACATACACACCCTGTTACATCAGTAAGCGTCATTACACAATAGATGAAATAGGTATGAACGGTTTTTCAAATCTGGACGAGGAGGTGGACTAGGCCTGTGATTTAAAAAAAAACCATGGGGTGGACTGGAGTGAAGCCTGTCAGCTCAGTCCGATCCGCCCCACGGGCGGGGTTGGCACTGCAACCCACCTGCCATTGGATAAATAAGCAGTCAAGCTGCAATCCACTTTCTGCGCCTTCTTTATGTTTCCATTGCCACCTTGTTTTTATTCAACAGCTCCAATTTTACCCAAGCCTACTCCCTCCCCCAACCCTGGATGATTCCAGAGGCACCCAGGGTGTGGTATTACCCACTTTGGGAAACACTGCTTTACACCCTTTACAAATGAATAAAAAAAAACCGGATTCATATTTCAGGTGCAATCAAAAGTGCTACGGCATTACGCTGAAAACTTTTGATTGATTGATGTCTGCGTACACTCCAGCACCTAATTGGGATTAAGCTCTCTAGCTTACTTCCATGGGGCAGGGAGAAAAGGACACATACAGTCGTACTTTGGTTTTTGAACAGAATGCTTTCCGGAAGTCTGTTCGACTTCTGAAACGTTCAGAAACCAAGGCGTGGCTTCCAGTTGCGCAGGCGCACTGAAAACAATATCGGAAGCTGCGTCGGATGTTCAGCCATACAACCAGAGTCTGAAACCATGTTTTCGAAGCTCTAAACTCTGCTTACACTGACAGTGGTTTTATGTTGCACCCCAAAACAACCCTAGCTCAATGCTGGTTTGTTTTCATGCCTCACCCCAGAGGCTCGCCTGGCTACAGAAGTGTGAGGCAAGAGCAGGTAGAAAACAAAAGCAGCCATTCGTCAACATATGCTTCAGTTACTTTGCTTGTCCATGGGACTGCCCTTCACAAAAAAACTTTTTTATTTTAAAGCATGTTTGCAGCTCTTGGCTTTCAAAAATAAGGGGGTCAGGGGTTATATAGCCTCTTCCCCCAACCCTTGGGGCAACAGCCCTATATCTCAATTATCTCTTCTTCTTTTTGTAATAATCTTTATTGAAATATATCTCAATTATCTCTGTATCCTCACAGATGAGGAGGAGTTAATTAACATCCTGGCGAAGCAAACTCAGAAAAAAGGAGTGAAAGTGCAGGAACCCCAGAGAAAACCTTCAGGTGGTGGTTCTCTAGCTCAAAGTCAGCAAAAATCAACTCGGTGCCGAGAAACCAGGACTGCCCAGAGGAGCAGGTATAATCTGATGGATAGAAAATTCCAGTGTCTTGAATGTGGGCACAAATCCTACTATCTCTCCGACCTGCTGAGACACCAGAATCGCCACGGAGGCGAGAAGCCCTACAAGTGTCCTGAATGCTGGAGAGCTTTCTCTGAGCCTTCTGCCTGCAGCAATCACTACAAGACAGCCCACAAGTCTGACAGTCATTCTGGCTGCAGGAAGACGCCCGTCAACAGAGCACGGAGCCTCCAAAAGGAGAAGAAGCACACGTGCGCCAAATGTGGGCACGAAACCTACAAATTGTCAACCCATCTTATCCATATGAAAAGCCACGTGGGTGACGGGCCTTTCCCCTGTGACAAGTGTGGGGAAAACTTCAGTTATAAATCAAATCTTTCCCGGCACAAGAAGATCCACGAGAGAGATCTCTCCAATGCCAGAACGAAGTCTCTCTCTGAACACCAGCAAATTGCTACAGGTGAGCACCGTATGATTTGAATCAGGAAGGGTTAAAATATATATATACAATAATATACAAGCTGTTAATTATCTTTAAGTTTTAGTGCGCTTAACCGAAGAAAGTACCCAAATAAAAAGGAATCCCATAAAATCTGATCCCATCTCACCCCATGCCCAACCATACCATTTTTACTCTTTAATCTCAAAATTCAGAACCAGAGTATGGGGATATAACCAACGTAAGTTCTGCTCAGATTACACTGATTAAAGTTAACGGACCCAAACATATTAATGTTTGTTGTCTTCAGTGGGTCTTCTCCGAGTAGGACTAACAATGTGTACAATGCACAATTCACATGGCTACAGTTTGGTTAATGGTAGCCTGACAGAATTAAACAAACCTCAGCTTAGAATGAAAGTTATGGTTCTCTTCGCATGCTCTCTGCCATCCCTGAAAATATAACCAAATGTGCAAGTTCTTCCACATACGGGTACCAATACAGTGGTGCCTCGCTTAACGAATGCCCTGTAAGACGAATTTCTCGCTAGACGAATGGATTTTGCGATCGGAGGTTGCCTCGTAAGACGAGGTTTTCTATGGCTGCCGCTTCTTCTTGCGAAGCATGGCCATAGAAAAATGAACCTCTGACTGCAAAGTCTACCGTGTAGCGAGAAATTGCCAGGGCTTTTTGCCGCCTGCCTTCCCCTTGGCTTGGGGGAGGCAGGCGGCAAAACGCCCCCACACCACCACACTTTGGCTCCAGGGACAGAGCCGAAGTGCAGCAGTGTGGGGGCTGCGAAAGCCCCCGCGGCGCGGTGCAGGGGCTTTTCACTTTCACACTGCGCCACTTCGGATCCAGGGGACAGTTTTTAGGTCTATTTCTTTCTCCACATTAACTTCAAAGCTTCCAAATATAAAGCACATTCCTCGGTGATGAGATCATAGTAGGATCTTTTCTTCCTGTTGAGGGAACGTTTCCAGCACCAGAAACTGTTTTCCTCAGGCAAATTTTCCAAGTTCGCAGGATTTAGAAACAAATAACACTCTCCCCACCCCCCACCCCTTATCCTGCATCTGGAGGGGAATTTAGGTCCAATCTTTAGGAGTTTAATAGTCCCAAAAAAATTCCGGCTTCAGGTCAATATGATCACCTTCCCAGTCAGTGGTCAGGAATTGACTTCCTTTTTAGATCCCTTCCCCGTGCCCCGATTAATTGTTCCAATTAATTCCAATTTATTCTGAACTCACGGCAGTCTTTAACTTTGAGAATTACTTTGGAAGAATTGAGCGCTCACATTCCGCTGGCTCTTGCAGCTTTGTGCAGTGAAGGCAGCAATGGATCCATAGCACCCGCGCCTACCACCTCGCTCGCTCTTGGGGCTCTTACTAGAGCCTACCGGGGAGCAAAGGAGGTGCAAGGGGTGTTCGCCGAATCTCCACAACCTCAGAACACCCGATCTGAGGTTCTTTGGGGTGCCCACAGCGCTGGTGCGGTACCCCGTTCCCTTCAGTGTGCCGGAGTTTCTCCGCAAGAAATCTCCTGAGAGGCTTGAAATGGCGCTCAACCGGAAGTCTCTGTTTAAATATTTTTTTTCAACTCCTCATATACCATGTCCCAGAAACTTTTAATTTTATTACAAGTCCACCACATATGAAGTACCGTGCACTCTGAATGATTACATCTCCAGCACATTTTAGATATTGTTTTATACACTTTGGATATTTTGGTAGGTGTTATATACCACCTATAAAAACATCTTGAGAAAATTTTCCTTTATCAAGTCGCAAGCCGTGAATCTCCAGTCCTTATTCCATAATTTTTCCCATGCCAATAATTGAATATTTTTGCCTAGGTCCATTGCCCAAATTATTCCCTCCTTTCTTTCCTCTGCACTTCCATTATTATCCCACCTTTTACATTTGCTCATGGAAAAGGCAGTAACAACACTCATGACTCCATACTGGTATCTTCACCCCTGCAATCGCCTTAGCCCTGATGTGCCCAGACCATTTTAATAATAATAATAATAATAATAATAATAATAATAATAATAATAATAATAATAATAATAATATTATACCCCGCCCTCCCCAGTCAGAACCGGGCTCACACCAATAAAATTACAATAAAACATAAAAAAACAATTAATTAAAATACAGATTAAAATACAATATTAAAATTTAAAATGCAGCCTCATTTCAAGTAGTCCATAAATCCAAGCTATGAGGGAGGAAAACACAGGGGTCAGACTAAGTCCCAACCCAAAGGCCAGGCGGAACAGCTCTGTCTTGCAAGCCCTGCGGAAAGATGACAAATCCCGCAGGGCTCTGGTCTCCTGTGAAAGAGCATTCCACCAAGTTGGGGCCAATACTGAAAAGGCCCTGGCCCTAGTAGAGGCCAATCTAGCCACCTTATGGCTCGGGATCTCCATAATATTGTTGTTTGTGGACCTTAAGGTCCTCCGCGGGGCATACCAGGAGAGGCGGTCCCGTAGGTTTTAGGTCTCAAATGTCTGATGTTACCCTGGCAACCTACAGTGAGGGAAGAGCATCATAAAATCCTCTTCCTGGGTCTCAGATTGCTTCAAGGATAGTTGATTTTACACTCTGGTGCTAAAACATCGTGCTGTTCGTATCACTTTCAGGTTGGGGATTTTGTGGTTTTATATTTTGATTTTGTTCTTTGAACCCGAGCCCTCTGGGTATAGGGTGGCATAAAATTCAATCTATATATATATAAATGTAGAAGGTCTATGTTTGTACGGCCACACTTTTCTCCAAAACCGCTTGCCCGATCGGCCTCAAATTTGGCCACAACATCAGGTGCACATGTGGGAGTGTCTCTATCCACTTACATTGGCCGGATGACACACCTAGGACAGGTAGAAACCTGGATTTATGTAAAAAAAATTTGCACCCTCCAGTGGACATCCAACAAACATAAGGGGAGCAGCTCGCCCAGAGAGCAGGCTGCTCCCCAGGGACCCACGCCCGCCTTGGAGATCGCACACCCGAGAGCAGGCCACTCCTCAGGGACCTGCACCTGCCTCGGAGAGCTTGCAACAGCCACGGAGGAAGGCCATTCCACAGTCCCTGCCCGCCCCGCAGATCACGCCCCCACCAATCTAGCTCCCGCCAGAGACCAGGCCTCCTCCACAACAGGCCTCTCCACGTCCCTTGCCACCCCAGGAGACACGGAACGGCCACAGACAAGACCGCTCCACAGTCCCCAGCTGCCACATGGATTCTGCCTCCACCAGGGAGCAGGCCGCCTCCAGAACAGGCCGCTCCCCATCTCTCGCCGTCCCAGGCCGCGCCCTCCCCACAGATTCCGCCACCAACAAGGAGCAGGCCACCCTGGGAGACAGACTGCATCCAAGATCTGAGACCAAACACAGCCCACCGACATCCCCCCGCCACCCCCCACCAAAATCAAACCCACCTCTCGATCCAGACACCCCTGGACACCACACCATGCCCCCAAGATCAACACACTCCACCGACATCCACCCCACCGAAATCAAACCCACCCCATGATCCACCCCCACCCCACCGCCATACCCCCCCCACCATACCCCCCCCGAAATCAAACCAACCCCGCGATCCGCCCACCCCTGCACAACGCACTGCGCCCCTGAGATCAACATCCACCCCTGACATCACCCCCACCAAAATCAAGCCCTGAGATCAACACCCCCCCACTGACATCTCCCCCACCAAAATTAAACCCACCCCATGATCCAACCACCCCCAGACAACGCACTGCACCCCTGCGATCAACACACCCCACCGACACCCCCCCCCCGCCATCCACCCCACCCAGGGATAGGTAATGCCTTCCCTGGGTGGGATAGGGACGACCAAAATAGGGGACAGGGATACGTAACCCCTACCCTGGGTGGGGTGTGGGGACCAAAAAACAACCCAGGGATAGATAAGTCCTTCCCTGGGTGGACTGGGGGAGGCGAATACGAGACAGGGGTATATCAACCTTTACCTCCGTAGGCTATAGGGATCCAGAATAGGAGACAGGGATAGGTAATGGGTCGGTACACAGTGGGGGGAGACACAGGGATCCGCCTACCTAAACATAACACACACAAAACGGACTCTGACGGTCAGGGAAGTCTGAAGGGGGACTCTGACCCTCCATTTAACAAACTGAGCCACAGCAATGCATGGCAGGGCCAGCTAGTAAATAAAATAAATAGATAAGGGGAGATGGAATGCAGCATAGGAGGGAGATGTCCACAAATGCAGAACGCACAAAAATCAAGCCTAATACCGTACATTCTAAACAGTTAAATGCAATTAAACTGAAGCATTTAAACATTGTTAAAATAATGAAAATATACACCTGGGGTCTTCTTATATCAAAAGGATGGAGGGGCCGCTGTCAACGGGGCCATGCTCTTCCTAATGTCCCCATTTGCTGAAACTCAATGCAGCAGGGCTTCATTGACAAACATTGTTACCTGGGAGAGCTCTTTCCTCCTCCTCCTCCTCCTCCTCCTCCTCCTCCTCTACCACCCCCCTTCTTCCCTTGAAATGGGCTGGTCTCATGCCTGGATTGTTTCTCCCTCTGTCCCTGCAGGCAACATGACAACAGTGGAACTGAAACCTCTGAAAGTGCCAGTGCTGAGCCACATGGACAGTGACAAGCTGGCTGAGCTCCGGGGACGATGGAGCCTTTGCAAACAGAAAGGGGGAGAACAAGCAGAAGGGCCTGTTGCCTCCGCCGACGGTGCTTCCACTGCTAAGGCTGCCTCCACTGCTGAGGGTGAATCCGCTAAAGGTGCCTCCACTGAGGATGCAACGAGTGACTCGGCCAAGGACTCCGAGGCTGAGGCTGCAGCTAAGGCTGAGGCTGCAGCTAAGGCTGCGGCTGAGGCTGCAGCTGAGGCTGAGGCTGAGGCTGCAGCTAAGGCAGCAGCTGCAGCAGCAGAACGTGAGCTAGCAGAAATTAAAGCAACAAAAGTCCGTGCGAGGCTGGAAAGGTTTGTGTATTCCAAAGGCGGGGAGACAAATCCCTGCCCGTCAGAGCCGGACACCAGCCAGACTGCCCCAGTGGAAGAGAAGCCACTGCCTCCCGAAAGTTCTGCAAGCGAGAAATCCTCCGAGGGTGAGCCCACCACCTTAGCTGACCAACAGAGTACCGACGACACGGGGGAGGGTCCCCAAGAGGGCAAGGCAGGGGAGGGGCCCCATGAGGGTGAGGCAGAGGAGGGGCCCCATGAGGGCGAGGCAGGGGACGGGCCCCACGAGGGCGAGGCAGGGGAGGGGCCCCACAAGGGCGAGGCAAAACCATACCTCTGCTCCCAGTGCGGGCAGGATTTCATTCGGAAGGATTCCTTGGAAGCCCACGAGAAGACTCATGGCTTTGAGTTCAGCAAGCGCTTTGACGAATGAGCTGGCAGGGCCTCATAGGGCAGGATTGGTTATCAAGGATCACGCTGAATTGTTAGCTGAGGAGAGGAGATGGGAAATAGCGGCACAGCTGTGAAGGAAAGACTTGGGACCCATCTCCAGCCCAGTTCAGACAGTCATATAGACTTGCCCTGACTTGCCCCACTGACTGTTGCAGCAAGTTTGGGGCAGTGGCCTTCCAGCTGCATGGACTGATGGAAAATGGAGGTCAGTGACACCTGGAGGGACACAGGTCCCCCACTTGTGAACTATCCTATCTTAAGAAGGCTTAACTCAGTAGCAAGTTCTGCTGGGAGCTGGTGTCCTCCGTTGGTAAATGCGTACTTAGGTTGCAACCCTGTGCATGGTTCACATTGTACTGCACTGGGGAAGTCTTGTTCACACCGTCACAAGCATTGAAGTCTGTTTTGCAGTTGTTACTCTTTCTAAGTCTGAAAGGGCAGTGGCACAGGAAATGGAAGGTGTCAAAAACTTTATACAGCAACCCCATCCCTTTGCGGAGCAGGTGTGGTGGTGATTGAGCATTCAAAGGAGGGCTGCTAACTTTTTTTTACTGGCCCCTGCTCCTCTGCCTTCAATGTTGTCGGTATTCTCAGTTTACAGAGCTGACCTCTTCCATGCTGCTGGGTTGTTGATTTTTTGGCACATGGTGGTGATTTAACGGCCCAAGATCAAGCCAGGCTGGGTATGTTTTTACCAGTTTGCAACCTGAACTCAGACTTCTGCCCGTGTAATGTAATATAGCTCCCTCTCTTCCTACCTCTGGAGTTTCCGAATCTCCCCTCGTCTTGCCTCATGACTTTTTATTACTTTTAAATGTTTTTGTTTGTTTTTTCAACATTTAGACAAGAGCCCTGGCTAGTTTGGATACTATAATTCAGTAGACTTTAGACATGAAAACATAAGCGTCCTTTTAGCTTGGCATTCTGTTTTATGCACCAACCCGCTGTTTTCAGATGCCCTGCTAGCATCTGTTAATTCGGAGGTTTCCTGAGGTTCACTTGCCCTGCTGACAGTCCTGGATAAAGGTGTATTAGAAATATTGAGCGGTAGTTGGGAAATAAATGATGATTGGGAAGGGGAAGTTTTGTATAATTTTGTTTGCCTTGGTGCCGTTGGAAAGCAAAAGTGCACTGGAGATGAGAAAGTAACAACCCTAGAAGTATAACTTGCCTGAGAAAAGTAATGTCTATTATAGAATACAAAGTAAAAGTTGTAAAAATTTTAGAGCTGTTGACGTCATGTTTGTGGCAGCTGCAGAGGAGTTTGTGGACATGAATTCTCATAATCAATAAAGAATTTTTCAATTTTAAAACCTTCCAGAATCTTTCCCCCCACTGTCAATGTTGGACTATTTTGGGAGCTTACCTTTATAAAGGCTTATGGCTGCAATGCTATGAATGAATTTTTAAGGTGTTAGGTTTAACACACGCATTCATCAAAATGGAGTCTTGTAAAAATGGGGGAGGGGAAACCAATGCACAAAAACTGCAAGAGAGTTAAAACTATCCAATGTGAGTTTGAAACAGCACTTAAATGGATTGATTATCGATCAGGCCAAAGGCCCATTTAGTCTGACACTCTGTTCTTACAGTGGCCATTCAGTCTCCAAGGAAGACCCAGAGTCCAACAACGCTACTGTCCCTACCTGCTATGCAGTGGCACATGCTACCTCCAATTGTAGAGGTGGAACACAGCCAGCAGCCACTGGTAGCCTTTATCCTCTCTAAATCTGTTTACCCCTTTTTAAGCAAGCCAAGCTAGCAGGCCTCGCTATATCCTGTGTCAGTGAATTACAGTTTGTGGCACTTGGGGGAGCACAACCGCACTAGTCAAAGCCCTTAGTAAGAGAAACCATTTTTGCCCGGTGTCTTCAAGAAATTGCAGGAGATGCTGGCTGAATGCAGGGAGAGCAGTCCAGTTGAGTCGCCACAACAGAAAAGGCTTGTAGTTCACACACACCACCTAAGGGGTGAGGCTCTCCAGCTGCGGTTCCATCAGCCCCAGCCAGCATGGCCAGTATGCTGCGGTCTATGGTCTCCGAACCATGACTAGTTGGGTCTGGCACACTTCCCAGTGGCAGCAGTTGTGAATCAGCAGTGGCACACAGCATCAAAGTGCTTCAGGAGCTCTGACCCAGACAGCGAAGTAACAAATCACAGAAGCAACAGACAGTAAATAGTCTTACTGCCAGATTATACAAAGTTTGACAATTGCAGCTATTTACAGTTTACTTCCACCAGAGTCCCAGTGAAGTTTTCTCTTAAGAGTTTCCAGGCCTTGCTCTCTGCAAAGCCGCCTCCCCCCTCTATCTTCTCAGCTTGGTAGATGGACACAGACTAAACACAGTTCATAATCACTGTAGGAACTGCGGAGGAGTAAAGAACAGTTCCCACAGAAATGTCCTCAAGTAGGAATAAACATCCAGCACTTAGCTGCTTCTGGAATCTTCATGAACTTCTGGAAATGAATGAACACACTCACCCCAACACAGTAAGTGGGAGCAGTTGTAGCTGTAGATCAGCAACATGTTTCCTATCTCTTTCCTAGGAGGGGAAAGCACCCAAATCGATTATATCAATGCAGATATTGCATGAGAGAAGATGGTATTTTAGATAGATGTAGCTGAATTTTTGAACTGGTCAGAATATGTGCCTACCTAGCCTTTGGAGGAAGGAGTTAATTTCTTTCATGGGGGCAAATCACCCCATGCATGATATAAGCCAACAGGTGCAAGATCAGCCAAGCCAGTTGCTATGGCAACAGCCCAGTGTCATTTATAGAATAAGCTTACCAGATTTTCTTCAATGAATCTGGCGACACACTTCAACTTCCTACTAGATTCTGAAGGAAATCAGCCCTGAGTGCTCACTGGAAGGACATCCTTTTTTTATATATATATATATACTTTTTTTTGATTTTACAGCTATATACAATACCAAGCCACATACAAACGAAGAAAAAATTATTTCAAACATAAATAAAAAAAAGAAAAAGTACCACAGGTATCCAGTTGTAACATTTGTCAAATAAAATATTCTTTCATACCAATTGTCGACCTAGGTTTGTGTCTCAAATCATTACTTTTTTCTTCCTATTCTTTATTGTTTTTTTTTTTTCTTCACCTCATTTCCCCCCACTTGACTTCCTCCTCTCTCTCTTTGGTTTTCTTTCCCTACAGTTAATTTCGTCCCTTACATACTCCACCAGATAACTTTTTTCCAATTATGTTTCCAATCGATTTGTTATACGTCCTGGTTTTTTACCTTCTTGTCGCATTTTGTAGTAGTAATCTACTAGTTTTCCTTTTCTCCTTGGTCTATCTTTGTTTAAATTTTACAATAATCTTTCTTGTAAGTCATAAATTTTTCCCATTCTTTTTGAAACTTTTGTTGTTTTTGATCCCTGATTCTCCCCGTTAACCTAGCCAGCTCTGAGTATTCTATCAACTTCTCCCTCCAGTCCTCTATCGTTGGTATTTCTGTTGTTCTCCACTTTTGAGCTAAGATAACTCTTGCGGCCGTGGTGGCATACATAAAAAGTTTGTGGTCTTCTTTCTTTATACTTCTACTTAAAATACCTAACAACATTTCTTCAGGTCTTTTTGGGAACGTATATCGTAGCAATCTTTTTAATTCCACTGGAAGGACATCCTGAAGCTGAGGCTCCAATACTTTGGCCACCTCATGAGAAGAATCCCTGGAAAAGACCCTGATGTTGGGAAAGATTGAGGGCACTAGGAGAAGGGGACGACAGAGGACGAGATGGTTGGACAGTGTTCTCGAAGCTACGAACGTCTGACCAAACTGCAGGAGGCAGCGGAAGACAGGAGTGCCTGGCGTGCTATGGTCCATGGGGTCACGAAGAGTCGGACACGACTAAACAACAACAATTAAATAGATGGATTTTGTCAGGGGACTGATTTGTAAATCCAGGGACTGTCCCCGGGAAACTGGGACGTCTGGTAACTTTATTATAGAAATGATTAGGATATGACAGCTCATCAGTAGGTGAAGGTGCAGTCCATGTTACATCTTGAATTGCTGGAATAACAAATTATTTATACTTTTATGTGTCTGCATCTACAAAGCCTACAAGCTTTATATATCAACGTCTGGAAGAGTATTACTGAAGCCTGACCTTCCACAGCAGTAAACTATTTTGGGCCTTAAGCTGCTTCTGTGTGGTGACTGGAACTGGGGGCAACTTCTGCTATGTGGGCATCTCACCTCAGATTCCCAACAGGTTATGGGCCCAGTTCTCCAGCTACCACAGCCCAGTTATCAGCTACCAGAGGTCAGAAGTAAGAAGGCAGTAAATCTGGATGACACAAGCGAAGGAGGAGACAAGTTGAAGCAATAAATTTTCTGTGACATATTCCAGGGAGGCGGATGATGGTGCAGTGTCTCACAACCGGGCTGGTTTTGGAATAGTTGTTGGAGGGAATTATTCATGTTGGAGCTTCATGGTGTACATGTATAGAAATACTTTCTACTTGTATCTGTATCTACAAAGCTTACAAGCTGTATGTATATATAAACATCTGGAACTTTATTACTGAAGCCTAATCTACAGGAGTAAACCATTTTGGATCATAACTGGAACTGGGGGCAACTTCTGCTGTGTGGGTATCTCACCAAATATTCCCAACAGGTGGCCCCTGGATATTATCTTGAGAGAAATTTAACCCTTGGGCTGCAAAGTTTCCCCACACCTGTCCCTACCTGTCCCTGGAGATGCCAGAAATTGAAACTGGGACCTTATGCATGCAAGTTTCAGAATTGAGCAGAAGCTGAAGTGGTGGAAGAGGCAGGGAGGAGTCCAGCTGGTGTCTCCCTGTCAGGCCACCCTTGTCTCTCAGAACCAGAAGAGGCATAAAAAGGCTGGAGGAGAGGTTGGCTACACAACCTCTTCACTTGATTGGTAAAAGCCCTGGAAAGGAGGGGACCTAGATGGCTGTGTAGAGGCGAGGATTTTCAGTCTCGGCAACTGATTTTTATGGAGTAACACCACTGGGAATATGCTACTCTGTTCATTAGGCTTAACACTCAACTAGGTTCGTCATGTTTTTGCTAATAAAGAGTTAACTTCTACTTTGAACTGTGTGATTACTGAGCAGCACGCTCCTGATATGTACCTTAATTACACGAAGGGGTATTGGTGTAATTTATATATTCCTGATGTTCTGTGTTGCTCTTCTGTTAACACTGTTGTGGTGTTACACCAGTACAGGTGTCGGAGTTTTTTCAGCCAGAACAAAGTTCTGGCACACCTCAGGTGGGCACCATTGCCATTATAAGAGAACAAGGGACATGTTCATGGTGAGTTATGGCACCTCTTTTTCCATAAAAATAGCACTGTCGTGTGTGATCTTAAAACATTATGGAGACTCAACATAACACTTAAATTCGCAGAGATAATTTTTAAAATAAAAGCTACACACACCCCCAACCCAATCCAGTAAGGACTCAGTGGTCGCAGCATTTTGACCGAGAGAGAAAAAGCCTCGGCAATTGCCTGGGAGCAGTTGGAGAAGCAAGGCAGAGGAAGATGTTGTCGTTTAGTCGTGTCCGACTCTTTGTGACCCCATGGACCATAGCACGCCAGGCACTCCTGTCTTCCACTGCCTCCCGCAGTTTGGTCAAATTCATGTTCGTAGCTTCGAAAACACTGTCCAACCATCTCGTCCTCTGTCGTCCCCTTCTCCTAGTGCCTTCATATCTTTCCCAACATCAGGGTCTTTTCCAGGGAGTCTTCTCTTCTCATGAGGTGGCCAAAGTATTGGAGCCACCTCATTGTGGAAGATACAGATATAAAAACATGTTGGTATAAAAACCACGTCCTCTGTTGGATGGATCATCTCGAGTTTCGCAGACTAAAAACTGGAGGAGCGATGGGAGTGTGTCTGGATCACCAGAGAAGCACCCCACATCACAACATTTTGTTGCAGGGCCCGCTCACTAGTTGCAACAAGTGTTTCAACATTTAAAACCCAGCTGCTGCCCAGCAGCATTTAAAGACCAAAGTGAAGATGTATAGCATGATCAGTGACCACAGTTGCAAGTGAGAGCCGGGAATCGGACTGTCTGAATGACCTGGTGAGGAAAAGCATGGTCCCCTGGCAATGGGGAAAGCCAGTACTTACCTGCCTCTGGTTGCTAGGCAGCCTGCGCCAGGCGCAAAACTGCATCAGCAACATCTAGAAGCAAGTTGGGAAACCTGTTTCTCTCAGATAAAGATCTGGCGGTTTCCCTACCCATGCTCTTGACTCATGTCACAACAAATAACCCATCTATCAACTGGCGCCACCTGTTGAGAAGGGTGGGTGAACTTTTGCAAAAACTGCTGAAGTATTACCAATGCTCCATAACAATAACAGCCACCCCTATGTCAGACATCTGAAGGCAGCCCTGTTTAGGGAAGTTTTTAGTGTTTTATCGTGTTTTTAATAATCTGTTGGAAGCCACCCAGAGTGGCTATTATTATTAATAAGTTGGCAGCTTGTTGATTTGGCTTCTGGTGACATCACAGGCTAATAGTCTTCCTCTTTTAACATGTAACCGATTTCATTATTGTCATGATATTTTTTGCAAATGTGAGGCCAGATCGTCCTCTGAATGTCAGAGTGGTGCCAGAACAATCAAAAGCACCCTAATCAATCCTAGAAGGGGTTAGAAGCCAGACCAATAATATTTATTTGTTTATTTATTTATATTTTCTATATACATATATAAATCTTAGGCAGCTCTTGTTTTATTTCATTTTCAAAACCGCTCCAAGTTGCGTAGAAAATAGTGTAACAACCAGGAACAGTTTAAAAACTTTTAAGTGAAAAGCCAAACAATAAGGAAAATGTACACATGCACTCTCGCACGATAATATTAGTAAATCGCCAAAACAGGGAAGAAGAAAGAGGTAGGAGAAACCGATCAATCGTGAAGCAGCCTTTATAATGTTTTCCTATGAAATGGTGTACATGGTATTGCTGTTGAAATCAGAGAGAGAGAGAAAGAGAGACTGCAGCCTTCATGAATTAAAAGTTGTCATCTGCTGGAGAAAGGTATATAGTGATGGCCAGTGTTCATGAAAACAGGTGTTTACCAGTAATAGTAATAACTGATCTTTCTAAAATTGTAGACTTGGAAGGGATACAAAGGGTCCCTTAGTCCAACTGCAGGAATCTCAGCAAAAGCATCCTTGACAGGTGGCCCTCCAACCTCTGCTTATAAACCTCCAAGCAAAGAGAGTCCACCAGCTTCTGAGGGAGACCGTTCGACTGTCCAACAGCTCTTACAGTCAGAAAGTGCTTAGTCGGAATCTCCTTTCTTGTGATTTGAAGCCATTGGTTCTGGTCCTTCCCTCCAGAGCAGGAAAAAGCAAAGTGCTGTCACATGGAAGATGGAGCAAGTTCGTTTTCTCCTGCTCCAGAGGGTAAGACCCAAACAAATGGCTTCAAGTTAGAAGAAAGGAGATTCCAATTAAACATCAGGAAGAACTTTCTGGCAGTAAGAACTGTTTGACAGTGGAACGGACTCCCTCAGGAGGTGGTGCTCTCCTTCCTTGGAGGTTTATAAGCAGAGGTTGGAGGACCATCTGTCATGGATGCTTTAGCTGAGATTCCTGTCTTGCAGGGGGTTGGACTAGATGACCCTGCGAGTTGTTGGATCCCTTTTCTTGTGGGCTATAAAATATTGTAAACCACCTGTGGACCTTGGATGAAGGGCGCTCTACAAATACAAACAAATACAGTAAGTTGGAAGGGAAAATTCTTGCATTGCAGGGGGTTGGACTAAGTGACCCTTTGTATTACTTCCAAGTCCACAATTCTACGATTCTATCATTAATGGCTTCTCCCAAAAGGGGTGTGGCCAGAAAGAGAATTCTCAGTTGGCACTGCCCACCTCTTCTAGTACCCAGTGAGGTGGCTCTTGTCTGAGGACATCCATAATTCAGGAACCAGCGACAGGCTCACAGCTCTTGAGCTATTGTTCCAAATAGCTCTGAAAACAAAGGCATTATCTGCAGCTTACAAAAAGGTCTGTCTCTCTCAAAACACACACACACACACACACTACACAAAAGGCCAGCGCATCTTTGAGAGCCACATTCTCAGAGTATTAATAAGGCCTTTTCCCCCAGATGGGTTTTCTCATGTCTGTTCAGTATGGCTCTCTGGGTGAAGCTTTCCCCGCAGGCCTGGCACCCGTATGGCTTCTCTCCTGTGTGGATCCTCTGGTGCCTGAGTAGCACCTCTTTCTGGTTGAAGCTCTTCCCACACACAGGACACTCATACGGCTTCTCCCCTGTGTGGATCTTCTGGTGCCTTACTAGCGAGTCCCTCCGGCAGAACTTCTTCTCGCACTCAGGACACTCGTACGGCTTCTTCCCCGTGTGGATCTTCTCGTGTCTGATCAGGCTCTCCCTCTGGCTGAAGCACTTCCCGCACTGAGGGCACTCGTGTGGCTTCTCCCCTGTGTGTGTTCCTCGGTGCCGGACGAACCCTTCTCGCCCGTTGAAGCTCTGCCCGCACTCGGAGCACTGGTACACTTTGGGCCTCGCGTGGATCCTCTGGTGTTTCGCCAGGTAATTCTTCTTCTGGAAACGCTTCCCGCACGCGAGGCACTCGTAAGGCATGGCTGCGGAGTGGACACTCTGGTTTGCAACCAGTCCAGATTTGCATCGGTACCATTTCCCGCCCTTCGAGTACAGAAATTTATTCACCCGTGCATGTCTCAAGGTTTCCTTTACTGCCCTGTGACTTTCTGCCACCTCGTTTAGTGCACCCCATCCCTCCATAGGCTTTGCCCCACATCGCTCATCAGATTCGCATCCGTGTTCGTGAATTTCGGCCACCAGAGAAGCCTTCCCTTGGGATATTTCCAGCGACATGCTGTATATTTCGTCTGGCTCTCTGCCTCCTTGTGGGGGACTCTCCTCCTTGATTTGAACTTCATCATCTGCAGAGAGAGAAAGAGAGATAACGGAGACAATAATTCGTTCAAACTGACAGTCCATAAAAAACCCCAAAGCCTTTTTGCTAGGAATACAGTAATGGGGATGGAGATCCTGAGAAAGCTGACTAATTTATTTATGTACGTGACAACAGCAGCTAGAACTTCATATGCGCAGGGGTGGAAATAGGAAGGATTTCCAATGAAGAAGGAATTGCTTACGAAACTGATGGACTATGCTGAAATGGCAAAATTAACTGCCAGATTAAGAGGACATAATGATGAAGTGTTTAAGGAGGATTGGAGACCATTGATACATTATCTATCAGAGTGTCACCCATACATAGTCTCTGGCAGGATTTGAAATATAAGCAGTGGATTAATGAAAGAACTGGAATTTTGATAGTAAAAACGTGTTGTAAAACAGCTCAGAAAATGGAGTCAAAAACAAGCATCAGGAAAGGGTGGGTGGGAAGTCAATTGGAAACTTTATGGGGTTTTTTTGTATAATGTTTTTGAATATTTTTGGAGTTTTAATTACATATATATATATATGTATGTATAAAATAAAAAATCAAGAATTCCTGTCATTATAATAATAATTTATTTATATATTTATGAAGCATTGGGGAAAAGTTTGCCTATACATATAGTAAATGTAGTAAGTTTAGGATCCTTGCAAATAGTAAACCAGCACACCAGGCAAAGGAGGTTTTTTTCTCTTTGATGTGCTAGATTTCTTCCTGCAGGGAGGTGCTGGCTCACTCATTTTATACAGGGAAGTTTTTAGTGGTTTGATGCTTTTGCTATTCTGCTAGGAGCCGGCCAGAGTGGCTGGGGAAACACAGCCAGATGTGTGGGGTATAAATAAATAAAATAAATATAATAACTATTATTATTATTATTATTATTATTATTATTATTATTATTACACGGGACCTTTAAAAAATGACATTTCCCCACCCAGTCTGAAGTGGTACAGTCTGTTCAACCACCTCAGAATTCTCCCACCTCATTCACATGTGGATTGGCTGAAGAAGCCATGTGGGTGTGGTCAACCATGTGGAACTTTCCCACCCAATCAGCACCCAGGACAAGAAAAGCAGGAAGTGGCACATGGAAAAACAGGCACAATGAAAGCAATACGAGGGTGTGTGATGCACCCCTCTGTAACTACCCCCTCCCAACTAAGCCCTGCCCTGCCTTTAATACCCCTCCCCTTTACCTGAGATGCTTTCTGCAAATACTTCGCCATCCTCAGAGTCCTGGATGAAACCCATGTCTCCTTTTTCCATTTGGGATACAGCCTCCGGTTTGGGAATCACAAACCCTCCTTAGAATAGAGAAAGAGACAGAGAAAAGGAACACTGAGAGAAATAGTCATTGACTGAACGTTTTGCGGGACAAAGAGTATTGGTGGATTACAACCTAAAAAGTTTCAAAATAAGCTGTCTTATGAAACTGATGGACTCTGATGAAATGGCAAAATTAACTGCCGGACTAAGAGGAGA
The DNA here is from genome assembly GCF_965207765.1 of Zootoca vivipara. Classification (NCBI taxonomy): domain Eukaryota; kingdom Metazoa; phylum Chordata; class Lepidosauria; order Squamata; family Lacertidae; genus Zootoca; species Zootoca vivipara. Next base: position 112,862,038 of record NC_142584.1, on the reverse strand, counting down.
TAATGATGAAGTGTTTAAAGAAGAATGGAGGCCATTGATGGATTATCTATCAAAATATCACCTATACATGAAGTCGCGGGCAGGATTTGAAATGTAAGCAGTGGGTTACTGATATAACTAATGGTAGTGAAGTTTAGATAATAAAAACAAATGTATTGCAAAACAGCTAATAAAAAGCAAAAAACAAACACCAGGAAAGGAGCAGTGGGAAGTCAAGAAGTTATTTATGTTGAAAAATATGTTTTTTTGTATATAGGATGATAAATGGTTTGGAATATTTTTGGAGATTCAATAAAATGCAGTTTTAAAAATAAGCATAGAACACTTTCTACTTAGCCTGCTGGTTGGGGATTAAGCAGATGCGGTCACAGAATGAAATCCTCAGCCAGCCAAACCCTGTTCCATAGTACTCCATTTCATTCATCCTCCAGTTTTCCTCCTTCACAAATAGCCACCCAGCATTCCATGACCAATGAACATGGTCAATCTTCATTAGATTGGCTTTTGGGGGGGTGTTCTTCTGAGGGGCTCCCCCCACCCACAAAGATGTTTCGTGCTTGGCAAATCTTGGGGCATTACCCTAAGTTTACCGATGCCTCTCTCGTCTGTGTGGATGGGGCTGTTTCAGTTGCATTAGGATCCCAACTCAAACTATGAGCTTGCCATTAGGATATAGGATGAGGGCAGGGAGAAGGGTGCATCAGAGTCTGCCAACCCAAGCCCAGTTCCAACAGCCTTGCTGGGCTCAAGAATGTGTGTTCCTGCCGAACACACATTCTGGCTGTTGGGTCTCAGGCACAGCATCAAACTCCTTGTTTGGGCTGTTCTTCTCATGGAGGGATCGTTTTATTGATTGTTGTAGAAACTGCTTTGTGACCATCTATGGTGAAAATCGGTCCGTAAAGGATTGGAAATAAATAAAATGTATTTGTTCTCTCCCCCCCCCCCCCGCTTCTTTTCTACGGGGCGAGGACTTCCTTACCTAGAGAGCTGATGTCCTCAGAGTCCTCCTGCATGACTTCCCAATGCATGGTTCCTTGACTGGTGTTCAGCACAGCCCACTCAGCACTGCCCAAAGCCACAGTCACCTCGTTTAAATTCACACTTCCCTGGAACGATAAAAGTATCCCCTCCATTCTGCATTGTCCTGGGTTGGACTAGATGACCCTTAAGTATCCCTTCCAATTCTACAACTCTATGATTCTAATAGCTGTATAATTTTGGAGACTGGCCCTTTCCTCCTCTCCATTATCTCTCACCACTGTCAACGCTGTAGGCTCATTGAGGTAGAGGTCCACCTGGTTTGCCTTGTTCTGCCTCGAATTAGATCATGGCTGCAAAACATCAAGCTCAGGGGCCAAATGCAGCTCCCAGGCCATTACCTGGCCCTCGGACATTTCCCCTCACCAGCCCTGCTTCATACCTTCCCTCAGGTGTTTTTGGTTGCTTAGAATGTGCCCTTGAACTCTTAATAATGCTTCTTTGCTTGCCTGGATGAAAGACCGGGGATGTATGTGTGCACATAGAGAAATAGTCCTACTCTCCAAATGGCAAAATTCACGTTTGTTGGTCCATTCACTTTTGCCTCTGGCCCTGCCCACTACTGCTATGTGGCTCCTGGAAAGTTCCCCAGAAGGAAATGTGGCCCTCTGGTCAAAACGTATTTCACACCCCAGAACCTCACATACCTCAGAAAGTTCAGTGTCAACTATTTCTTGTTCTTCGGGAGGAAGCACCGGACTGGGATGACTTGGGGACATTATTCCGCTGGCTGTAAAGAAGGGGAATGTTTCAGATACCAATAATAGTGATTGAGTCAATTTCTTAACTGCCCTTCCCAATAAGGTCCTGGGCAGGTTGTAGTGATTTAAAACCCACTCTCCAGCTCTGGCCTTGCTTCATGTCGCCTGTCAGAAATGCTGCAAACGTCCCTGACTTCTGGACCCTGTCCAAATTTCTCACAGGACAAACTTTCCACTGCTTCGACCTCAGCAGTGCCACCTGCTGGTTGCAGTGATGCTTGGGATGACGCGGCATTCATCTCCCCTTGTTCCTCTTTCCGGTCTGGAGAGTCTTCCCCCAGAACAGGAATCTTCCTCCAAAACGCCTCCAAACATGACTGGAGCTTCTGGTGTCAGGAACCATTGCCTCCCACTCCATGTGGATGTCAGAGAGAGCAAAGTCCAGCCCTGTGAACATCTCCGGTATCCTAGACAGCCTGTCGCCATCTTGGAATGTCCAAGTGTGTCGCAGAGGAAATTCCTGCCGAACACACATTCTGGCTGTTGGGTCTCAGGCACAGCATCAAACTCCTTTTGCAGCTTTGGGAACAAAAGCACTGCTCCCCCACGTTCCCAAATTCACAGGGAATGTGTCAGGGAACTCCCAGCAGGTCCGTGGGAGGCAGGGCCATCTTAAGCCAATCCAGCGCCCTGGCGCTAGGTCCCTCCAGCGCCCCCCTCCATTGCCTCTCCAAGGGCCCGGGAGTGCCAAGCAGACCGCGGCAGCCTCCTCGTTTCCCCAGCGCTGGGTTCCGCTCAGTCAAGCTTCGCCACCCCCGCACGCACCACGGGACCAGCAAGAGCTGTTTGGGCGCTATGCACGCTCTGGTGGCGAAGCTCGACTGAACGGAACCCAGCGCTGGGGAAACGAGGAGGAGGCACAGCACGGAGTTCTTGGAGAAGGAGCGCAGTCCTGGCCAGATCGCCGGAACCCTGCGCTCACTTGGCACCCTTCCAGCGCCCGGCGTCGTGGTTCTCCGTGCCACTAGCCTCTATGGGTAGGACGGGCCTGGTGGGAGGAGAGGGAGGACAGATCGAGTTACAGGGAGCCTCAGCCCCTCCTCTCCAGCACCACCTCTTCCAGCTGGGATAGTAGCGAGTCATCCAATGGGGTGGAAGGAGGGATGGTCAGAAGGGTGGAGAGAGGGCTCGGAGATGATAGCAAAGAGCCCTTGCACTGCCTGCAACAGGAGTTTTCAGAAGGGGAGACGTTGCTTCCAGCGCCCTGTTTGCGCAGAGGGGTCAAGCGCAAAGAGGGTAGGAGGTGCTTGGGGGCCTCCCAAGTTCTTATGCTGGGGGAGGAGCAGGAAGGGGGTACTCCCGGATTCTGGAAGTGACTGAAATGGACGTGTTTTAGTTAGCTCTGCACTGTATATGGTATGCACAATAAACCTGTAAAAAGCCAGGTTGGAGTCCAGCGTTGTTACTCATGAGTAACCAACCACCTCACGCCCGTACTGAATGAATCAGAAGAATCCTATCTTCTTCTTAAAGTCCATATCTGCTACTTCTACGCAGCATCGGGGGAAATCGTTCCCTCCCCCAGTACAGTCTTGGCAAAGTCTTGCCTCCAGCGGCATGTCACATCTCCCTAACTCAGGGAATGGGACTTCCTCCCAGTTCCCTCCACATAAACTTAGGGAATGGGATCTTTAGACTTCCAAAAGGTCCATTCTGCAGTTTAGCTCAAGCTGGAATAACCTTTTATAGTCCTTATCAGACGGCCACTGCCTCTTCTGCTGGCCAAAATTGCCTGGCAAGAACTTAAAAGGCATCTTGCCTTTCTCTGTGCACAAGCTGCTGGCTACGGCACAAAAATACAGTCTAGCCTGTTTTACTTTCACTTTTAGGCATTCACTGTACTCACACAGTCTCCACGCAGCTTTCTTTTCTCTTCTGTCTCTGAAGAGGCCTGCTTCACGCTGCCAGTTCCAGGAGACTCCAACTGGGACAAAATCAGCCCCTGGTCCTTCCTCTGCTGGCACTGGGTCTTTGGCCCCAATCCCTGGGCCCATAACCGATGTTAGGAGTTGTCCTATACACTAGTAGGACCCTGGCAGAGACACATGCCTGACTGGCATGTTCTCTCCCTCCTGGTCAATCGTTTGTAAGCTTCAAAAGCTTTCTGCTGCTCGAACATCACAGCAACTGATGCCAACAGACATCAGCACACTCAGGGATCCGCAGAGTGCTCGCAATTCGCATAACAGACCTCAGCAACTCAGCATTTGGCTAATCTACTTTGTTTACATATAAACACACACACACGGAGCACTGCAACATGGCTCCCTCTCTCTCTAGCATCAGACAGCAAAGGGGGAAAAAACAAAGGACAACAATCCCATTTCACGGAACACAGTAACAAAAAAATCCTGTCTCCATCACTTTCCACTCTGTGGAATGTAAACATACACTGTTATGTGATAGAAAACAATCCCATGACTGCAGACACGGGGAATGAATCTCCAACATACCCCACCCTGAACTTCTGGGGTGAGCAGAACTACCAAGAGGGCCCCCTCTGCTTATCTTAACACCCGGGAGGGTCTGTAGGGAAAGAGATCATCTTAGATATTTGGGGCCTAAGTCATGACTAATGTGACATGTGAGCAAGCTCCTTGAAACAAACTGGCAACCGGTGCATCTGTTTTACAAGGCAGGATGCCACACTTTAAGCCCATAAATAACCAGCACAGATGTCATAGGAGTGCCAAATGGAACCCCAGCCATCTTTGTTTGTCCCCTAAAATAGCCTTCTCCAACCTGGTGGGCCTCCAGAAGTTGCTGGACTCTATCTCCCATCATCCATAGCCAGCATGGCCAGCAGTGAGGGATAATGGGACTTGTAGTCCTTCAATATTTGGGGGAAGCCACGACTATCTTTCAGCCGTTGCTAGTTTTCTCATCGTGAGTCCCTCTGAAAAGTCGCAGAGGGATCCCAGGAATCCAGTTTGAATAAATGCTGCGCTAGCCCAATGAATCCTCACCCAGCAAACAGAGGTCTTTGTTTGCTTTCTCATTGGCCTCTATGTAGATTTGCCTCCGATGTGCCCCCTTGGTTTCTGAGGGGCCCGTGGGCACTTTCTCCACCGGCATCTGAAAAAGAACAACACAGATCCCACTCAGGATGGGGAAGATGCAGGAGGGCTTGAGAGGAGGGCAGGAGGTGGACAAAGCAAATAACTGATGGGGGCAGGGGGGAGCTTCTTACAAAAGTAAGAAAAGCGCCTGGGCATTCTGTGTCACATCTATCGTCTGCTTGGCGCATATTGAAAGCCTTCCTTGTTCAAACATCCTTTCAAGTGCAGATTTTTACCCCAGCCTATACCCATATTGGATTTGAAATTGTTTTTATATTCCTGCTGCTGGAAGACAATGGAAGAGTGTGCCTTGGTGGGTGAAGTAAAACTGATGGAGAGTTACAGCATCTACTGCAGTATGGAATTGTTCTTAATTGCTTTTGCACGTGGAATTGTTTTAAAATTATTTTTATAATTGAGATATTTTTGGGAAAGCAATTCATAAATGGCATTAAAAATGGAGCAAAAGATGAGCTTGCCAAAGCCTCTATGACACACAGGGTAATAGATATACAGTGGTGCCTCGCTAGATGAATTTAATTCGTTCCATGGGTCTTTTCTTATAACGAAAAAATTCGTCTAGCAAGTCCCATAGGAATGTATTGATTTTTTTTGAATTTTTTTTTTTGCCTATAGGAACGCATTAATTGAATTTCAATGCATTCCTATGGGAAACCGCGATTCGCTAGACGAAAACGCATTCGTCTAGCGAGGCAACCTCCGCTCGAAAAATCCTTTCATTAAGCGGAAATTTCGTTAAGCAGGGCGTTCGTTAAGCGAGGCACCACTGTAGGACATAATATAGATTTTAATCTCTGGGGAAACCTTTGGAAAAGCCATTTGAAGTTCATAGCATGTTATTCTTTGAAGGAGAACTACTCAAAAATGATTTACAGATGGTATTTAACTCTGAGTAGGCTAGTTAAGATACCGTATATAAGACTGAATCAGATAAGTGCTGGAGATGCAAGGAGAACATTCTTTCATATGTGATGGACTTGTAAAAGGGTAAAAGAGCATTGGGAAATAATCCTAAATGAATGGGGAAAAAATGCTTAAAAGTACTTTACCCCCCCCCCCAAAAAAAGTCCTTTTTGATGGGGATAATTCAGACAGAAATCCCCAGGTGTCAAAAAAGATTATTTATGTATGCCACTACTGCGGCCCGTGTTTTGTTAGCCCGAAAATTGAAAAGGAGCTAGGTCCCAACCAAAGAAGAATGGCAACTTGACAGATTATGTGCAGTTTGCAGACTTAGCATATAGAATAAGACAACAAGACAAACATACCTTTAGAGCAGATTGGGAAAAGGTTTATTGAATATATGGGGGGAATTGTGTTCACTTGAAAACGTTGGCAGCATTAAGATAAATTCAACAGTGTAAATAAGTTTCGATGGATGTAATAATGGAATACTGAATGGTTTAGTTTATATAAACTATGCAGGGATTTATGGTATGAAAAATGAACCATGGAAAGAGAAGAAGGGAAGTCACTGATAATTTAAATTGTAAAACAGAAAATGTAATAAAAAATTATAGATAGATGATAGATAGATAGATGGCATTCACAAAACCTTTCTCTGTTCTTTTTAGTTGAAAACTGGGAACCAGGGAATTATGGTTTGTTTTGGGGGGGGGGAAGTGGCTGTTCTCCTCCCTGCTACTTCCACCTCTCCTGTCATGGATGCCCCATGTGCCGGCGCAAGTTATTTTGCTGCCTGAGGTGAAAGACTAGAAGAGACTTCTGTATGCAAAAGCAGGCCTGACTAGCCATTGAATTTTAGTTGAACACTGGCAATTGAATGTTACTGAAGCAGGAAAAGTTGTTTGAAGACCCCGCTATTCCCCTCATGCATCTACAATTTCCAGGTGACTTTAACTGTCAGGCTCTCTTCCCATGGAATGCTGGGAATTATTTATTATTATTATTATTATTATTATTATTATTATTATTATTATTATAATATTATTATTTATACCCCACCCATCTGGCTGGGTTTCCCCAGCCACTCTGGGCGGCTTCCAACAAAAATAAAACACAGTAATCTATTAAACATTTAAAGCCTCCCTAAACAGGGCTGCCTTCAGATGTCTTCTAAAAGTCTGGTAGTTGTTTTCCTCTTTGACATCTGTTGGGAGGGCGTTCCACAGGGTAGGCGCCACCACCGAGAAGGCCCTCCGCCTAGTTCCCTGCAACTTGGCTTCTCGCAACGAGGGAACCGCCAGAAGGCCCTCGGTGCTGGACCTCAGTGTCCGGGCAGAATGATGGAGGTGGAGACGCTCCTTCAGGTATACTAGACCAAGGCCAACTGTCGCTCCGTGAGGGGAATAGGGTCAGCGCCCTCAACAAACTGTTCCCAGGGTTCACTGGGGGGGGAGCCATGATGGCTTAAAGTGGTACAAGACTGCTTTAAAAGTACAGTGCAGATGGGGCCTCATTCAATTATTTTAAAACCCAGGAGCCGTCCAAGTAGCGCAGGGGTGGGGAGCCTGTGGTCCTTCAGCTGCCATTGGACTCCAACTCCCATCATGGCCGATGGCCGGAGACGATGGGAGTTGCACTTCAGAAGCATCTAGAAGGCTAACAGTTTCCCCACACATGAACTAAACGGTGACATGCATTAAAACCTCACCTGCCATTTCCAAGCCTTGGCCTCTTGAGAACTCCTCATCAGGAACTCCTCTGCCACCGTCTGGGTGCTGGTCTCCGGGTCCCAGGCCCTGATCCTACTCTGCATTTCCTGGGGCAAGATGGCCAGGAACTGCTCCAGGATCAGCAGCTCCAGGATCTGCTCCTTGCTACGCCTCTCCGGCTTCAGCCACTGGTGGCAGAGCTCCTGGAGCTGCCCATAGACCCTTCGCGGGTCCTCGACTTCTTGGTAGCGGAACTGCCTGAAGTGCTGCCGCAGCGCCTCCATTCTGCTGGCTTCCCCTCGCAAGATGGCCGCCTTCACCTTCCCATAGTCCTCCCTCTCGGCAGCTTCTAGGCCGCTAAAGGCCTGCTTGGCTTCTCCGCTGAGAGCAGGCAGGAGACGCGCCGCCCACTCTTCTCGAGGCCATTGGCAAGCTTCAGCCACTTGCTCAAAAGAAGCCAGAAAGGCCTTGGCATCGTCCCACGGCCCAAGCTTTGACCGTGGTGGGCTTCCCCATCCTAGGCGATGAGAGTCCAGGGCCTTCAGGAACTCCTGACACTGGGTTGCCCATTCCTGGGGTAGCCCATCCTCAAGCTGCTGCTTGCCATTTTGCAGCACTGCCTGGCCCGGTAACTCCTTCAGGCATGCCATCGTGACAACATGCGGTGGTGCTTGGCCTGCGGGTTCTAACCTCTCCTCCATCTTGGATTTTTGGTGTCCTCTGTGTGGGGGGGATTGGGACAAATATCCCACACTCGTAATGTCAAATTTTTGTTTCGGGTCTGTGGCTATACAGACAGGTTCTGTTCAAGGAGGAGACCCTACAGCATTTTGCAGAGACTGTCTCTGACGGTACCCCTGGGTGTCTTTCTGAACGGCAAGTGGGACCGGTCCCTGCGGAGAAGAAAAAGAACAAAACACCAAAGGGCATAAAGAAGGAGCCATTTTGGCAAATTGTGGAACCATAAAATTTAAAACACCACAATTGCCATAGTGGTTGAACTATCAATCCCTCTTTCCAGGGAACTCTAAGAATTGTAGGTCTGTGAGGGGAATTGGGGTCTCTCTGAACCGCTCCCAGCTCCTTCAACAAACTACAGCTCCCAGGATTCTCTGGGAAGGGAAGCCATGGCAGTTTAAAGTGATCATCATAGTGCTTTGAATTTATAGTGCCATTTACAACATGCACTCGAGTCCCAGAAGCTGGGGAAACAGAAGCCTGCTCAGTCTCAGACTCAAATTCCCCCTCCCTGATGTTGATGGACTACAACTCCCATACATTTATATTGGTTATTCCAACCACCTTTTCCCACAAACAGTGCCTGTTTTTGTCTTTCCCCCATCTCCTACAACCGGCATATGGCCCTCCGAAGGCTGCCTGGAAGGGAATGCGGGCCACGGGCTGGGAAAAGGTTCCCCACCCCTGCTGTACACTCTTTCCCCTGGAGTAGCAGCGGTTAGAGCAGGCACCCCCAAACTCGGCCCTCCAGATGTTTTGGGACTACAATTCCCATCATTCCTGACCATTGGTCCTGTTGGCTAGGGATGATGGGAGTTGTAGTCCCAAAACATCTGGAGGGCCGAGTTTGGGGGTGCCTGTGTTACAGTGTCGGACTAGGGAGATCAGGGTTCGAATCCCCACTCAGTCATGAAGCTCACTGGGGTGACCCTGGGCCAATCTCTCATCCTAACCTACCTCACAAGGTTGTTGTGGGGATGAAATGAAGAGGGACGAACCATGTGCAGCGCCTTGCATTCCTTGAAGGAAAAGGAGGGACAATAATGTTGGTGTGGCCTTTTGAACCACAGAGAGAGGAGCCCCCACTTCAATGATGATTTTTTTGGGGGGGAGGGGGTAACAGCTTCTAAATCATAAGACGGTGTTCCCAAATCAGACCCTGCCACGCCACTCTGCGTATGTTGTTGTTTCCAAACCTGCAAATCGACCATTGCCACAAGTTCAAAAGGTGCGGGCATGCAGTGGGGGCTTCCTACGCACCCACCCACCCCCGAACCTAGTTGGAAGCCCAACTTTCCCAGTCGCTCCGCACGCAGCCCGGACGAGGAATGCAAGCAACTCTTCCTTGCTCCATTTTCTCTGATCTGCACCAGCTCCCACCACATTTCGCCCAAATCTGCCCCTTTAAAACTCACCTCTCTCTCGCAGCCATTCAAAAGCAGGCATCCGTCCCTCTCAACAAAGCAGGAAAGAGAAGGGGAGGGAGCAAGAGAGTGAGAACTATTACACCACTTCCAGTTCCACCTCCCTTCTCAAATTTCCCAGTTCCTCCAGGAATCTGAGTTTAACCCTTTCCAGCAATACTTTCTCTCTCCATCACTCTGGGACAGGAGGAGGTTGCAGACCGGATCAGGCCAAACCTTAGCGGGGGTGGTTGGGGTTTGCAAGCTTTACTTTCCCGGGAAAGCTGCATTTAAGGCCGGATCGGGTTGCCACGCTTTTTAAGGAGGAGGGAGGCAAGAGGCAGGGAGGAGGCTGCAACAAACACGCGCCTCTTCCTCTATTTCCGGTCCCTTTTTGAACGGAGGGAGGAGGGGAAATCGCGTCCCCACCGCCGGTTCAGATGAAGCTGATTAAATGTCTCTCTGTGTCTTTTTGATTAAATTGCAAGATGGGAAGGTGCCTTCATCCATTGGACCCATCCAGCCCACTATTGCATGCACTGATTGGCAGCAGAGGTTCTCCAGAATTTCAGGCGAGAGAGTTTCCTTGACCTCCCTTTCCTGGAGATGCCAGGAACAGAAACAGACCTTCTGCATGCAAAGCAGATGCTCTGGCCACTGAACAACACAGCCCCATCGCAAATAGCAATTTGCATTTGATGATGTGGTCTACAGAAGCTTCTGTCCTTAAAATGAATTATTATTATTATTATTATTATTATTATTATTATTATTATTAAGCTGTTAAGCCCTAAAGGTGCTGGAATACCCCTTTTTGCAGTTTTAGGCTTGCAGGCAAGGGAAGACAAGTTAAGAGTTCCTCACAGTTCCACCAGTAGTTTCTTATTTATTTCGTAAAATTCATGCACTGCTTGATTGTAAAACAAACAAGCAAACCTAAAAACAGATTAAAACTTTCTAAATATTTTGGTAGGCTTGCCTAACAAATCTGTTTTTAGCAGGCACTGAAGGGAGCACAGTGAAGCCACCTGCTTGGTCTCAATAGGCAGGGAGTTCCAAAGTGTAGGTGGAACAGGTATTTTGTGGCACATGGAAGTGCCCATTCCGCTGACTGAAGTGGTAAGAGTGGGTGTAAATTGGGTAAGGAGATTTTGTAGGTTAACCAGTCCCAAGTTAAGGGGTTTATATACTAACAACACATTCAATTTGGCCCATTAGCAAATTCCCAGCCAGTGCAGATCTCTGAGTGCAGGTGCTATATGCTGACAAAGAATACTGTTTGAAAGCATAATCATTCCATCACTGTTACATAGCTAAAACGTCAGAAAAGGGGAGGTCTACACAACATTAGCATAAGGGTAAACAAGGTTAACGCTCAGGGCAGAAGCAAAATGTGGGATAAGTACCGGGAGGAACTTCTTGAGCACCCACAGAGAAAGAACAATAAGGTCCGGGTTTACATAGTCTTTCACCTGGGCGATTCCGGAGGGAAGCATTTGGCCAGTGATCTCTCAAATCGCCCAGCTATTACCTGCTGGGGTCCCTTCCTGCCTTCGTGACCTGTCTGAGTGTGCAGACGTGACTTCTCGCTTGCCATTTCATGGCAGGGAACTGAGTGATTTGAGAGTCCTTGACCAGAGTTACCAGAGTCCCTTTTTCAAGGGGGAAAAAAGGGTTGGAATGGAGGGAACTGGCAAAGGAGTTGATTTTATATGATTTTTAAGCTAGGTAACTTCCCTGAGCTGTCACGTCAAAATGATACACACATGCATAATATTTATAACATTTAACAACTACAAAGATGTGCCCCCCCCCGGTAATTTCCATAACAGAAGGAAGCTGCATTGAAACAAAACACCAGTCAAGTCAATAAGGAAAGGCATTGTGATTCAAAAACTATATGTCAAATTACCAGCAGAATGGATGGAAGAGATTGCTGCAATTGTAAGATGAAGTCCCAACATAGAGCGTGATAGGGAAAAGGACGGGGGGGGGGACTTTAGGGATTGAGAAGTTCCCGCTAAACAGAACTTTAGGGATTGAGAATGGTATAAATGCCCTCAAGGGGACCCGTCCGACCCTGCACCCTTATTCCAGTATTACGCAAACACAAACACCCTAGAGCCCCACCAGAACAAACCCCGTTAAATAAAGGTGGGCTTCCCTTCCTTTTCATCTGCATTCGACTCTGTGTAGCCATATTTCTAAATGAGCGATACCCTGTATCCATGAATGAACCCTAGTTACAGGTAGGCAGCCGTGTTGGTCTGAGTCGAAGCAAAATAAAAAAATTCCTTCACTAGCACCTTAAAGACCAACTAAGTTTTTATTTTGGTATGAGCTTTCGTGTGCATGCACACTTCTTCAGATACATGAATGAACCCTGTATTCGAATAAGGCTCCGTCTTAACCATGTCTTCCAGTTGCCTCCAGACTCTCCCAAGCGATAAACTGTCCACACCTGGGCCTCATTGTTCTTCCCCTGCGGGGTGCTCAAGGGTCCCCTCTCAATACTTTCCTGTACTTGCCTATCAATACCTTGGGTCGTTATATGTCATTGCCTTATGTTAATCCTGTTTACCTATATGTAAATGTCTCCTGTACCTCCCCTTTCCCTGACGTCCTAGCTGACCCGGCCACATGTTGCTGTGGTTCTTTCCTGTGATTCCCCCCCCCCCCGAATCCATGACATATTCTGCCTCTCCTCCCTCCACCCCGGCTCATCCAAGTCCCCCTGTGTTGTCCCTGGGGAGTGTTGGCCCCTCCCCCCTGTATCTCCATACCTTGGCCCCCACCCTTCGAAAAGGAACTGTCAGCTTATAGGTTCTATTTCCCAGCATGCACTTTTGTCTGAGCCTTCTGTTGTCCCTGGGGATTGTTGGCCCCTCCCCTATGTATCTCCATACCTTGGCCCCCACCCTTGGAGAAGGAACTGTTAGGTTCTGGGTTCTATTTCCCAGCATGCACTTTTGTTTGAGCCCTCTGTTGTCCCTGGGGAGTGTTGGCCCCTACCCCCGGTATCTTCCTACATTGGCCGCCACCCTTGGAGAAGGAACTGTCAGTTTCTGGGTTCCATTTCCCAGTATTTACTTTTGACTGAGCCCTTTGTTGTCCCCTCCCCCCTGTATCTCCATACATTGGCCCCTGCGCATGCATCGTGAACATTTCTATATATTTCGATTAAGGATTGGGGGTGATGATGCGCCCTGGGACCCAGAGAACCACTTTAAAAATCCCGACCGGGGGGGGTCAAATAGTGAAGCCCACAGCCCCGTAGCAACAGACAGGCCCAGACAGAAGGAGGGGGGGTCATATCAGCCACTTGGCGCGGGCCTCCGAATTCAAAGGGGGCCTCGGTTAGCATATTCACAATCAGTAAAATGAAAAAAGTAACAAAAGGGTTAAAAACAGGGCCACATTATCTACCTGGCCCGGGCGCAAGGGCCTGGCAACAGAAGGCGCGTTCTGAAGCACCCGAGTTGTTGAGTTCCATAAAAAAACCCAGGAAGTGGCAAGGGGAAGGTAAAAGGTAAAGGTAAAGGGACCCCTGACCATTAGGTCAAAGAGCACCACAGATCCTGGGGGCCAAAACAGAAAAGTTCCTGCTTGTTGCTGAGACCAGTCTGACTTATAGAAGTTGAAAAGTCTCACTTGTTGTTTTGTAGGAATTGATTTAGCCGAGTTTCATATGGGCATCCTAACTAAGACCTAGAACGTTTTAAGGCTTAACTAGTAAAAACTGGCACCTTGGATTGCAAACCTAAGCATGTCTTTACTGAAAAATATAAGTCACATTACGATCAGTGGGGCTTCAGAATTAGCTTGTAAGTATAAGAGGTTAAGTAAAAGAAGTCACGCCACTGATTTTGAAACTTCAAAGCCATTTTTAATAGACAAAAAGTAATTCAACAATTCCTCCTTGGCCTCCAGCTGTCACGTTTTAACAGAGCACACATAACTTTGCATATCTATCTGCACATGTATCAGAATAGGGTATTATAGAGCCTCTCTATTGACTCTTCTGGGTGTGTAACAAGATCTATTTTCCTTTTTGGTTAGAGCAGGGATAGCAAAGTGGTGCCTTCCACTTTTTGTTGAACTACAACTTCCATCATCCCTGCCCATTGGCCATGTCTGTTGGCTGTGGCTGATGAGACTTGGAGTCCCACGCTATTTTGATGACGCCAGCTTGACTATTCATAGATTCAAATGTCAATTACAGTACCATATGTATCTTGCTCACAAATTGGAGGATTTCACCCTTGTGCAGTTGAAATCCATCCAGTTGAAATTGCCCAAATTAATTGCATGTGAAGAGAAGAGCTTTAAAGCTCGTTTTGTGCTGGGCTTTCCTGGCGTGAAGAAGCTTTTAAGCTTTGTCTTGCTTACCAGGCTCTGGGAGGCTCTTGCAGGAACTCAGACAGACCCATCGGATCCCCAAGCTTGCTCACTGGGTTGGTAAGCAAGCTGGAGAGCTTAAAAGCTCTCTGCCCTTCCTTGGAAGGTAAGGATGGTCTCACGGGGGCAGTTCCAAGAGGGTGGTTTGCGTATGCGTGTTTTTGTATACATGCACCACCCCCAGAATGTAGCCCTTCTGCAAGAGGAAAGTTCTACAAAACGTTCTTCAGAGAAACAACCAGCAAGAAAGAGAAAATGGGTGAAAAGCAATATGTCTTCATATAGAAGTACAGGTCTGGGTTTACAGATTACAAGCCTCCACACCCAAGCAACCCATCACTCTCACCATTGCAAGAAGTGAAGTCAGATTCAGGTAGGGGGAAATGACAGAGTGGTGTTGGGGAAACAAGCGATGCTCTCTATCTCTCCTGCACCCATCAAATTTTACAGTCAGAGGTTTAATATCTACAACTTCCCACTATAAGCTTTTTCCTCACTCAAAGCATTCATAGGCTTTCTTTCCTGTGTGGAATCTCTGATGGCCAATGAAACAATGAAAGCAGGAGTAGGGAACCACCAGGCCAGTAGGGAACCATCAGACCTCCCTAATTTGGCTCACAAGGCCATTTTGGCACAGCCATGCCCATAGACCCTACACCCGATACCATGTTCAATCTAAATCAAGTTTAGTTTTGAACAATTCCTTGTGCGAGTGCGGTGTGTTCTCAACCCGGTTTTCCAACGAAAGCTTTTACCCCACACTCAGTACATGTGAACGTTTTCTCCCCACTATGGATCCACAAATGTTTGAACACACAGATTCTCCAGTGAAACTTTCCCCCACACAGTGGGCATCCATAAGTCATCTCCTATATGGACCCTATGATGATCTTCAAGACGGACCTTGTTCATGAAGGTTTTGCCACACGAGGGACATTGATAGGGTGCCTTCTCTGTAGGAGGAGTTTCCTGGATTACAAATCCTGGTGTGCTGGGGCACACAGTCCCAGGCTGGGAGGAGTACGACAATTTTTGCACCCACATGTGTGCCACTGTTTCCTTTGTGGACTTGCGGCCTTCTAAGAGCTTGATGGGCTCATTTTGTGTTTTCACCATCTTCTTTCCCTGCTGCCCTTCAGGTTCCCATTCTGGTTCTTGAGCCAGTGTCATCTTACTTTGAGGAAATTCTGCTCTCCTTCCATTAGATACACCCTCTCTCTCATTCCTTTCCTGCTGAGGAGTCTCCACCCTGAACTTACTTAGCCCCTCATTTCCTACAGGGATGGAGAGAAAGTTGAATTAGTTTGATTAATTCTTCAACACAGAGAATGAAACTTACATAGATGTGTTGTGCTGGGTGGGGCAAATCCATTATTATAACTTCCTGGCAGGTGGATTGCTGTTGCTTACCAGGAGGGAGAGGGGAAAGGTCAGTGTGGTGGAAAGGCACTGGCAGGAGCACTGGTCTGGCTCTCTCTGCTGGTGTGTTTGCACCATGCCAACCTCTTCATTCATCTATCGTCTGGTAAGCAGCAGTAACCCACATGCTGGGAAGCTGGCATAGCAACTCTGCCCCACCTACCAAGTCGCTTCTGAAAGGGCATAATAGGGGAAACATTTTACCGTTCCGTGTACTGTTTCATAAAATTAAAGAGTAACTTAACAAATGTATATAATACAAGGAAAACTGGGCAACTGGATTTGCCTCATTAGTGGTCAAATCTTAAATCAAAGTTGCAATTAAGTCCCCAGCAGCTGTTCTGAGGAAGCATTGTTTTGCACTCAGCTCCAGTTGCTGGACGCGGGTGGCGCTGTGGGTTAAACCACAGAGCCTAGGGCTTGCCGATCAGAAGGTTGGCAGTTTGAATCCCCACAATGGGGTGAGCTCCCGTTGCTCGGTCCCAGCTCCTGCCAACCTAGCAGTTCGAAAGCACGTCAAAGTGCAAGTAGATAAATAGGTCTACAGCGGGAAGGTCAACAGCGTTTCCGTGTGCTGCTCTGGTTCGCCAGAAGCGGCTTTGTCATGCTGGCCACATGCCCTGGAAGCTGTACGCCGGCTCCCTCAGCTAATAACGTGAGATGAGCGCCGCAACCCCAGAGTCAGTCACGACTGGACCTAATGGTCAGGGGTCCCTTTACTTTTACCTTTACCAGTTGCTGGACCCCCCCCCCCAGCAAAAAACCCCAACAAAGCAGGTTTCCACGAGTCTATTGTCTGGTCATAGCTGCAGCCTCAAAGTAATCTCTGACCTTTGGTGAGAGATGCCCTGGCAAGCAGTCGCTTCTTGCCTCTGGGATCCATCTTGGTCTTGTGGATTCTCAGGTGGCCAGAAAGGGCATGTACCCCACAGAAGGTTTTCTTGCACTCAAAGCACTGGTAAGGTCTTTCCTGCGTGTGAATCTCCCTTTGCTGAGCGAGGTTTGAGGAGCAAGTTCTGTACCCGCGCCGGAGTTTTTTCTCTTGTGGTAGATCTGCGATTCCTTCTGCAAACTCCTGGCTCATACCATGCAGAGTTGGCTCCCCCTGCTTCGTCCCTCGGCCACTCATTTGATGCCACATCACTCCAGGACTCAGGGAAACACCAGGACTCAAAGGAACAGTGTCCTGGGGTTCTCCTGATCGGATCACAGATGGGCCTTGTTGCTTGGGGCTTCCTTGCTGATAATTTTCAGTTTCCTTCCTGTTCATGCTCATGCCTGTCATGAAGGTGAGAAAACACAGGGGGGGATCATTGCTATTTTATACAAGAGCCAGTCCTGCACTGTAAAGAGAATTGAGCTTAGAAGCAGGAGGGCGAGAGTTCATTCTTAACTCTCTGGCACAGACCTACTGCCTGGCCTTGGGCAAACCCTGAACAGCCAGCCTCAATATCTGCTGTCCAGAGAAAATATGCCAGTTGGTCAGGTCCCGCTCATGGGATTCTCATGGGCATCTGCTTGGCCACTGCCAGAAAAATAGACTGGACTAGATGGTTCTTACGGTAGGCCTAATCTAGCAGAACTGTTCTTATATCTAGTCATGATGGTAATGTCAATATCAGCAGCAGTGTTGCATCTGGGTATCAGTTGCTGGGAATCATATGAGGTGGTTTCCTCTGCTCATGGTCCTGCTTGTAATTTTCCAAGAGACATAGTGGGGGAAATAAGGTGCTGGGCTAGGGTGCAGGATTTGATCATGCAGGGCTCTCTTTCTTACATTCTTCTCCTGTAATATGGGAATAATAGGGTCCACTATCCCCCTAACAAGATTACTGGAAGTACAAACACAGCCAATATCTCCATCTCAGACTCTGCTCTCTCTAACTACGGTAATAAAGGATCTCGAGAAGCAGGGGGATGGGAAAGGACCTTCTCTGTGTTTTAGACGCTGAAGACCTGCTGCAAGTCAGAGCAGATAGTATTGGATTAGATGGGGGCAAGACACTAATGTGGTTTCAGGCTGTTGCCTATGTACCGGGTACTCATCGCCACCAGGATGTAACTATGAAGTCTCTGTGATAACCCTTACCTGAGAGAGTCTTACCTGGGAATGTATCTTTATGCTCAGAGTTTGGAACAAATACTACTTTTTCTTGTCCAACCAGGCTGGGGAAGACCACTGGTCCTCCTACAGGTTGGAGACACAATTGATGAATGGGGAGAAAAGAGGAGTTTGTCTCACAACTGGGAGAAATATGGATGTCAGACAAATCCAATCCGCTTGTGGTGTGACAGCAGTGTACATATGCTTGATATATTTACCTGAGAAAGCAGCGGTCTCATCCTCCTCCTCCAAAACTTTCCAGTACAGAGTGCTCTGAATGGAATTGAGCACAGCCTTCTCTGCTGTATCCAACAAGACAGTTGCACTCATCAAATCAACTGTACCCTGAAACTACAAGAGGGTTTCCTGCTCTGAATACAGAACTGTAGACAGGTCACGTTCATGCCATACATTTAAAGCTAATTCCTTCCCTCCAAAGAAACCTGGACACACTGTTGTTTGTTATGGGTGCTGGGAATTGTAACTGTATGAGGAGTAAGCAGCAGTTCCCAGGATTCCTTGGCAGGTGCTTTTAAATGTATGGTGTCAAGAATGTGCTCCCTCCCCGCCCGGAGCACAGCAGAAGAGTTGGCCTCAGAAACTGAGCTAAAGGAACAACGGGCCGACTCTGCAGATGAGAGCTGTTTGTCAGAGTTTAGAGAGGACAGCCCAGCCCCGCTCCTTCCCAGGGAAGAAGTTGTTAGCTCCCAACTAGAGGAAGAGGAAGAGTTGGAAGTCAGCCAGAGCGTTGCCAGGCAACCATCAGATAAGCCAGAGTCTGAGTCTTTGTCTTCTGGGATTGGGGAGGAGACAAGCCAGCCGTTCAGTCCCCATACTAAAAGATGGGAGAAGCTCAGAGAACAACGGAAGGGAAGAAGAAGAATGGCTCGATCTTGGCGTTCTTGTTGGGGAAGGGACGATGAGACAGATTGAGCAACTACTGTTAATGAGAGCAGTCAGGAAGACCAGGCTCTGGATGTGTTTCTTCTTGTAAATAAACTTACATAAAACTGACGGGGAGTCGTTGCTGCTTGTTAGGCTGCTTGATTGCCAGAGATCATTATATATGGCATGAATGTGACCAGGAAAAGACCTTCTTAGCCAACCAGTCTAATTTCCTGCTCGATGCAGGAGATTCAGAGCTAGAGTTCTCAAGTTTCGGACTGAAGATCTCCAGCAATTCTTACCATCAAAATGTTTCTCCTCATGTCCAACCAAAATCTCCCTTCCTGCCACTTAAATCCCTTAAATCTAGCCCCTTAGGTCCCTCACTATCACATACGCATCTGCTTCCTACAGAAACTAAGGTTTTTAGCAAAGTGGCACCAGTACTTTAAAACACAGTTTGGAGAAACAAACTGTTGTTTGCAGGACAACCAATAGTTTGTTGAACAACCCAGTGGCGAAGCATCATGCTCTGGCACCCGGGGGGGGGGGAGCAGGCAGGGGAGGGGCTAGGGGTGTGTCCACCGGAATCGCGCTGCCAGGGGCAGTGCACTCCCCCCGCCCCCTCTTCCTCCTTGGGTTAGTGCAGCATTGGCAAACCTCAGCCCATGGGCTTCATTAGGCTGGGCAGGCCTCCATGGTCATTTTGGGCAAATCGGTAAGGAATAGGATAAACTAAAATGAGAAAGATGGCAGCTTCTGAATTTGGCAGCAAGGTGACAGAAAAAAGCTGCCCATTTCAAAAAACACACAGACTTCTTGATGCAAAGGAAGATTCAGGAGCCCGCAGGAAGAGGGGAGACATCAGGACACCTAACACATGAACCCACCTCATCCAAGACACCTTCTGCCAACTCTGATCCATCAGGGCAATGCAAGGGAACAGAGACACTTTGCGATGTTGTTCTGCTGGCTGTAAGAGACAAGAACAGGTTATGTTTTCAGAAGCAACATTTGTATCATCATTTTTTTCCCAGTCATTTCCATGATCCATCCCTTCTCAAAACATAATCAAAGCGGTGTACAAGTATCAGAGAGTTTGGACACACACAGGAGGAGATCCACTTGTGGTAGCCACAGATCACAACAGCCATTCCACTAGTGGACGCCCTGCACAACAGCCAAATCTAATGGGCTGCTTGGACCGGCAGAGGAGTTGTGTTAGCACTACCTATTTTGTCCTCTTCTGCACAACAAAAAGAGCTCGCTCAGCAACATCAAAAATTCCAGACCACCGGCCAACTCCCTGCCCCATTACCAATCCCCTCCCCTCATATTTCACCCCAAACTCCTCCCTCCCCTCCCAGTTTGTCCAGTCCCAAGATCCCTCAATTGCTGCTCATGTTTCTCCCCTTCACCCCCTCCCTTTCTGTCTGCACGCTTACTTCTATCAGCAGTGGCAGCTGTTGGGGTCAAAGGGGGGTGAGGCAGGCATAGAAAGGCCTGCCTCAGCCACCTGCCTGCCCCACTGCTCAGCTGGCCTCTGGCAAGTCACTTAACCCTTACACAGAAGCGTGGCACCACCATCCCCCTGCTGCTTGGCTTCCTTGCAGATCTCTCTCTCAGGGGAGTGGGCCGCCATCTTCTCTGCTCTCAATAAACTCTGGGTCATCTTCTGCAACGGCTCCTGAAACAGCAAGGAAAATTGCATCCCATAAAGTGGAATGAAACAGAAACATTAGGGACGGAGGCCATACTCAACTTCTGAACTCCTGTTTCCTTGGGGACGCCGCTCTGGAAGTGGCTTAATGTTGAGGGGAGTGCAGTTCAGTGGGAGGACAGGTGCTCTGCATGCAGAAGATCCCAAGCTAGGTCTCCATTTTAGTTTTGTTCTTTAAAAGGATCAGGTAGCGGGAAAGGGCTGCTGCTGGCCAGAGCAGGAGACAATGGCCTGACTCACTTGAAGTGAGCTGTATATCACTTTTGAAACTATTTATTTACTTTATTGTTTCCTTCCTTCAATTTAAATCCTGCCCTTCTTCCTAAAGGAGCCCAGAGGGGGAAACATATAAAGAGAAAACTACTGTATTTCAAAAAAATCCTAAAAACAGTTAAAACATTTGTGGCACAATGGGTCAGTGCACCTGGCTGTTAACCGGAAGGCTGGTGGTTCAAGCCCACCCAGGGACAGCTTTGGGCAGGAACCCTGCATTACAGGGGGTTGGACTAGATGACCCTTGGTGTCCCTTCTACAAATCTACAATTCTATGATTCTACAATTTCAAAACAGTGATCTCAGGTGTGCCAGGAACAGTGGTTTTCACCCACCAAATACCTAGGTAAACAGGAATGTTTTCAAGATTTCACCCGAATGAAGGACACAGACATACCTCGCAAGAAGGGAGGGAATTCTACAAAAAGGATACTTTATCATAGCCTTTCTCTGCACCATCTTAACAGTACCAACTTTGCAGCCCCCAGTGGTGGCACCAGCAAAATGGCCTTGATCTTATTTTGTTTAATTTCTAGCCTCCCCCGCCCCACAAAAGAAGTCAGCATTGGGCTATTGTGAGATTTTCCCCCTCCCTAACCCCCCCCCCCTTATTAAGATGCAGTTCCCTTCTACGATTGGATTGAAGATTTATTATACAAACTTGCAACATGTGAACAATCTGCATATAAATGCAGACTTGCCATGGACAAATTCAATGATGTTTGGAATTCATTCTTACAGCTACTGTAATAGGTTAAGAATTGGTGAAGTACAATAACCTTGCAAAATACACAGTTTTGGGTTCCCCCTCCCCCTCTTTTATTTTACCTTCTACACAGGTTCTGTTTCTCTTTTTCGCTTTCTCTCTTTTATTTACGTCTCACCATGTTTAGTGCACGTATAATTATGTACTTTTGAACTTTCAATAAAAATGTTTAATTTTTATTTTTTAAAAAAACATGTTTTGCATTCCCATGAGGTTTCTCCATTCCTATTGTGCCTGAACGAAGCTTATGGAGACTGGTGGTCCATGGACCAGTTTGGGAACCTCTGCTGTAGATCAAGCCTATATTAACAGCACAAGAGCAAGGCAGGCCTCTTTTCTCAGCAGTTGGCAACCCGCATCACCCCTCTGCGCTGGCTTCAAACAGACAGGCCATTAAGTTTTCACATCATGCAAATCTCACCTCCAGACTCCACATCTTGGCCTCTTGATGGTTCCTCAGGAGGTCTTCTGCCAGGGCCAATGCCTGGGCACAGGCTTTTGGGCTACATTTCTCCATCCTCTTCTGGGTTTCCTGGGGCAGGATGGCCAGGAACTGCTCCAGGACCACCAGATCCAGGATCTGCTCCTTTGTGCGTTTCTCTGGCTTCAACCACTGATGACAAAGCTCATGGAGCCGGCCATATGCCCACTGCGGGTCTTCCACCTCCTGGAAGCGGAACTGCCTGAAGCGCTGGCGCTGGACCTCCATTTTGATCGCATCCCCTTGCAAGATGGCAGCCTTCACTTTCCCATAGTCCTCTCTGTCGCCAGCAGCCAGCTTTCTAAAGGCTCTTGCTGCTTCTCCGCTAAGGGCCGGCACCAGCCGGGCTGCCCACTCTTCTCTCGGCCATCGACAAGCTTCGGCAACTTTCTCAAAGGAGACCAGGAACCCTTCAGGATCATCGTCCCACAATATGGGCTCTGTCAATCCTGGATTCTCCAGAATCAGCTTTGGGGGCTGGAGGTTCTTCAGGAATTCTTCAGATTGGCTCACCCTCTGCTGTGGCGGCCACTCCTGGGTTTGCCAGTTAACATTTTGTGGTGCTGCCCCTCTTGAAAACTCTTCAAAGTGGGCAATGCCTGGACCCTTTCCCAGGTCTTCACAGCTTATCTCCATTTTTGACCCTCAGTTCCCCCCCCCCCTTATTCTCTTGGAAAATCCTGTTAGTTACAACAGGTAGGTAGTTTTAAGTGCAGTTCTGAGGCCTTGAGCTCTTGAGAACATTCCCCAAGAGGGTAGTCTTGGATGGTGGGGATACTCCCTACAGGAAAGATATAAGAGTAGAAAATAAGTATCTGTTTAGTCACATGATATATACTTGAGGAAGAAGTCAACTTTTGTTGTTCTTTATTTCTACCAACTCTCCCCCCCCCAAAAAAAATAATAATTAAGAAACAGCTTGGACAGTGTCTTGCCAAAGGCAAGGGGCTTCTTTCTCTTGGATACAGAGAGAATACAAGACACAAGTGATGATAATGCTAAGGTTGCAGGTTCAATCCCTGTATGGGACAGCTGCATATTCCTGCATTGCAGGAGGTTGGACTAGATGATTGTCAGGATACCTTACAACTCTACAGTTCTAAGAAGTCTCAAGATTTATTAAACAGCAGGCAAATCATACATAAGAATATACCATACCAAGCAAGCAATGTCTTCTTTCAGCTGCTGGGAACCCCCACTGTAGCCTCGAATCCCAGGGGCCTTATAGGTTTTTCGAGGCTTGGTTGCTTAATTGCTTAATTACTTGCCACACACACACACACACACACACACAAACAGAGAGAGAGAGAGAGAGAGAAATTGAAATTCCTCACACCTGGGGTGGACTACATAATCTGGGCTGCAGCTGCCAAGAAAAAGCCTAACAGCACTCCAAGGTCATTAATCATGGGATGGGATACTCCCAACGTAATATCTCTTGCACGTATTAAACTGGCAGGTGGGGTGGACAAACTACACAATCTAGCAAAATTATGCTAACTGCCCACCTAGGAGAGCGGTGAAGGACCATATACTGCAGATGTTTCCCATGCAGACGGATTTTTTTTTTTAAAAAAAACCACAACTCTCCTCCCATTTTGAGATAACCTGTTTATTGCAGGGTTAATTAGATGGCATCAGCTCTTTTATGAACATACATTCATTGTTTGCATCGAGGAGAGATGCTGCTGCATCGGAACAAGTGCGTTTTCCTGTCACTTTCCTTATTGAAAAAAGCTTGGTCTTTTAGAAAATCAGGTTTCTTGTTAAAGACCTCCCGCTCTGGAAAAAAAACCTAGAATCTATTCTAGACTACCCTCAGTCAACAGAGCATAGGGCAAATCCACAGCATACATTTAAAGCAAATTCAATGCAGAGGGCCTTCTCGGTAGTGGCGCCCACCCTGTGGAACACCCTCCCATCAGATGCCAAGGAGATAAATAGCTTAACAGACCTGTATAGGGAGGTCTTTAATGTTTGATGTTTTATTAAGCTTTTATATTTGTTGGAAGCTGCCCAGAGTGGCTGGGACAACCCAGTTAGATGGGTGGAGTATAAACAAAACAGCAGCAGCAGCAGCAACAACAACAACAGGTACATCTGAAGGCAGCCCTGTTTAGGGAAGCTTTTAATGTTTAATAGATTGTTGCATTTTAATATCCTTCTGGAAGCCACCAGAAGGATATTAATGAAGGGGTATAACTAATGAATTACTACTACTACTACTACTACTACTACTACTATTGTGCAGGGCTTGCCTCAAAGATTCTTAGAAATAGGCGCTTCACCCTCACAGAGCTACAATTCCCAGCACCCTTAAACAACTTGTCCCATAATTCATTGGGGTAAGTCATGTGCTTTGAAAGTATAATGTTCACCTGCCATCAGTATTCAGGTGTGAGGAAAGACTGACCTGTTTTGTTGCTGTGGGACAATATATTCCACACAGGAATAGGGTTGCCAGACTCAATAGAGGACAGGACTTCTGTGCCTTTAATTGCCCTGCTCTCTTTTGAGTTTGGAAACCTTAAAGAGAAACCAGCAGACCCTTTGCTTGGAAATTAAACAAAGGGTCTGCTGGTTTCTCTTTAAGGTTTCCAGACTCAAAAGAGAGCAGGGCAATTAAAGGCACAGAAATCCTGTCCTCTATTGAGTCTGGCAACCCTACTTGGGTCCTTAGATGTCGAGGGACCTTTTTCTCCAAGAAGCTCAATCTGCCATACATGGTTCTCCTCTTTCTCATTTAATCGCCATAACAGGTCCCTGTGAGGTAGGTTAAGCTGAGAGAAACAGGGACTGGCTCAGGACTGAGGGGGGATTTGAACTCTAATCCCCCAGGTCCTAGTGCGATCCTTTTAACAACTACACCACACAGGCTAAGCTTTGAGGCTTTCTTTTTTTAAAAAAATAGGTTCAACACGAAAGGAAAAGTGCAGGAAAGAAAGAGCAAAATAAGCAGATTCTGGCACCCCTTTTCACATAATATTACATTATTCTTACAGTGGCCAAGTGGGGCAATTTGTGGAAGGGGCGAGCAGAAATGGCAACCTTCTGGTTCTGTTCAATTCCTGGGGTCGGGGGCAGCGTGCGTGCATGGCTTCATGCGCATGGTGCGTGTGGGTTCGCTGTGGCCCCAGGTAGGCCCTGAGAGGCCAGTTGCAGCTGCAGGAGAGCCCCTGCTTCAACATTTTGGGGGGCCTTCCCCTCCTCCATGGCACGCCTGCTGAACTACAACTCCCATCAGCCCCACTTGGCATGGTTAGGAATCAGGGATGGTGGGAGATGTAGTCCAACAATATGTAGGGGGTACAGGTACTACACTTTTTATTTTTTAATACAATGTTTTTTAATTAAAAAAATGGGCTAAAACTAAAACAGTATGGCCATTTGTTAACAAAATTAGATTTGAAACAATGCAGCCCAATTTGCTGGGCGTAACCTAAGCCAGAGTCATAGTTATTCCTGCCCCACTGTTCTCTCTCTCTCTCTCTCCCTCTGATGTTGGATTCAGGCAGGGAATTTGTTGATGAATTACCTCTGAGCACCTGCAGAATGCTAGGTCCAGAGCCGCCTCAGTAAATCAGCCAGTTTCCATGAGTCAAGGATAAGGAGCAAAGCTCATGGCTGGTTGCCAGGAAGTCTGTTGCTAAGCGCCCAGAGGGAGAAGGCCTAAGCCAGGGGTCAGCAAACTTTTTCAGCAGGTGGCCGGTCCACTGTCCCTCAGACCTTGTGGGGGGCCGGACTATATATATTTTTGTGGGGGGGGGATGAATGAATTCCTATGCCCCACAAATAACCCAGAGATGCATTTTAAATAAAAGCACACATCTTACTCATGTAAAAACATGCTGGTTCCTGGACCATCCGCGTGCAGATTTAGAAGGTGATTGGGCCAGATCCGGACCCTGGGCCTTAGTTTGCCTACCCATGACCAAAGCCAACTATCTGCAATGCCTTCTTTCTCCTTATTGGATCATTTCTAATTTCTGTTTGCCTGTTGCAATTGCATAGTGTAATTTTTATTTTCTTTGTTTTTAATTGCAAACTTTATAACCTAATATTCTTTCCCAATGGGTTTTGATTCTTTCTCAATATCCCATTGCCAACTTACATTTCCACCACATGTGTAAAAAATACCCCCCCCCCAGGCATTTGGCTGAGGGGAGAGAATAATTTTAATTTTTATCAGGGTTATATATCACTTAATCATTATTTCATAACAATTTTCTGTGATACCAGAGAACTTACTGTGCTGATGTCCAAAAATTCTTGCAGATCTCCATTGGAATATTTCCCCCCATATTCTATGCCCATTTTACCATGAAGTATTGAACGTAAGGAAGTAATAAATTTTACATGCTTGCCAGCCGGTTTTTTGTTTAATATACTATTCCCCCCACTAAAAAGAAAATCAGTCAATTTGCTAATTAGACCAGGGATTTCTAGACTATTCTTGTACTTGGGATAATGGGATATCCATTTCAAAACATTCAAACCACAGTTATCAAACTGCCAATATCATAATGCCATTACAGTATACAGATCTGTGGCACAACCCACACTCTAGGTAATACTCTGACTCAAAAAGGATATTGTAAAAAAGAAAAGAAAAGGATATTGTAGAGCAGGAAAAGGGCAACTAAAATGATCAAGGGGGTTGGAGCGACTCCGCTATGCAGAAGAGTTAACCAAAGTTTGGGGCCTTTTAGTTTAGAGATAAGGCAAGTAAAAGGAGATGTGCTAAGATGTGCAAAAGAGGTGCTGGATCTAAACCTTAAACACCTCCCTTGTTCTCTTACATTGGCAATGGCGCCCACCTGATAGATGCCGGAACAGAGTCCTGGCGAGACCTGGCTGAAAAAAGCCCTGGACGTAATAACAGCCAACTCAGATGCCTTTAAAAGGGAATTAGACAAAATTGTGGATAATAGGGCAATTAATGGTTACTAGGCATGGTTACTACTGCCCTCCAATATCGGGCAGCAGGCTCCTGCAGTGCAGGGCCGTCTGAAGGGTATCCAGCGCCCTGGCGCAAAAAAAATTTCGCTGCCCCCCCACTTTCCCTCCGGCCTGCACGGCTCTCAGGGATAGGAACTCACCTCCGGAAGGGAAAAGGTGCCAGTTAGGTAGGTGTTGATCTGGTGGCTCCGGATGCTCCCCTCCTGGTGCCGCTGCTTGGCGGCATTCAGCTCTAGGCGTGTGGGCCAGCCCAGCTCACCCAGCTCTGCTTCCCTACCCAGTGGAGGCTTGAGGCCTACGGAGGAGCCGCCGGGCGAGCTCGGGAGGCTGCTGCGAGGGGAGCACGACTCCGCCGGCCTCCCCGAGCTCCGAGTCCAGCAGACCCCGTCGCCCCAGGAACAGCCAGCCCAGTGCCCCCAGCGCTGCTACCAGCAGGGCCGCCGCCGCCAAAGCCAGAGGCCCTCCAGCTCAGGACACCTGCGAACGCCGGCCCTGCCGCATCTCTGCTGCGCCGCCGCCCGAAGCCGACGGGGGCCTCGCTTGAGGAGCGCGGGGTAGGACCCAAGGAGGAAGGGTTGCCCTGCCGCCGCCAGGCCCGGAGCGAGGAAGTGGCCTTATTTGCAGGATGAGGCGGCGCTGAGGGAAGGAGCAGCCGAGGTGCCTCAGAGGCCGCGCGGCTCCTGGCCTCGGAAATTTGACAGCCTTCCCGCCAACAGGGATGACCCTGGTGCTGAGTTTCATTGGTAGAGCTGCTGCCATGTGGCGTCGCCTCTACCAATGAAACACAGCGCCGGGGTGAGGGATTACCCTGACGCTGCAGAGCAGAACAGGGTCCTAGAGCCCCTGCTCCGCTCGCTTACCTCCCTGCTCTCCCCTGAGCGGCGCGGCTGGCGGAGGGAAAAGGGAGGCCGCCGCGCAGCTCCCCCACTTGCTGGGGCGCCCCTCAGCGCCCAGGCGCCGTGGTGCCCCGCGCCACTAGAGCCAATGGGCGAGCCGGCCCTGCTGCAGTGGTGCCCTTCAAGGCTGGCGTCTCAGTCCCAGGAAATAGAAGCTTTTTAGCAAAGCACTTAACCAAGACAGCACAGTTCTAGGGAGAGCAGTCTCCACAAACGAAGCACAAGGAATCTGGAAAGCTGTGTTGTTTCCAGAAGGCGCAAGAGGGATACCCTATATCCTGCAACCTCCCAGACCCCACCATGTACACCTGCAAGGCTTCATGTGGCAACAGCTCCCCAGCACCAATCCACCCAAAAAACAATTGAAATAAAAACACTTTTTAAAAAATCAACAACCAAATTTTTATATACCATTTTTTACAATAAAAGACCCCTTTATTTATTGCTTTCTCAAGTATACAGTTCCCAAGGCACCAATCAAAAGAAATAAAAACTCACAAAATCGAAAACACTTAAAAGCAACCATCTAAACACTCTTTTTCCCTAGTCTCTCCATCCCATGAATAACTTGTTAGAGAAAAGCATGCGTGTCTTAGTTTAAGCACAAGGGCACTATTTGTGTAGCAATCCAGAGAGCACTTGTTTGTAGCTCTCTGTTAACTCCACCCTTAAAAGCTAAACCATTTGTTTGTTATTCTTTCTCAGCTTGTTGAGTCAACATGTCTGATACTTCCACTCCTCCTGTAAATAAATAGTACCTGCATGAATAAACTCCAGAAACTGTAAATGATTATTCCAATCTATTTCATCCAAGCTGCAGGGTCTGCTAACAAAATGCATGGGCCTGCTTTTGGTTTTTGTTCAAAAAGTTGGCACAAAAACACATTCCCTCTCACTATTGATCAAGGAGTTGAACAATTATTTCCTTGGGATGGAAATATTATTTTCTGTTTTGTAAATATGTGTGGAATGTGTTTGCTCTCTATAGGTTTGGGAACAAGATTAATTTTTTAAAAATCTTTCAGCATTAACTGTTCTATATCCAAGATGAATTGTCTGGTGTCTATGTAATGTCTTCTTAACCCTAAAGCTTTTGCCACACTCCGGGCATTCATATGGTTTCTCCCCAGTATGAATTATCTGGTGCTGAAGCAACGCATCTCTCCGATAGAACTTTTTCCCACACTTGGGGCATTCATGCACTTTCTCGCCCGTATGGATCGTCTGGTGTCTCGAAAGGTTTGTTCTCCGATTAAAGCTTTTCCCACACTCAAGGCATTCAAAGGGACTCTCCCTGGTGTGGATTTTCTGATGTCTAAGAAATATAGATCTTGTATGGAAGCTTTTCCCACATTCAGAGCAGCTGTACAATTTCTTCCCAGGCTGGATTCCCTGGTGTGCCAGAAGGCATGTTTTTTGCTGGATGCTTTCCCCTGATGTGGGAGAGTGATAGTGTTTCTCTCCAGCCTGTTTCATGACACATCCTAATCGGTAGTTGCACTTTTGGCTGTACTTGGAGACTGAGGGCTTCTTGGGCCTCAAGTGCACCATGGAGATTTCATTACCAGAAGCTGTAGGACCTTCTGGGAACTTCCTGGCTTCATCCTCCTGCTCTTCTGGCTTCCTCCCCTGGTCCCTGTTGGACTCACATCTTTCCTCATCAATAGCTGCTGTCACTGGCATGTTCCATTGAGAAATTTCTGTTAATGTGTTATGCACCTCGTCCTGCTGAGAGTTCTCCATCTTGATCACACTCCTCCTCTTGTCACCTGAAGGGACAGAGAGAGGAATTTTTCCATGGTCCGGTCACCTCTTATTTACAGTCATGCAACTACCTTCTTGTTGGCCTGCCCCAACCCATCCCATCCCATCCCTCCTTTTCCAGATGATTCGGGATATCTCTGCTACATTCATCTCTCTCCTGTCTAATTATATTTTCACCTTCATCCTTAAGAAGACCCCTGAAGTTGGACCAGGCCAAAGGCAGCTACTGAGAGTGGACACCGAGACCACATACTGGTAACACTGATCCTAAAGACCTACCATGTTTCTCCAAAAATAAGACACCGTCTTATATTTATTCCCCCCCCCCCAAAAAAAAAACCCACTATGGTTTATTTTCAGGGGATGTCTTATTTTTTTCCTCCTCCTCCTGCCGCGGCCAGCATTGCTGCTGCACCTATCACTATGTCTTATTTTCAGGGTATGGCTTATATTCCTTGAATGCTTAAAAATCCTGCTATGCCTTATTTTATGACTAAGTCTTAAAATAGGGGAAACAAGGTACATTGACTCCCAGTACATTTCTGAGCACAATTCAAAGTGTTGGTGCTGACCTTTAAAGCCCTAAATGGCCTCGGCCCATTATACCTGAAGGAGCATCTCCACCCCCATCGTTCAGCCCGGACACTGAGGTCCAGCTCCGAGGGCCTTCTGGCGGTTCCCTCCTTGCGAGAAGTGAGGTTACAGGGAACCAGGCAGAGGGCCTTCTCGGTAGTGGCGCCCGCCCTGTGGAACGCCCTTCCATCAGATGTCAAGGAAATAACAACTACAGTGGTACCTCTGGTTAAGAACTTAATTTGTTCCGGAGGTCCGTTCTTAACCTGAAACTGTTCCTAACCTGAAGCACCACTTTAGGGGCCTCCTCCTGCTGCACCGCCGAAGCACAATTTCTGTTCTCACCCTGAAGCAAAGTTCTTAACCTGAGGTACTATTTCTGGGTTAGCGGAGTTTGTAACCTGAAGTGGTTGTAACCCGAGGTACCACTGTATCTGACTTTTAGAAGACATCTGAAGGCAGCCCTGTTTAGGGAAGTTTTTAATGTTTGATGTTTTATTGTATTTTTAATATTCTGTTGGGAACCGCTCAGAGTGGCTGGCGAAACCCAGCCAGATGGGCAGGGTATAAATAATGTTGTTGTTGTTGTCGCCACCATCATCATCATCATCATCTTCTCACAATGACCAACCAGATGCCTGTTATGAGAAGCTCTTTAAATCCAGAGTGGTGGTTGAGCTACAAAGTGGAAAACTGAATTCTGCAGAAACACAGATGCTACTGTCCTTTCTTTGAGTCTTCTCCGTTCCCCTGCTCCCTGTTGAGAGTTTTCCATCTTGAGCTGATGTCTCTTCTTATCACCTGATGAGGCAGAGAGGGGAACCTGGTCCACACTCTGATCTTATTTTATCCAGTTACTAGATTTCTTTTTTTTCTTTTTTAAGTTTAAAAATCCTTTATATATGTCATAGACAATTGTTCTGAATAACCATACATCAATTTTCATGAAGAAGAAAGAAGAGAAAGAAAGAGAAGAAAGAAAAGAAAAGAAAAGAAAAGAAAAGAAAAGGAGAGAGTTGGAAACGATGCCTTATGAGCAAAGGCCTGGAAACGATGCCTTATGAGGAACGGCTTAGGGAGCTGGGTATGTTTAGCCTGGAGAAGAGAAGGTTAAGGGGTGATATGATAGCCATGTTCAAATATATAAAAGGATGTCATATAGAGAAGGGAGAAAGGTTGTTTTCTGCTGCTCAAGATAAGCGGACATGGAGCAATAGATTCAAACTTCAAGAAAGAAGATTCCACCTAAACATTAGGAAGAACTTCCTGACAGTAAGAGCTGTTCGGCAGTGGAATTTGCTACCAATGAGTGTGGTGGAGTCTCCTTCTTTGGAGGTCTTTAAGCAGAGGCTTGACAGGCATATGTCAAGAATGCTTTGATGGTGTTTCCTGCTTGGCAGGGTTGGACAGCGTTCTCGAAGCTACGAACATGAGTTTGACCAAACTGTGGGAAGCAGTGGAAGACAGGAGTGCCTGGCGTGCTCTGGTCCATTTAAATACATGGAGTGTGGAAAGAGAGAGGATAAACAATTTGAAAGTATGGAGTGTGGAAAGAACTTCAGTCAGAGTGGAAACCTTAGAATTCATAAAAGGATTCACACAGGAGAGAAACCATTTAAATGTATGGAGTGTGGAAAGTGCTTCAGTTGGAGTGGACTTCTTACAAAACACCAACAAACTCATACAGGGGAGGAAACCATATTAGTGCTAGGGAAGTAGTTAGTATGGACTGCTTTTCCAAAACATCTACCAAATTCCATGCACCATTTAGAGTGCAGAACATGTTTCTCTCTTAATTGACACTTTTCAGTAACAGGAAATCAATCTTAGATGCAGGCAGCATACATGAGCTTTTGTTGTTTGTATGTAACATTGTTTAGACATGTATTTAAAGTAATGAAGGTAACATTTCACAATAGTAAGCATAATATAATATTTAGATAGGGAGAGGGAGTGTGTACCGTGTTTCCCCTATTTTAAGACGTAGCCATAAAAGAAGCCGTGGCAGGCTTTTTAAGCATTTGTGAAATATAAGACACCCCCTGAAAATAAGTCATACCTCCGCGCTGCGCAGAGGGAGACCGCAAGCACCCAGCCAGCCACCAGCAGCAGGAGGTCTGCCGGGTCAGTGCCCGGAACCGGCCGCGGCAGGAGGAAGCAGGCGCCTGGAACCGGTGGCTGCTGCAGCCCCGACAAAGCGTGCGGCAGCACTGCTCGCCCCGAGGCAGCGGGACCCAGCAGCAGCGTCGTCCTCGTCCTCCCGCTGCCTGTTGCTGCTGCTGCCGGGCCAGGCAGAGGCAAGGCCGCTGCTCGCCCCTGGGGGCCGCGGAGGAGGCTAGGCGAGGACAGCCGGAGCCCAGTCGGGCAGCAGCAGCGGGAGGACGAGGACAGCGCTGCTGCTGGGTCCCGCTGCCTCGGGGCGAGCAGTGCTGCCGCACGCTTTGTCGGGGCTGCAGCAGCCGCCAGTTTCGCGTGTCTGCCGTGGTCAGCAGCAGCGCCGTTCTTGTCCTCCCGCTACTGCTGCTGCCCGGCTGGGTTCCGGCTGTCCCCGCTTTCCCACCACCACCACCCGCAATGCCGGGGCTGCCCAACTGGGTTTCAGCTGCCTCCGCTTTCCCACCACCACCACCCACAATGCCAGGGCTGTCAATCGCACCCCGAGGGACCGGCTCCAAATGTCCAAATGTAGATTGCTTAATTACAAAAAAAGACACCCCCCAAGTAAAATAAATCTAAGACTGTGTCTTAAAATATGGGAAACACGGTAGTTATCATTTTGGGTTCTCTATCCCCTTACCTGAATCTTGACTTGGGAATCCTTCACTTTCCACAGGAAACCGGACAAAGATCTCCTCTTCTTTTTCAGGGTGGGAGGCAGGGTCAGGTTTAGGAATCAAGAGTCCCTCTTAAGTTTGAGAGAGAGAAATAATAATAATTATTATTATTTCTGTCACAAAGAACATGCATTGATTATTCCTGGCAGTTTTTGGCTTTAAAAAAAACACCAATTGACAACAAAAAGGATCTATTGATAAGAAAATCAATTTGAACTCAAAACGGTTTAATGAAAAGCAGTGAGGGCTTGGCGCTGCCTGAGTATTTTTAGAAACCAACAAATATTGTGGTTTGCATTGAATTGTATGTTTGGACCCATCATGCAAAAAATCGATATATCAGGGCTTTAATGGAGCAGAGACTTACCCAAAGATTCTGTATCTCTATCTTCTTCCTGCATGACTTGCCAAAACATGGTCCTCTGGCCTGTCTGGGTTGGAGGGGGCTCGTCCATGTGTGAAGTTTCCTCGAGATTCATTGGCCCCTGAGAACGGGAGATGGACAAGACTGCTTATAGGGCGACATCAATATGCACGGACCTGGCAAGAGCTCCCTATCCAGAGGTGCGTCACAATTTAGGATTTGACAGAGAGGAAAAACGCAATGATGTGCGGCTATATTCTTTGGGATGGTTATACAGTAATAAATCACTTAGAAGCTATCCTGGCAAGTAACCCGCATATACATAAATTAAATAGTTTAAACGACTGAGAAAAATACAACCTAGGTATTGCTCCTTAAAAGTGAACGTACCTTAGCCTGACACAACATGGACGTTTGGAGTCCTTCAGGAGGAAGCAAGTTGCTGTGATCCCTTGGGCCTTGGCTTCCACTGCCTGCGAAGTACAGAAGGGAGATATTTTTTTATCCTCCTCCTCCTCATTTTATGAATTGCCTTTTACTTATGTGTCAGTGGGATTTACAAATGCATCAGAAGGACAGCCAAAAAAAAATAGTACAGAAAACAAACTGAAGACGGGTTTAAGAACGATGCAAAATGGACGCTAATGGCAGAGGGAAATTTACCCATCTGGGGCAGCTTGTTGGAACAAAAACATCTCCTGCTGTTTCCAGGCAGTGCAGACAGTGACAGGAATGCTGTTCCACAGAACAGCTGCAGCCACACTGCAAGCCCTACTCTGAACTACCGTGGAGCAGATTTCTGACATTTTGGGGGGCTGAAGGGGAAACTCTCCTGCAGAAGGCACTTACCGGGTGGTGGCGCTGTTTCTTTCAAACACAGGGCCTTCAAAACTTTAATCTTCCTTCTGTCATCTCTCAGGTGGCACATCCCCCTTTTCTGAATTTGCAGCTCCTTCTGCATATGCTTCTGTAGGGCAAACTCTGAAGAAGCATGTGTAAGGGGATCATAGCCTTAATGCCAAAGGGGAAGCCTTACCCAGCAAACAGAGACCGTTGCTACTGCTTTGCTCTTCTGTTTCCTCAGCCTTCAGGGAACCCTCCTGCAGTGGCTTCTGGAAAAAAAATTGATCTGATTGGTGAAGAATTTAAAGATAGCCTTATTATCCATAGGACTTGAAGGTTCTCGTAAACGTAGAAGGTGCCCTTTCTGCATTTGAACTTATCTCTTATAATCATCAACCTTGTTTGGGTATCTCTTTCAGCATATAGACTGCTTATATTAATTCATCTATTTAAGTCAGGACTGGTGGATTACTTTAACCCTTAATGTGAGCAGATTGTGTTTCTCTCTTTTTTTCTTTTTGTTACATTTGCAAAACAAAAAGGCATCTAAAAAGCGAAGGTTACATTGGACATTTGCAGTCATTTCAGCCTCTGAAAAACAGGGCTGCCAGCTTTTCCGTCAGCCTCTTCCTGGGCTTAGCAGCAGCTTGATTTTACTGACACTGGCAGGCAATTGCTGCTTTTCTCCCTCCGTGCCTATCCCTGCATTTCAAGCAGCTGCTTAAAAGCACAAGAGCAGGGCAAAGCTGGTTAGCTGACAACCCTCTGTGTGTGTGTTCCCAATAGGGGTACTAATATTTTACTAAGAGTTACCTCCTTGAATTCAGAAAACAGCTCTACCGCCACATTCACACTATACATTAAAGTGGTGTGACACTGCTTTAATCAGTCATGGCTTCTCCCAAAGAATTCTGGGAACTGTAGTATGTTAAGTATGCTGAGAGTTGTAAGGACCTACAATTCCCAGGGTTAACTGACTGGGAAACCACTTTGAGAATTGTAGCGGAGTGAAGGGAACAACCCTTGATGAACTACAGCTCCCATAACTATTTGGGGGAAATCCAGGAGTGTTGAAAGTTGTGTCGCAGTGTTTAAGTGGATGACATGAATGTGGCCGAAGGCTGAACCAGTCAACGTTGAGCACCCTGGATGATTTTGTTCCCATATCCTAGTCTTCCCCAATCTGCTGCTTTGCAGGTGGTTGAAAATAGAAACACCTTATCAGCCCCAGGGAGCATGGCCAATACTCAGGGATCACGTGAGTTGTAGTTTGAAACTTCTGGAAAGAAACTACTTGGGAAAGGTAGCGTTATCCTCTTCAAAATTCTGGATATGAAACCTCAAACCCTCACCTGCCATTCTGCAGCCTCGTCCAAGTCTTGCTGGCCGGCCATCAGGAACTCCTCTGCTAGGGCCACAGCCTGCGAACACGACTCTGGTCCTCCTGCTCGGATCCAGCTCTGCAGTTCTGGCGGGAGGCTGGCCAGGAACTGCTCCAGGACCAGCAGCTCCAGGATCTGCTCCTTGCTGCATCTCTCTGGCTTCAGCCACCGGTGGCAGAGATCCTGCAGCTGGAGCTGGATCCTCCGGGGGTCCTCTACCTGCTGGCAGCGGAACTTCCTGAAGTGCTGGCGCTGCACCTCCATCTTGATAGCATCGCCTCGCAAGATGGCCGCCTTCACCTTCCCAAAGTCTTCCGTCTCCGGCTTCTAGGGCGACGAAGGCCTGTTTGGCTTCCCCGCTCAGAGCAGGCAGGAGCCGGGCTGCCCATTCTTCCCTAGGCCACTGGCAAGCTCTGGCCACTTGCTCAAAGGAGGCCAGGAAGGCCTTGGCGTCGTCCCATGGGGTGGCCTC
Organism: Zootoca vivipara; assembly: GCF_965207765.1. NCBI lineage: Eukaryota > Metazoa > Chordata > Lepidosauria > Squamata > Lacertidae > Zootoca > Zootoca vivipara. Next base: position 112,826,267 of record NC_142584.1, on the reverse strand, counting down.
CAGTGACAATGGGTTCTCCGTCGTGTGAGGAGACTGCAATGTTGTCAGGAACTCCTGCCACTGGGCCTCCCAGCGCTGTTGAATCCCGTTGCAGGGCTCCTGCTTGGTCTCTCGAGATGCTCTCCATCCTGGCTGCTCCCTCACACAGTCTGATTGAACCACACTGGAGGGCTTGTTATCCCCTCCCAGCCCTCCTTCTCGTTCTGGGCTCACAGTTTGAGGCTCCATTTCCCCACCCAGCCTGCGAAGCCCTGAATCTGGAATCAGGAGGTGGAGGAGTGGGCTTGTTGGCAGACTAATCCCAGTAGAGGCCTCTTTCTCCACCACTCTCAAATTTCTGTTCTCACAAGAGACTTTCTGAACTTTAGGCGGTTGTTATCTCATCGCGTGAGGCTGAGGGTGTATAACAAAGGACCCGATGCAAAAAAAATGAATTTGCGACAGAAATTGACACGCCCAAGTGAGACCAATAAGGATCGCAGGCAGATCGCTGGTGCCTTTTCACATTGTCTGGCAGAAGTTTATTTCGTTTAGAAATCGACCTGACATAGATTATCCTCCATAAGCAGCAGTAAAAATAGGGACTGTTGGTGGTTAAGAAAGGTCTTTTGGTGGTTGTTTTCTTTTATTATGCCTTGTTGGTGGCTTGTTGGTTTCTGACCCCACGTGGCACCTGAAAGACAAAAATATTTACCATTGACAAATGATGGCTGTTACAAACATCCAAGGTGATGATGGTTCTACTATTGGATTTTTGAAATGTGCCCAAGGACCGCAGGGTTCAAACCTCTCCCCATTTTTAAATTAAAAACCCCACACACACATTGATTTGAGTGTTGCATCACCTTTGAATATAAACAAACTTTTAAAAGAAAATGAGAAAGAGCAGAATTCTGGTCAAGAGGCCTCTGCTCTGGGGAAGAGCTATCGCTCAGTGTTAGAGGAATCACTTTGCAAGCAGAAATCATAGTAAGATCATCTAGTCCAACCTCCTGCAATGCAAGAATATGCAGCTGTCCCATACAATGATTGAACCTGTGACCTTGGCATTATCAGCACCACACTCTAACCAACTGAGCTATCCAGGAGGATCTCAGGTTCAATCCCTCAGCATCTACAGGTAGGCCTTGGAGGCAAAGACCAGGATGCCTATGGTCTTTTGTTGGAGGCTTCACTCCAGGTTTTCAAACAAGTCACATCCTTGACCTTGGGTACTGGCTAAAATTAAAAAGGGGGATAGGGCCCATTTTAATACTTTCAGCTTTCAAGGACGTGCTGAATCTTAACGCTGGAGCAACCCCATCTTGGAATCAGGAAATGCTACAAGTTACTGAGAATTACGGCCTTTCTTTGGACAATTCTGAGTTCCTTAGACTTTGAGGTGGCATCTTGCCTCGTCAAATCTGCCGTTTTGAAGCGTTATTTTTGTGGTGGCCTCACGCCTAAGCTTGTCTGTCCAAAATTTGCCCCTTGGTATGCCAAGCTACCCATTCAGACGCCCTGCCCTCACTTATGTGACCACCACCAGTAGCAAATGGAGAAATGCCTTTATGGCTCTGCGACTCCAGTCTGTGCACTTTGCCACAGTGGAATGATGCTATCGCCAGATCCCTTATAAAGAGAGAGTTTGCCCATGTGGAGGCAAGTATTATTATTATTATTATTATTATTATTATTATTATTATTATTATTATTATGTCCCACTGCTTCCTGGTCTGCCCAATCTACACAGACATTAAGAGAAGCCTTGTTCAAAGATTTAAATCTCCCAGTTGGGAGATCAATTGGGTATTTGATTCACTTTTAATAAGGTGGCAGGTCCCCCTACACTTCTGGAAAAAGTGGCCGGTTTTGCCTTTCGAGTGGCAACTTTGAGAAGAAAAGTTTGTGGGGATGATGTAAAGTTCTTCAGGGGAGCAAACTGTCATCTCACAGAGTGTCTGCTTTTAATAATCATTTTAACTGAGTAATATATTTTATTCCGTTTCTATTCTGTATTCTGTGTTTTATCTTTTGTAATGGCTTTGGCTAAAGTAAACAAACAAACATCTCCATCCTGGCTCTTAGCCCCTGATAGCCCTTATCCTCCAGACATGTCTATTTTAAAGCCATTCAATACCCAGGAAAGGAGTGAGCAGATCTCCCTCTTAAAAGCACAAGAGATACCACCCCTCCAAGCTTCCCTTACCCACAACCAAAAAAACCTTTTAACTCCAGCTGCACCTTCAGGGAAACAGGGGAAGCCTTTTCACAGCACGGAATTGTTGGTTGTTTTGTTTTTTAAAGAGTATTATTTTGAAGCATCGGGTGCTAATTAACTTGCAGGCGAGGAGGCTGCTCCTAAAAGAAGACCACCGCCAAGCGCACTTTTTTTTTAATAAAAAAACCGATATATTCAAATATTGTACATAAAACCAAGCCCACTTGTCCTCGTTTGAACCCACGGCTTCCCCAGTTTCTGTTTTTTTCCCTGTGCGCAAAGGAGGGGTTGAAGTTGGTCTGCAGATGTTGATGATGGAATGCAATTAAATGATGATGATCAAATGCAATAAAAGGGAAGGAGGCGGAGGGGAGTTCGGACAGCAAGTGAGACTCACCTTTTTAGGGAGAAGGGAAGCGCGGCTCCCCGGGATTTTCCGGCGGGAAAAGGGGGAGAGGAAGGCGGCTGCGAGGTCTCTGGAGCGATGGAAGCTGCTCTCGTTCCCGGTCGCCGCCTGTTCCTTCCTCCTCCTCCTCCTCCTGGAGGAGGCGCTTGCAGAGAGGGAGCCGAGCTTCCTGCACGGGAGAATTGCTGCCCTCGACTGGAAGGAGCTGCTCATGCCTCCTTCTTCCACCCAAAACAATTTGAGTCATTAGTTGCTGTTTAATTATGATTACATTGCCCCTCTCCCCCGCCCCCAAGGACCGAGCTCAAAACGGCTTGCAAAAGCAAAGTTTTGAGAAACAGATATTAAACACGAATGAAAGCAACCTACAACATGCACACCAATATGTAAAAGTTCTTTTGTTTAGTAGTTGTAACCCGCTCTGGGACTTTAGGTAATGCAAAGGTTGGGTAGCCATTTTGCTTTTCGTTGAGTTTCCTGCATTGCAGGGGGCTGGACTAGATGACCCTTGGTTGGTTGGGGGTCCCTTCCAACTTACTGTATTTGTTTGTATTTGTAGATCGCCCTTCATCCAAGGTCCACAGGTGGTTTACAATATTTTATAGTCCACAAGAAAAGGGATCCAACAACTCGCAGGGTCATCTAGTCCAACCCCCTGCAAGACAGGAATCTCAGCTAAAGCATCCGTGACAGATGGCCATCCAACCTCTGCTTATAAACCTCCAAGGAAGGGGAGTCCATCACCTCCCGAGGGAGACAGTTCCACTGTCCAACAGCTCTTACCGTCAGAAAGTTCTTCCTGATGTTTAGTCGGAATCACCTTTCTTGCAACTTGAAGCCCTTGGTTTGGAGGCCACCCTCCAGAGCTGGAGAAACAAGCTTGTTCCATCTTCCAAGCAACAGCCCTGGAGATGTTTGAAGATGGCTATCATATCTCCTTTCAGTCTCATTTTCTATGCTAAACATCCCCAGCTCCCTCAACTGCTCCCAAGGCTTGGTTTCCAGACCCTTTATCTTCTTGGTTGCCCTCCTCTGCACGTTCCGGCTTCTCAACATCCTTCTTAAATTGTGGTACCCAGAACTGGACATAGTACTCCAGAACAGAGTGGGACTATGACTTCTGATCTGAACACTATATCTCTGTTGATGCAGCTCAGAATAGCATTAGCTTTTTTCGCTGCTGCGTCACACTGTTGGCTCATGTTAAGACCCCTAGATTCTTTTCACATGTGCTACTGGCAAGCTAGATGTCTCCTTGCTTATATTTGTGCAGTTCAACTTAGTCAGAAAGCCCGAAAGGACAACTCTCCCTTATGTTTTGGAATGTCAAAACTTCTCATTGATTTTTTTTTTTTAAAAAAGTATTGTCATCTTTTTAAAGATATAGCTGTTGGCTTCTTAAACACTCCACCATTTTATGCAAGAGACACATCCTGTCATGGCCACCCCGGCACTAATCCAACTCAAGCTTCTCTAGAAAGGAAAAAGGAACAAACAGGGGCACCATCTGTGCAGGGCCATGAGGGCCACTTCAAAAAAAAATCAATGAAGGGACTGTCCGTCCGTCCCCCCCAAGTTGTGGCGGCCGGATGCATGCTGTGAAGTGTACTGGCGTCATATGTGCACGCTTGGGAACAAACAAATCAAACAAGAACAAACATTCAACTGATGCAGCCTCCACAAAAGGTAAGACAATATGCCCCTGCCTCCATTTCAGAACTGGAGTCTTATTTTTCTGTAATCTCGCAGTGAGCCTTTACAAAACAACAGTGCTACACTCAGAGTTTATTATTAATTAATAATTAATTAATTTTTATTCACTTTCAAAACCTTAACAAATGCAACAAAACGTAACTTGGGGGGTTCCCCTCCGAGAAAATAGGAGGCTTGTCAAAGGAGAAATAAAGGTCACAAAAGTGCAAACCAGAACAGGTCGTGCCTTTGAGGCGGCCTTCTCATAAGATCTTCTCGAGGCATCTATAGGATGAATGGTTGTCAAACATGCACAGAAGGATAATGGATCGGGGAATCCGAGATAAGGTGCCAACTGTGAGGAATTATTTCTCCCTTATCTGTGAGGTAAGATGGCAGGGGCTTTTTGGACCACAATGTTCCCCCACTGTTCATTTGAGAGCACAATCCCTAAACCAGTGGTTTCCAACCAGTGTGTGGGGTGCCTTGAATGATGGTCAGAGGTGCCACGGACAACACTGGTCTCTGGCCCTCTTTCCTTCCCTTCCTCCTTGGATGCCCTCTCATGTCTCTGCTTCCCAGGCCCATGTGGGGCAGTGTGAGGAGGCACCTCTCTTTGGGACGGAGGGCAGCAGCTCAGAGACCAGGGGAGGCAGCAGCGACTACCCGGAGGACTTCCAAGGAGAGGGGAGAGAGAAAGCCGAGTCTCCCCGTCAGCTGTAGGGCAGTGAGGGACAAGGCGGCGGACACAAGTCCCACACTGCTGTTTCAGGCATTGTGGAGCTTGCAGGCGCCCAAGCCAGCACGTCACTCCCAGGAGAGTTGTGTGGCTCAGGCGCACAGCAGGTCCCGCAGTAAGTGCTGCCCCCACAGTGTGACGGCCAGTGCCCCCCTCCCCAGCCAGCTATGCCTCTGGGAACACTCCACAAGAGAGCAGAATTAAGCACTCAATGGCAAACCTTCAGAGGCCATAAGCTTTCTGTTCACCTGTGACACAATGTCTGGCTTTAAGAGGATGTGCATAAGCTGGTTAAAGTGAAGCCATGGCCATGGACTGATTAAAGCTGGAGATGGAGGGAAGACCCTAGACCAGGCACCCCCAAACTTCGGCCCTCCAGATGTTTTGGACTACAGTTCCCATCTTCCCCGACCACTGGTCCTGTTAGCTAGGGATCATGGGAGTTGTAGGCCAAAACATCTGGAGGGCCGCAGTTTGGGGATGCCTGCCCTAGACCCATGCTGTGGGGCCTACAGTGTCGGCAGAGCTGTTACTGCCTCCCTGCTGCTAGATGTTCTGCTTTCAACAGCAGCTGCAGGAATTCCTGCAGTGGGATATATTACATGTTCTCAGCCCTGCTAAGCATCTTCTTTCCCTCTGGATTCTCTGATGTGCAACAAGCCAATGTGCAAACCGGTGTGTTTTAAGTAGGCACAGAAAAATAAAATGAAGTTGGGATGAAATGCCTCCACGGAGAAGGTATTCCATAAGGACTAGAACAGTGTGTTCCTAACCATGTCAGTCCTACTGAATTCAATGGGGTTTATGTCCAGGATAAAGTGGGGTTGGGATTGCAGCCCAAGTTATGCGATTTATAGCCACAACTACAGTATTCTGTTTATGCATGGCTTCCTCGCCAGTGGTAAGCTTTTAGTTTCAGCATGCATTATGTATATTGATGGGCGGGGTATAAAATTATTGATATTATTATACGTATATGGGTAACTGGTGCCTTGTGACTAACACATTTGAGACTTAAGAGTCTAACTGAAAGTGGACATAGTTGTTCTTTACTACGGTCTTTCAGAGAGCTTTTTGAGGCCTAATGCTGGCTACTCCCAAAGGGAATATGGCCACTGGTACAGGTGTGGTGGGGGCCTACACAGCGAACATGCTGCCCCAATTTGAACTCTTCCCACCCTCAGAGGACGCAGGCCTCGGGAGCGTCCTGCGAGTTCTCTGGTGTCTTATCAAAGCATCTCTCTGAGAAAAGCCCTTCCCACATTCGGGGCATGGGGCCAGTTCCCCATCCTCTGGTGCCTTGTTAAACCTCATCTGGAAGTGAGAAGTGAGAAGTGAGAAGGGGACAACTCAGAATCAGACTCTGGGAATTGTACATCAAGAGGTCAGTACAGACCTCTGGACTGCCAAAAGACTGCCCGCCCCCCCAAAAAACTTCAGTTCCCAATGCTCCTTGAGGAAAAGCAATGACAAGTAGAATGGTTTAATCCCAAGCAGTTTGACACCTGAGATATTCCACTAACTATGTCCCAGTATGCAGTTTTTAACAAGTATGCAGTTTTTTGACAAGATAAAAAAAGGTTTCTGGAACTTCCTTCACTAGGAGAGACTGCTGCTGAGGAGCTGTGGGCAAAAACAGTTCCCAGTGGCCACCCACTTGCTATCAAGAGTATCGAGAAAGTGGAATCTGTGGTGATAGGATCTGATGGCAGGCAATATTAAAGGTGCTCTGGTGCTTAACCAATCTTTTCTGGCTTTTCCTGCCCTTGTGGCATTTGTAAGGTCTCTTGTGAGTGCTCTGATGAACTTGAAACAGTTACTCTCTGCTATGGGTCCTCTGATGGCCCATCAGGTGCTGTCGCCGCCTGAAGCTCTTATCGCACTCGGGACATTTGTACGGTTTCTCTCCCGTATGGATTCTCTGATGAATCTTCAAGTCCCCACTCTGACTGAAACAGTTGCTGCAGTGAGAACATTTGTACAGTTTCTCTCTAGTGTGGACCCTCCGGTGTCTCCACAGGTTTTCTCCCCAGCTGAAGCTTTTCCCACACTCAAGGCATCTGTAGGGTTTCTCTCCAGTATGAATCATCTGGTGCTTAACTAAGTGCACTCTCTGCCGGAAGCTTCTCCCACACTGAGAACATCCGTATGGTTTCTCTCCCGTATGGATTCTATGATGTCTTGCTAACTCTGCTCTGAAGGTGAAGTTTTTCCAGCACACAGAACATTTGTGGGGTTTCCTTCCTGAATTATTGTTCCGATGTCTAGGTCTGAAGCGTTTCTCATATTCGGGGCATCCATGGGAGCTGTCTTCTGTGCGGCTGTCCTGGTGTCCAACAAATTCCTCTGTCCCACATAAATTTTCCCCACATGCAGGCAATGTATGCTGTTTCTCCCCCCCTAAGTATTCCCTGTAGTTTCTCAAGGCAACATACCGACTGGCTGTCTCTCCCTGATGTGGGGCACTCAGAAGGGTTCTCTGACTTATATTTTCTCCTGCAGGGCTTTCCACTGTCTGTGGCCACTGCTGAGGTTTCGCTAACAGAGACTGCAATAACTCCGGAGAGGCCACTGCATTGTGTTTCTCTCTTCACCGGCTGCTTCTCCTGTTGCCCTTTGGAATTATTTTTCTGCTCAGGAATTCCAGGTGTCACAGCTGAAATATCCCAGCGAAATTCTCCCGCTAACTCCCTGTGCATTTCTTTCGGCAAATTCTCTCCCAACTGGGATTTCTCCATCTTCATCCAGCACCTGTCTTGTTCACCTGAAGAGAGAGAGAGAGAGGGGAATTTTGTCCAAGCTCTGGTCACCTCTTTTCTAGACTCTGGCAACCTCCTCCCTCCTGGCTTTCTCTGTTCTGCCAGATCTCCCTTTCTAGGCAATTCTGAATCTTCTCTGCTACACTCAGCTTTTTCTCTCAATTTCTAGCCATGTATCACCACTCTCTCCACAAGTGAGGTTCTCCTCTTCACTCGGTTCTGCTCCTGGGGGAGGTGCCTTTTGGGACATCTCTAAATTAAGATGTTAAATCCAAGTGCGCCTATTCGGGTCTGCTTGCACTAAATCCGTGTCAACTTGTCGCAGAGGAAAGTCACCTTCCACACTGAAAATGAGACCGTCCCCTTCCATTCTGTCAGCCATTATCTCTCATCACGGCTTTATAAAGGGGCAAAGACATAAGTTCCAGGAGTTTTGCTTTCTGAAGGAAACATGATACCTCTGGTTCCTCAGTAGGTTTCAGCGCCCCCAGAAAAAGCAATTCCTGGGGTACATTGGGGGTAAATGAGGAAAGCAACTATGCATTATAGTTTGTTCTAAAGGCTGGTATCAAAAGCCTGTAATTTTAATTAAGTCCACAATGCCAGGTGACAGACGTTTTTTAGGATTACAGTCTAAACCTGTCTACTTCTTCCTAATAGCTAAAGTACTTTATGGATAAACGGTTACGTTCATAGGGGCCAGCAACAGCAGTTTGACTGGCTAAATCAGCTGTGGGGAACATTTGACCCTCCAGATGTTGCTGAACTCCAACTCCCATCATCCCTGGCAATGTTCAGCAACATCTGGAGGGTCAAAGATTCCCCACACTTGGACTAAGCCCCACTCCCAAGCGTTCCGTCTAACACAGTAGTCTCTCTCTCTCAAATATGGCTATTTTGGCTTTTTAAAAATACAAAACCAGTTTCAACTAATCACAAAGAAGATATATTTGGGGCACTGAAGACCCTGATCACCTGCCCCCTTTCCATACTATCAGCCATGTCTCCATATTATGGTTTCCCTGTTGAAATGAGAAGGGGACAACTCAGAATCAGACTCTGGGAATTGTACATCAAGAGGTCAGTACAGACCTCTAGGCTGCCAAAAGACCGCCCTCCCTCAAAAAACAAAACAAAAAAAACCACTTCAGTTCCCAATGCTCCTTGAGGAAAAGCAATGACAAGTAGAATGGTTTAATCCCAAGCAGTTTGACACATGAGATATTCCACTAACTATGTCCCAGTATGCAGTTTTTAACAAGTATGCAGTTTTTTGACAAGATAAAAAAAGGTTTCTGGAACTTCCTTCACTAGGAGAGAATGCTGCTGAGGAGCTGTGGGCAAAAATAGTTCACAGTGGCCACCCACTTGCTATCAAGAGTATCGAGAAAGTGGAATCTGTGGTGATAGGATCTGATGGCAGGCAATATTAAAGGTGCTCTGGTGCTTAACCAATCTTTTCTGGCTTTTCCTGCCCTTGTGGCATTTGTAAGGTCTTTTGTGAGTGCTCTGATGAACTTGAAACAGTTACTCTCTGCTATGGGTCCTCTGATGGCCCATCAGGTGCTGTCGCCGCCTGAAGCTCTTATCGCACTCGGGACATTTGTACGGTTTCTCTCCCATATGGATTCTCTGGTGAATCTTCAAGTCCGCTCTCTGACTGAAACAGTTGCTGCAGTGAGAACATTTGTACGGTTTCTCTCTAGTGTGGACCCTCCGGTGTATCCACAGGTTTTCCCCCCAGCTGAAGCTTTTCCCACACTCAAGGCATCTGTAGGGTTTCTCTCCAGTATGAATCCTCTGGTGCTTTGTTAAACCTGCTCTGGAAGTGAAGCTTTTCCTACATGTGGAACATTCATGCTTCTTCCTTCCTGAAGGAACATTTTGATGATTCTGCAGCCTGCATCTGAAACTTTGGCCACCCTCAAGATTTTCCTTGGGTTCCTCTTCTGTGCAAATATTTTGGTGGCCAACAAAAGAGCTTCTTCCACACTCAGCAGGTGAATGTTGTTTCCCTCCTGTAAGCATCCCCCAAGGTTTACAGAAGCAATGCTTTGTCTGGCTTTCTTTGCCCCACGGAGGACGTTCGCTGGGGTCCTCCCCAGGGTGACTCACAACAAGCCCTGACTTGTCGTTGCATTTCCTCCCGTACCCAGAAAATGGAAGCTTTCCCCCCTCTATGGGCCCTGAGGAGGTCAGGATAACAACACCTGGAATAAGTTCTGTGTAGTCGTTGCGTTCTCCCTCTCTCCCCACTCGCTTCTTCTGTCGCCCTTTCCCCTCACATCGCTGCTCATGAGTTTCAGACGTCAGAGGAAAATCCCACTGAGGTACTTCTGCGCATGCCCTGTGTATGTCCTCTGGCGATGTCTCTCCCCGCTGAGATGTCTCCTTCTTGATGCAGCAACTCTTTTGTTCACCTGAAGAGACAGAGAGAGGGGTTTTGACCATGCTCTGGTCTTTTCTAGATGCCTGCAACCTCCTTCCTCTCCTCACCGTTTGCCCTTCCGCATCATCGAAATATATCTGCTGATCCCAAGCTTTATTTCTCTCTCTCTCCCTACCCCCAGCCAGATATCAACCCCTCTCCTGACATCCCAGGCTGTGTGGATTGTTCGCTTAACCCAGGTTGGTTTGTGGCCTCTCTAAATAAAGGGAATAAATACGGCTATTTTGTTCTATTTGTACAGAAACTGCTTCAGCTAATCCTGCACGGAAGGAATTTGGGGCACTGAACGCTATCGGGCATATCTCACACGATGGCTCCTGTTTTGAAGGGGCAAAAGGGACACCTCACACTCAAGTCCTGGGAATGGTGCTATTTGAAGCAAACCAAGGCCTCTGGCTTCCCAAGAGTTTTCAACACACTCAGAAAAAGCAATTCTGTCATCCAGCCTCTGCTAAAAAACCTCCAAGGAAGGAGAGTCCACCACCTCCCGAGGGAGACTGTTCCACTGTCCAACAGCTCTTACTGTTATTCCTAATGTTTTTGTATTTATGACTTGTACTGCAGTACATAGAATTTCTTCCTCTTTCAAATTCCAAAAATGGCAGGTTGTTTACAGGACTTGAGCCAGGGGCGTAGGAAGATAGGAACGGTGGGGGCAGGCCACCCCGAGCAGCACGATCTCAGGGGCGCCATCGCAGCTGCCCGCCACGCCCCCAAAACGCGCGCCATGCCCCCCAGAATGCGCGTCACGCCCCTCTGGGAGGCGCACCACACCCCCGGAACGTGTGACACACCCCTCCGGGAGGCGCACCCCACCCCCAGAACGGGCGCCAACCCCGCCCCCGGTGCCGGCGCATGAAGCTCCGCCACTGATTTGAGCGACCCTTACCAAAAGACAGGACATTCCCATCGTCCTCTGGCAGGACTTGCCAGAACGTAGTCTGTTGGCCTGGCTGTGTTGGAGTCCTTTCAAACATGTGCAAAGGCACGCCTGTCTCCTTGGAGTTTGGCAGTCCCTGGAAACATAAAACACCCCAACACCGCCATCAGATGCAGTTGCATAAGAAACATTGCCAATGCACAGAATCATGATAATGTCCTTCCCGCCCCCCCCCCCCGCCCCACAAAAAAACCCCAGACCCATTAAATAAGAGTTTCAGCTCTCAATCCACTTTAGCTGGGCTCGGAGAGTTGGACACGACTAAACGACTAAACAACAACAACAACAACAACAACAACAACAACAACAGGGCAGAAATGCCCTGAGGCAGAACAAGAGGGAAAGCAGCAAACTGGGGTAAAAGCGAGGCTTTTACCTCCTCTACTTGCACACCGAGACCCCGGCCACAGGAAGCATTGCTGTGCTCTCCAAAGCCCACCTTGCTCAGGACAACTTCAGCCATCTCCCGTCCTTCAGGAGGAAGCAACAAACCAGAATTACTTGAGCTTTTGATGTCATCACCTGCAAAGGATGGAAAGGACAATTTCAGAAGGGAAACCTGGCCACCCCTTCCCTTGGAGGTTTTAGGCAGAGGTTGGATGGCCACCCGTCATGGATGTTTTAGTTGAGATTCCTGCATTGCAGGGGGCTGCTGGACTAGATGACGCTTGGGTCTCTTCCAACTGTACAACTCTATAACTGGATGCCAACAGCTCACGTCATGCCTAGCTACAGCATCCTACAGAGGACCTGCCCTCCAAATTCTAGTACTAGATCAAGTCACAATCATAGAATCACAGAATCAGAGAGTTGGAAGAGACCACAAGGGCCATCCAGTCCAACCTCCTGCCGAGCAGGAAACACCACCAAAGCATTCTTGACATATGCCTGTCAAGCCTCTGTTTAAAGACCTCCAAAGAAGGAGACTCGACCACACTCCTTGGTAGCAAATTCCACTGCTGAACAGCTCTTACTGTCAGGAAGTTCTTCCTAATGTTTAGGTGGAATCTTCTTTCTTGAAGTTTGAATCCATTGCTCCGTGTCCGCTTCTCTGGAGCAGCAGAAAACAATCTTTCTCCCTCCTCCATATGACATCCTTTCATATATTTGAACATGGCTATCATATCACCCCTTAAGCTTCTCTTCTCCAGGCTAAACATACCCAGCTCCCTAAGCCGTTCCTCATATAAGGCATCGTTTCCAGGCCTTTGACCATTTTGGTTGCCCTCTTCTGGACACGTTCCAGCTTGTCAGTAAAATTGACTAGAAAATATGGAAAACCTGGGCCAGACTTGAATATGCAGTTACAGTATTTGGATGATTGGTACTTTGTGGTTGCTTCGTCTGAGCATACAACAAATTACTTTGGCGAGATGCTAGTTTTGGCACCTCTGAAGCGAACTTGCGCTGTTGTGTAGAATAGGGAAATTCAACAGGTGCAGTGTTTCATCATCCCTGCATGACAAATCTCACCTGCCAAAATCTCATCACCAGGCAGCTTAAAGGCACAAGAGACTTCTGTTACACCTGGTTGTCCAAACTGTACCACTAATACAAACGGTGCAAAACTCTTAGGTCCCCATCTCTTCCTTGGAGTAAGCCCCGACTTACTTCTGAGCAGACACGGTTAGGACTGCGATCTTAGTCGCTCTTGTGAATCCTTACCTAGCAAACTGATCTCCCCATCTCTGTCTTTGTAGATCCGTCCTTGAGCAACGTCCGATGGCACCTCCTCTGCATCCACAGAATCCACGCATGTATCCTGCATCGGTTCCTGAAACTACAAAGAGCAAGTGGTAGGCAAAAGAGACGCACTCTGCACCCATCCTATTCCATTCCAGGATTAATTCAACTAGCAGTGGTTTGGGGGGAGCAAATAAAGCTCATTGGCTCTCATGAGATTGTTCCAAGGCCAAGCAAGCTATATAACTGTGAATACTGCATAGGGTTGGCAAAACAGCACAAACACACACAGAGCCAGTGTGGTGTAGTGGTTCAGAGCGGTAGACTCGTAACCCGGGGGACCGGGTTCGCGTCTCCGCTCCTCCACATGCAGCTGCTGGGTGACCTTGGGCTAGTCACACTTCTCTGAAGTCTCTCAGCCTCACAGAGTGTTTGTTGTGGGGGAGGAAGGTAAAGGAGAATGTTAGCTGCTTTGAGACTCCTTCGGGTAGTGATAAAGCGGGATATCAAATCCAAACTCCTCCTCCTCCTCCTCCTCTTCTTCTTCTTCTTCTTCTTCTTCTTCTTCTTCTTCTTCAGGTGCGGGTTCACATCCAATGCTAGTCCTACTCAGAGGAGACACCTTGAACTTAATGAGCATAGCTGACTTCATTGGGTGGAATTCAATCACATTCAACCTGGAGAAGATCTACTCAAATTAATAAACATGACTAAGGTCCACCTATTTCAGAGGCTTTGCTCTGAGTAAGCCCGCGTTTACCACCCTGCATGAGAGATCTGCCTGCACAAGGATTTCTGCTTGGGCAGTGGGGCTTCCCCAACCCCCTCTGTGACCCTCCACAATTGGTTCTGGAGCGGGGAACCTGAAAAGCTTAAGCCAATGGAAAGATCAGAAGGGGACAACATTGAAGACCTCCATGCTGTATTGCCATGCTGGGGAAAGTGACAAATGTGGCCTTTCTGTCCTGTGTTGCAACTTCTAAAGGCACAGTTGCCCTGCCAGTAAGAAAATGTGGCAAATTTGCATTTACGTTCCAGGGTCAATGTAAGGCTAACACAGCAATCCTAAACTAGAACTCTGTGGGGTTTACTTGGACTTACAGCCCAAACCAACACTTTTTTAAATTACAAAACAAAAATGCTGACCTTTTTCCCCTCTGCCTGTCTTGCCAAAACCCCACAGGAATGTTCCCCAAATTTCCTGGCTGGAGTCATGAAAAGTTAACACTCTTTTTCAGAGGGGATACATGTAAACACTTTGCACATGCCTAAGACACATTCCGTGTGTCCAGTTAAATGCATTATTTTCCCACCTGCCACTCTTCAGCCTCAGCCAAGTCTTGCTGGCTGGCTATCAGGAACTCCTCTGCCAGGGCCACAGCCTGCGAACACGACTCTGGTCCTCCTGCTCGGATCCAGCTCTGCAGCTTTGGAGGGAGGCTGGCCAGGAACTGCTCCAGGACGAGCAGCTCCAGGATCTGCTCCTTGCTGCGTCTCTCCGGCTTCAGCCACTGGTGGCAGAGATCCTGCAGCTGCAGGTGGATCCTCCGGGGGTCTTCCACCTGCTGGCAGCAGAAGTGCCGGAAGTGTTGGCGCTCAGCCTCCGTCCTCAGGGCGGCCCCTCGCAAGATGGCCGCCTTCACCTTCCGATAATCCTCTCTGTCTCCGGCTTCCAGGCTCCGGAAGGCCTCGTCTGCTTCCCCGCTCAGCGCAGGCAGGAGCCGGGCTGCCCACTCTCCTCTGGGCCAGCGGCAGGCTTTGGCCACTTGCTCAAAGGAGGCCAGGAAGGCCTTGGCGTCTTCCCAGGTGGCAGACTCAGTCGTCTCTGGGGGGCTTCTGCCTTCTGGGTGAAGGGTCTCCAGGGTCTTCAGGAACTGCTGCCACTGGGCTTCCCATTGCTCTTGCCTCCCCTTGCCAGGTCCCCCTTTGCTGCCTTCAGACGTTCCACATCCTGACTGCTTGGTCATATATTCAGAATAAACTGCTCTGATAGGCTCTGTTGCTCCTTCTGATCCCGCTTTAGGTTCAGTGCCTGCATATTTTTGCTCTATCATCTTCATTCCAACCCTTTCAGCTAAAAAGCTGGCGATAAACCTTTTGGCTTTTTGGTTCCAGGGGAAGGAAGATCCTTGCCAGTTCTTGATATTGCTGGAAACAGAGAGATGGTTAGTCCAAGGAGCTCTAAGAGAAGAAGGTTCAGATCTGATGAAATTTGCTTGGTGACAAAAGAGCTGCAATTGGCTGAGGGGACCCCAGTAGTCTGAAGACCCTGGGGGTCTTCCTGAGCTGAAAGGGGCGTTTCTACCTGGGCTAAAGAGACACACAAACACACACACAATGGAGTCAAGGAAAACAAACGCAAAAAAGTGGTTAGCAATCAGGGTGGGGGGGCACATTCAGTATTAGAAACTGAGATATGAAAGCTAGGAGCTAAATGGCTGCTTAAACCTAGGTTATGGGCGCAACAATAGAATGCCTAGGCGGTTTTTTAAATAACAAGAATACAAAGCTGAAAATGAATGAACTGCAGCTAAATATTATGTTCATTTTTCACATTGTCCAGTCCTTCCCCTGTCGTCATCCCCCCCAGCCACCCCGTAATATTCTTAAGAGGGTCTCTTCAGGGAGTAGATGGAAGTGTGGAGGCAGAAAAATGTCCTCCTTTCCTTCCACTCTGCAGTTTTAGTCTGAAATCTGCGCCCAGAGCTCAGAAACTGCTCCCTGTTGTATAATGCACCTAGAACAAACGGGGCACATTCTCTAGTAAAAGTGGACTATCAACTCCCATATCAATAGAGAATCATAAGTCAGAAGGGATCTTGACGGTCATCTAATCCAACCCCCTGCGATGCAGGAATCTCAGATAAAGCATCCC
The DNA here is from genome assembly GCF_965207765.1 of Zootoca vivipara. Classification (NCBI taxonomy): domain Eukaryota; kingdom Metazoa; phylum Chordata; class Lepidosauria; order Squamata; family Lacertidae; genus Zootoca; species Zootoca vivipara. Next base: position 112,810,524 of record NC_142584.1, on the reverse strand, counting down.
TGATGGATGGCCATCCAATTTCTGCTTAAAAACTTCCAAGGAAGGAGAGTCCACCACCTCCTGGAGGAGACTATTCCACTGTCAAACAGCTCTTACTGTCAGAAAGTTTTTCCTGATGTTTAGTCGGAGTCTCCTTTCTTGTAACTTGAAGCCATTTGTTCGGGTCCAACCCTCCAGAGCAGGAGAAAACAAGCTCGCGCCATCTTCCATGTGACAGCCCTTGAGATCTTTGAAGATGGCTATCTTATCTCCTCTCAGTCTCCTCTTTCCCAGGCTAAACATACCCAATTCCTTCAACCGTTCCTCATAAAGCTTTCTATACATCACATCACTCTTTTGCTAAGGCCCTGCTTGTGCGCTCCCTTAAGGCAGCGTTTCCCAAACTTGGGTCTCCAGCAGTTCTTGGACTACAACTCCCATCATCCCTAGTTAGCAAGACCAGTGGTCACGGATGATGGGAACTGTGGTCCAAAAACAGCTGGAGACACAATTTTGGGAAACGCTGCCTTAAGGGAAGGAAAAGTACCTTGCAGAAAACCTCGTTGTTCATTTTATTTCAGAGTTAAAAGTTGAGCAGTGAACTTCCTGGTTCATAGATCTAGTGTGGCTAACAGGCTAGATCAGGCCTGATCTAGCCTGTTAGCCACACTGGCTGTTAATGCTCCCATTAAGGTACAACTGTAGTTGTTTATTTCTTTAGTGTCTGATGGGAGGGCATTCCACAGGAAAGGCGCCACTACCAAGAAGGCCCTCTGCCCAGTTCCCTGTAACTTCGATTCTCGCAGTGAGGGAACCGCCAGAAAACCCTCGGAGGAGGACCTCAGTGTCCAGGCTGAACAATGGGGGTAGAGATGCTCCTTCAGGGCCATTTAGGTCAGCACCAACACTTTGAATTGTGTTTTAGAAACGTACTGGGAGCCAATGTAGGCCTTTCAGGACCAGTGTTATGGTATATGGTCCCGGCAGCCACTCCCAGTCACCAGTCTAGCCACATTCTGGATTACAGTCATACCTCGGTTTAAGTATGCCTCGGTTTGAGTATTTTCAGTTTAAGTACTCCCGCGGACCTGTCTGGAATGGATTAATCCACTTTCCGTTACTTTCAATGGGAAAGTTCGCTTCAGGTTAAGTACGCTTCAGGTTAAGTACGGACAGGGCCGGCTCTAGGTAGAGCCCCGGTGGTGCGGTGCGCCAGGGTGCCAGGCTGGTAGGCAGGGCGCTGCACGGCGAAGCCGCGCGGAAACCATGCTCCGCTCTGCGAGGGCGGGGGCACCGGAGCGATCTCCGCCCCTCAGCGCCAGGGTGCCCGACCTGCTCGAGACTGCCCTGAGTACGGACTTCCAGAACCAATTACACTCATACTTAGAGTTAAGTACGCTTCAGGTTAAGTACACTTCAGTTTAAGTACTCCACGGACCGTCTGGAAAGGATTAATCCACTTTCCATTATTTTCAGTGGGAAAGTTCGCTTCAGGTTAAGTACGCTTCAGGTTAAGTACAGACTTCTGGAACCAATTGTGTTTGTAAACCGAGGTACCACTGTAGTTGGAGTTTTCGGGTCACCTTCAAAGGTAGCCCCACACAGAATGCATTGCATTTTGAGAGGAGCAGCAGCAGCAGCAGCAGCAGCAGCAGCAGCAGCAGCAGCAGCGAGCCGTTTGCAGGAACATTATAATAAAAATCTGGCGTTAATATCCATTGCATATTGGCGGTGTGGGGGGTGGGGCTAATCTGAGCAACAGCAGCTTTTAATTATAGGCTTCTCCCATAATCTCGGGTCAAGGGCGGGCTGAGAGTAACTGGCGACAACCCGTGGTTGGAGCAACATACTAGTACCTGGGGGACCTGTGTTCAAATCCCTCCACTCGGCCATGAAGCTCACTGCGCTCAGCCTAATCTGTGTTTTCCTATCGTAAACCGCCCTGTGATCCTCGGACGGAGGGAGGCATACTAATAATACTAATAATGACCTACCTCTTGGGGTTGTTGTTGTGGGGGCCAAACGAGGAGGTGGGTGGGGACGTGTGCGCCACCTTGAGCTTCTGGGAGAGAAGAGGTGGAGCGGGACTGCAGCAAAGAAACCCTGCGACCTACTTGTTTTTATTGCTTCCCATACTACGTACGCGGAGAACTGAGGCGGGGGGGGGGGCGACTTAAAGTGGGGCAGCCGGCGGCCACGTGGGGCTTCTACGATTAACCGCGGGGCTTCCCACGTGCATATTTGCACAGTCCCGAAAGCGACAAGGAGACACGTGTGCGTGTGCGTGTGCGTGAGAGAGAGCGGGAGAGAGCCTGGTGCAACTCACTTCTCTAATCGATCCGCTTTGCTGCTGCTGCTGGGGCGCCTATGACGCTTCCCCGGACGCTAAAATCTTCCGTCCCCGCTGCCAGCCCCCCCTTTTCTCCACCCCACCCCTACCTAAAATGCTCCCTCCGCCTCTTCTTCTTCTTCCTCGGTGTTTTAATGGCGGAGCAGCAGAGGCAGAAAGACGCTCCTCCGACCGCCCCCTGTTGAAGGACTGGGTGGCTACAGGAGAAATATTTCTTATAAAGCAAAGCAAAAAAAACTGCAGACGGATGTCACTGTGCATATTTGCTTATTCCCTGCATCTAAATATGCACATTTGCTTATTCGTTGCATTGCTGCGTTTTATATACTGTAAAGCGCCCTGTTCTCCTCGGGTGAATGGCGGGCGTTAGGGATTTAATACACAACGACAACAATCGTAATCCCCAGCTTTTTCAGAAGCTCAAAGGTGACGCTCGTAGTTCTCTTACCCCCCGCTTCGTTTAATCCCTAACAACAACCCTGTGAGGCAGAATAAAAAAATTCCTTCAGTAGCACCTTAAAGACCAACTAAGTTTTTATTTTGGTATGAGCTTTCGTGTGCATGCACACTTCTTTAGACACACAGAGAGTGGCTGGTTGGCCCAATGCCACCCAATGAGCTTCATGGTCGCATCAGGGGATTTGAACCCCGGTCTGATGCTCTGACCACTATCACCTTGGACTAGGCGGCAAGTATTGTTGAATCCAGGGTTGTAGTGAGTGAACCTGACCAGGATCTGGCAGTCCAGGAGTAAAGACACATTAACCTTTAGATGACCTAAGCACTGTGGGTGTGGGGTTGGACTAGATGCCCCTTGGGGATCCCTTCTTGGGGATCCCTTCTACACAGTGTATCTGAAGAAGTGTGCATGCACACGAAAGCTCATACCAATGACAAACTTAGTTGGTCTCTTAGTTGGTTAGCCGGAATTAAGATTGCCGGAAGAAATATCAACAACCTCAGATATGCAGATGACACAACCTTGATGGCAGAAAGTGAGGAGGAATTAAAGAACCTTTTAATGAGGGTGAAAGAGGAGAGCGCAAAATATGGTCTGAAGCTCAACATCAAAAAAACCAAGATCATGGCCACTGGTCCCATCACCTCCTGGCAAATAGAAGGGGAAGAAATGAAGGCAGTGAGAGATTTTACTTTCTTGGGCTCCTGGATCACTGCAGATGGTGACAGCAGTCACGAAATTAAAAGACGCCTGCTTCTTGGGAGAAAAGCAATGACAAACCTAGACAGCATCTTAAAAAGCAGAGACATCACCTTGCCTACAAAGGTCCGTATAGTTAAAGCTATGGTTTTCCCAGTAGTGATGTATGGAAGTGAGAGCTGGACTATGAAGAAGGCTGATCGCCGAAGAATTGATGCTTTTGAATTATGGTGCTGGAGGAGACTCTTGAGAGTCCCATGGACTGCAAGAAGATCAAACCTATCCATTCTTAAGGAAATCAGCCCTGAGTGCTCACTGGAAGGACAGATCGTGAAGCTGAGGCTCCAATACTTTGGCCACCTCATGAGAAGAGAAGAATCCCTGGAAAAGACCTTGATGTTGGGAAAGATGGAGGGCACTAGGAGAAGAGGACGACAGAGGACGAGATGGTTGGACAGTGTTCTCGAAGCTACGAACATGAGTTTGACCAAACTGCGGGAGGCAGTGGAAGACAGGAGTGCCTGGCGTGCTATGGTCCATGGGGTCACGAAGAGTCGGATACGACTAAACGACTAAACAACAACAACAAAGGTGCTACTGGGAGGATTTTTTATTTATTTATTTTGAATTCTCCTCCTTTGGAGGGTCAGACCCGAACCAATGGTTTCAAGTTACTAGATGACCCTTGAGGAATCTTAAGATTCCTGTAGAAGAATTATTGGACTAGATTATGCAAAATGACTTGGCCAAGCTAAGGTCATTAAGAAACAATAGGGCCACTGAGTGCCATTGGCAATGCAAGAAAAAACGGTCCCCTGCCTGACTCTCCCCCCACCCCACCCTGAGGTGTCAATAGAGACTGGGGATTTGGAGGGTTGCCAGGGCAACTGGATGTGAGGTTAGAAGAAAAGTATGTCTTTAGAAGAAGAAGGGAAAAGAAAGACAGAGCTCCATCTTGGGCTGGCTAGGAGAGATGCCCTTGGCTCCAGTGCTGCAGTGCTGAGGTAAATATGTGAGACTTTAGAAAATGCCCAACCCTTAGCCAAAGACCACCCAAGATCATCATGCAAACATCACAGAAATGCAGAAATGTAAATCAGGCAAAGCTCAGAACTCAGGTTTGCCATAGACAAGCCTGTCACTCAGATTTTAACAATGCAAGCTAATTGTTTTCCTGGGCTTGCCAGAGCATCTTATTGAAATGCTGAATACACAGGTACAGAATCAATTGACTAAGAATGGTTCCCATTCCTACCAAAGATGTTTATGTATTAGCAGGGCTTGAGACATTTGCAAATGTAAAGACTGCTGGCTGTGGAGGACTGATTTTAGCAAGAACTTCCTTCTGTCTGTTTGGAAGGGGGGGTCTTCAACTGGAGGCTAAAGTTGGTCTTGCTTTTGCTCTGTGAACTGTCTGATACATTCAAAGTGTCTCAGAGAATATTTCCTAATTTTGAAGGGCAAAGGATTGGTTTTCTGTGGCACGAGCCGCAACTTACAAGTCATGTAACAGTATCTTAATCTTAAAACACCCGGCCATTTAGGCAGATGATTATTGCCTTTGCAGCAGTCCTCACATCACTCCACCCCAAACCTCCCTCAAAAGGGGAAGGGGGGAAAGCAGACTCAGCATTCTGGTTCATAAAATTATGCAAGGGGAAAGATAAAAGCTTTTTTTCCTCTCTCTATCATGACCCTAGAACTTATTGGCAAACAACAAAGCAGATTGTTGGAAGATAAAATAAAATTCTTCATGCAGCGCAGTTAATCTGTGGAACTCTCTCCCACCGGAGGCAGTGAGGGCCGCTACCTGGGATGGTTTTAAAAGGAAAGGGGATTAGACATTCATGGAGAGGGCTACTGATGGCTACTGCAAGCATATCCTAAAGGTATTTTTCTTTAGGGCAGGTGCATAACTTTCACTTAAATTACGTATTGAATTATTTTCACATGTATGACTTCTTTTAAGCTAGGCCCCGTAAGCACTGAGTACTTAAAGAAGTATTACACCACTTTTTGGAAAATAAATTATTGGATCATTTAGGACAAAAAATAATCATTATGGGAGATATGAATGGTGTGACAGACCCAGCACTAGACAGAACAAAAGGTAATAAAAAGAAGAGAGACAATAGATTACCTAGGAATTTTACGGAAATGATGGAGAATCTTGAAATGATAGATTCCTGGAGATTTAAACATCCTATTCAAAAAGATTACACTTATTTCTCCACTGTGCATCAATCGGCTTCTAGAATAGATAGCATATGGATACCAAAAGAATTGATAACTAGAATTGAAAAAGTAGAAATACTACCTAAAATTATGGCAGATCACAACCCAATCCAAATTATAATAAAAGGGAAAAACCAATATATTACAAAAAAATGGAGAATGAATGTTTTTCTACTAAATAATGAAAAAATTGTCCAAGAAGCCTCTAAATTAATGAAAGAATATTTTGAAATAAACGGAAATGGAGAGGTAGATTTAGAAACAGTATGGGATGCGGGAAAGGCAGTGATACGGGGTTACTTTATCCAACAAAATTCGATCCAAAACAAAAAGAGAGAAAAATTTAAAATGGACTTATTGGAAGAAATAAAAAATAAGGAAAAATTATTGTATAAAACAGGAAGGAAAGAAATTAATCAAGAGCTGATTATATTAAGGACAAAATATGAAAATATGGTAGACCAAGAAATGGAACGTCAAATCCAATATTGGAAATATAGAAATTTTAAATGGGCAAACAAGCCAGGGAAATTATTAGCCTGGAAAATAAAGAAGCAACAAAATCAAAAATTTATAAACCGATTAAAAAATCAGGGAGAAATTATTGATAAGCCCCAAGAAATTGTGAAACAATTTGAAAATTATTATAGAATATTGTATCAAAATGAGGACCCGACAATACCAGAAATTGAGAATTTTTTAGAGAAATATAAAGTGCCCCAAATATCACCAGAGAAAATAAAATTATTAAATCAAGAAATCTCGGAAAATGAAATCAAAATAGTGCTACAGGAACTAAAAAAGGGGAAAGCCCCTGGCCCGGACGGCCTACCAGCGGAATATTATAAATGTTTACAAGAAGTAATATTACAACCATTAAAAGATCTTATGAATAATATTATGAAGCACGGGAAACTGCCAGAAACATGGAAAGAAGCATTGGTATCACTGCTGCCTAAGCAAAATTCAGATTTAGAAAATCCAAAAAATTATAGACCAATTTCATTATTAAATTCGGACTACAAAATATATGCAAAAATATTGGCCAACAGAATAAATTTGATATTAAAGGATATTATACATTCGGTTGTATATTGTCTCCCTGCTTATTTAACTTATATGCAGAATTCATCATGCGAAAGGCTGGACTAGATGAATCCCAAGCCGGAATTAAGATTGCTGGAAGAAATATCAACAACCTCAGATATGCAGATGACACAACCTTGATGGCAGAAAGTGAGGAGGAATTAAAGAACCTTTTAATGAGGGTGAAAGAGGAGAGCGCAAAATATGGTCTGAAGCTCAACATCAAAAAAACCAAGATCATGGCCACTGGTCCCATCACCTCCTGGCAAATAGAAGGGGAAGAAATGGAGGCAGTGAGAGATTTTACTTTCTTGGGCTCCTTGATCACTGCAGATGGTGACAGCAGTCACGAAATTAAAAGACGCCTGCTTCTTGGGAGAAAAGCAATGACAAACCTAGACAGCATCTTAAAAAGCAGAGACATCACCTTGCCGACAAAGGTCCGTATAGTTAAAGCTATGGTTTTCCCAGTAGTGATGTATGGAAGTGAGAGTTGGACCATAAAGAAGGCTGATCGCCGAAGAATTGATGCTTTTGAATTATGGTGCTGGAGGAGACTCTTGAGAGTCCCATGGACTGCAAGAAGATCAAACCAATCCATTCTTAAGGAAATCAGCCCTGAGTGCTCCCTGGAAGGACAGATCGTGAAGCTGAGGCTCCAATACTTTGGCCACCTCATGAGAAGAGAAGAATCCTTGGAAAAGACCCTGATGTTGGGAAAGATTGAGGGCACTAGGAGAAGGGGACGACAGAGGACAAGATGGTTGGACAGTGTTCTCGAAGCTACGAACATGAGTTTGACCAAACTGCGGGAGGCAGTGCAAGACAGGAGTGCCTGGCGTGCTCTGGTCCATGGGGTCACGAAGAGTCGGACACGACTAAACGACTAAACAACAACAACAATACATTCGGATCAGGTGGGATTTATAAAGGGTAGGCAGCTAAAAGATAATATTAGGAATATTATAAACATTTTTGAATGCCTTGAGAATAACCGAGGTAAGAAGGCAGCAGTGATATCAATCGATGCTGAAAAAGCTTTTGATAGAGTCTCCTGGCTCTTTATGAAGAGACTAATAATAAAATTAGGACTAGGCAATAATCTATGGAGGGCAATAGAAGCAATTTATACAACCCAAATAGCAAAATTGATAATAAATGGCAATCTCTCGGATAATATTGATATAAAAAGAGGGACGCGACAGGGGTGTCCCCTATCCCCCCTACTTTACATAATGGTGTTGGAAGTACTATTACAAAGCATAAGAAATGAAGAAGATATTAAAGGTGTGGTAATTGGACAAAAAAGATTTAAAGTTAAAGCCTACGCCGACGATGTTATTATAACAACAGAAGATCCCATTAATAGCGTCCCCAAGGCATTACAAAAAATTGAAGAATATGGCAAATTGGCAGGATTTAAGATAAATTATAAAAAAACGAATATGATGGTAAAAAATCTAGAGTTAGAGGAAAAAGAACAATTACAAAAATTGACTGGTATACAAATTAAGAAGAAAATAAATTATTTGGGAATCCAAATAACTGCAAAAAGCATCGATTTATATCAGGAAAATTATGTAAAAATTTGGAAAGGGATTAAAAAGAAAATGGAAATTTGGACGAAGTTAAAATTATCATTATTGGGACGCATCTCTCTGATCAAAATGGCAGTGTTAGCCAAGATGAATTATTATTTTCAAAATTTACCCATCTTAGGCGGAAACAAATGCTTTAATGAATGGAAAAAAGATATTACCAAATTTATATGGGGAGGCAGAAAACCTAGAATAAAATATAAAGTGCTAATTGACCATAAGAGCAGAGGTGGCCTGGACGTACCGGATCTGGAACTTTATCATAATGCAGCTGCCTTATATTGGATGAAGGAATGGGTGGAGCTTAAAAATGATGAAATATTAGATTTAGAAGGCGAAGGACTCGGATTTGGTTGGCACTTTTATCTAATACAAGAAAACCTAAGACCCCAAAATATATTCTTTAACAACATTATCAGGAAATCCATCTATAAAATTTGGAAACAATATCGTAGAATTCTAGAAACAAAAACCCCAAAATGGTTATCGCCACTGGAAGTCGTGGCAGTCAAAAGACGTAATATGGGCACAAATTGGCCAAATTATAAGAACATATTAGAAGAAGTCGGGGCTGAATTAAAATTAAAAAGCTACAATGAACTTAAACATCTCCTAAGCAGCTGGTTGCAGTACTTCCAAATAAATCAAAGACTCCAAATAGATAAAAAAATAGGATTCAATAAGGAAATTTCCCAATTCGAAAAAATTTTAACAATTGGCAGGAACAAATATATAAAAAATCTATACAGCTTATTATTGGAATGGGAAACAAAAGAAGAATTAACCAAAGCTTCAATGATCCGTTGGGGACAAGATTTGGGGAAGGCAATCACGGTAGACAGCTGGGAGAAATTATGGAACAGGGATATAAATTACACGCCAAGCTACGACTTAAAAGAAAACTTAATTAAAATGCAACATAGATGGCACCTAACACCACAAAAATTATCCAAAATGTATAAAGGAGCTGATGAGAAGTGCTGGCGATGTCAAACAGAAATAGGTAGTTACATCCATATATGGTGGAGATGTAATGAAATAAAGCCCTACTGGGATATGATTTATAGAGAAATGAAAAAAATTCTTAAGTACTCATTTAAAAAGAACCCAGAATTATTCCTCCTGGGTATACTACATGATGAAATTCGGCCCAAAGATAGAAGCATTGTAATGTATGCTACAACAGCAGCCAGAAATTTGATTGGTTTAAATTGGAAAAGCAATAAGGTACCAACCAAAGATGATTGGCAGAAAAAATTGCTAACATACTACAATTCAGCAACGAAATATGCTGAAATTAAAGGAATTAATGAGGAAACCAGAAATAAAGATTGGGAGAAATACAGAAATTATATAATGACAATGATGGAAAAACCCTCATTTGCAGAAGCCATTTGATGACTCAGGTACGAAAGACCTATTAAGAGATAAATAATAATGTTTCAGGTATACAGATGACTGAAAAAAAAAACACAAAAGGCGCAGAACGAAGTTGGCTGGAAGCACAACTTTCACGTGTGGTGGGTGGAGGGTGGGATGGTGGGGGTTAGAAAATCGTAAACTATATATACACACACACACACACACACACACACACACATATATATCTTTTTTATATATAATTCTTTATTTTTCTTCTTTTAGTTACCTTTTAATCTCATTCTCTTTATTTATGTTTTTCTTTAAGTTCCCTTTGTTGGTCATTAATTTGTTGAAGTTTACTTTTATATTGCTATAATATGTTAAATGTATATGATTTACCATTTTATATGATTTCTTGATTTATAACAGCTTATAATCCATAATAGGTTTCTTATCCTTCTTTTTCCCGTCTTCCTCTGTTGGTGTCGATATAATTTGTAATGATTTGAAATGCAAATAAAATAAATAAAAAAAAAAAAATAAAAAAAAAAGAAGAAGTATTACACCACTTTAAGCAGTCATGGCTTCCCCCAAAGGGAGCTGTAGTTCGTTAAAGATGCTGAGAGTTGCTAGGAAACCCCTATTGCCCTCATGAAGCTATGATTCACAAGAGTTCCTTGGGGCAAGGGATTCTTAAACCAGTCTGGGAACTGTAGCACTATGAGGGGAATAGGGGCCTCCTAAAAACTCTCAGCGCCTGTAACAGACTACAGTTCCCATAATCCTTTGGGTGAAGCTGTGACTAGTGACATAATACAGTACTGCTTTAAATGTATGGGGCAGATGGAACCTCTGTCTCTCATTGTCACTCTTCTGCATTGTTATAACTAGACGGATGGGCGTATAAGACGACCCCCCAACTTTTCCAGTTAAAATATAGAGTTTGGGATATACTCGCCGTATAAGAAATACGACCCGGCGTATAAGACACCCCCAACTTTTGAGAAGATTTTCCTGCGTTAAAAAGTAGTCTTATGCGCAGGAATATACAGTAATCATTTAATGCAAGCGAATAACAACCAGAGACGAAGGCCCCGCTTGCAGCATACATGTAAAGCACTCTAATAATAATAATTTATACCCTGCCCAACTGGCTGGGTTGCCCCATCCACTCTGGGAGGCTCCCAACAGAATATTATAAACACGATAAAACATTAAAAACTTCCCTAAACAGGGCTGCCTTCAGATGTCTTCTAAAAGTCAGATAGTTGTTTATTTCCTTGACATCTGATGGGAGGGTGTTCCACAGGGCAGGCGCCACTACCCAGAAGGCCCTCTGCCTGGTCTCTATTGCCACTTTAAGCCGTCATGGCTTCCCACATGAGTTTTAATCCTCAATGTTCATAGCACAGAGGCAAGCATGAGACTCGGCCACGATTAAAGGAGACAGTACCGGTAGGTACCCAGTCAGAATTCATTTTATTATTGTACTCCTTCAGAGCTTTGCAAACAGGGATTCTGAAGAAACAGGTCTGCTCACGAAACGCCACGCGATGCATGTTCTTTCTTGTACTGCACAGGTCGCAGAGGAAATTTTCAGTTAGAGGCTTGGCATCTCCTTTTATTTACAGTGGTATCTCGGTTTTCGAATGTCTCCGTTGACAAACATTTCAGTTTCTGAACACCGTAAACCCAGAAGTTAATGCTTTGGTTTTTGAACACACCTCGGAAGTTGAACATGCCATGCGGCTGCCGTATTGAGTTTTAGGTTTTCAAATGTTTCGGAACTCGGTCTTCCGGAATGGATTATGTTTGAAAACTGAGGTACCACTGTATTTATTTCTCTGTGGCAATGCAACCTGCTTAAAAGAGGCTTTCGGGGACGGGAGCTCGAGTCCCTGCTTCCCTCCTGACTGTGGAAAATGTGTTGCCGTCTAGAGAGCAGTCTCTCAGCACCCTTCTTGGAGGCCCTGGTGTTTTGCCAGCGCTGCTCTCTGATCGAAACTGTTCCCGCCCTCCGGGTGCGAATAAGGCCTTTGCCCTCTGTGGATTCTCTGGTGCCTGATCAGCTTATCCCTCCGAGAGAAGTTCCTCCCGCACTCGGGGCATTTGAACGGCTTTTCTCCCGTGTGGGTTTTCTGGTGGCACATCAGGTGCACCCTCTGCCTGAAGCACTTTCCACACTGAGGGCATTCGTACGGCTTCTCTCCCGTGTGGATCCTCTGATGTCTCAGTAACGGCTCCCGAGAGGTGAACCCTTTCCCACACGCGGGGCACTCGTGCAGTTTCTCTCCCGTGTGAATTTTCTGGTGCTTAGCCAGCGTCTGCCTGTGTCTGAAGAACTTCCCGCACTGCGCACATTGGTATCTCCTCCCCTCTGTCTGAATCCCTTGATCCCGCTTTAATGCCTTTCTGTTCCCGAAGCTTTTCCGATCCTCGGGACATTCGTAGGGATCCGCTTGCGTGCGACTGTTCTGATACCCGATCAAACCGTCCCCACGGCGGACGCCTTTCCTGCCCTCAGAGAGCTCATGTTGCCTCTCGCCTGCAGAGATTCCTGGATGGTTATCCAAGAAACATTTCAGCTGGACGTTTTCTTCCAGCGTGGGACTTTTATAGGCGTTCTCCCTGTTAGGGATCATAAGAAGTCCCGATTTGTAGCGGGATTTTCTGACCTGCTTAGAGAAGAGCTTTCCCCCCTGTGTCTGCATGGTGCTAACAGCAGGTGGGAGAATTTGTACAACCTCTGTGTATTCATTCTTGTTCTCCATCAGCAGCTGTTTCTCCTGATGCTCTTTGGATTCCCATCGGTCCTCATAAATTTCAGATGCCTCAGGGAAATCCCATTGGGATGTTTCTGCTAACGTCCTATGTGCTTCTGCCAGCAAAGTTTCTCCTAGCTGAGATTTCTCCATCTTGATCCAATGTCTTTTCCCATCACCTAAAGAGAGAAGAAGAGAGGGGTTTTGTCTATGTTCTGGTCACCTCTTGTCAAGAGAATCCTTATCGCTGCTCTCCCTGCCTTTTGTATACTCTAATTCAGTGGTTCCCAAAACTCTCCCCCCACGGACCACTTGAAAAAGGCCAGACTTGTCAAATCACTTAATGTCGCTACTGCAATGTGCTAGATGCTGTGCAATTTTTAATTGTATTTCTATTGCTTCTCCTTTTCTTGTGTTACGCAGTATGACAATTTACGTTCCATAGAGTTCAAATTGCAGCACAACAGAGGAAATAAAAAAAAGCAATAGAAATACAATTAAAAATCAATTTGGACATTTAATGCAGACATGCCATGAACTGCTTGAAGGAAGCTTGGCCACATTTTTGGAACCCCTGTTCTAATTCATCACGTCGTTACTGAGCTACAGTATTTCCCCCCTCCCCACCACCTCAAAGATCACCCTCTCCATAAAATAATAAATGTCAACGTTCCCAGATTCTGCTCTTGGGAAAGATGGATGTTGTAGCTTGTGTTGTTGTTGTTGTTGTTGTTGTATACCCCGCCCATTTGGCTGGGTTTCCCCAGCCACTCTGGGCGGCTCCCAATAAAATATTAAAAACACAATAAATACATCAAACATTAAAAAATTCCCTAAACAGTTAAATTAGCTAAGCCAATCAAGGCAAATGGGTTTATTTCCCCCTCTTTTGCATAATAAGCTATTTTCTATTTTACATGTTTTCTCTGTTCAAGCGGAAAGGGGACAACACAGAGACTCAAACCCTGGGAATTGTGGGTTGCATCCAACATTAGCCATACTCACAGTACACCCATTGAAAATAACGAATGCGCCCATTAATTCCAGTGGGTGTACTCTGAGCAGAACTAATTTTCTGGGGCAGGTCAATGGGCATCCAAGAGATTTCAGCAACCTCCCAAAAATGTGTTCCTGAGGTGTTCAGGAACCCAGTCTATTTCTGACACTTGACAGAGGAATTTTGTGTAGAATAGGATTCTTGCAGAATATGCTAGGGGTCAGCAATAAATGGACCCACCTCAGATATACATACCCTCAAACAGACACAATTCCTGATCAGGGGATTTCAGCCCCATCACTGCCCTACATGGAGGTTCTAACATAGTCGTTTCCAAACATCCGTTCCTCATGGACTTGAAAATTGCGGATGGACTTGGCTTAATGTTGTCTCTGCCTCTCCTAGCAATTGAAATGTGCGGTCTTAGATGCTGTAGGGCAGGGGTGCCCAAACTTTTTTCAAAGAGAGCCAGATTTGATGAAGGGAACACACATGAGGGCCGACTAAAGTTGCTGAGCTTTTTGTAAAATTTTGTACAATTTCCCCCCGAAGTTGTTGAGCTTTTTCTTAGGACTTTGGACATCCCTGCAGTGTAAGGTTTTTTTAGTTGTGCTTCTATTGTTCCTTTTATTACTTACACATTTTATTTCATCACACAGGGTAATTCACATTCCACAGAATTCAAACGGGAACATTGTAAGATACAACATAAGAAACAAAAGACTGAATAAAAAATACAGCTGAAAATATTAACACTGACTGCAGACATGCTGCAGACCGCCTGAATGAAGCTAGCAGATTCTTGGCAGCCCACGAGTCACAGAGTTTGGGATCTCCTTTAGCTCTCGATCCCTGCTGGCGGTCTGCTACACAGTAGTGGACCAGATAGCCAATGGCCTCACTCTGTATAACTCAGTCTCGTATCTCGAATTCCCTCTGACCCCTTGGAGGAAACCTATGATAAGGCCAAAGGTTTATTTTTTTTCTGTTTCTCACAAAAAGTCTGCCTATGCTCTCTCAGATCATCAATTCTTGTTCATGTCACAGAATGATAGAATCATAGAGTTGGAAGGGACTCTGAGGGTCCTCTAGTCCCAACCCCTGAGGCGTTGCAGGAATCTCAACTAAAGGATCCATCCAACCAACCTCTGCTTAAACACCTCCCATGAAAGAGAGTCTATGGATTCTTTGATGGAGGAGCTCTGAGTGTCTGAACCCAAAGTTTTCCCCCTCTTGGGACCTGATACGCTTCTATGTTTGTGAGTTCTTCAATGTCTGATCAGCTCAGATTTCCGGGAAACTATTCTGCCACACTGAAGTCATTTGTGATGTTTCCCTCCCATGTGGGTTCTCAAATGTCTCCTCAGGTGTTCCTTCCGTACAAAGCTTTTCCCACACACGAGGCAAGTGTGAGGTTTCTCTCCCGTATGAGTCTTCCGGTGCCTTGTCAAATCTGATTGCCGTAAGAATTTTCTCCCACACTCCAGACAAATGCAAGGTTTCCTCGCTATGTGGCACTGCTGATGTTTAAGGACCTTAGTTCTCTCATGGAAGATTTTCCCGCATCTGCGAGACTGGTAAAGTATTTCACTGGTACGTTGCCTTCTCTGATCGCCTAGGTGCTGCCGGACGATTCCCACCAGCATATGACAGTCAGACGAGTCTTCCCCAGCATGTTTCGTAACAAGTCTTGGTTTGTGCCGGGAGCTTTTATCACACTTGGCGCGCAAAGGCCTTTCCTCCCTGGTGCACAACATGTGTTTTTCACTCCAAGACTCCTCAAGACCTTCTGAGAGGCTACTGGATTCATTCTGAGCTGTCGGTGGCTTCTTCTCCAGTCCACTGTTGAACTCAGATCTTTCCTCGTGGACCTTGGCTGCCATGGACACATTTCTTTGGTGTAGGAAAAACCACTGGGCCAGTAAGATACAATCTGAATCAAATCCCTTATGAATACACAGTGGAAGTGAGGAACAGGTTTAAGGATTTAGATTTGGTGGACAGAGTGCCTGAAGAACTATGGATGGAGGCTCGTAACATTATACAGGAGGCAGCAACGAAAACCATCCCAAGGAAAAGGAAATGCAAGAAAGCAAAATGGCTGTCCAACGAGGCCTTACAAATAGCGGAGGAGAGGAGGCAAGCAAAATGCAAGGGAGATAGGGAAAGATACAGGAAACTGAATGCAGATTTCCAAAAAACAGCAAGGAGAGACAAGAGGGTCTTCTTAAATGAGCAATGCAAAAAAATAGAGGAAAACAATAGAATGGGGAAAACCAGAGATCTGTTCAAGAAAATTGGAGATATGAAAGGAACATTTCGTACAAAGATTACCATAATCAAGGACAAAAGTGGTAAGGACCTAACAGAAGCAGAAGACATCAAGAAGAGGTGGCAAGAATACACAGAGGAATTATACCAGAAAGATATGGAGGTTTCGTACACCCCAGGTAGTGTGGTTGCTGACCTTGAGCCAGACATCTTGGAGAGTGAAGTCAAATGGGCCTTAGAAAGCACTGCTAATAACAAGGCCAGTGGAAGTGATGATATTCCAGCTGAACTATTTAAAATTTTAAAAGATGATGCTGTTAAGGTGCTACACCCAATATGCCAGCAAGTTTGGAAAACTCAGCAATGGCCAGAGGATTGGAGAAGATCAGTCTACATCCCAATTCCAAAGAAGGGCAGTGCCAAAGAATGCTCTAACTACCGCACAATTGCGCTCATTTCACACGCTAGCAAGGTTATGCTTAAAATTCTACAAGGCAGGCTTAGGCAGTATGTGGACCGAGAACTCCCAGAAGTGCAAGCTGGATTTCGAAAGGGCAGAGGAACCAGAGACCAAATAGCAAACATGCGCTGGATTATGGAGAAAGCTAGAGAGTTCCAGAAAAACGTCTACTTCTGCTTCATTGACTATGCAAAAGCCTTTGACTGTGTCGACCACAGCAAACTATGGCAAGTTCTTAAAGAAATGGGAGTGCCTGATCACCTCATCTGTCTCCTGAGAAATCTCTATGTGGGACAAGAAGCTACAGTTAGAACTGGATATGGAACAACTGATTGGTTCAAAATTGGGAAAGGAGTACGACAAGGTTGTATATTGTCTCCCTGCTTATTTAACTTATATGCAGAATTCATCATGCGAAAGGCTGGACTAGATGAATCCCAAGCCGGAATTAAGATTGCCGGAAGAAATATCAACAACCTCAGATATGCAGATGACACAACCTTGATGGCAGAAAGCGAGGAGGAATTAAAGAACCTTTTAATGAGGGTGAAAGAGGAGAGCGCAAAATATGGTCTGAAGCTCAACATCAAAAAAACCAAGATCATGGCCACTGGTCCCATCACCTCCTGGCAAATAGAAGGGGAAGAAATGGAGGCAGTGAGAGATTTTACTTTCTTGGGCTCCTTGATCACTGCAGATGGTGACAGCAGTCACGAAATTAAAAGACGCCTGCTTCTTGGGAGAAAAGCAATGACAAACCTAGACAGCATCTTAAAAAGCAGAGACATCACCTTGCCTACAAAGGTCCGTATAGTTAAAGCTATGGTTTTCCCAGTAGTGATGTATGGTAGTGAGAGCTGGACCATAAAGAAGGCTGATCGCCGAAGAATTGATGCTTTTGAATTATGGTGCTGGAGGAGACTCTTGAGAGTCCCATGGACTGCTAGAAGATCAAACCTATCCATTCTTAAGGAAATCAGCCCTGAGTGCTCCCTGGAAGGACAGATCGTGAAGCTGAGGCTCCAATACTTTGGCCACCTCATGAGAAGAGAAGAATCCTTGGAAAAGACCCTGATGTTGGGAAAGATTGAGGGCACTAGGAGAAGGGGACGACAGAGGACAAGATGGTTGGACAGTGTTCTCGAAGCTACGAACATGAGTTTGACCAAACTGCGGGAGGCAGTGCAAGACAGGAGTGCCTGGCGTGCTATGGTCCATGGGGTCACGAAGAGTCGGACACGACTAAACGACTAAACAACAACAACATCTGTGGAAGAGACCTAGGTGATTCCTCCAGTTCATTTCCTCCATACTGAGAACACTCCATCTTGATCCAGTTTCTCTTGCTGTCACCTGAAGAGACAAGAGAGAGGAATTTTGCTGGTCTTCCTTCTATTGTACGGCATTACAGGCTCCATTAAACATCTCTTCTCCCGCAACCCCTTGTATCTAGAATGTAAGAATAACCTGCTAGATCTGGCCAGTGGCCCATCCAGTCCGGCATCCTGTTCTCACAGTGGCCAACCAGATGCCCCATTGAGAAGTCCACAAGCAGGATCTGAGCACAACAGCACAGGACTCTCCCAACTTGCGATTCGCAGCAACATGCATTGAGAGGAACGCAGCCTCAGGCAGTAGTGGCAGAACATAGCGCAACGTGGCGCTCGAACCCACAACCCTGAAATGATGATGATGGTGATGATTTATTATTTATACCCTGCCCATCTGGCTGGGTTTCCCGAGGCACTCTGGGCGGCTTCCAACAAAATATTAAAATACAATAGTCCGTCAAACATTAAAAGCTTCCCTAAACAGGGCTGCCTTCAGATGTCTTCTAAAAGTCTGGTAGTTGTTTTTCTCTTTGACATCTGATGGGAAGGCATTACACAGGGTGGGTGCCACTACTGAAAATGCCCTCTACCTGGTTCCCTAGTAACCTCACTTCTCGCAGTGAGGGAACCACCAGAAGGCCCTCGGAGCTGGACCTCAATGTCCAGGCAGAACGATGGGGGTGGAGGTGCTCCTTCAGGTATACTGGATCAAGATAAAGAGTCTCACGCTCTACCAACTGAGCTATCCCTGTCAGCAGCCTTAGGGTAGCCCTGAGATCTGAAGAAGCACAAGACAAACCTTTAGAAGAAAGAAACATAAAAGGGGGAAGGGGAGCAGCTTGATGAAGACTGCTCCAGTGTACACACCACACATTTAATTTTTAAATATATATATATATTTATAAATTTTCACAAATAAAATACAACTAATCAAAACATTTTCCAGTATACATTCACTTTAAAAGTCAACTCCCCCCCGACCCCTCAATGTCTTTCTCCCGATTATCTTTCGATGCTGCACATTGCAACTAATCTATATCTTCTTTTCTCAGCTTTATTCTCAAAATAACTTTTACTGCTGAACTTATTTCACACGTGCTAGCGTGCTGGCATATTTACAACATTTTAAAAAGAATAATCGGCAAAGGTTTTCCATTCCTCCTTGAAAACTCTTCCACTTTGTTCTCTGATTTTACCAGTTCAACTTGCTAATCCTGCACATTCCATCAAGTTCAACTGCCACCCCACTTCATGGGTACTGCCTCCTCGTGCCATTTTGGGGCACATAAAACTTTCACGGCAGGAGTTGCGTACATCATCTAATTCCTTTGCGTCTTTGGTGCTTTAAATGAGGAGTGTGCAGGCATTGGCAGAGAGTTGGACTAGATGACTCTTGTGGTCCGTTCCAGTTCTATGATTCTATGACAGCACCATCAACACCCCTGGAGAAGGTATTTTGGTTATGTGACCTGGTGCGAAGACTAATGCTCAACCAGAGGGGGAATGGTTGCTTAAAACTTGTTCAGAGAAACTTAAAAGGCAAGCAAGAAGTCTATAAAACGGCACAGAGAAAGGGGACACAGGAAAATTTTCCTCCGTCTTTCAGAACACCAGAACTCGTGGACATCCAAGGAAGCTGAATGCTGGGAGATTCGGGACGGATTAAAGGAAGTCGTTCTTCACGCAGTTAAGCTACAGTGATGGCCACCAACTTGGATGGCTTTTAAATATGTTCAGACAAATTCATAGCGGATTATGCTTTGAACGACTACCAGCCACGACGCCTCCGCTCTGCCTCCACAGCTGGAGGAAGCAATGCTTCAGAATACCAGTTGCTGGAAACCATGGGAGGGGAGATGATTCTTGTTCTCAAATCCTGCCTTCAGGTTTCCCATTAGGGCATCTGGTTGGCCACTGTGAGAACAGGATGCTGGACTAGATGGGCCACTGGCCTGATCCAGACAGCTCTTCCTTTGCAGTTTCTGCAGGCCCACTAGAAACATGTTCGCCCATAACTCCAGCTAGAATGAGCTCTGCTGGTGCCCTTCACAGGTTCTCTGCTGGCCGATCAGTGCCCCTTGGGGCTCAAAGGCCTCCCCGCACTCAGGGCGCACTGTCAAGCGCTCTGACATTTGCGAGTCCTCTGATGCCGGAGCAGCTGATCCTTCCGAGCGAAGCTACTTTTGCAACGGGGGCACCTGTGCGGTCTCTCCCCGGTGTGGATTCTCCGATGTCTCATCAGGTTTATCCCCTGAGGAAAGCAGCTCCCGCACTCGAGACATTTGTATGGCTTCTCTCCGGTATGAATTCGCAGGTGGTGCTTCAGATGCGATCCCCGAGAGAAGTTCCTCCCGCACTCGGGGCAGCTGTGGGATTTCCCTCTTGCTTGGCTGCTCTGTTGTCCAAGAAGATCCTTTCTCGGATGAGAGCGTTGCCTGCTCTCCGAGCGCTGGTATAATTTGCCCCCCGCATGCCTTTGCTGACGGTCTGGATTCTGCAGGAAGCAGCCCACCATCGCGGGACGTTCGGAACAGTCCTCTCCAGCACATTTCGCAACATGTCCTGATTTACAGCGGGTCCGTCTACCATGGTTTGAGAACGAGAGGTTCTCTTCCCCGGTATCAACAGAGCAATTTCCTCTACCTACGACTCCAAGACCTTCTGAGAACTTGTTGGATTCATTCTCAGTTTCTAGAGGCTTCTTCCCCTGCTCCCTGTCGGACTCACATCTTTTCTCACACAGCTCAGCTGCTATTGGTCCATTCCCTTGGCCCATATCTGGTTGTGGCTCTGCCTCATTTCCTCCATACTGCGAATTCTCCACCTTGAGATCACTTCGCTTCCCATCACCTAAAGAGACAAAAAGAGGACATTTTGTCCATGTTCAGATAGGACTCTGTTACAGATTCCTGCCACCTCATTGCTTCTGCCTCATATCACCATCAGAAATTTATATCCTGCTGGGTCATTCCACACCAAATCACCTGATTTTAATACTTGAGCGTGCTGTCATGTTTCAGATTTTGTTCAATTTTTGTGTGTGTACATACCTATTAGATACCCTCAAATTAATTTTTTAAGATTTTTTGGTCCAAAATTTTCGCACAATTTAGACTAATGCAGGCATCCCCAAACTTCGGCCCTCCAGATGGTTTGGACTACAATTCCCATCATCCCTGACCACTGGTCCTGTTAGCTAGGGATCATGGGAGTTGTAGACCAAAACATCTGGAGGGCCACAGTCTGGGGATGCCTGGACTAATGCAATTTCTGCGTCAGTTTTGGAAAAAACTTCCTGTTCGGCTTATTTTTCAACCAATTGGGCTTATTTTGGTATCAAAAGAAAGCTATTTTTTGTCTCTTTCGAAATCAAGGTACAAAAGTGGTATTAAGTGCCAAAAATTCTGAACAAAATCTGAGATGTGAGAGCACATAGCACCAGCTGATTTGGCGTGGAATGACCCTGCCCTGTTTCCCAAACCTACAAATGATAAAGCAATGAAAGCACCTAAAAACATATTTAAAACAATTCGAACACAGACATAAGACTGGGAATGATCTCAGCTTAAAAGGTTTGTGGGAAGAAAAAGGTACCAAAAATACCAAAGAGATAGTGCCTGTCTAAGGGCCCACAAAATATTTTCTAGGCATTCCCTTTACCCTGTGAAGCATTTTTTTTGGTGGTGGTGGTAGTTGGGGCGTGCGCAAGAGGACAGAGAAAAGGGAGGTTCTGTTGCAAAAGTGCAAGACCTTGTAGGCTTCTTTGGACACAATGCATCATAGTTAAACTTGATTTAAATCTTAAGTGGAAAGGAGCTCATTGACATTTCCATACGTTTTCTGCATTTTGGAAAATAGAGAATGCACGAGGAGTCAGTCCTGTTCTGCATAATTTTTTTGGTTCATCCACTAGTCATCAGAAATGCTGATGAACCTGTGTACAATGACCTTAAAGGTAAAGGAACCTCTGACCATTAGCTTACCTTCCAAGTCCCGGACTGCAGAATCCGGGACCGGCAGCCGTGTGACACCGGAAGTTGCATCGACGTAACTTCTGGTGTCATTTTGCCCTTCTATGGGCACCAAAAATGGCCGCCGCCGGCTTCAAAAGTCGCTTCTACGCATGACTGGAAGTGCGTCGACGCAACTTCTGGTGTCATCCCGCCCATCTATGGGAACCAAAAATGGCCGCCGCCGACACCGGAAGTCGCGTCTACACACTTCCGGACATGCGTAGATGCGACTTTTGAAACCAGTGACGGCCATTTTTGGTGCCCATAGAAGGGCAAATCAGAAAGGAAAAAAATGGCCGCCGGCAGGAGAAAATGACGGAGAAAAACGGGAGACGAAGTGATACGGGGGACCACCGGGAAAAGGTAAGTAAAAACAGGGGTTTCCCGGGGAAAACGGGGTACTTGGTAGCTATGCATTAGGTCCAGTCGTGACCGACTCTGGGGTTGCAGCGCTCATCTTGCGTTATTGGCCGAGGGAGCCGGCGTACAGCTTCCAGGTCATGTGGCCAGCATGACAAAGCCGCTTCTGACGAACCAGAGCAGCTCATGGAAACGCCGTTTACCTTCCCGACAGAGCGGTACCTATTTATCTACTTGCACTTTGACGTGCTTTCGAACTGTTAGGTTGGCAGGAGCTGGGACCAAGCAATGGGAGCTCACCCCGTCACGGGGATTCAAACCGCTGACCTTCTGATCGGCAAGCCCTAGGCTCTGTGGTTTAACCGACAGCGCCACCTGCGTCCCCACAATGACCTTGGGGAGAGGCGGAAAAGAAAGAAAAAAGAACGGCCTTCAGCTCTGCATGGCAAATGCAAATAGCAAACGTAGCCAACCCCTTACCCATAGCTTGGTCCGAGGGTCGTTCACATCGCACTGAGAACTGGTGGAACATCTCATCCTCCTTTTTGGGGTGGGAGGGGAAATCTGGTTTGGGTGCCAAAAATCCCTCTTGAGTGGAAAAGAGAAACACAGAGAGAATGATGTCTAGCTCAGTTCAAAACCCAATAACCATGCTTTTCAAAGCTCCTGCAGTCAATCGGAAGCCGCGCCTTGGTTTTCGAACAGTCGAACCGACTCCCGAAATGGATTAAGTTTGAGAACCAAGGTACCACTGTATATATAAAAAACTCACACCAACTTTATATTACAGAAGAATACGTGTTATATGCCTTTAATCAAATAATAATAGTGGGGGAATGCTCTTTTTGGGAAAGGCATGCACTAGACAAAATTAAGTTTCTTCAGAAACTTCACCTTTTGCTATGTGCTATCAATTCTATCCATTTGAAGCTGAACAAAGCCGTGTTTTGGTTTCTGAATGTTTTAGAAGTCGAACGGACTTCCGGAACGGATTCCGTTCAACTTCCAAGGTACGACTATACAATAAAAGGAGCCAACTAATCTAGAAAAGAAAGAAACTAAGGAAAGGAGGTAAAGAAACAGAAACTACAAGATCCTCCCTCATCAGTATAGCTCAGGCATCCCCAAACTTCGGCCCTCCAGATGTTTTGGACTACAATTCCCATCATCCCTGACCACTGGTCCTGTTAGCTAGGGATCATGGGAGTTGTAGGCCAAAACATCTGAAGGGCCACAGTTTGGGGATGCCTGGTATAGCTTAACAGAGAAAGGTGTGCCCTCTCAGCTGTCCCTTGGGCTCATGCCTCTCTTCTCAAAGCTGGTGATATCTCCCCTTGCCCATCTCTTACACAGGGTCCTCAAACTGTCATTCCCCTTCATCTGTGTCCAGTTCTTACCAAAGTACAATGAGAGAGAGAGTAATTATATAAGAATAACAATAAACTAACATGGGAGATAATAGTTACCGTGTTTCTCATATTATAAGACACGTCTTATATTTATTTTTTCCTCAAAAAAACACACTATGGCTTATTTTCAAGGGATGTCTTGTTTTTTTCCTCCTCCTCCTGCCATGGCCGGCATTGCTGCTGCGCCTATCACTATGTCTTATTTTCGGGGTATGGCTTATATTCCTTGAATGCTTAAAAATCCTGCTATGGCTTATTTTATGGGTATGTCTTAAAATATGAGAAACAGGGTAGGAGAGAGAAAATGGAAAGAAATGGATTAAAGGAACTCCATCTGTCAGTTGTGTATGCAATATTTATTCAAAGGAGTCAAATACTCAATCTAGTTACTCAATTATTCCGCCCTCCTTCTATATATTCCAAAGAGGGCCATCAGTTACGCTAGCATCCACAGCAGCTCCTGGGGCCTGAGATTGACAAAGCCTTACCCAAGGATTCTGTCTTCCTATCTTCCTCCTGCAGGACTTGCCAGAACATCGTCTGTTGGGCTGGCTGGATCAGAGTCGGCTCCACTAGGTGCAAGGAGACACCTGCCTCCTTGAGGCTCACCAGCCCCTGGGGAAAAAGTGAAAGGAACCACCACTGATTTCCCCAGTCAGATCTTGTTGCACAATAAATAGCATTTAGAGCTATTCATTGCACATGGAATAACTTCCATGAGCACAATGAAACTTTTCCTCCTTCTCCTCCAAATCGGCTCCAGAGGCCTGGAGGAAATTGGGGGAGGCATGCGCTCATCGTTGTGCTCATGGAAGTTGATCCCTGCACACAATTATTTAGTTGGATCCCACAGTCTTTGATCCACTTGTAAAGCATAAGGGAGGGGGGACACCCACTTTTCTTGCACTCTTTACAGTGCTATTCAAGCCCCACTGCCCAATATGCAGGTAAATGTGGGCAGGGTTCCAGCCTTACAGGGCAATCTACTACAGGTACAGTGGAACCAAATGCCTTTGAACTCAAAAGTTTCGGCTCCCGAACAATCGAAACCTGAACATCTGATGTGGCTTCCAATTGGCTGCAGGACGGTCCTGCAGCCCATCAGAAGCCACACCTTGGTTTCCAAACTGTTCTGGGAGTCAAAGGGACTCCCAGAATGTATTAAATTCGAAAACCAAGTACGACTGTATAAACCATGAGGACTAGGAACTCAAGTAACTCCAGTGCACACGTGCACTAGAAAAAGGATTTTGCTTTTTGGCCAACTTGTTTTTAACTTATGACCTTCATCAAAGACTTTAACGTACATTTTACATTTTATGTGAACAGCTTGCAGGTTTTTTTAATGATTTGTGAGTACCCAAAGTCTGTTAAATAAAGGCTCCTTCCCTCTAAATGAGCAAAAAAATGAACCAACAGTTTACCAGGACTGTTAGAAAACCAGGAAAGAGGAATCATCGCAGCATCCACTGTTAGCCTGGCTCCTCTATAGTCTTAACACACCACACAGAAAAGCTGACCCACCCGGACGTCTCGTACCTCATTCAGACCTGATTCAGCCATCCTCTGTCCTTCCGCAGGAGACAAGGAACGAGAGTGACCTGAGCACTTGATTCCGCTGCCTGCAAAGGGCGAGGGGAAATTTAGAAATGGGGAGCAAGTTAATCCCATCACCTTTAGGGCGTCTGGATGCAGCAGAGCATGGTAAGTTTCCTGTTCTGTTAAGAGTTGCATAAAGGAGAGAAGGGGAAGGTTTTCATGCAGTGATGGGGAAAGAGACCCAAAGTCACCAATTCCCCTTTTGGCACACAGCTGCTAAAAAATTGCACAGACCTTGCTTTTGCTCAGCTTTCTCCTGGAGCAAGATTTCTGCTGTTAAGAGATTAGTAATAATAATAAACCAGATTTAGTATTATTATTTATGGATGGCTCCCTATGAAGGATCTTGAAGCCATTTCACAATACTGCACGATATAGATATAGATATAGATATAGATATAGATATAGATATAGATATAGATATAGATATAGATATAGATATAGATATAGATATAGATATAGATATAGATATAGATATAGATATAGATATAGATAGATATAGATATATTGTGCTTGGGCTATCCCTCTCTCATGCACATGTATTTATAAAGTTAAAACGATTGCTGCCTATGGACAATTGCATATCCAAAAACAATTAAATACCTTACATATATAAAAGTGGACCATAAAGAAGGCTGATCGCCGAAGAATGGATGCTTTTGAATTATGGTGCTGGAGGAAACTCTTGAGAGTCCCATGGACTGCATGAAGATCAAACCTATCCATTCTGAAGGAAATCAACCCTGAGTGCTCACTGGAAGGACAGATCCTGAAGCTGAGGCTCCAATACTTTAGCCACCCCATGAGAAGAGAAAACTCCCTGGAAAAGACCCTGATGTTGGGAAAGATGGAGGGCTCTAGGAGAAGGGGACGACAGAGGATGAGGTGGTTGGACAGTGTTCTCAAAGCTACGAACATGAGTTTGACCAAACTGCGGGAGGCAGTGCAAGACAGGAGTGCCTGGCGTGCTATGGTCCATGGGGTCGTGAAGAGTCGGACACGACTAAACGACTAAACAACAAAATATAAAAATGGATTTCAAATCCAACACAGGCACAGACTGGGATGATGATGATGATGATAACTTTATTGTTTATACCTGGCCCATCTGGCTGGGTTGCCCCAACCACCCTGGGTGGCTTCCAACACATAAAAAACATACTAAAACATCAAACATTAAAAATTTCCAAATGCAAGTATTCAGAAAGAAATTGAAAGAAAAAAGAATCGGGTTTCTAAAGCCCTCACATGCTGGTGGGATTTATTCATTTCTATTAAATAAAATCTCGACTTGGAAGACTTGGGCAGCCGTTCTGATTCCCCAAAACAAAAGAGTTCCTTCCTTCTACAAGACTGAGGCAGCCCAAATCTTGTCCCTCTCATAATCCATGAAACTAGAACGACGTGAAACACTAATTTGGTGACTTCTTACCCAGCAAGCTGATCTCCCCATCGCTGTCCTGCTTCCCTTCGTAGCAGACCTGCCCCTTGGTGGCATGCGAGGGCTCCTCAACTGCATCCAGAGAACCCAAACACACCTCTTGCAGCGGCCCCTGAAACAGGCACAGAAAACCCCTCTCAGAACAGAGGCACAGGAATGATAAGGGCTCTGCACTCCTAAACCCCCTCCCCCTTCGGGTATTAATTCGAGGAGCTATTCGAACCAAATAAAGCTTACCTATCAAAAGTCCTGCTGGATCAGACCAAAGCCCCGCCTAGTCCAGCATTCTGTTCCCACAGTGGCCAACAATATGCCTATAGGAATTGGGCAAGCAGGATCCAAGAGCAAAATTTGTCCTGGTGGCTGCCAATTCAAGGTCAGACCAGAATTCTACTTGAAATTTGCAGTAATTGGTGTTTTATGATTTCACCTGAGAGTCAGCACAATATTCTAGTCCTCAAGGCGAGTTGATTCTATGATTCATTCCACCTCTGTCTTCTGAGTTTCCTTCTCAGTACTCTGCTATCTCTATCAAGCCATAAGCTCTCCATAGGCCCTGTGTCATTTGACCTGGGGCCACTCATTAGAGAGGTTAAGTACATTTTGTTACCGTGTTTCTCATATTATAAAACACGTCTTATATTTATTTTTTCCTGAAAAAAACACACCATGGCTTATTTTCAAGGGATGTCTTATTTTTTAATTAAGTACCGGTACCTGTATCTGTAAGGACCACAGACCTGCTCCCACCGGGTCTTCACGCGCGGCAGGCAAAGGCTGCAGCCAGGTCCTGGGGTTGCGCATGCGGCAGGCAAAGGCTGCAGCCAGGTCCTGGGGCTGCGCGTGCGGCAGGCAAAGGCTGCAGCCGGGTCCTGGGGCTGCGCGCTGAGGCTACAGCCGGGTCCCGGGTGTCCGCGCGCGGTGTGCAAAGGCTGCTGCCGGGTCTTGGGGCTGTGCGCTGAGGCTGCAGCCGGGTCTTGGGGCTGCGCGCGCTGCACGCTGAGGCTACAGCCGGGTCCCGGGTGTTCGTGCGCGGTGCGCAAAGGCTGCAGCCGGGTCCTGGGGCTGGGCGCGTGGCAGGCAAAGGCTGCAGCCAGGTCCTGGGGCTGCGCGCACAGCAGGCAAAGGCTGCAGCCGGGTCCTGGGGCTGCACGCTGAGGCTACAGCCGGGTCCCGGGTGTCCGCGCGCGGTGTGCAAAGGCTGCAGCCGGGTCTTGGGGCTGCGCGCGCTGCGCACTGAGGCTACAGCCGGGTCCCGGGTGTCCGCGCGCGGTGCGCAAATTCTGCACCCGGGTCCTGGGGCTGCGCGCGCGGCAGGCAAAGGCTGCAGCCAGGTCCTGGGGCTGCGCGCTGAGGCTACAGCTGGGTCCCGGGTGTCCGTGCGTGGTGTGCAAAGGCTGCAGCCGGGTCTTGGGGCTGCGCGCGCTGCGCACTGAGGCTGCAGCCGGGTCTTGGGGCTGCGTGCGCTGCGCGCTGAGGCTACAGCCAGGTTCCGGGCGTCCGGGCGCGGTGCGCAAAGGCTGCAGCCGAGTTCTGGGGCTGCGCGCTCTGCGCTCTGAGGCTGCAGCCAGGTCCCGGGGGTTAACGCGGCAGCAGCAACCCTTCTTTGCCACAGACCTGCTCCCACCACCTGGTACGGCTTATTTTCGAGGTAAGCCTTATATTTTTCCACCTCAGGAAAATCCTGCCATGCCTTATTTTGTAGGGATGCCTAAAATATGAGAAACACGGTATCTGGTTTAAATTTTGTTAGCTGGAATATGTGCAGAGGAGGGCGACCAAGATGATAGAAGATGTGGAAACTAAGCCTTATGAGGAACAGTTGAAGGAGTATATTTAGCCTGGGAAAGAGGAGACTAAAAGAAGATAGGATAGCCATCTTCAAATATCTCAAGGGCTGTCACATGGAAGATGGAGCACACTTGTTTTCTGCTCTGGAGGGTTGGACTCGAACAAACAGCTTCAAGTTACAAGAAAGGAGATTTCGACTAAACATCAGGAAAAACGTGGAACACACTTCCTTGAGGGGAAGGTGGATTCTCCTTCCTTGGAGGCTCTTAGTTCAATGGCCATCTGTCAGGGATGCTTTAGTTGAGATTCCTGTTTTACACGGGGT
This sequence comes from Zootoca vivipara, assembly GCF_965207765.1. Lineage (NCBI taxonomy): Eukaryota > Metazoa > Chordata > Lepidosauria > Squamata > Lacertidae > Zootoca > Zootoca vivipara. The sequence goes on along the minus strand of NC_142584.1, from coordinate 112,781,996 downwards.
TGGACTAGATGACCCTCAGGTTCCTTTCCAACTCTACAATTCTATGATACTACAGTTCTGTGCTGCTATGGTCTAAGGCAGGGGTCCCCAGACTTACCGCGCGGCGGGCCGGTGCCCGCCGCGCCGACCGCGCGGTGGGCCGGAGGGCAGGGGAGTGCGCGCGCAGCGGGCCGGAGGGCGGGGGAGTGCGCGCCCGTGCGCATGCGCACACGCACACGGGCGGGAGAAAATCGCCGAAAATCACTTGTGCGCATGCGTATGGGCCTCCCCCGACCCGGAAGTGCACCAGAAATGATCTCTTCCGGGTCGGGAGAGGCCCATACGCATGCGCACAAAGGATTTTCGGCGATTTTTTGCCGATTTTTTAGATCGTCGCTGCGCCGCGCGCCGTGAGAGCGGGCGGCGGCAGCGGGCGGCGGGGGTCGTCGCGGGCCGGATTGGAAGGCCGATTGGGCCGCATCCGGCCCGGGGGCCGTAGTTTGGGGACCCTGGTCTAAGGAATAACACAATGAAAGTTATTCTATTCTACTGAAAAAACTTATTACAATTTGTATTAATCCACCTTTTCATTTAGTTTGACATTCATTTCAACCCTTCCCTGTGCCAGTAGCAATAGTACCAGTCATAAAATGTCAACAAAAATAAAAATAAAAATGTCAACTGGCTATCTACACATGGTGTTTAATAGGAATATTTTATAATGGTAATGGAGCAGTTGTGAACATTTCATATGGCTGCATGTATGAAAAATTCTTGCCATCTGAAGAAACATATTAGCATCTTACAAAAAGCATTCAGAGATACCCCAATGATGTTCAGCAGATCCTGCTAAGCTAAGTGTCCTTAGCTTTGGCTATGCTGTGGGAAAACATCCAAATGTATACATTTAAGATGTATGCGCAAAAAATAAAGCATCAAAAAGCTATTGAGGTGGAGGGGTTTTGTAAAAAATAAGCCAAGAGGCCTTTTGATTTATGAAAAGGCCTTCTTCCACCTGCCTTGCCCCACCCTCCAGTCTCTGCTTTTCAATTTGCATTGCATTATTTTATGCACTGTGACTTGCCGTTGTTTTTATTGATTATAGTTTAGAAAATATTTATTATAATTGTTAAGAGTGGATTTCTGTTTAGTGTTTATATGCTGGAATTTAATATTATTCTATACTATTCTAATGGATTGTTGAATATTACTTTATTTGATATAAGTTGCTTATTTTAAAGTTGTTTATTTTAAAGTAATGTTTTATTATCATATTTTTGTATTGGATTAGATGCTTATAAGGAGTACATTCTTTGTTTCTTCTGCTTATTTTAAAGTAATGTTTTATTATCACATTTTTGTATTGGATTAGATGCTTATAAGGAGTACATTCTTTGTTTCTTCAGCTTGTAAACCGCCTTGAGTACTGTAAAATAGAAAGACGGTATACAAATTAAAAGTGAAATGAAATGAAGAAAAGAGAGAAGGAATTTGTTGATGAGGCCTGTATGACCTCACTGAATCCGGATATGATACTTTCCTGTGTCTGGTAAAAAGTGTTGCCTGGGTAACCAAAAGCTTCCATTTTTAAGGCTGCATATGACCTAGAGATGCATGCTTTTTGCTGAGATACATAACTTGCTAACTTATAAAATTTAACCTGATGCTTTGGAATTTTTAATTCCCTCAGTGCTAATAACCAATAAGGCTATTGATTAGCTCAACAACCTTAGTGTGGTTAATTGAAGAAAATTCACTGCACCTCCCTGCTAAATATCCCACCCATTGCTAACTGAACAATTGCAGATGACGGCAAGAATCCAGTTCACTGTTTCTTGAGAGGGACTCCAGGGATGAAAACCCTCACCTGCCATTTGTCTGTTTTGCCCACCTGCTGGCTGGCCACCAGGAACTCCTCTGCCAGGGCCACCGCCTGCGAACACGACTCTGGTCCTCCTGCTCGGATCCAGCTCTGCAGCGATGGCGGGAGGCTGGCCAGGAACTGCTCCAGGACCAGCAGCTCCAGGATCTGTTCCTTGCTGCGTCTCTCCGGCTTCAGCCACTGGTGGCAGAGATCCTGCAGCTGCAGGTGGATCCTCCGGGGGTCCTCCACCTGCTGGCAGCAGAAGTGCCGGAAGTGTTGGCGCTCAGCCTCCGTCCTCAGGGCGGCCCCTCGCAAGATGGCCGCCTTCACCTTCCCATAATCCTCTCTGTCTCTGGCTTCCAGGCTCCGGAAGGCCTCGTCTGCTTCCCCGCTCAGCGCAGGCAGGAGCCGGGCTGCCCACTCTCCTCTGGGCCAGCGGCAGGCTTTGGCCACTTGCTCAAAGGAGACCAGGAAGGCCTTGGCGTCTTCCCAGGGGGCAGACTCAGGCGTCTCTGGGGTGCTTCCATCTTCTGGGTGAAGGGGCTGCAGGGTCTTCAGGAACTGCTGCCACTGGGCTTCCCATTGCTCTTGCCTCCCCTTGCCAGGTCCCCCTTTGCCGTCTTGAGGCACTCCATATCCTGGTTGCTCCATCCTAATTCCAGGCAGGAGCACCCTGCTTGCTTTTCCTGCTGGGTCTGGTCTGAGTTCCAGTTCCGGACCTGTAGATTTTTGCTTCTTCATCGCTTCCAAAGTTCACTGGGCCAATCTAGAAGCCGGATGATTGACAGGAAACTATCTTTGCTCTCAATCCCTGAAAGTCTGGCCAGAAATATGAAAGAAGGAACAACTATCTTCTTGGTTGATCTTCTAGTCCTTTAAAGAATTGGATTGTGGTCAATGGGGTTCAACCGTCATATACACCACCTGCCCCTGACCATTCCCTGGCAGTGATGCTCAGTGTTTAGGCGATAGTCTTCCTGAGTGAGAAACAATGGACTGTTTAAAACACAAGTGGGGAGGGAGAGAGGAGATACAGGGAGAACTGATGACCATAGCACATACTGTATATTCCTGCGTATAAGACTACGTACTTTTTAACCCAGGAAAATCGTCTCAAAAGTTGGGGGTCGTCTTATACGCCAGGTCGTATTTCTTATATGGCGAGTATATCCCAAACTCTATATTTTAACTGGAAAAGTTGGGGGGTCGTCTTATACGCCCAGAATATACGGTACTCTTAAAAACCCAGAAAAAGGAGCCAAGGTGTGCACGTCTCAATGTGAATTAAAGAAGAGAGATGCCAATTAGCTACCAAGTTCAGCATCTTTAAGTATTTCATTAATTCATTAATTTCCTTGATTGCATTATTATCTTTTTAAAATTTATATACTGCCTTTCATCAAACAATCTCAGAGTATCTGAAGAAGTGTGCATGCACACGAAAGCTTATACCAATGACAAACTTAGTTGGTCTCTAAGGTGCTACTGGAAGGAATTTTTTTAATCTCAGGGTGGTACGCAAGATAAAAACACAAAGTGAAATCACAAATAAATACTTAAAACAGAAACAACAAAGCCATAACACACACACAAACACATTAAAAAGGCTGTAGAGTATTAATCAGCCAAAGGCCTGGTTGAAAAAGAATGTTTTTGCCTGGCACCTAAATATATACAAGGCGAGCCTCCCTGAGGAGAGCATTCCACAAATGGGGAACCATCGCAGGAAAGGCCCTGTTCTCATGTTGCCACCCTCCAGACCTCACATGGAAGAGGCACACACACACACACACACACACAAGCTGGCCGACATGGCTCTCTACTTCCTCATTTAATCCCCACAATAGTCTTGCGAGGTAGGTTAGGCGGAGAGGCAGTGACTGGCACGGGGACACCCAGCGAAAGCTTCGCAGCCAAGTGGGGACATGAACCTAAGGTACCTAATGTTTTGTATGCTTAATGCCCCAGGGTTTGAACCCTGGCATCTCCAGGTGAGGCTGGGGCAGCCGGCCAGTGCAGGCAGTCTTGGGCTGCATGAACCATTGGTCTGGCTTGGTATAAGCTTAGCTTCCAATGTCAGTGGGATATAAACAAACAACATTTAGCATGCAGGTACGATCCCTTGCATCTCCAGGTGAGGCTGGGACCGTCCGTCCCCCCGCCTGAAACCCTGGCGAGCCGCTGCCACTGCCAGCCAGTGCAGACAGTATTGGGCTGCAGGCAGGCGCTAATGCGGGCGGCTCATCCAGCTCCCGACGGGATTTCCCTCTCGCAGGGAGGGCTGCAGGGCTTCGATAGAAGCTGCCACAGCGACAAAACCGGAGCGATCCCGGTTCCTACCGCGATCGATGGCCATCCCGGTTCGTACCGGCGCTGCTCCCCGCTCGCTCAGCTCCGTTTCGGCGCCCGCGGGCGCGAACTACAGTTCCCTGGCACCGTCCCCGGCTGGAAGCGGGGCGCGTCGGAGGCTGCAGCAGGCGATCTCTGCAACTGCCCCGATCTCTCGCTTTAAACCTGCAGCCGCTTCCTCCTCCTCTTGCTCGGAGGTTTAATGGCGGAGTCGCAAGAGGCAAAACCCGGAGGATTCACACGATCGCCCCCTTCAGAACGCCGGGATGCGTGCAACTCTCCCACGCCAGCTCCGCCCCGAAGCGCGCGAGGAAGAGGAAGAGGAGGGCGCCTAAAGAGGGACAGAGAGGGGATCCGCGGCTGCAGCATCGTCCTCTGCAGGGATCGGGGTCTCCTCGCCCGCCAACCTCCCGGACGGAGCCTTTTTTTGCAGCCATTTGAAGGGAGCCGAACAGCCGAGAGAGTCGCAGCAGCCTCCTCGCCGCTTCAGGTACGGTTCTATTAGAAATGTTGCTTTGGAGGGGGCTCCAAGGGTCGTCCAGTCTAACCCCAGGCAATGCTGGAATCTCAACAAAAGCAAGGGTATCCAACCTCCCGAGGGAGCCCGTTCCACTGCCGAACAGCTCTGTATTTTATTTGTTTTATGATTTTCAGTTACATATGCATTTCAGTAGTTTTACAATCATTCTGACATTTCAAAACTCCCTTCCTCGCTTTCTGCGGTTCCTTAAATTTTATTTTATTTTTTACATTTCCTGCATGTTCTAAATTAATTTAACTTATTCCTTTATCCATCTACTTTAAATATAGGTAAAAGGTAAAGGTACTGGTACTTTAAATATATACTCTTATGAAACTGCAGGTTTCCTGCCCATTTACTAATCTGTTTACAGTTTGTTTGTAAATATTCAATTTCCACTCTTTTATAAAAAGTTTGTTATCTTGATTTCTTTTCCCCTGCCATTTCTACGTATTCCACCAGTTTTTGTATCCATTCTTATAGATGACCCTTGGGGTTCCTTCCATCCCTACAATTCTATGACCTGCCCACTTCACCCTAAGGTCTACAACTTTGGGGCTGCCACAAAAAAAATGCCCTTTCCCGGGTCAGCTCCTCCTGCCAGGGAGAAGGTGGAGGAACTACCAAGGGGGCCTTCTCTGCCAATCTCAGCACCTGAGAGGCCCTGTATAAATGAGATGCTTATCTGGTGCTTTCTGAATACTGCAGAAATAAGAGGATAAGGATGGTAGTCTTAAGCATGCATCCTCTTAAAACCCTTGTTGCATGTGGCGACTCCTCTCTTCCTTTTTTCTTTCTTCTCCATTCCAATATATGCCACTTTTAAAATAAATTTATCCTTCCCTGCTTCTACAACGGCAGGCTGATCTCTCCCCTTTTTTGCTCCCTTATGGTATCTGACGCTTCCATTGTATCTCTCTCATTCAGGTAGAAACTTCTCTTGGGCTGCTGTGATTCTCTAGAAAATTACAGCTCTGTTGTTGCCCGTCAGACTTCATGAAACCTGACTTGCTGAGTGCCAGCAAGATTTCAAATGTTTGAGTGACAGCAAATTTTGGGTTTTTTAGTTTTGGTCAGTAATCAACTTCCTGGAAAGGTCGTCACTTGCTCTCTAATGTCTAAATTTGGGTAGAAATAAGAGAGAAAGGCATGGAGGAGCCAAAATCTGCAGGCCCGGAACTAGTAATCAAACCAGACAAAGCAAATGGCAGCCACACGGTTGAATATACCATGGAGCAACAAGGATGTGGAGCGTCTCAAGATGACAAAGGGGGACCTGGCAAGGGGAGGCAAGAGCAATGGGAAGCCCAGTGGCAGCAGTTCCTGAAGACCCTGCAGCCCCTTCACCCAGAATGGGGAAGCCCCCCAGAGACGCCTGAGTCTGCCCCCTGGGAAGATGCCAAGGCCTTCCTGGCCTCCTTTGAGCAAGTGGCCAAAGCCTGCCGCTGGCCCAGACGAGAGTGGGCAACCCGGCTCCTGCCTGCACTGAGCGGGGAAGCAGACGAGGCCTTCCGGAGCCTGGAAGCCAGAGACAGAGAGGATTATGGGAAGGTGAAGGCGGCCATCTTGCGAGGGGCCGCCCTGAGGACGGAGGCTGAGCGCCAACACTTCCGACAGTTCTGCTGGCAGGAGGTGGAGGACCCTCGGAGGATCCACCTGCAGCTGCAGGATCTCTGCCACCGATGGCTGAAGCCAGAGAAACGCAGCAAGGAGCAGATCCTGGAGCTGCTGGTCCTGGAGCAGTTCCTGGCCAGCCTCCCTCCAAAGCTGCAGAGCTGGATCCGAGCAGGAGGACCAGAGTCATGTTCGCAGGCGGTGGCCCTGGCAGAGGAGTTCCTGATGGCCAGCCAGCAAGACTTGGCCGAGGCTGCAGAATGGCAGGTGAGGGTTTTAATGTGAAAGAGATTGTTGGGACCACCTGCAGATTGTCTGCACTGGCTGCCAGCGGCTTGTCAGGGGTTTCAGGTTGTGCGGGAGGTGGACAATCCCAGCCTCGCTTTTTCTTATAGTCCTATCCCATTTCAGGGAAGCTACACCGTTCATGTCTCCCATCAAAATTATCTTTTCATTGATGCAAGTTTTAATCTGTTTTTAGTCTATTGTTATTTTTACTCTTTGAAAGCCTTAAATTGTTACTGTCATTAACTTATTGATAGTTTTATTATTTTCTTTTTTTAAAACTGCAATATATACATGTATAGCAATGTATAAATTTTCAGTTGGCAAGGGGAAAGTATCCTTGAGAAAATCCACAGGTGTAGCTTTTCCTGGTGTGTAGATGTGTTAATGCACAGAACAGTGTACCTCTTGTACCTCTGCCAGTTTTGGCCAGGAGCAGCAACGGGAAGGGAAGAATTTAGGGGGAACTCTGGGTGATGATCAGACATACATATCTTAATTGGCTGCACAGCAAACCTCATGTTGACGCTGTTGATATTTGCCCTTTGAATTATAACCACAAGAGAATAGGAATGAGGGGAGCAGAATGTGTCTCTTGCTTACAGCAGTTCCTCTCCCAGCAATTTCTCCCTAACCTGATGGGGATCTTTCTCCATTTTTCAGGGGCATCTTAAGGAAGAGCGCATGGATTCTCCGGGTGCCATACAGGACCAGATCTATGAAGAAGCCAAGCAAAATGACGGCGGGGAGATTGGTGTTCCTGGTGAGGATTCCTAGGGCAGCTATTCAGTACTGTGTACTCTTCTGTGGGGAAAACCTAAGCCAATCAGGTGAAAAGGAAAGGCCGGAGCTTCATTACTTGTTATCAAAATAAAAAAATTCCTTCCAGTAGCACCTTAGAGACCAACTAAATTTGTCATTGGTATGAGCTTCGAAAGATCATACCAATGACAAACTTAGTTGGTCTCTAAATTGCTACCGGAAGGAATTTTTTAATTTTGTTTCTACTAGGTCAGACCAGGATGGCTACCTACCTGTTACTTGTTGTCAGTCTGTGGAAAAGGGATTGTGGGCCATTGCACCTTCACTTTGCAGGTGACGAATTTAATTTTCCACTTCACTACTGCTGTGGAAGGACCAGAAGGATTGGCTTCTGCAGCTCTTTTTGCATGTCCTCCAACATGCCACATTTAGACATTTCCACAATCTGGGCTCCACAAGGAATACTCTCCACTTATTTCCTTGCATGCTGTGCAGATGCCACAGGGCAACGGCACTGCTGAATGTCAGGCAGAAGATTTCTGCGGGGGCATCATCCTTCCTGCCCATGGAATCACAACCTCTCTGCCACAATTTCCCTCTTGAGAGAAGGGATAGGAAGGCCCATAGCTCAGTGGCAAAGAGAGAAAGCCCCAGATTCAATCCCTGGTATCTCCAGGTGAGGTCAGGAGAGACTCCTGATCAGGGGTCCCCAGACTTACCGTGCGGCGGGCCGGAGGGCAGGGGAGTGTGCGCGCAGCGGGCCGGAGGGCGGGGGAGTGTGCGCCTGTGCGCATGCGCACACGCACACGGTCGGGAGAAAATCGCCGAAAATCGCTTGTGCGCATGCATATGGGCCTCCCCCGACCCGGAAGTGCATCGGAAATGACCTCTTCTGGGTCGGGAGAGGCCCATACGCATGCGCACAAAGGATTTTCGGTGATTTTTTGCCGATTTTTAAGATCGTCGCCGCGCCGCGCGCCGTAAGAGTGGGCGGCGGCAGCGGGGGGCGTCCCGGGCCGGATTGGGAGGCCGATTGGGCCGCATCCGGCCCGGGGGCCGTAGTTTGGAGACCCTGCTCCTGATTGAAATTCTGGAGAGCCACTGCCAGTCAGTGTGGGCTGTATGGACCCATGGCCTGGCTCAGTAGAAGGCAGTTCCCTATGCTCCCATTCCAGTCTTCCTTTGTATCTGGCTAGACTATAAATGCAGGCACGGACCAGCTCTGCGTGTCTGAAATCTCCCTTCCATCTTTTGCAGGCAGTGCAATCCAGAGCTCAAGTCACTCCCATTTGTTGCTTTCTTCTGGAGGACATGGAATGGACCAGGCTGGTGAGAGGGAGGTATGTGGCCTTGTGGTGGGTTTCATATCTGCAAGGTGGTGGGGAGGCAGGAGATCACAGTGTGTGTCCTAAAGGCTGTCCTCAGAGATAGAACTTTTTGATTTGGGTGATTTGGGTGGCTGCACTGCACACTCCATACAGCCCCCTAAGAGTGTTTTGTGCCTACCTCGTGTCGTTAAAAAAAGAAAAAAACAAGCTTTACTTTAATATTAATAATAGTCTTCCTCGCCAAGATCTGACTTGGTGGAGATGGCTGTCTTTCCCCTGTTTGCAGGGACCGATGGCTCTCAAGGAAACAGGTGTCCCATTGCAGATCGTCAAGCTGAGCGTGACACAGCCAGGCCCACAGACCCTGGTCTGGGAAGTTCTGAAGCAGGAGGAGGAGGAGGATGGGAACGGAGATTTTCTGGGTAAGGAGCTCTCTCCCTCAGGTCCAGGAAATCCAGTAAACCTCACCTGATCCGTTTTTGCCTTTTGTAGAATTGAAAAGAGCTGGAAGACAGGCAGAGGGAACCTCTAAAAGGCTGCAGCACAAATATCTGAAAAGAAGTATCTGAAGAAGTGTGCATGCACACGAAAGCTCATAGCAAAATATAAACTTAGTTGGTCTTTAAGGTGCTACTGAAGGAATTTTTTTATTTTGCTTCGACTCAGACCAACACGGCTACCTACCTGTATCTGAAAAGAAGAGAACTTAAGTATTAGCAAATGGCTCCCATGTCATCCTTATTGTTGCTCAGAAGGCATTAGGAAAATGGACCAGATGGACTGTAGCTGAGAGGCCTCTTTCTCTTGGGTTATGGCCTCCTCTCTATCCCTTTCTCCTGTCCTACCCACCCCCCTCCCTGCCCACTGCTGGGACTCTTAGGCATGACAGCCTTTGTCGCTTTGTGTAGTCTGAGGTATGTGTATGGGAACACATACAAATTGTTCTGAGATGAGGGTGGGGATTTGTGTAGGGGCTGGTTATGTCACAGAGGCACCGATGACTCCCTAAAGCAGGCAGAGGCAGTGATATTCCCTATAATAAATTGTTAATAAATTGTAATAATAATAATAATAATCCTATAAAGTGATCCAATCTACTAGTCCTCACTGCATCCAGTGTGGAAGGGAATGCCATAGATCTCTTGTGCATTGTGTAAAGCTCTTCCTTTGTCAATCAATTTCATTGGATGACCCCAAATCTGGAATTATGTGTGTGTGTGAGAGAGAGAGAGAAACTCCATTTTGATTCCTTCCTTTGTACCATATGTTATACCTTCAGCAGTATAACTCTTGATTATCCTTTGCTGTTGGCTGTGGGGCTGCAGCTGGAGCAGATGGGAATTCATGATCCGTTGAAAAACACCACATTGGCTTCCTCTGTAGTGCACAATGCAGCTGCGTCATGAGTTTGCGTAATTTCAATATTGTTTTGTTTGTTTTATAGCTTTCAAGACTGACTTTTAAGTCAAAAGGATTTCAATGATTTCAATGAAATGCAATAAAAGGCAAACCATTGAAAGGTTTGAAGAGCCAGCATAAAGGAAGGCTGACATAGGCCACACAGAGATAAATATCTTAAGAGTGGAAAAGCCTGGCAAAAGGAGGTTTCAGGCATCCTGAAAAGAGGTCCCTAGAGCATGGGCAAAATTTTCTCTCTCTCTCTCTCTCTCTGCAGATGATGGGAAAGGAAGTGAAGTCAAGGTGGAGAATTCTCCGTGTGGAGGAAATGAGCCAGAGGACATGCCCTGGACTCCCCCGGAGATAAGCCTCGGGAATGGGCTGGAGCCCAGCGAGATTAAGGAGGAAGGATGCCGATTCAAAGATGGGAAGAACCCTGTGGAGAGAGGGAATGAATGCAATGAGCTCACAGAAGGTCCTGCAGTTGTCATTAGCCAGACTTCCACAGTTGGCAAAAGGGGGGGAACGGCTTTGTTCTCCAGGTATGGCAGGAGGTATCGCTACCAATCAGAACATGCTATGATGCAAACAGTGGAGGACGAGAATGAGCATCCCATGTCACAGGAAGATGTCCGGCAACAGCAGAGAACCAAAAGAGGAGAAAGAAAAGCTGAATTCTCTTGGAATAGGAAAGGAAGCGGAGGCAAGCCCTACAAATGTTCCCATTGCGGGAAATGCTTCAGGCTGAGTAATTATTTGAAGGAACATCAGCTGATTCATACTGGAGAGAAACCACATGAATGTTCTCTGTGTGGGAAAAGGTTCTATCAAGAAAGAGTTTTGCGGAGACATCAGAATATCCACACCGGAGAGAAATCATACAAATGTTCTCACTGTGGAAAACGCTTCACAGAGGCTTGGAATTTGAAGCAACATCAACGGATTCATACTGGAGAGAAACCACATGAATGTTCTCAGTGTGGAAAAAGGTTCTATCGAGAAGGTGATTTGCGGAGACATCAGAATATCCACACTGGAGAGAAATCATACAAATGTTCTCACTGTGGAAAACGCTTCAGGGAGACTTGGAATTTGAAGTCGCACCAGCTGCTTCATACTGGAGAGAAACCACATGAATGTTCTCAGTGTGGGAAAAGGTTCTATCAAGAAAGAGTTTTGCGGAGACATCAAAGTGTCCACACTCCAAAGAAATTATGCAAATGTTCTCAGTGTGGAAGAGCGTTCTCTCGAAAAGTAGATTTGCAGAGACATCAGAAAGTCCACACTAGAGAGGAATCATACAAATGTTTTCAATGTGGGGAATGCTTTAGCCAGAGTGGGGCCCTGCTAGAGCACCAGAGAACTCACACAGAGGTTCCTCAGGGCTTAAACGTGTTGACATTTGTACAAAAATGGCTCACTGGAAAACAACAGGATTCTGCATGAAACGTTGGCTAGATAAAATATGAGGCAAGGCATTGTTAGAAAGAGTTTGCTTACAAGAGTTTTATTGTTAGAGGAATTGCCAAAAATAGTACAAGCTCAATATAATATGGTGACCATTTATATTTTGTACAAATAAGGGTGAGAAATAATGTCATGTCACGGAGGGCTGCTATCAAGACACTGTTCTGCTTTGAAATATTATGTCTCAACATTGTATGCATTACTCTAATGTACTTTACATGTACTTTGTCAATTTTAGTACCTTTTTCATATCTGGTTTCTATACAAACTCAATAAAAAAATTTTTGCAAAAAGAGAGAGAGATAACGCATACCGGAGAGAAGAGAAAACCATATGAACGTTCTTGGTTTGCAAAAAAATTCTGTGACGAAGTAAATTTGAACAGACATCCAAGAACTCACAGTGGAGAGAGATGATCTGATATTCTGTATGTGGTAAATACCGGTAACGTCAGTGAGAGAGAAGAGTGAGAGAAATGAGGGAGTTATTACTGACCATATAAATCAGGCATCCCCAGACTTCAGCCCTCCAGATGTTTTGGACTACAATTCCCATCATCCCTGACCACTGGTCCTGTTAGCTAGGGATCATGGGAGTTGTAGGCCAAAACATCTGGAGGGCCGCAGTTTGGGGGTGCCTGATATAAATGTTCTTGGTGTGCAGAAAGTTTCAGCTGGAGTAATCGGGGGACCCGTCCTGGAGAGAGAGCGTTCAAATGGCCAGAGAAACGTTTCTTGACAAGACAGATAGACTGATTGGACATCAAGATACCCATGGGAAACGGACCTTATGAATGCACCTGAGTGTTGGAAGAGTTTTGTTTGGACCAGGGTTCCTAAACTAGGGTCCCAGCTGGTTTTGGACTACAACTTCCATCATCCCTAGCTAGCAGGACCAGTGATTGTGGAAGGTGGGAACTGTAGTCCAAAAACTGCTACCAAAGTTTGGCAAAGCCTGGTTTGGACAGAGAAATTGAATCTACAAACCAAACTATATATAGACATCTTGAGCTTCTGCATTGGATGTGGGCATTTGGTTTGCACCCCTAAGTTCCTGACCCCTATTTTTTACCTCTAGTAGTGTATGAAATTCTACCCAAAGCAGTTACAGCTAATGTCACCTTGTTAGTGGCAAATGGACTGACATAGGCTGCAATCCAAAGCATGCTGACTGAAAGATAAAGCTCTGCTTCACCTTAACAGGACTAATGGCTCAGTTGGTTAAGAGCATGGTGCTGATAATGCCAAGGTTGCAGGTTCGAGGCCCGTATGGGACAACTGCCTATACCTGCATTGCTGGGGGTTTGGACTGGATGATCTTCAGGGTCATTTTCAACTCTAATATGATTCTAATAAATCTTCTAATGAAACCATACTTCTTTTCATCGTTTTCCCAAAAGGATTTTCCCATTTTCCTTGGGAGCCCAGCCCAGGGAAGACGCAGAAAACTCTGCAGTTCACAGTGAATGGAGGGATCACAAAATATTGTTCTTATACGTACCACAACTAATAGTGTGTGTTGAGGGAGAAACATCTACAAAAAACACAGAAAACATGAATTCAAGAGAAAGCAAGTCGGAGAAGCATCCAAAATAATGAGACAGGATTTGACTGCTCATTGAAATATCGTGTTAACTTTCAGAGTGTTACCGGAATTGGGGAGCAACTCCCCAATGAAGAAATGTTGCAGAATGTAAGACTTATTAGCTTGGAGAAAAGGTGAGTAAGAGGCGACATGATAGAAGTATTTTTCTCCCTCAATGCACTAGAACTTGCGGACACCCCACAAAACTGGGTGCTGGAAGTTTCATGGAAGTCAAAAGAAAGTCCATCTTCTGGGTGAAGGGGCTGCAGGGTCTTCAGGAACTGCTGCCACTGGGCTTCCCATTGCTCTTGCCTCCCCTTGCCAGGTCCCCCTTTGCCGTCTTGAGGCACTCCATATCCTGGTCGCTCGATTCCAGGCAGGAGCACGCTGCTTGCTTTTTCTGCTGAGTCTGGTCTGAGTTCCAGTTCCAGACCTGTAGATTTTTGCTTCTCATTGTTCCAAAGCTCACTGGGCCAATCTAGAAGCTGGTTGATTGACAGGAAACTATCTTCTTGGTTGATCAACTAGTCCTCTAAAGGGTTGGATTGTGGTTGATGGGGTTCATTCGGGGATGATAGAGTTGTGAATTAAAGAAGAGTTGGGGGCCGATGGTCTACCAAGTTCAGCATCTTTAATTAATTAATTTCCTTGATTTAATAATTACCTTATTTTATTTACTGAATTTATATACTGCCATTCATCAAATGATCTCAGGATGGTTCACAAGATAAAAACATGAGATGAAATCACAAATAAATGCTTAAAGCAGAAACAATGAAACCACAACAAACAAACACAAATGCATTTAAAAGGCTGTAGAATATTAATCAGCCAAAAGCCTGGTTGAACAAAAACGTTTTTGCCTGGCGCCTAAAGGTGTATAATGAAGGCGCCAGTCGAACCTCCCTGGGGAGAGCGTTCCACAAAGGGGAGCCACCGCAGAAAAGGCCCTGTTCTCGTGTTGCCACCCTCTGGACCTCACATGGAAGAGGCATACATTTATATCCCACCTTCATTTCCAAGGAGCTCAAGCCAGCCAACATTGCTCTCCGTTTCTTCATTTAATCCCCACAACAGCCTTGCAAGGTAGGTTTGGTGGAGAGGCAGCGACTGGTATGGGGACACCCAGCGAAAACTTTGCGGCCAAGAGGGGATCTGAACTGTGATCTGAACTGTGTCCTTCCACATAAGGTAAGTAAGATATGAATAATCATATGTTTCGTATGCTGAAAGCCCCAGATTTGAATCATGGCATCTCCAGGTGTGGCTGGGGCTGCCGTCCAGTGCAGACAGTCTTGGGCTGCAGGGACCACTGGTCTGGCTTGGTTTAAGCTTCCTACGTCAGTAGGATATAAACAAACAACATCTTGCATGCAGGTACGATCCCTCGCATCTCCAGGTGTGGCTGGGACTGCCGTCCAGCGCAGAAAGTCTTGGGCTGCAGGTCTGGCTTGGTTTCAACTTCCTTATGTCAGTAGGATATAAAGGAACAACATCATCGGCGGCTCCTCCAGCTCCGAGTCCCGACGAGACTTCCCTCTTCCTGGGCTGCAGGGCTGCAAGAGAAGCCACACAGCGACAAAGCCGGAGCGTCCCCAGTTCCTACCGTCCGGCGCGGGGGTCTCTGCAACGGCCCGTTTTCTCGCTTAACGCTGCAGCCGCCGCCGCCTCCTCCTCCTCTTGCTCGGTGGTTTAACGGCGGAGTCGCGAGAGGCAAATCCGGTGGATTCACACGATCCACCCTTCCGAACACCGGGATGCGTGCAGTTCTCCCGCGATGCCCAGAGCACGCAAGCTCCGCCCCAAGGCCAGCCAGCTCCGCCCCGAAGCCCGGGGCGGAGGAAAACGAGGGCAAGCCTGGGATCGGCTATTTCAGCCTCCCCTTTCCCCACGTGCAGGGATCGGGGTCTCTCGGCCGACTTCTTCCCGGACGGAGCCTTTTTTGCAACCATCCGAAGGGAGCCGATCAGCCGAGAGAGTTGCACCAGCCTCCTCGCCGCTTCAAGGTATGGCTTGGGGTGCTCCGTCGAGCTCTATGGGAAAGGTTTAGTTGGAGGCGTCTCCAGGGGTCATCCAGTCTAACCCCCCGCAAGGCTTGAATCTCAACTAAAAAAAAGGCCATCTATATCCCGAGGGAGCCCGTTCCGCTGACGAAATCGAAAGTTTCTAGACGGCTCGAGCATCGAGGATGTAGAACAGTCCTGGGCTGGGCTTGTTGTTGTTGTTTAGTCGTTTAGTCGTGTCCGACTCTTCGTGACCCCATGGACCATAGCACGCCAGGCACTCCTGTCTTCCACTGCCTCCCACAGTTTGGTCAAACTCATGTTCGTAGCTTCAAGAACACTGTCCAACCATCTCGTCCTCTGTCGTCCCCTTCTCCTAGTGCCCTCCATCTTTCCCAACATCAGGGTCTTTTCCAAGGATTCTTCTCTTCTCATGAGGTGACCAAAGTATTGGAGCCTCAGCTTCACGATCTGTCCTTCCAGGGAGCACTCAGGGCTGATTTCCTTAAGAATGGATAGGTTTGATCTTCTTGCAGTCCATGGGACTCTCAAGAGTCTCCTCCAGCACCATAATTCAAAAGCATCAATTCTTCGGCGATCAGCCTTCTTTATGGTCCAGCTCTCACTTCCATACATCACCACTGGGAAAACCATAGCTTTAACTATACGGACCTTTGTAGGCAAGGTGATGTCTCTGCTTTTTAAGATGCTGTCTAGGTTTGTCATTGCTTTTCTCCCAAGAAGCAGGCGTCTTTTAATTTCGTGACTGCTTTCACCATCTGCAGTGATCCAGGAGCCCAAGAAAGTAAAATCTCTCACTGCCTTCATTTCTTCCCCTTCTATTTGCCAGGAGGTGATGGGACCAGTGGCCATGTTCTTGGTTTTTTTGATGTTGAGCTTCAGACCATATTTTGCGCTCTCCTCCTTCACCCTCATTAAAAGGTTCTTTAATTCCTCCTCACTTTCTGCCATCAAGGTTGTGTCATCTGCATATCTGAGGTTGTTGATATGCTTGTATAGGAGAGTAAACTTATTATGATGATCGAAACAAAATTAAAAAATTCCTTCCAGTAGCACCCTGGAGACCAGCTACAGGTGAAACTCGGAAAATCAGAATATCGTCGAAAAGTTCATTTATTTCAGTAATGCAACTTAAAAGATGTAACCAATATAGGAGATAGATGCATGACATGAAAAGCAAGATATATCAAGCCTTTATTTGTTGTAATTGTAATTATTTGTCGTTAGGCGGGTCAATTATAAATGGAATGTAATTAATGAAATGTAATAGCGATGTTTATTTTTGTAATTATTGTAACTATTTGTTTTATTACTGTGGAATTTCCAAAAGAAAGCATTTGTAAAAATAAAAAATAAAAAGTTGCATTACTGAAATAAATGCACTTTTGTTTGATATTCTAATTTTCCAAGTTTCACCTGTAAGTTTGTCATTGGTATGAGCTTTCGTGTGCATGCACACTTCTTCAGATACACTGAAACATTACACAATGGGGTGCAAGCCTGGGCAAAGCTTCTAGATGGCTTGAGGATGTAGAACAGTCCTGGGGGGCTGGGCTTGTATAGGAGAGTAAACTTATTATGATGATGATGACCATCATCATCCTGGGATATTGTAGGGAAGTCACTTTGCGTTAGTCCCCCACTCGCCTCCCGCCTTCTTGCAATGTAAGCAGCACCCCAATGACCTCTCTGGGGTGCAAGCCTGGGCAGTGTGTCTGGAGGCCCTGGTCTGGCCAGACAATAAGACCCCTCCCCTCGGCCAGGTGCCACCCAACCATCTTAGGGCTCCTGTAGGGCTTACCCCTCAGCCTTTTCTTCTCCCCAAGATGTCCCAGTCCCACAATGCAGCGGAGCTTTAGGACCCAAGTTTTCCTTCTTCTTAGTCTAGAAGGGCTACCTTCCCAGGTAAAGGAGCCCCACCTGCCCCTCAATTCCCTCTAGACTCTAGAGCATGTGCAGAAACTGCCTTCCAGACCGTAGGACCTACTTTTGGTCTCGAAATCCACCGGAGCCTGTCTTCGCATGCAGCTGAAGTCCCTAAATCACCAAGGGTTTGAGACACATCAGATACCCTTACCTGGTTTAGCCAGCCGGTGGAAGCCATTTCCTGGGATTGTGGCCGCTGTTGCATGGTGACAGCTTCTAGGAGCCACAGGTGAGAACTTGGGTGCAAGGTGGGGGCCCAGACAGAGCATAATGTGTCCCCCACCAGATACAGCACCTCCCCTAACAGCCCATATACAATATTTAGGGAATAATGCTGGATATGGGTTGCCCCAAGCAGCCTCTGTGCTATTTTCCCCCTCCACATTCATTAATATAACACTAATACTAATACTAATATAATTTTCCTTCAGGACAGCTCAGCTGGTAGACATGAGACTCTGAATATCAGGGTGGTGGCTTTGAGCCCCATGTTGGGCAGAAGTTTCCTTCTTTGCAGGGGGTTGGACTAGATGACCCTTGGTGTTCCTGTCAACCCTACAATTCTATGATTCCATGACCTGCCTCCTTCACCCTAAGGCCCCAGGGTGGGTTGAAGTACCAAAAAAGAAAACCCATGGAGCCAAAATATTAAAAGCAGTGTGTGAAACAACTTAAAATTACAAGACTAAGTTGGGCCTTGAAAATATACATCTCAAATGTCCAAAGCCAGGGTTAAGGGGTGTGTCTTCCGCATTCACCTAAAGCTGTATCACCTGGGGGTGGGAGGAAGGGAGGTCCACAACTTTGGGACTGGCTGCATGTGGCGACTCCTCCCTTTTTTCTGTTTCTTCTCCATCGCAATATATGCCGCTTTCAAAATAAATTCATCCTTCCCTGCTTCTACAACAGCAGGCTGATCTCTCCTTTTTGTTTCTTCCCTCATGGTATTTTACACTTCCATTGTATCTCTCTCATTCAGGTAGAAACTTCTCTTGGGCTGCTGTGGTTCTCTAGGAAATTACAGCTCTGTTGTTGTCTGTCAAACTTCATGAAGCCTGACTTGTTGAGTGCCAGCAAGATTTCAAACGTTTGAGTGACAGCAAATTTGAGTTTTTTTTATTTTTGGTCAGAAATCAACTTCCTGGAAAGGTCACCACTAGCTCTCTAATGTCTAGATCTGAGTAGACAGAAGAGAGAAAGGCATGGAGGAGCCAAAATCTGCAGGCCCAGAACTAGTAATCAAACCAGACAAAGCAAATGGCAGCCACAAGGTTGAATATGCCATGGAGCGACCAGGATGTGGAGCGTCTCAAGATGAAAAAGGGGGACCTGGCAAGGGGAGGCAAGAGCAATGGGAAGCCCAGTGGCAGCAGTTCCTGAAGACCCTGGAGTCCCTTCACCCAGAAGGCAGAAGCCCCCCAGAGACGCCTGATTCTGCCCCCTGGGAAGACGCCAAGGCCTTCCTGGCCTCCTTTGAGCAAGTGGCCAAAGCCTGCCACTGGCCCGGAGGAGAGTGGGCAGCCCGGCTACTGCCTGCGCTGAGCGGGGAAGCAGACGAGGCCTTCCGGAGCCTGGAAGCCAGAGACAGAGAGGATTATGGGAAGGTGAAGGCGGCCATCTTGCGAGGGGCCGCCCTGAGGATGGAGGCTGAGCGGCAACACTTCCGACAGTTCTGCTGCCAGCAGGTGGAGGACCCCCGGAGGATCCACCTGCAGCTGCAGGATCTCTGCCACCGATGGCTGAAGCCGGAGAGACGCAGCAAGGAGCAGATCCTGGAGCTGCTAGTCCTGGAGCAGTTCCTGGCCAGCCTCCCGCCAGAGCTGCAGAGCTGGATCCGAGCAGGAGGACCAGAGTCATGTTCGCAGGCGGTGGCCCTGGCAGAGGAGTTCCTGATAGCCAGCCAGCAAGACTTGGCTGAGGCTGAAGAGTGGCAGGTGAGGGTTTTAATGTGAAAGAGTTTGTTGGGATGGGACCACCTGCCTTTGTAAAGGGGAAGCTTGTGAAAAAACTTTATTTCGTCTGATGCATGCCTTTCCAAAGAGGAGCATTTCCCCACTATTATTATTTGATTAAAGGCATATAATACATATTCTCCTATAACATAAAGTTGTTGTGAGATATATATATTTGCCCCTTGAATTGTAACTACAGTGGTGCCTCGCTAGACGAATTTAATTTGTTCCACGGGTCTTTTCTTATAACGAAAAATTCGTCTAGCGAATTCCATCGGAATGCATTGAATTTTTTTTTGCCCATAGGAACGCATTAATTGAATTTCAATGCATTCCTATGGGAAACCGCGATTCGCTAGACAAATTTTTCATAAAACGAATTCGTCTAGCGAGGCAACCTCCACTCGAAAAATCATTTTGTTAAGCAGAAATTTCGTTAAGCAGGGCATTCGTTAAGCGAGGCACCACTGTACAAGTGAATAGGAATGAGGGGAGCAGAATGTGTCTTTTGCTTACAGCAGTTCCTCTCCCAGCAATTTCTCTCTATCCTAATGGGGATCTTTCTCCATGTTTCAGGGGCATCTTAAGGAAGAGCCCATAGATTCTCTGGGTGCCATACAGGTCCAGATCTACGAAGAAGCCAAGCAAAATGGCGACGGGGAGATCGTTGTTCCTGGTGAGGATTCCCAGGGCACCTATTCAGTACTGTGTACTCTTCTGTGGGGAAAACCTAAGCCAATCAGGTGAAAAGGAAAGGCCAGGGCTTCATTTCCTGTATCAGCCTGTGGGCCACTGCAGCCCAACATTGCAGGTGACCAGATTTAGACATTTCTACAGTCTGGCCTCCGCAAGGAATACTCCCCCCTTATTTCCTTGCATGCTGTGCAGGTATGTTCACAGGGCAACTGCACTGCTGAATGTCAGGCAGAAGATTTCTGCGGGGGCATCATCCTTCCTCCTCATGGAATCACAACCTCCCTCTGCCATAATTTCCCTCTTGGCCTCAAGGAAAGAAGGGATAGGAAGGTCCATAGCTCAGTGGCAAAGAGAGAAAGCCCCAGATTCAATCCCCAGGTGAGGTCAGGAGAGACTCCTGATTGAAATTCTGGAGAGCCACTGCCAGTCAGTGTGGGCTGTATGGACCCATGGTCTGGCTCAGAAGAAGGCACCTCCCTGTGCTCCTACTCCAGTCCTCCTTTGTATCTGGCTTGACTATAATTGCAGGCATGGACCAGCGCCGCCTGTCTGAAATCTCCCTTCCATCTTTTTCAGGCAGTGCAATCCAGGGCTCAAGTCACTCCCATTCATTGTTTTCTCCTGGAGGACACGGAATGGACCCGGCTGGCGAGAGGGAGGTATGTGGCCTTTTGGTGGGTTTCATATCTGCAAGGTGGTGGGGAGGCAAGAGATCACAGTGTGTGTCCTAAAGGCTGTCCGCAGAGCCAGAGCTTTTTATTTGGGTGGCTGCACTGAACGCTCCATACAGCCCCCTAAGAGTGTTTTGTGCCTACCTCATGTCGTTAAAAAAAGAAAAAGCAAGCTTTACTTTAATATTAATAATATTCTGCCTCGCCAAGATCTGACTTGGTGGAGATGGCTGTCTTTCCCCTGTTTGCAGGGACCGATGGCTCTCAAGGAAACAGGTGTCCCCTTGCAGATCGTCAAGCTGAGCGTGACACAGCCAGGCCCACAGACCCTGGTCTGGGAAGTTCTGGAGGAGGAGGAGGAGGAGGAGGAGGAGGAGGAGGAGGAGGAGGAGGAGGAGGAAGAAGAAGAAGAAGAGGAGAAGGAGGATGGGAACGGAGATTCTCTGGGTAAGGAGCTCTCCCCTTCAGGTCCAGGAAATCCAGTAAACCTCACCTGATCCGTTTTTGCCTTTTGTAGAGCCTTGTCATGATGTGGAAAACTGAGAAACAGGGAGAGGGTGAAATGGGCAGATTTCCCATCCCTCCTCAGTCCTGATTATTCAAGTACCATATTTTTCGCTCCATAGGACGCACCTGACCATTGGACGCACCTAGTTTTTAGAGGACGAAAACAAGAAAAAAATATTTTTCTTTATTGAATTGTCCTAGGCATAGCAGCCAACTCCTAGAGGCCTAGGTGCCTCCCCCCCCCCCGGTTAAATATTCGTGGAAGCTTCTTTTGCAAAGGGGGAAAGCTCCATTTTCTAAAGAATCAGTTCAAAGTTGTGCAGCTTTTTTTGCAAATGGGAAAAACCCCATTTGGGGGGGGGGGTCAACTCAGAGTTGTGCATCTTTTTTGCAAAGGGGGAAAGCTCCATTTTTTAGGATCAGCTCAAAGTTGCTGAGTTTCTTTGCAAAAGGGGGAAAATCCTGTTCAACTCACAGTTCTGCAGCTTCTCTAAGAAATGAAAGAGACCCATTTCTACAGTTTCCAGACAGATAATCTAATCAGCCAGTCCCATGTCTCCCTCTGCAGACAAGTGAGGCCTAGGCAAGAGAGCTGCTGAGCCGGTTGTTTGTCTTTCACTCTTGTTAGTCTTTAGCTCTTCCTTAAAAAAAAAAAAAAAGCACGATCTGCCTTTAGCCCCTGGGCAATTCGGTTCCAGGGACCAGGCGTTCGCTTCATAAGATGCACAGACATTTTAGGAGGAAAAAAGTGTGTCTTATGGAACGATATACAGTAAAATTAAAGCTTTTGCTGATTATGAAATTATAACTATGGAAGATCCACTAAATAGCATTCCATAAGTGCTCAAGAAAATTGGCAGGTTTTAAAATTAATTATACAAAAACAAATTTGTTGGTTAAGAATATGGAAATAGAAGAAAATAATAATTTGTAAAAGTTAACAGGCATCAAAATAAAAAAGAAAATGAAATATTTAGGAATTCAAATGACAACAAAATGTATTGATTTAATTCAAGCAAATTATGAAAAAATTTGGAAGGAAATTAAAAAGAAAATGGAGAATTGGTCCAAATTAAAAATTTCATTATTAGGCCGAATATCAATTATTAAAATGTCTGTACTTCCAAAAATGAATTATTATTTTCAAAACTTGCCGATATTGGGCGGGGCAAAATGTTTCAAAGATTTGAAGAGAGGTGGCGCTGTGGTTAAACCACTGAGCCTAGGGCTTGCTGATCAGAAGGTCGGCAGTTCGAATCCCTGTGACGGGGTGAGCTCCTGTTGCTTGGTCCCAGCTCCTGCCAACCTAGCAGTTCGAAAGCACGTCAAAATGCAAGTAGATAAATAGGAACCGCTACAGCGGGAAGGTAAACGGCGTTTCCGTGTGCTGCTCTGGTTTGCCAGAAGTGGCTTTGTCATGCTGACCACATGACCTGGAAGCTGTATGCTGGCTCTCTCGGCCAATAATGTGAGATGAGCGCGCAACCCCAGAGTTGGTCACGACTGGACCTAATGTTCAGGGGTCCCTTTACCTTTACCTTTACCTTTATTTCTAAATTTATCTGGAGTGGCAGGAAGCCAAGAATCAAATATAAAATATTAATTGATCATAAAAGAAGAGGAGGATTTGGTTTACCGGATTTAGAGCTGTACCATGACGCAGCGGGGTTGAATTGGATCAAGGAATGGATGGAATTAAAAAATGATGAGATATTGGATCTAGAAGGGGGGGGGTCTGGGATTTGGCTGACATTGGTATCTAATGGGGGGGAAATCTAAAAAACCAGAATATTTTCATGAATAACACCATAAGGAAATCCCTATATAAAATATGGAAGAAGTACCGAGGCATACAAGAACCCAAAACACCGGGATGGGTGTCACTGTTATAAGCAAAAATCTGCCCTTATTCCCTTTGAATTATGGTGCTGGAGGAGACTCTTGAGAGTCCCATGGACTGCAAGAAGATCAAACCTATCCATTCTTAAAGAAATCAGCCCTGAGTGCTCACTGGAAGGACAGATCGTGAAGCTGAGGCTCCAATACTTTGGCCACCTCATGAGAAGAGAAGAATCCTTGGAAAAGCCCCTGCCTGATGTTGGGAAAGATTGAGGGCACTAGGAGAAGGGGACGACAGAGGACGAGATGGTTGGACAGTGTTCTCGAAGCTACGAACATGAGTTTGACCATACTGCGGGAGGCAGTGCAGGACAGGAGTGCCTGGCATGCTATGGTCCATGGGGTCACGAAGAGTCGGACACGACTAAACGACTAAACAACAACATTCCCTTATGGGGTACACAAGAGCCCTCATTGAGTTCTCCATCGGTCAGAGAAAATAACAGAGGCCAACCAGAGAATTTTGAGAAGCAAAGCCTTTTATTTTTGCTGTTGCAACAGGGTCCTTCCCCTCACACAGGAGAACAAGGAAGGAACCCAGAACAAAAGACAACCTCCACTTTTATCAGTTTTCCCATCACCAAGAAACACCCCCAAAATACATCATTCCTACATCACAGCTATGTAATCAATACCTCACAAAAAAGGAGGGTTCAAGGCAGAAATCTGAGCACCTTTGACACCTCTCCTAGTCCTCCTCTCACCCCTCCCAGCTGTGAATTCCTAAACACAAAGAGAAATTAACATTTTCGTAAGAGTTGATCACTGTCTTTTGTTCGGAGGAGTCTTCCATTGTGAATGAGATGGCTAGCAGTCTGGCACCGTGGATGGGGAAATTAGCAGAGCCTCCAGTTTACAGGATTATGGCTCCCAAGTTGATAGTCATGTGGAAATGTGTGTGTGTGATTCAATGGGGTGGGGGAAATTCCTACAACAAGATGGATATCACTTTAATTCTTGAGACAATGGAAAAGTTCCTTCACCCCCCCCCCTTTCCTTGCAGAGAAACATTTGGTCAGTTTGGGAGAGTCAAAATGGTTTTCAGGCCTATCTTCCTGTACTGTTTGCTTGGTACATTTATGAACATTTATTATATATGTGTGACCTCAAAATTCTTACAACATCACCCTTGGAAATTGTGGCTGTGAGAAGGCGGAATATGGGAACAAATTGGCCATCCTATAAAAATTTAGTAGAAGAGGTAGGTGGGAAATTAAAATTAAAAGAATATAATGCAATTAAATCTTACCTGAATAGCTGGCTGCAATTCTTTCAAATAAATCAAAGATTCCAAAAAGATTTTTAAAATGGCTTTAATAAAGAAATTTCTGAATTAGAGAAAATATTAAGGGGTAAGGATAAATATATAAAAATCTTTACGATTTATTATTGGAATGGGAAAATAAAGGTGAGTTAATAAAAGCAACAATGATAAGGTGGGGACAAGATCTAGGGAAAACAATCATGTTAGAAAAATGGGAAATTTTGTGGAAGAGAGATATGAGTTTTACAGCCAACTATGATTTAAAAGAAAACCTACTGAAGATGCAATATAGGTGGCATTTAACTCCGGAAAAGTTAGCTAAAATGTACAAGAGAAGCAATAATGTATGCTGGAGATGTCACAATGAAACCGGTACATATATATATGGTGGAATTGTAAAGAAATTAAGAATTACTGGGAAATGATCTATAAGGAAATGAAAAAGATACTCAAATATTCTTTTAAGGAAAAACAGAGTTATTTTTATTGGAAATGCTGGATGAGGAGATCTTAGCGAAGGATAGATATATTCTAATTTATGCGACAACAGCAGCTAGTCTACTTATAGCAAAGAACTGGAAGTGTGATAGAATACCCAGCAAAGAGGATTGGCAAATAAAAATGATATTATATTATAATCTGGCAACAAAAATAGCAGAAATTAAAGGAATAAATGAACAAAAAAGGATAAAGATTGGAATAAATTCAAAGATTATATAGCAAGTTTTGTGGAGAATTCTGACCTCTCAGTAGACTTATGAAGACTTATGAAGGCTCAAACAAATGAATATCAAAATGGAAGGACATAGGTATATATATATGAGTATGGGACGCGGGTGGCGCTGTGGGTTAAACCACAGATCCTAGGGCTTGCTGATCAGAAGGTCGGTGGTTCGAATCCCCACGACTTAACCCGTTTGCCACTCCTGAATCTTCCAACCTTCAGCTTCTTTGGATGACTACGTGTTCTCATATTATGAGAGAGGGTGACGCTGTGGGTTAAACCACAGACCCTAGGGTTTGCTGATCAGAAGGTCGGCGGTTCGTATCCCCGCGATGGGGCGAGCTCCCGTTGCTTGGTCCCAGCTCCTGCCAACCTAGCAGTTCGAAAGCACGTCAAAATGCAAGTAGATAAATAGGAACCGCTACAGCGGGAAGGTAAACGGTGTTTCGGTGTGCTGCTCTGGTTTGCCAGAAGTGGCTTTGTCATGTTGACCACATGACCTGGAAGCTGTATGCTGGCTCTCTCGGCCAATAATGTGAGATGAGCGCGCAACCCCAGAGTCTGTCATGACTGGACCTAATGTTCAGGGGTCTCTTTACCTTTACCTATATATATGAGTAAAGAACAAAAAATGCACAATATAAGATTGGCTGGAAAGCACAACATGGTGGGTAGTGGGATGGGTGGTGGGGGTGTCTAAAGAGTTGAAAATTGATTTTTACTATGTATTGATTATTTATTGTATTTTTGGTTTGTCTTTTGAAATTTTTGTAAATTTTTGTAAATTCTTGTATGAAAAAGAAATTAAAAAGAAAAAGAAAGGTAGGTTTGAAAAGCCAGCATAAAGGAAGGCTGACATTGCGCACACAGAGAGAAATATTTTCAGGCATCCTGAAAAGAGGTCTCTAGAGCATGGGCAAATTCTCTCTCTTATCTCTGCAGGTGATGGGAAAGGAAGTGAAGTCAAGGCGAAGAATTCTCAGTGTGGAGGAAATGAGCCAGAGGACACGCCCTGGACTCCCCCGGAGATAAGCCTTGGGAATGAGCTGGAGCCCAGCGAGATTAAGGAGGAAGGATGCCAATTCAAAGATGGGAAGAACCCCGTGGAGAGAGGGAATGAATGCAATGAGCTCACAGAAGGTCCTGCAGTTGTCATTAGCCAGACCTCCACAGTTGGCAAAAGGGGGGGAACGGCTTTGTTCTCCAGGTATGGCAGGAGGTATCGCTACCAATCAGAACATGCTATGATGCAAACAGTGGAGGACGAGAATGAGGATCCCATGTCACAGGAAGAGGTCCGGCAACAGCAGAGAATCAGAAGAGGAGAGAGAAAAGCTGAATTCTCTTGGAACAGGAAAAGAAGTAACTTGCCTAGACATCTAGGCCACCCAATGCAAGCGAAGCCTAATAATTCTCCTGAGTGTAGTCAGAGCAATACTTCTACAAAGTCAATCAAGGGAAGCAGAGGCAGGCCCTACAAATGTTCTCATTGCGGAAAATGCTTCAAGCAGAATTCTCATTTGAAGGAACATCAACTGATTCATACTGGAGAGAAACCACATGAATGTTCTCAGTGTGGAAAACGCTTCAGGAAGACTTGGAATTTGAAGTCACACCAGCTGCTTCATACTGGAGAGAAACCACATGAATGTTCTGAGTGTGGAAAAAGGTACTATCGAGAAAGAGATTTGTGGAGACATCAGAATGCCCACACTAGAGAGGAATCATACAAATGTTTTCAATGTGGGGACTGCTTTAGTCAGAGTGGGGCCCTGCTAGAGCACCAGAGAACTCACAATGGAGGTTCCTCAGGGTTCAAAAAATTGTACATTAGTACAGTGTTACCGGATGAGTCCTGGAATGCTTGAGGTATGATGCCTTTTTAAGACAACGTCACCCAGAATTCAAAAAGCAACATTTAAAGTTATTTCAATCTATTTGTTGTTCACGATCCAATCTCCTGTTAAGCCTCAACTGATTCATTGTTGACCTGGATTCCCGCTTCCATCTGTGGCACAAATGGGTCAACGGAAAACAACAGGATTCTGCATGAAAATAGATAAAATATGAGGCATGGCATTGTTAGAAAGAGCTGGCTTACAAGGGTTGTATTCTTAGGATGGGGACGTAGATTCTCTGGGTAAGGAGCTCTCCTCCTCAGGTCCATGAAATCCCAGAGGTGATGCAGCTTTCAGTGAACGTGTAAGACACACAACTTAACCCTGGCTTTGGATGCTTGAGATGTATATTTTCAAGGCCCACCTTAATTTTAGGTAGGTAGCCGTGTTGGTCTGACGCAGTCAAAACCAAATAAATCCTTCCAGGAGCACCTTAGAGACCAACTAAGTTTGTCATAGGTATGAGCTTTCGTGTGCATGCACATTCTTCAGATAGGAAGGATTTTTTTATTTTGTTTTGACTGCGTCACACCTTAATTTGGTAACTTTAAGTTGTTTCACACTGCTTTTAATATTGTGGCTCAAAGGGTTTTCTTTTTTGGTACTTCAACCCGCCCTGGGGCCTTTGGGTGAAGGAGGCAGGTCATGGAATCATAGAATTGTAGGGTTGGAAGGAACCAGAGGGGTCATCTAGTCCAACCCCCTGCTATCCTGGAGGAAGAGTCTATTAGTAGTATTAGTATTAGTATTAGTATTAATATTGTACTTTGTCAATTTTGGTACCTTTTTCATGTCTGTTTTTTAATACAATCTCAATAAAAAAAATAATTTGCAAAAAGAGAGTGAGAGATAACTCATATCAGAGAGAAGAGGCATGAGAAACCATATGAACATTCTTGGTTCGCAAATTTTTTTTGCAACGAAGTAAATTTGAATAGACATCCAAGAACTCACAGTGGAGTTCGAGAACACTGTCGAACCATCTCGTCCTCTGTCGTCCCCTTATCCCTGTGCCCTCCATCTTTCCCAACATCAGGGTATTTTCCAGGGAGTCTTCTCTTCTCATGAGGTGGCCAAAGTATTGGAGCCTCAGCTTCACGATCTCTCCTTCCAGTGAGCACTAAGTGAGCACTCATTTTTACCTCTAGTAGTGTATTAAATTCTACCCAAAGCAGTTACATGCTGACTGAAAGATAAAGCTCTGCTTCGCCTTAACAGGACTAACGGCTCAGTTGGTTAAGCGCATGGTGCTGATAATGCCAAGGTTGCAGGTTCAAGCCCCGTATGGGACAACTGCCTATTCCTGTATTGCTGGGGGTTGGACTGGATGATCCTCAGGGTCCTTTCCAACTCTAATATGATTCTAATAAATCTTCTGATGAAACCATTCTTCCTTTCATCCTTTTCCCAAAAGGATTTTCCCATTTTCCTTGGGAGCCCAGCCCAGGGAAGATGCAGAAAACTCTGCAGTTCACAGTGAATGGAGGGATCACAAAATATTGTTCTTATACGTACCACAACTAATAGTGTGTGTTGAGGGAGAAACATCTACAAAAAACACAGAAAACATGAATTCAAGAGAAAGCAAGTCGGAGAAGCATCCAAAATAATAAGACAGGATTTGACTGCTCATTGGAATATCGTGTTAACTTTCAGAGTGTTACCGGAATTGGGGAGCAACTCCCCAATGAAGAAAGGTTGCAGAATTTAAGACTTATTAGCTCGG
The DNA here is from genome assembly GCF_965207765.1 of Zootoca vivipara. NCBI lineage: Eukaryota > Metazoa > Chordata > Lepidosauria > Squamata > Lacertidae > Zootoca > Zootoca vivipara. The sequence goes on along the minus strand of NC_142584.1, from coordinate 112,753,559 downwards.
AGAGAACCTGAGTAAGAGGCGACATGATAGAAGTATTTTTCTCCCTCAACGAACTAGAACTTGCGGACACCCCACAAAACTGGGTGCTGGAAGTTTCATGGAAGACAAAAGAAAGTCCATCTTCTGGGTGAAGGGACTGCAGGGTCTTCAGGAACTGCTGCCACTGGGCTTCCCATCGCTCTTGCCTCCCCTTGCCAGGTCCCCCTTTGCTGTCTTGAGACGCTTCATATCCTGGTCGCTCCATCCTTATTCCAGGCAGGAGCACCCTGCTTGCTTTTCTTGCTGGGTCTGGTCTGAGTTCCAGTTCCAGACCTGTAGATTTTTGCTTCATCACTTCCAAAGCTCACTGGGCCAATCTAGAAGCCGGTTGACTGACAAGAAACTATCTTCTTGGTTGATCTACTAGTCCCCTAAAGGGTTGGATTGTGGTTGATGGAGTTCATTCAGGGATGATAGAGTTGTGAATTAAAGAAGAGTTGGGGGCCGATGGTCTACCAAGTTCAGCATCTTTAATTAATTAATTTCCTTGATTTTATTTTTACCTTTATTTTATTTATTGAATTTATATACTGCCATTCATCAAATGATCTCATGATGGTTCACAAGATAAAAACATGAGATGAAATCACAAATAAATGCTTAAAGCAGAAACAATGAAATCACAACAAACAAACACAAATGCATTTAAGAGGCTGTAGAATATTAATCAGGCAAAAGCCTGGTTGAACAAAAACGTTTTTGCCTGGCGCCTAAAAGTGTATAATGAAGGCGCCAGTCCAACCACCCTGGGGAGAGCATTCCACAAAGGGGAGCCACCGCAGAAAAGGCCCTGTTTTCGTGTTGCCACCCTCTGGACCTCACATGGAAGAGGCATACATTTATATCCCACCTTCATTTCCAAGGAGCTCAAGCCAGCCAACATCGCTCTCCACTTCCTCATTTAATCCCCACAACAGCCTTGCGAGGTAGGTTTGGCGGAGAGGCAGCAACTGGCATGGGGACACCCAGCGAAAACTTTGCGGCCAAGGGGGGATTTGAACTGTGTCTCCTCCCATATAAGGTAAGTAGAATATGAATAAACAATATTTCGTTTGCTGAAAGCCCCAGGTTTGAATCCCAGCATCTCCAGGTGTGGCTGGGGCTGCCGTCCAGTGCAGACAGTCTTGGGCTGCAGGGACCACTGGTCTGGCTTGATATAAGCTTCCTATGTCAGTAGGATATAAAGGAACAACATCTTGCATGGAGGTGTGATCCCTCGCATCTCCAGGTGAGGCTGGGACTGTCCCCCCTCCCGCACCACCTGAAACCCTGGCGAGGCGCTGGCAGCCAGTGCAGCCAGTATTGGGCGGCAGGCGCTAATGCTCCGAATCTGGGTTCGGCGGCTCCTCCAGCTCCGAATCCCGACGAGACTTCCCTTTCCCTGGGCTGCAGGGAAAGCCCACACAGCGACAAAGCCGGAGCGATCCCAGTTCCTACGGCCCGGCGCGGCGGTCTCTACAACGGCTTCGTTTTCTCGTTTTAAGGCTGCAGCCGCCGCCGCCTCTTGCTCAGTGGTTTAACGGCGGAGTCGCGAGAGACAAACCCGGAGGATTCACACGATCGCCCCCTTCCGAACACCGGGATGCGTGTAGCTCTCCCGCGATGCCCCAAAGCAAGCCAGCTCCGCCCCAAAGCAAGCCAGCTCCGCCCCGAAACCCGCGAGGAAAAGGAAAACGAGGGCAAGCCTGGGATCGCGACTCCAGCCTCCCCCTCCCCTTTCCCCACGTGCTGGGATCGGGGACTCTCGGCCGACTTCTTCCCGGACGGAGCCGTTTTTTGCAGCCATCCGAAGGGAGCCGAGCAGCCGAGAGAGTTGCACCAGACTCCTCGCCGCTTCAAGGTATGACCTGGGTGCTCCGTCGAGCTCTATGGGAAAGGTTTAGTTGGAGGGGGCTCGGGGGGTCATCCAGTCTAACCCCCCGCAAGGCTGGAATCTCAACTAAAAACAAGGCCATCCATCCATATCCCGAGGCAGCCCGTTCCGCTGCCGAATTCGAAAGCTTCTAGATGGCTCGAGGATGTAGAACAGTCCTGGGCTGGGCTTGTATAGGAGAGGAAACTAATTATTATGATCATCATCATCCTGGGATATTGTAGGGAAGTCGCTTTGCGTTAGTCCCCCACTCGCCTCCCGCCTTCTTGTAATGTAAGCAGCACCCCAATGACCTCTCTGGGGTGCAAGCTTGGGCAGTGTGTCTGGAGGCCCTGGTCTGGCCAGACAATAAGACCCCTCCCCTCGGCCAGGTGCCACCCAACCATCTTAGGGCTCCTGTAGGGCTTACCTCTGAGCCTTTTCTTCTCCCCAAGATGTTCCAGTCCCACAATGCAGCGGAGCTTTAGGATCCAAGTTTTCCTTCTTCTAGACTAGATGGGCTACCTTCCCAGGTAAAGGAGCCCCAAATGCCCCTCAGTTCCCTCTACGGCACATGAAGAAACTGCCTTCCAGACTGTACCACCCACTTTTGGTCTCAAAATCCACCGGAGCCTGTCTTCGTGTGCAGCTAAAGTCCCTAAATCACCAAGGGTTTGAGACACATCAGATACCCTAACCTGGTTTAGCCAGCCGGAAGAAGCCATTTTCTGGGATTGTGGCTGCTGTTGCATGGTGACAGTTTCTAGGAGCCACAGGTGAGAACTTGGGTGCAAGGTGGGGGCCCAGACAGAGCATAATTTGTCCCCCACCAGATACAGCTCCTCCCCTAACAGCCCATATACAATATGGAAGGAATAATGATGGATATGGGGTTATAGGGTTGCCCCAAGCAGCCTCTGTGCTATTTCCCCCCTTCACCTTCGTTAATATAATACTAATACTAATAATAGAATTTTCCTTCAGGATAGCTCAGCTGGTAGACATGAGACGCTGAATATCAGGGTGGCAGGTTCGAGCCCCATGTTGGGGAAATGTTTCCTTCGTTTCCTCTCTGCCAATCTCAGCACCTGAGGGGCCCTGTTTAAATGAGATGCTTATCTGGTGCTTTCTGAATACTGCAGAAATAAGAGGATAAGGATGGTAGTCTTAAGCATGTATCCTCTTAAAATCCTTGCTGCATGTGGTGACTTCTCCCTTCCTTTTTTCTGTTTCTTCTCCATCCCAATATATGCACTTTTAAAATAAATTTATCCTTCCCTGCTTCTACAACAGCAGGCTGATCTCTCCCCTTTTTTGCTCCCTCATGGTATCTGACGCTTCCATTGTATCTCTCTCATTCAGGTAGAAACTTCTCTTGGGCTGCTGTGCTTCTCTAGGAAATTACAGCTCTGTTGTTGCCTGTCAAACTTCATGAAGCCTGACTTGTTGAGTGCCAGCAAGATTTCAAACGTTTGAGTAACAGCAAATTTTGGGGTTTTTATTTTTAGTCAGAAATCAACTTCCTGGAAAGGTCACCACTTGTTCTCTAATGTCTAGATTTGAGTAGAGATAAGAGAGAAAGGCATGAAGGAGCCAAAATCTGCAGGCCCGGAACTAGTAATCAAACCAGACAAAGCAAATGGCAGCCACAAGATTGAATATGCCACCGAGCGACCAGGATGTGGAGCGTCTCAAGATGACAAGGGGGGACCTGGCAAGGGGAGGCAAGAGCAATGGGAAGCCCAGTGGCAGCAGTTCCTGAAGACCCTGGAGTCCCTTCACCCAGAAGGGGGCAGCCCCCCAGAGACGCCTGAGTCTGCCCCCTGGGAAGACGCCAAGGCCTTCCTGGCCTCCTTTGAGCAAGTGGCCAAAGCCTGCCGCTGGCCCAGAGGAGAGTGGGCAGCCCGGCTCCTGCCTGCGCTGAGTGGGGAAGCAGACGAGGCCTTCCGGAGCCTGGAAGCCAGGGACAGAGAGGATTATGGGAAGGTGAAGGCAGCCATCTTGCGAGGGGCTGCCCTGAGGACGGAGGCTGAGCGCCAACACTTCCGGCACTTCTGCTGCCAACAGGTGGAAGACCCCCGGAGGATCCACCTGCAGCTGCAGGATCTCTGCCACCGATGGCTGAAGCCGGAGAGACGCAGCAAGGAGCAGATCCTGGAGCTGCTAGTCCTGGAGCAATTCCTGGCCAGCCTCCCGCCAGAGCTGCAGAACTGGATCAGAGCAGGAGGACCAGAGTCATGTTCGCAGGCGGTGGCCCTGGCAGAGGAGTTCCTGATGGCCAGCCAGCAAGACTTGGCTGAGGCTGAAGAGTGGCAGGTGAGGGTTTTAATGTGAAATAGATTGTTGGGATCACCTGCCTTTTTTCAGCTTAAAATGGATAGAATTGATAGCACATAGCAAAAGGTGGAGCTTCTGAAGAAACTTCATTTTGTCTGATGCATACCTTTCCAAAGGAGAGCATTTCCCCACTCTTATTTGGCTGCACAGCAAATCTCATGAGGACTAATGATGCTGTTGATATTTTAATTATAACCACAATAGGAATGAGGGGAGCAGAATGTGTCTCTTGCTTACAGCAGCTCCTGTCCCAGCAATTTCTCTCTATCCTAATGGGGATCTTTCTCCATGTTTCAGGGGCAATTTACGGAAGAACGCATGGATTCTCTGAGTGCCATACAGGACCAGATCTATGAAGAAGCCAAGCAAAATGGCGACGGGGAGATCGTTGTTCCTGGTGAGGATTCCCAGGGCACCTATTCAGTGCTGTGTAATTTTCTGTGAGGCAAACCTAAGCCAGTCAGGTGAAAAGGAAAGACCAGGGCTTCATTACCTGTATCTTTTTATATATATATAATTTTTATTGATTTTACAACAAAAACAGCAGAAACAAACAGCACAATAAAACACACAATAAAACACAATAACAATAAAAGGAAACACAAAAATCCAAATACACAATCCTTTTCTTTTAACATTGTATAAAGGGACTTCCTCGAGTTCCCTCCATCTGCGGTTCATTTCTCCTTTATCTTTAGCAATTTCCAATTCATTTTTAAAAATTCCTTACAATTTCAAATCTCTCATACATCTATTTACTTCACATAATTCCCAAATCCACGGTTTCTATACACTTCTAAATCTAATCTCAATATACAATTTTAGGATATTTTTTAAAATAAATTTTAAAGTCTTTCCACTCATTACCTGTATCAGCCTGTGGAAAGGGGGATGTGGGCCACTTCAGCTTCACTTTGCAGGTGACCAGTTGAATTTTCCTCTTCACTACTGCTGTGGAAGGACCAGAAGGATTGGCCTCTCCAGTTCTTTTGGCATGTCCTCCAACATGCCAGATTTAGACATTTCCACAATCTGGCCTCCGCAAGGAATACTCCCCCCTTATTTCCTTGCATACTGTGCAGGTAGGTGCACAGGGCAACTGCACTGCTGAATTAAAATAAAAAAATTCCTTCAGTAGCACCTTAAAGACCAACTAAGTTTTTATTTTATTTTGGCTACCTACCTGTAACCTGCACTGCTGAATGTCAGGCAGAAGATTTCTGCAGGGGCCTCATTCTTCCTCCTCACGGAATCACAACCTCCCTCTGCCATAATTTCCCTCATGTCCTCAAGGAAAGAGACAAGTCCAAGGCAAAGAGAGAAAGCCCCAGATTCAATCCCCAGGTGAGGTCAGAAGAGACTCCTGATTGAAATTCTGGAGAGCCACTGCCAGTCAGTGTGGGTTATATGGACCCATGGCCTCGCTCAGAAGAAGGCAGCTCCCTGTGCTCCTACTTTAGTCCTCCTTTGTATCTGGCTAGACTATAAATGCAGGCATGGACCAGCTCCGCCTGCCTGAAATCTCCCTTCCATCTTTTGCAGGCAGTGCAATCCTGGGCTCAAGTCACTCCCCTTTGTTGTTTTCTCCTGGAGGACACGGAATGGACCAGGCTGGCGAGAGGGAGGTATGTGGCCCTGTGGCGGGTTTCATATTTGCAAGGTGGTGGGGAGGCAGGAGATCACAGTGGGTGTCCTAAAGACTGTCCGCAGAGCCAGAACTTTTTGATTTGGGTGGCTGCACTGAACGCTCCATACAGCCCCCTAAGAGTGTTTTGTGCCTACCTCATGTCATTAAAAAAAGAAAAACAAGCTTTACTTTAATATTAATAATATTCTTCCTCGCCAATATCTGACTTGGTGGAGATGGCTGTCTTTCCCTTGTATGCAGGGACCGATGGCTCTCAAGGAAACAGGAGTCCCGTTGCAGATCGTCAAGCTGAGCGTGACACAGCCAGGCCCACAGACCCTGGTCTGGGAAGTTCTGAAGCAGCAGGAGGAGGAGGAGGGCAACAGAGATTTTCTGGGTAAGGAGCTCTCTCCCTCAGGTCCTGGAAATCCAGTAAACCTTACCTGATCCGTTTTTGCCTTTTGTAGAATTGAGAAGAGCTGGAAGACAGGCAGAGGGAGCCTCTAAAAAGCTGCAGCACAAATATCTGAAAAGAAGAGAACTTATTGTTGCTCAGAAGGCATTAGAAAAATGGACCAGATGGACTGTAGCTGAACGGCCTCTTTCCCTTGGGTTCTTCCCTCCTCTCTGTCCCTTTCTCCTGTCCTACCCACCCACCCTCCTTGGCCACTGCTGGGACTCTTAGGCATGACAGACTTTGTCCCTTTCTGTATGGGAACACATACAAATTGTTCAGCAGTATAACTCTGATTATCCTTTGCTGTTGGCTGTGGGGCTGCAGCTGGAGCAGATAGGAATTCATGATCAGTTGAAAAACACCACTTTGGCTTCATCTGCTATGCGCAATAGTGCACAATGCAGCTGCGTCATGAGTTTGCATAATTTCAATATTGTTTTGTTTGTTTTAGAGCTTTCAAGACTGACTTTTAAGTCAAAAGGATTTCAATGAAATGCAATAAAAGACAAACCATTGAAAAGTTTGAAAAGCCAGCATAAAGGAATGCTGACATAGCGCACACACAGAGAGAAATATCTCAAAGTGGAAAAGCTTGGCAAAAGGAGGTTTCAGGCATCCTGAAAAGAGGTCCCTAGAGCATGGGCAAAATTCTTTCTCTATCTCTGCAGGTGATGGGAAAGGAAGTGAGGTCAAGGTGGAGAATTCTCAGTGTGGAGGAAATGAGCCAGAGGACACGCCCTGGACACCCCCAGAGATAAGCCTCGGGAATGAGCTGGAGCCCAGCGAGATTAAGGAGGAAGGATGCCAATTCAAAGATGGGAAGAACCCTGTGGAGAGAGGGAATGAATGCAATGAGCTCACAGAAGGTCCTGCAATTGTCATTAGCCAGACCTCCACAGTTGGCAAAGGGGGGGGAATGGCCTTGTTCTCCAGGTATGGCAGGAGGTATCGCTACCGATCAGAACATGCTATGATGCAAACAGTGGAGGACGAGAATGAGGATCCCATGTCACAGGAAGATGTCCGGCAACAGCAGAGAACCAGAAGAGGAGAGAGAAAAGCTGAAATCTCTTGGAACAGGAAAAGAAGTCACTTGACTAGACATCCGGGCCACCCAATGCAAGCGAAGCCTAATAATTCTCTTGAGTGTAGGCAGAGCTTTATTTCTACAAATTCAATCAAGGGAAGCACACACAGGCCCTACAAATGTTCTCATTGCGGGAAATGCTTCAGGCAGAGTTATCATTTGAAGGAACACCAACTGATTCATACTGGAGAGAAACCACCTGAATGTTCTCAGTGTGGAAAACGCTTCAGGAAGACTTGGCATTTGAAGGAACATCAAATGATTCATACTGGAGAGAAATCACCTGAATGTTCTCAGTGTGGAAAACGCTTCAGGAAGACTTGGCATTTGAAGGAACATCAACTGATTCATATTGGAGAGAAACCACATGAATGTTCTGAGTGTGGAAAAAGGTTCTATCGAGAAAGAGTTCTGTGGAGACATCAGAAAGTACACACTAGAGAGGAATCATACAAATGTTTTCAATGTGGGGAATGCTTCAGTCAGAGTGGGGCCCTGCTAGAGCACCAGAGAACTCACAACAGAGGTACAGTGTTACCGGATTGGTACAGTGTTACCGGATGAGGCCTGAAATGCTTGAGGTTGTTGTTGTTTAGTCATGTCCGACTCTTCGTGACCCCATGGACCAGAGCACGCCAGGCACTCCTGTCTTGCACTGCCTCCCGCAGTTTGGTCAAACTCATGTTCGTAGCTTCAAGAACACTGTCCAACCATCTCGTCCTCTGTCGTCCCCTTCTCCTAGTGCCCTCCATCTTTCCCAACATCAGGGTCTTTTCCAGGGAGTCTTCTCTTCTCATGAGGTGTCCAAAGTATTGGAGCATTTCAGGCCCCATCCGGTAACACTGTATCAATGTCAACACCTTTGAGCCCTATGAAACTCGCTGCGCGCCGTGGCTTGCTCGCAGTTTGGCGGCGGAGCTCCAGCATCGCTGCTGCCAATCCCCCTCTGTAGCGCATGTGCGCGCAGCGTCCCTAGGTCACTATGCAGCATGTCCCTATGGAGGGACGCTGCACGCCAAGGGGCGAGGTGCCGTCCCTGGTACCAGGGCGGCTTGCGACGTGGCTGGGAACCCGTCCTGGAGAGAGATCTTTCAAATGGCCAGAGAAACGTTTCTTGACAAGACAGATAGATTAAGTGGACATCAAGAAACCCATGGGAAACAGACCTTATGAATGCTCCTGAGTATGGGATAAGTTTTGTTTGGACCAGGGTTTCCTAAAGTTGGGTCTCCAGCTGGTTTTGGACTACAACTTCCATCAGCCCTAGCTAGCAGGACCAGTGATTGTGGAGGATGGGAACTGTAGTCCAAAACCTGCTCTTATAATACTTTTGGGAAACCCTGGTTTGGACAGATAAAATGAATCTACAAACCACACAATATATAAGGTGCATTGGCAGAATCGGTGGCTGGTGTGTGTTTATCCCAGAGGCCTGTCAGATTCCACTTTCTCTAGACCTCCTTAGCTTCTGGATTGGGTGTGGGCATTTGGTTGGCACCCCTAAGTTCCTGACTCCTATTTTTACCTCTAGTGCATAAAGTACACAAATCCGTTACGGCTAATGTCACCTTCTTAGTGGCAATTTGACTGACATAGGCTATAGTCCAAAGTACGCTGACAGAAAGGTAAAGCACTGCTTCACCTTAACAGTACTAATAGCTCGGTTGATTAGAGCATGGTGCCCCGAGTATGGGAACAGCTTTGTCTGGACAGATAAAATGTATGGGCACCACACAATCCATAAAGGGCATTGACAGAATATGTGATCAGCAACGATTTTTCCTCACCCGTTTTGAGAAACGAGTAAGGGGCATTTCTGTTCCACTACCATTTAAATCAGGCAAACTCTGCCCTCCAGATGCTTTTGGCCTACAATTCCCATCTTCCCCAACCACTGGTCCTGTTAGCTAGGGATCATGGGAGTTGTAGGCCAAACCATCTGGAGGGCCACAGTTTGGGGATGCCTGACTTAGGGCTACAGTCCTAAATGCACTGACTGTGATATAGCCTTAGTAGGACTAATCTTTATGAATAAATCAGTTGAAACTGTTCTCCTTTTCATTCATTTTTTCTGTATGGAATCTTGGGGAAACTGCCTGGGGTGTTGTGTGCATGTGTGGGGAAACTCTGCAGGTCATAATGTGTGGGGTAACAACATCTGTTATACAGTGGTACCTCTACTTACGAATTTAATGCGTTCCGAACGCACATTCGTAAGTCGAAAAAAATTGTAAGTCGAATCCCATAGGAATGCATTGGGAGAAAAAAATTGTAAGTAGAAGCAACCCTATCTAAAAATTCGTAAGTAGAAAAAATCCTATCTAAACAACATCCAAGATGGCGGACGGAGCTCCATTCGTAAGTAGAAACATTCGTAAGTAGAGTTATTCGTAAGTAGAGGTACCACTGTATATGGTACATCAGCTAGAATCCCTGTTTGTATTCCTTGTGTGAAGGAAACATCCACAAACCCCTCCCTCAATGAAGGTAAGAAAATGCAAAACAGAAAGAAATCTGGATGGAGGAGCTTCCACATGTGAGAGGATTTGACTCCAAATTAAATAGACACACACAAACCCATTTAGGACACTATGATAAGAGTGTTATCGTAATGAACTCTTGCCCTCTCAGCTCTCCCCATCTACTGATCTGAGACTGTGCTATATATGTCCCCCCCCCCAAAATAATAATTATTATTCTATTTCTTTCCCCTCCAAACAACCACCAAGCTCACCTCTCCTGTGTTTCTTCGAAAGCACAATTCCCTGCAATGGCAAAAAGATATTTCTAAATATATTTGGCAAAGGAAAAAACTGTGAATAAAATATTAACAGATGCAAAAGAAAGAGGTTTTTTCCAGCCAGATATGAGACTATTTTATGAGGCATCTAGGTTTTGCTGGTTGAAGGAATGGATGACATTAGAGAATTCCCAAATTGGTACGTTTGTGTGTGTGCTCAAAAGCATGGGAAGCAATCAAGAAGCATTCGCAGCTCCTTGAGAAAACACTCCGCAGCTGCAAAGACCTGGGGACATTTTTTTAAAAAAAAACCAACAAAAATCACGTGGTCACTGAGTTTGAGTCATTTCCAGGAAAGGAAACTCCCGGTGGCTGAAAACTTAGAAAGTGAAACTTAACCCTGGTGTTTGGCGTGAGGGAGCCATGGCTGCTGCTGGGCGTCCCGTCTAGAATCTTTGGGATGTAGCCACTTGCTCCATCTGCCTGGAATATTTTAAGGATCCAGTGATCATCCCAGAGTGTGGGCACAACTTCTGCCGATCCTGCCTGATCCGGTGCTGGGGGGAATCGGAGGCAAAGGCTTCCTGCCCTCAATGCAGAAAAACAGCCCAGCAAAATAATCTCATCCCCAACCAGCAACTGGCAAACTTCTTGGAATTAATAAATAATCTCAGCGTTCAAAGAAGGAAAGAAGAAGAAAGAAAAGGAGGAGTCTGTGAGAAGCACCAGGAGCCCCTGAAGCTCTTCTGCAAAGTCCATGAAACCCCCATCTGCCTGGTGTGTGACAGATCCAGGATACATGAAAATCACAAGGTGATTCCTCTGGAGGAGGCTTTTGAGGACTACAAGGTAGGAGATCCCTGGACCTTGATGTGGAAAAATAACTGTGGATTCTTCTTGGGAGGTTTTCTTTTTAATTCTCAGCTGCAAAGTAGGCATGGCATTAATTGGTGGTTGTTTATTATGTTAGAAGCAGCTGAGGGGAAGCCTGAGGGCTCCTGGGATGACAAGGACGAGGGAGTTTAAGTCTTTCTCTCTGCCAGGGGGACCAAGGGATTTCCCCTTGAAATAATCACAGCAACTTCAAAGATTTGAACTGGGGCAGTGGTAGGGAGAGAAAGGGTTAACCCCATCCACATGCCCCACAAGGTTGCTTTGTACATATGAAGAACACTACAAATGTAAATTGCACATACAGAGTTCAGAATAGCATCTGCAAAGACTAGGGGAAAAGGTGACTTTTCCATGATAACTCAGAAATAGACCTGGGCTATTATATATAAAAAATAAAATTCTCATGCTGCTACAGAAGAAACTTTTTAAAAATGCCTTTTAATCCCTTAAAAAATTCACTTGTTCTACTACAGTGGTACCTTACGAATTTAATGCATTCCGAATGCACATTTGTAAGTCGAAAAAAATTGTAAGTCGAATCCCATAGGAATGCATTGGGAGAAAAAATTCGTAAGTCGAAGCAACCCTATCTAAAAATTTGTAAGTAGAAAAAATCCTATCTAAACCGCATCCAAGATGGCAGACGGGGCTCCATTCATAAGTAGAGTTATTCGTAAGTAGAGTTATTTGTAAGTAGAGGTACCACTGTACAGTGGTGCAAAAATGCTCCTGCGCCATGCAATGTCAATAATGACAGCTCGGCAAGCAAGGGGTGACCTAACTGGGTCCCTGAGCCCCACAGGGGTGCTACTTCGCAAGGCCACTGGGTGCAAGAAGCCAGTATAACATTCATCAACACTGTCTGTCTCAATCAAACCTGAGTTTTTCATTTTCTCTTTAGGGAGAGATCTGTAGCCACCTGGAAATTCTGAGGAAAGAGAGAGAGGAAATTCTGGCCTATCAAGCAGACCTGGACAAGGAATGCGAAGACCTTCTGGTAAGTGTCTCTATTGTTACTAGACAGGGAACAAGTATTTGAAGAATCAAGTCAGGACTGAGTAGGGATGGAAAAATTTGCCCATCTCAGCTTCTCTGCATTTCTCATTTTTCCATTTTGTCTGCTTATTCATTTATTATTCTGAAAATGAATCAGATATTAGGGTAGGTACCTCCTTGTATAAATATTTTAATACGTACTTTACCCTCATAAATAACATTTTTTGTGAACATTACTTGGCTGGCTCAACCTTGAAAAATTCAGAGGTGTGAATTTCAAAGGATTCCTCTGTTTCGGTCTCCATATTTTTTCAGCAATTGTGAATTAGGTAACTTCACCTTTTAATGCAGCTTGTTTAGTTGTGTCCGACTCTTCGTGACCCCATGGACCAGAGCACGCCAGGCACTCCTGTCTTCCACTGCCTCCTGCAGTTTGGTCAAACTCATGTTAATAGCTTCAAGAACACTGTCCAACCATCTTGTCCTCTGTCGTCCCCTTCTCCTAGTGCCCTCCATCTTTCCCAACATCAGGGTCTTTTCCAGGGAGTCTTCTCTTCTCCTGAGGTGGCCAAAGTATTGGAGCCTCAGCTTCAGGATCTGTCTTTCCAGGGCTGATTTCCTGAAGAATGGATAGGTTTGATCTTCTTGCAGTCCATGGGATTCTCAAGAGTCTCCTCCAACACTATAATTCAAAAGCATCCATTCTTCGACGATCAGCCTTCTTTATGGTCCAGCTCTCACTTCCATACATCACTACTGGGAAAACCATAGCTTTAACTATAGGGACCTTTGTCGGCAAGGTGATGTCTCTGCTTTTTAAGATGCTGTCTAGGTTTGTCATTGCTTTTTTCCCAAGAAGCAGGCGTATTTTTATTTCAGGACTGCTTTCACCATCTTCAGTGATCATGGAGCCCAAGAAAGTAAAATCTCTCACTGCCTCCATTTCTTCCCCTTCTATTTGCCAGGAGGTGATGGGATCAGTGGCCATGATCTTGGTTTTTTTTATGTTGAGCTTCAGACCATATTTTGCGCTCTCCTCTTTCACCCTCATTAAAAGGTTCTTTAATTCCTCCTCACTTTCTGCCATCAAGGTTGTGTCATCTGTGTATCTAAGGTTGTTGATATTTCTTCCGGCAATCTTAATTCCGGCTTGGGATTCATCTAGTCCAGCCTTTCGCATGATGAATTCTGCATATAAGTTAAATAAGCAGGGAGACAATATACAGCCTTGTCATACTCCTTTCCCAATTTTGAACCAATCAGTTGTTCCATATCCAGTTCTAACTGTAGCTTCTTGTCCCACATAGAGATTTCCCAGGAGACAGATGAGGTGATCAGGTACTCCCATTTCTTAAAAACTTGCCATAGTTTGCTGTGGTCGACACAGTCAAAGGCTTTTGCATAGTCAATGAAGCAGAAGTAGATGTTTTTCTGGAACTCTCTAGCTTTCTCCATAATCCAGCACATGTTTGCAATTTAGTCTCTGGTTCCTCTGCCCCTTTGACATCCAGCTTGCACTTCTGGGAGTTCTTGGTCCACATACTGCTGAAGCCTGCCTTGTAGAATTTTAAGCATAACCTTGCTAGCATGTTGGAGCATTCTTTGGCACTGCCCTTCTTTGGGATTGGGATGTACACTGATCTCCAATCCTCTGGTCACTGCTGAGTTTTCCAAACTTGCTGGCATATTGAGTTAATGCAGCTAGATTGAGTTTATTTCCCATTTTCATTTATTAGGTGAATAGCAGTCAACAAGGAGCCTGAGGACTTAAGAGCTGAGAGGGTGGAAGCAGTTCAATTCAAATTCTGATTTACCATAAATATTACTAAAGAATTGTCTTTCTAAATGTGCACTCTTGTTCATCTTTAGGACACACAGACTATTTTGACCCCTTAAAGTAATGGAGCTGTGGTGATGAACTCTGCACTTTGTCCTCCTACTCTGTTTCTGTTGTCTTCCTACACCTAAATGGCACCAGTCTAAACTGAGAGGTGTTTTATGTCCATGGATGTTCTCTGAACAACTTAGAACTCTGGTTATGCCATGTCCCAAAACATGCAGAGAACATCCATGGCTAGAAAAAATGCTCCTTGCTTTAGGGTGTAGCCCTCTGCAAAATAGAAGTCAAGAGAAATAGCAATGGAGAGGGCCTCCCCTCAAAATAAATGTTTACTTCTTTAGCCACTTCCAGTTTCATGTCTCTGAAAATCAGAAGTGTCCTCCCTGTGGAATTCTCATAATTTTCTTCCTGATGTTCTGAAAACTGACCATCTTCCACACTAAGACCTCCTCTTTTTTGCAGAAATTAACAGAAACGGAGAGGCTGAAGACTGTGGAGAAGTTCAGAGAACTGCGCCAGTTTCTGGAAGAACAAGAAAAACGTCTGCTGAATCATGTGGAAGAGGTGGAGGAGGAGATTGCAGGGAGAAGGGATGAGCAGCTGGCTAGACTCTCCAGGAAACTCTCCTCTCTTGAGAAGATCATCCAGGAGATGGAGGAGAAGCGTCATCAGCCAGCAAGTGAACTCCCGCAGGTAAGACAGTGGCAGGAACAGTCCAAGGCTCTGCTCCAGGAAAAGGCTGCCTCCCATCCTTTATGTGCCCCTTTCATGTATGCAAGGAGTGCAGGGGCTCAGATGATGGAGCCTCTAGTCAGGTTTGTAATGGACAGGAAGACCCAAGAGACCTAGGATGCTTAACTCACCTGAATGCAGACTAGAGATTCTTCTGTGTTCTTGATGGAACGGGAGGTGATTTTCTGCTCTTTGCTGATGATTTGTCTCCGAATGCCTTCCAGCTTGGCAATGCTGCCTTCATGCCCTGTGAGGGCTTCGCCAAGGATGCATTCTGGCCTCCTTCCGACATGAGCCAGTCTCTTGACCAAGCTTCTCTTCCCGTTCCCTCCACGACTTCTGGGTTGATCCCCTTCTCCATGGATACAGATTGGCCCAAAATGGTGCTCAGTCACAGTGACCAAAGAGCAAGACAGAGGGACTCATCCAGACTGCTGCTTCTCCCACCCCTTTCCTCCAGGAAAACCCGCTGTTTACTGCTGAATGAGAGCAAACATCAGCCAGGTTTTCTCTGGGTTGACCTTTGCTTCGACGTTGCACTAAGGAGCAGGTTTTACCTGAGGGAAAGCAGCAGGGCAAAGGCAAAACCACTTGGAGCCATGTTTTCTGATCACAGGAAAAGCAGAAATGTGGATGAGCCCAAAGAAACACTGAGCTGTTTTATTTACCCCTTTGGAGGCATTTTATGCTGCAGGTGCTTTTTTATTTCCAAATGGAAAATGAAAATTGACATTTGGAGACTTCAATGAGAGACAAATTGGGACAGTGCCCTGGCAGGATTATCCCATAGGCTTACCTACGTCTGAATTGCACAATGCAAACTGGATTAAAGTTAATAAATTATACTCTAAGACAAGAGATGGGCTGATTTTCAAAAGGATTTAAAAAAATAATACAAACTGATGTAGAAATGTGAAGAACTTTATATTGGCAAAATTAATAATTTCAGATTGGAAAAATAAAAGCTTTGAGAAACCAAAACTGGCTGATTCCGCCATCCCTACCCAAAACCTTGGCATGTGCCAGGCAGACTGACATATGATGGCCAGGCTGTTCCTCCACTCTGAGGGGGTCTGAGGGGTCTTCCTAGTGTGGTCTGTGGTGTTCAGTGAATTCCTTTTTCTTTCCCCCTCTAGGATATGAGAAGCATCTTGCAAAGGTAAGTGGATCTGGCTCATTTCCATTAGCATAACTCCATGAGGCTGGGATGCAAGAACCTCAGATATGGCCCTCCAGGGGCTGCATGGGGGAGATCGTAGGACTCACTCCCTACAGCATCTCACAGGTAAAAGCAGGGGCCCCTATTTTGGACTTGTAACTCCCCAATTCTCCCTCCAGTGATCAAGGCCAGAGCTCTACCTCCTCCCTCCCTCCCCACATCACTTCACCCAGGGATGGGGGCTCTTTTCTTTCTCTTGCACTTTCTCTTCATGGACTTTGTAGTAATTTCTTTTCATTTTTTTACAGTTTAAAAAACAAGTTTATTGGTCAATTTAAAACTTTACATAAAACAAAAGCACATAAGGTAACGGTACAACTCAAATACTTCGAATCTTACAAGTCATACCCATTTCCTATATCTATGTAAATAAAAAACCCCTTCCCCCCTCCCACCCTCCCTGCTCCCACCCCTCTCCACCCTTTCTTTCCTACCTTTTTCCTTACCGTCTTCTCTCCCTCCCTCCTATGACCCTTATTCCTTTATTCATATTATACATTATAAATGTCAACTCTAAAGCCTGGAGTAAGAATTCAATAAAAATCATTAACACTAAAAATGTTGGAAAAGAAGACAAAAACAAAGGGTTTGTGTGTGTTTTTTCCCTATTCCTTTCGCATTCACCTTCCTGCCAATCTCTGATGTATTTTTTAAACTTATGTGAACGTACTAAACCTACTATATTTCTCTATTATACACATCTAATACGTCCATTTTTCTTCATGCATCAAAACCTTATGTATACAAGGACTTTGTAGTAATTTCAGTCATCTGAGGAGTCGTAGTGAGGAAGAATCTCCCCACTCAGTGCCCGCCTGTCCCTCTAGGCTTCCTCCAGCCGGCTTCCTCCTCTCAATTCCTTTCTTTTTCTTTACCAGATATTGTGGATTTGAATGAGCTGATATTGTTTTTCTTTTCACCAGGTATGAGAAAAGAGAGAAAAGAGAAGGAGAGCCACTGGCTTTCCCTCCAGAACTGAGGAACAGGATCTTGGAATCCTGTGATGTAAATCACTTTGTGGAAGATGCAATGAAACAATGGAAAGGTAATGAAAAATGGCTGCCGGGATTTCACACTGGGAATTCTATCAATGTCCTGATTCATATGGAACCTCCCTTGCCTTTTGCTTTCTTTCCATACAATCTGGAGAGGTTATTTGGAGCTTCTCAAGATTTGCTTGGATTTCCCCCTCGTGAAGTGTGTTAAAAAGGGCACCCACAAGCACCCAGTCCCTCCTCCACCTCCTGCCAGGCTGGTCTCCCAGCAGCAAAGCCAAGGCCTGAGCTGCCTCTTCCTCAAAGTTTCCACCTCACCAGCCATTTCTCATGCTTCAGCCATCCCAATCTCCTCAGAGTTCCCACAGTTCTTTTGCGATCAGCCCCATTCCATGAGGGAGGACTTTCCATTGCACGAGACTCTTGGAATTACATGGTAAAGCTCTGCTGATTCTTCCTCTGCAATTTGGTTTGTCAGCATGCTTGGAAATTCCAGTTTCAACAGCTTTTTCCCACCAGTTTACTTGGGGCACCTGTTAACCTTCCTCCAGCCCTCCAGTACAGATCCCCAGTTTATTTGTAGATTTTGAATGATTGTATTCTCCCATTTTCTAGTATGGTTTACCATCTTTTCCCATGGAATAGCAGAGTTTGAAAGAATCCCAAGAATCATGTAGTCCAACCCCCTGCAATGCAGGAATCACAACTAAACATGCTAGTTGTTTTAATTCCTTAGGCCTACAGTTGTTGTCTTTGCAATTATTTGTTCTATGATTTAATATTTTGTTTGAAATAAGGAAACAACAGATGCTATGTTATGGTGAAGTTCTGTAAAAAGTTTTTTTTTAATAGCTATTGCAGTGTAGCCCATTAAGCCTGTCTTTTTGTTTCCTCAGATGTCCAGTCATTCAGAAATCTTCAGAGAGGTAAATTTCACATGGAGACCCCAGTTCACAGGAGGGGGGGACTAGTGTTTCATGGGGGGTAACGAGTCTCTTCTGTACAGTTCAGAACCATCCACAGCTTGACTCTAGCCCTGCTGTTTGTACCACAATGGCAGAGAGGGTGGACTTGGAGGTGCAGAATGGGGGGGGGGACTGCCCAGAAGGGTCAGACTGAGGAGGGAAGAGTGTTATTCCTGCCTAGGGAAAATTGGGTTGCTTTTCCATGTGACCTTTTTCAGGCCTGGTTGCCACATGTCCTCTTTTTCTCGGACAGGTCCTCCATTTTCATGATAAAAATTTCTCCCCTGGTGGATTTTTTAAATTTGGCAAAATGTCTCAAGTTTTTTTGTTTGGTTTTTTGGTTTACAGTAACCCATGAAAATTTTTCTCATGCATTAGACTCACATCTAAGGCACCAGGCTAACCTAGTCTGCAGCAGAGAATCACACCAGAGCTGTATCTTAAGCTAGTGACATACTGTGTAAATCCCTTCTCTTGTGGCTGAACTAAAAGGACACTGGCTCAGCTACAAGATCTTGAGGAAGGAGTCCGGGAGGGCAAGACTTAACATCCCCCTGCCCTTAAGGAGAGTCCATATATACATGTTTAACAGATTAATAAATTGTTCTGTGCACACTTGCGTTCACAAAGATGTGAACATGAGTCCAAATACTTTCATGTGGCAAGCGAGGGAGCAATATGTACTATTATTATTCTTTTTTTGTTGAAAGTTAAGAACATTGCTACTAGCAATATGTCGCAGCTTCTATAGCCTACATAGAATAGGGGTATTTAAAATGAGTGTCGTCATAGCGATACACGGTTAAAAGTAGAAGTTGGCAAATGTGTCCTCTTTTTTGCTCTTCAAAATATGGCAACTCCACACTTGCCTATCATGACTGTCTCAGCCCCTAACTGGTAACCTTTTGATTCAGGTAGGTAGCCGTGTTGGGCTGACGCAGTCTAAATAAATAAATAAATAGTCCAGTAGCACCTTAGAGACCAACTAAGTTTGTTCTTGATATAAGCTTTCATGTGCATGCACACTTCTTCAGAAAGGTAACCTTCTTCAAAAGGTAACCTTTTGAGTTACCCCCCCCTTCCCCCAGGGAACTGGTCTTAAGGTATAAATTAAATCCAAAAGAGAAGCATTGAATAAGCCGTGCTTTGTAAAACTGCCCTGCCACCTGCCTCCACTTCCCTGGCAGCAAGCCCTAAACTTCCAAGATGGTAGGGAGGAAGGCACAGGAAATACCAAGGGGGTGAGAGAGATGGAGAGCAGGAATAAACAGGCTTCCCACAACACGATTTTCACTTGCGGGCACAAGGGCCCAGAACATAACCCCTGCAAAAGCAAGGGGACACCTATATGTGTTGTATTTTTATGATGTGAAGTACCCTAAGACCTATGGATGAAGGGCAGTAGGCAAGTGTGATGATATTATTATTATTATTATTATTATTATTATTATTATTATTATTATTACAACAGGGGGTCCTCATCTCCCAGCCCAACCCAGCGGTCCCCAAAGGCCAATTCCCACAGAGATTGTCAGAGGGGGGCAGCTTCTCTCCTCTCCTGCCTCCTCCAGGTCTCCCCTCTTTCTCCTTCACTAACACAGAAGAGATGAGTAAAAGGTGTGCTGGTTGGTTTTCCCTCTTAGAAAATGCCTGGGTTGAGAGAAGGGCAGGCACAATACACATCAAATATAAGAAAGAGGAGAAAACTTTCCACTTGAGTTGAGAGGAGGGCAGGCACAATACACATTGAATATAAGAAAGTGGAGAAAACTTAAAAACCAACAAGGAAGATATTTATTCTGATGAAAATCTGCAAGGAGGAGTCTCAGTCTTGCATGTGATGGAAAGAAACCTGAAAGGGAATATGGTTTTTGGGTTTTGTTTTGTTTTCAGGATGTCCGTTTCTGTCTCTCAGCTGACTCTGCCTAATCATCTCTTTCCTTCATTTCTCCCCAACAGCAAATGTCACTCTGGATCCAGACACAGCCCATCCCAGCCTCATCCTGTCCGAGGATCGGAAAAGCGTAAGATGGGGAGACAAAGAGCAAGACCTGCCCGACAATCCTGAGAGATTCAATAGCTGGTCTTGTGTGTTGGGACGTGAGGGATTCACAGCAGGCAGACATTTCTGGGAAGTCAATGTGGGAAGTGAGGAAGAGTGGGCTTTGGGGGTCACTAGAAAGTCTGTGAGGAGAAAAGGCCTATTCTCCTTCAGTCCTGGGGGAGGGATCTGGGCTTTGGAGAATTGGGAAAGCAAGTACTGGGCCTTCACCTCCCCTGATTACTCTCCCCTGTCCCTGAGGGAGAAGCCCAGGAGGATCCGAGTGACTCTGGACTATGAAGGGGGACGTGTGTCTTTTTCTGAAGCTGACTCAGGAGCTGAACTCTACACGTTCTCAGGAGCCTCATTCTCTGGAGAGACCCTCCTCCCTATCTTTTTTCTGTGGGGCTACCAAACCTACTTCAGTATCTCCTGAGGAGACTAAATCTGCCTCTCAGGACAAGCAGGAGTTTCTCTCCAGACCAAAATGACTGATATATAAAAAAACATTTACCTGCTAAGAACACTTTGGGCAGTTTTTTCCGGTCAAAATCAGCAGAAATAACAAAAGAAAAATGGGTGGTTGTTGTTGCTTTGCATTTTCCTTCCTTTTCCCAGAATTCCCTTTGCAGTTTCTTCAAGAGATAGTCACACTTTTTGCAGTCCCAATAAATAATCTTTTCCTCAAATGGGCTCCCTCACCTTCAATCTTGTTTTCATTTGGAGAGCTGAAGGAAGGTTAACATCTGCATCTAGTAAACTGGTGGGGGAAAGCTGTTGAAACTGGAACTGTCATGTATACAAGGAGTGCAGGGGCTCAGATGATGGAGCCTCCAGTCAGATTTGTTATGGACAGGAACACCTAAGAGACAAGGGAGCAAGACAGAGGGACTCATCCTGACTGTCCACCCCTTTCTTCCAGGAAGGGGCCCCATGGGCTATGCTGCCCTATACATTTTGCAGGGCACCTTCCCTGTCTTCCTCAGCCCCACCCCAAATACACAATGCTCCCCCAAGGAGCGTCTTTTCGGCACCAGCTGCATCTGATTTTTCTCCTGGGATACTAACTGCTAGAACAACAAATGCCTATGGAATTGACCCCTCTCAAAGATCTGGCAGGACTCTCTGTGGCGGCTCCACTAACAGGGCCGCTAACTACTGACTGGTGCAGCCTGCTCTCCTTTTCCTGAAAGACACCTCCCCCCCCCCACCTGCCTGAGGGCCACTTCTCCTGGCTTCATCCCCTATATGATGTTGGCTATGTTTGTGTGTCATCATAAGTTTCCCTGTGAGCCTCCACTCACCCTGTTGAAGGACACAATGGTGTCCCATTTGGTCCAGCACCCAAGAGGGGCCACCCAGACGCTTGTGGAAAATCTGCAAGTAGGAACAGAGAGCAAAATCAGCCCCCCCCCCCGAACCTTCCAGCAACTGAGATTTAGAAGCCTGCTGCCTCTGGACTGTGGAGGCAGAGCATAGCCATTGTGCTTAAGAACCATTCACAGTCTAGTGCTCCATGAACTTGTCCCCTTGTCTTGTCCCCAGCTTGGTGGGTGGAGCACGATAGCCTTAATCTAAGGGTCACCGGCTTGAGCACCACATTGGGCAAAAGATTCCTGCACTGCAGAGATCTGGACTAGTTGACCCTTGTGGTTCATTCCAACTGCAATTCCATGATTTTAAGTTGGTTGCCATCTCTGCCTCCAATGACAGTGAGTTCCATAGCTCAGCTATGTGCTGCACAATGAAATGCTTTTATCTGTCCTGGATCTACTAACATTCAGCTTTGTTTGGGGGCTACGAGTTCTAGTGCTATGAGAATTATCTGTGGAGATAATGTGCCTCTTCCTGCTTGCCTCAATCGTGGGCACCAGAGCAGGGGGTGGACAGTTTGTCTCCTCTTGGGACAAGAAGCCTCAACAGAGAAGTTTCTTGAATTAACAACAGCAACTGGTTTCTTGAGGCAGCAGGAAAACAAATCAGGAAGGAGCAGGCCTCTCAAAGACAACACAACATCTCTCAGCTCCAGCCTCCCTGAACTGTGGAAACAGAAAGTCAATCTTGGAGATGCCATGCACTGGCTTGTGTGTGTGTGTGTGTGTGTGTGTGTGTGTGTGTGTGTGTGTGTGATCAAGCTGCATTGCTGCTTTGGATGCAGGGAAATCTTGCTCTGCAGTGTCTACACCAAGTGGCTGTGGCTCTCCTGGATTTCAGACTGACACCTTTCCGAGTCTGAAATGGAGATTGGGGGGGGGGGTTGGACCTGGAAGCTTTTCCATACCAAGCAGACATTGTTCCCCTGAACCGCAGCTCTTCTCCATTTTTGAAGTAATGCTCATGACCTTCTTTATACTATTCGTTTAACTTTCTGGAATCCCAACTCAAAGACACATGCTGCCTCCGACAGTGGAGGCCCTACGTAGCCATTCCTGAAGGTGTCTAGTCGTCTTCTAAAGCCAGCCAAGTTGGTGGCCATCCCTGCCTCTTATGTGAGGGAGTTCCATAGTTTTGCTTTCTTTTGTCAGTCTGGAATCTTCCACCATCTGGGACTAAATGGACCTTTGACCTGATCCAACAAGGATCTTCTTATTTTCTTTGCCAAGTATGCAAAAAGAGAGTAGTGTCCTATTCCTCCCATTTGTGGAGTTCACACTTCCACATCTGTTCATAGAATCATAGAATCGTAGAGTTGGAAGAGACCACAAGGGCCATCAAGTCCAACCCCCTGCCGAGCAGGAAACACCATCAAAGCATTCTTGACATATGCCTGTCAAGCCTCTGCTTAAAGACCTCCAAAGAAGGAGGCTCCACCACACTCCTTGGTAGCAAATTCCACTGCCGAACAGCTCTTACTGTCAGGAAGTTCTTTCTAATGTTTAGAAATACAGTGGGAGTCACTGTGGTAGTAAGTGTGGGTCTGTGGCTGCCCTTGTGATGCGTCCCTGGCCTTGATTTGGAACCATCAAGCCGAGATGTTTCATAATGGAGTCTAGAACATTTTGGGACTTAACTAATTAACTTGGGGTGGGGTTTTGCTTCTTTTTTTAAAAAAATAGCTATTCATCAACAAAACACAATCCATTTTGTTATCAACTGCAACTGGTGCAACACAGAGATAGACTCTTCAAAATAAACTTTCCTCCCACTCCATCCTTCAACCTCCAGGGTGCACATTATTTTTCTAATCAGATCATCTATATCTTCTAGATTAATACCTATGACATCAATTGTTTCTCCTTTATAAAAACCTTTTTGTGATAACAAACATTGGTCCAATTTCTATTCTTAATCAATTATTACTTTAAACTTCCTGCTGAATCAATTTATTTATTTGAACCTATTTTTGCTAGGTTTCTCTGTTGTCATCCGCCTATGACTCATGACATAGAAAAGGTGTGGGTTCTCCATGCAAATCAGGATGTAACCAACATTCCCCCTCTCTTTTTTTCCTGTGGAATGTAGCACTTTTCAAGAATATTAGCTGGATGAATTATCTGATTTCTGATTAATGCCTTTTCTGAATGAAGCTTTTCCCACACTCATGGCATTCATAAGGTTTCACCTCCGTGTGGGTTCTTTGGTGTTTGATTAGCGTATCTCGCTGAGAAAAGTTCTTCCCACACTCAGGGCATTCGTGAGGCTTCTCTCCCATGTGGATCTTCTGATGGTCAAACAACCGACAACGATGATGGAAACTTTCCCCACACTCTTTCCCCACACTCGGGGCATTCATAAGGCTTCTCCCGTGTGAGTTCTCTGGTGCTTGATCAGTGTATCCTGTCGGGAGAAGTTTTTTCCACACTCGGAACATTTGTGCGGTTTCTCCCCTGTGTACATCTTCTGATGGTTTTCTGTGAACCACCCTGAGACCTCTGAGTATAGGGTGGTATATAAACACTGGTGATGATGATCATGATAATAATAATAATGTAGTTGCACGGATGGTTGAAGTTTCTCCCACAATCGGGGCTCTCGTTTGGCTTCTCCCCTGTGTGGGTCCTCCGGTGATTGAGTAACGTATCTCTCATCCGGGAAAAGCTTTTTCCACAGTCCAGGCATTCATGAGGTCAACTGATGTCCTGACTGAGGGCAACTACATTTGATGAGGCACCAGAAGAACCACACAGAAGAGAAGCCCCACAAATGCCCAGACTGTGGGAAATGTTTTTCCTAGAGGAGAGATACGTTACTCAATCACCGGGCATCACTACCTGCCCACTTCTCAGAACATCAGCCTCAAAGTCTGAATGTCCTGAGTTTGAGCCTCAGGGAAGGCAACTTGCACTTCCCTCATTTCCCCCAAGACTCTGGGTTTCAATCTATGGTGTAAGCACATTTGTAATACTGCATCCAGTTCTGGTCAAGTCACCTTAAAGAAAAACCCTCTGGCAGAGTGGCGCAGGAAGAGCATGCCGGGCCCATAACTCAGAGGTTGCTGTATTGAAACCTGCCAGCCTCCTTAGTGGAATCCAGCCCTTTAAAAATTTCAAAAACAAAACAGATGCAGCAGAAAGAGACATCACTTTCTGTCTATTTAAAATTTTAAAAATATATTTAAAAACAAACAAACAGGTGCAGTGGAATATGACTTGTCTGTTTTGTAGAGTTGTAAGGGACCCTGAGGATCATCTAAGTCAGGCCTGTCCAAAGTCCGTTTCGGGGGCCCGCCGCTAGGTTTAATCTGGTTCCTGTGGTAAAATCCTAAAAAAAACCTCAGCAACTTCAATCCTAAAAAAAAAAAGTTAACAATTTTGGTTGGCACTTTGAAAAAAGTTTGGACACCACTGATCTAAGTCCAACCACCTGCAATGCAGGAACACGCAGCTGTCCCACATAGGGGATTGATAGGTAAAGGGACCCCTGACCAGTCGTGACCGACTCTGGGGTTGCGCGCTCCACTCGCATTATTGGCTGAGGGAGCCGGCGTATAGCTTCCAGGTCATGTGGCCAGCATGACAAAGCCACTTCTGGCAAACCAGAGCAGCACATGGAAACGCCGTTTACCTTCCCGCTGTAGCGGTTCCTATTTATCTACTTGCATTTTGACATGCTTTTGAACTGCTAGGTTGGCAGGAACTGGGACCAAGCAACGGGAGCTCACCCCGTCACAGGGATTTGAACCGCCAACCTTCTGATCAGCAAGCCCTAGGCTCAGTGGTTTAACCCACAGCACCACCTGGGTCCCCAAGCAAACAATACAGGAAGACAGGCCTGAAAACCATTTTGACTCCCAAACTGACCAAATATTTCTCTGCGAGGAGGGAGGAAATGAAAAAACCTCCCCTTTGTCTCTCTGCTCACAGATCCTGCCTTAAGGGCACATTTAAGATATGAATAGGGTGTGAATCTGTGTCCTGGCTTAGGAATTAAGTATTTATCATTTCAAAGGACTGGCCCCTGGTAATCCAACATTAACAGGTAACTTCCCATACAGGAGATAAACAAGGTACTCAGATTTCTGCTGTAGACCGCCCCTTTCTATGATTACAGGTAGGTAGCCGTGTTGGTCTGGATCGAAGTAAAATAAAATAAAAAAATTCCTTCAGTAGCACCTTAAAGACCAACTAAGTTTTTATTTTGGTATGAGCTTTCGTGTGCATGCACACTTCTTCAGATACAGTGAAATGGAAGTTTCCAGGCACTTATGTAGAGAAGGGGTGGGGAGGGGTGGGGAGGGGGAGGGGGGATCACTCAGAAGGGTGGTGGAAATGGGTGATTGACTGACTGAGCGCGGTCATCAACAGCTATCAGTCAGTCAATCACCCATTTCCACCACCCTTCTGAGTGATCCCCCCTCCCCATCCCCACCCCTCCCCACCCCTTCTCTACATAAGTGCCTGGAAACTTCCATTTCACTGTATCTGAAGAAGTGTGCATGCACACGAAAGCTCATACCAAAATAAAAACTTAGTTGGTCTTTAAGGTGCTACTGAAGGAATTTTTTTTTTATTTTCCTTTCTATGATGTAAGTGACGTATCTGGGGTGGTGGTCTTGGGCTACACCCCTTCTGTGATGTATGCATGATGCTTCTGGGGCGGGTCTTGAGTTTGAGGGGGCAATTTCAAAAGGCTACATAGGGGCTGGCGCACGTTTGGGAGGGGGTTCTTTTCTTTCCTCCTGTGTGTGAGAGAAAACACCCTGTTGCAACAGTCAATAAAGATCAAGCTTACTAGCTGCTTTGCTTCTCAATATTCTCTGGTTGGCTCTGTTATTTCCTCCTACCGATGGAGAACTCTGCAAGGCTCTTATGTACCCCATAAGGGAATAAGGCCAGATTTTATTTAAAACAACCTGCAACCTTGGCGTAATCAGCACCACAGTCTAGCCGACAGATCTGTCGAGGCTGTCCTTGATTCACTTATTTTATCTAACATTTTTGTACTGCTTGACTGATGGTAATAAAATCTCTAAGCATTTTACCCAAAAGAAATATAATTCACCTCTAGTTCCACCAGCGTTTATGGGAGGTACTTTCTGGTGCAGTTCACAGACACTATTGGAAATATTTCAATGAACTTTGTTCACCCAAACTAGTTGATTCGAAGCAGGGGAGAAAGGGCAGCTCCTCCCCTGAAAAATCTCTGCCCACCCCCACCAGATCCCAGAGCTGAGCAGGGGATCAAGATGTCCAATCCAGGAGGTGGGGGAGCAGGGAGGGATCTCGGGCTGCTACAAAGCTCTGCCCTCCGGGAGGAGGATTTTCTTAAAGCGGAAGATGCTGCTGCACGGTGCCAAGGATTTCCTTTATTTTATTTGTTTATAAAAGTACGTACACATTGCATTCTCATGACAGTACTGTATAAGAAATCCAAAGCAGAGAGTAAACGAGCAAGACTAAATCACGTGGGCAATAAGCTCCGGAGTCATTTGCAGAAAAACCCAGGAAGTGAGATGGGAGGAAATTACATTTAACTCTTACATTGGCGCGAGGGAGCCATGGCTGCTGTTGCTGCTGGGGATCCCGTCCAGGATCTCCGTGATGAAGCCACTTGCTCCATCTGTGTGGATTACTTCAAGGATCCAGTGACCATCCCAGAGTGTGGGCACAACTTCTGCCGAGCCTGCCTGATCCGTTGCTGGGGGGAATCGGAGGCAGAGGCTTCCTGCCCTCAATGCAGAAAAACAGCCCAGCAAAATAATCTCATCCCCAACCGACAGCTGGCAAACTTTGTGGAATTAATCAAAAAGCTCAGCCTCCAAGAGGGAAAGGAGGAAGGAGGGAAAGTCTGCAAGGAGCACCGGAAGCCTCTGAAGCTCTTCTGCAAGGAGGATGAAGCCCCCATCTGTGTGGCGTGTGGCAAATCCAAGGAACATGAAAACCACAAGGTGATTCCTCTGGAGGAGGCTTACGAGGAGTACAAGGTAGGAAACCACTCGGGATCTTGAGCGGGGGAGGGAATAGCTGTGGATTCTTCTTGGGTGCTTTTCCCTGGCTCACAGGTCTGAACAAGGCATGCCATTCATTGTCTGGATGCCATTTGCATGCTGGTTGTTCAGTGGAGCTTGCTCCTGAGTAAGGATGGAATAGCACCCATAAACAGATAAATTGATCCCCTTCCTTTTAAGGATTTGAAATTTTATCAATACACATTGCAGCACCTATAGTAAGCTTGTGAAGTCCTGGGACTTTCTCATTGTTGTTTTCTGCCCTAGTCCAACACTGCTACCCCTTTGGGGTAATAAAAAGATAGCAACGATGATGCTAATAAGACTTGTCTCCGAGGATGGGTGCATCGCATAGTAGCCATAAATTGCATGCTGCGGTAAATCTACAAATCTTACCTGTGCTTCTTGCATTGCAGGGGTTGGACTAGATGACCCTTGGCTCCTTTCCAACTCCCAGGGCTGCATCTCCACTAGGAGCCTGTGGGGTGGGGGGAGCTGGCAGAAGGTGATAGGTTTGCACTGAGGTGGAACACTTTTGATGTCCGGTCACCCACCCTCTCCCATTATTGTTTTTTTTAGAGGAGGGGGACAACGCAGTTCCCCTGGCTCAGACACCCTGGGAAGTTGGAGGGGAGCCATAAAGTAGCCACGTTTGTGGGTGGCACTCAACATCTCTGTCTGCCAAAACCTCCTAGGCTTCAAAGGGCTCAAAAAGGTCCTCTCTAGATCCCAGCTAGGCAAATACAGTACTTGCTTTTTGTATGAGTGAGACATGGTGAGGGGCACCCTATTTTTATGGTTACCCCCAGGCAATGAAATGTATTGAGCCAGTCCTGGCAGCTTCCATTTTTCTACATAGCCTATTGTTTATGTGGAAGATATAACCACTTATGTTTTGTGACTTTGAATATTTTTGTTCATTTGTATTTTTTACTTTACGCTAAAATGGATAACAATAATAATAATTTATTATTTATACCCCACCCATCTGGCTGGGTTTCCCCAGCCACTCTGCGTGACTCCCAACAGAATATTAAAATTACATTAAACATTAAAAAGTTCCCTAAACAAAACTTCTGCCAGGGTAGCAAGATTGGCAAAGCCTGCTAAAAATGCTCTCACCTCAATAAATCTTTTATGGTTTTTATCCAAACTTTTGCAGTTTATCTATAATCATTTATTAAAAACGTAAAAATACAAGCATTAGCTGTTGCATATTAAATAATAATAATAATAATAATAATAATAATAATAATAATAATTTATTATTTATACCCCGCCCATCTGGCCGGGTTCTGCTCAATTAAAAGTATTAATGAATCGGAAGAGGGAGAGAAACCATTTAAGAGCAGGGCCACCGCATGTTAGAAGTCAGGGTGATAATCAATTTATCTCTCCATCTCTCTGTGTCTAGCCTGAGTTTTTTCTTTCCTCTTTAGGGACAGATCAGCATCCGCCTGCAGATCCTGATGAAAGAGAGAGAGAAAATTATAGCCTATCAAGTGGACCTGGAAAAGGAAAGCCAAACCCTCCTCGTAAGTATCACTATGATTATTAGGGAGGGAACAACCACCGGGTACTCGAAGAATCAAGTCAGGACTGAGGAGGGATGGGAAATCTGCCCATTTCAGCCTCTCCCTGTTTCTCATTCTTCCACATGACAAGGCTCTTGCTTTATGCTGTGGTCATAAACAAAATGGAAGGCAATAGAAATGGCAGTGGAGAGGGTAGAGAGTGTGTTCATCCCTTCAACCTCCTGCCACCCTCCAATGTTTACTTTAATGTCTGAAGAAGAGGGCTTCTTTAGCTGCTAGGTGTTGGTTTTATGTCTACAGGTGAAACTTGGAAACTTAGAATATCGTCAAAAAGTGCATTTATTTCAGGCATGTCCAACAGGTAGATCGTGATCTACCAGTAGATCCCTGGACGTCTGTGGTAGAACACTGGTAGATCACTTGCTCCCCCTAAAGAAGCTGAACAACTGTGGCTGCCCTAAAAAAGCTCAACATCTTTGCCCTGCACCCCTAAAATGACCTGAACCACAAAAAAACAGGGCTTTCCTTCCTAAAAAAAAAAGCTCAACATTGCTTTCTTCCCTAAAGAAGCTCTTTTACAAATTTTATGTGAACCCCCCAAAACAGGGCTTTCCTTCTTAAAAAAAAGCTCCACAACTTTGACCTGAACCCCAAAAAGGGGGTAGATCACTGCCACTTTTTAAACTCTGTGAGTAGATCGCAGTCTCTTGGAAGTTGGCCACCCCTGATTTATTTCAATAACACAACTTAAAAGGTGAAACCAATATATGAAATAGATGCATGACATGCAAAGCAAGATATGTCAAGCCTTTATTTGTTGTAATTGTACTTATTTGTCGTTAGGTGGGTCAATTATAAATGGAATGTAATTAATGATATGTAATAGCAATTTTTTTGTATTATTGTAATCATTTGTTTTATCACTGTGGAATTTCCAAAAAAAAAAAAAAAGTTGCATTACTGAAATAAATGCACTTTTCGACGATATTCTGATTTTCTGAGTTTCACCTGTATGAAAAATCAAACATGGCCTTCCTGTGGAATTCCTCTTGTGTCTCCTTCTGATGTTGTAAATACACATCCCAGACTCCGGCCGCCTCTTTTCCTATTTCTTCCTGCTTCTTGCAGAAATTGACAGAAACGGAGAGGCAGAAAACTGCAGAGAAGCTCAGGCAACTGCGGCAGTTCCTGGAGGAACAAGAAAAACACCTGCTGAATCAGATAGAAGACGTAGAGGAGGAGATTGCAAGGGAAAGGGATGAGCAGCTGGCCAGATTCTCCAGCGATCTCTCCTCTCTTGAAAGGAGCATCCAGGAGTTGGAGGAGAAGCGCCAGAAGCCAGCGAACGAACTCCTGCAGGTAAGATGGTAGCAGGAGCAGCACCAAGGCTTCACTCCTGGAAAAGGGTGCCGGCAAACTTTTAAGTGCCTCATTCATCTATGCAAGTAGTATGGGGTTCAGTATATGGAGGCTCTGGTCAGGAGAGCTGGGATGAATACAGACTAGAGATTCTTCTGTGGTGGATGGAACTGGATGTGGTTTTCTGCCCTTTGCAGAAAAGAATTGTCTCCTATTTGACACCCCAGGTTTTAGGCATTGAGATTGTCCTTCCCTCTTGCCCCATCCTCTCACCCAGAGGCAGACAAGGGACAACCGCCATTGTTTTAGGGACTCATGTGAGATGCCTAGAGTACAGGGATGCTCACAAAGGTCACCCAGCGCTACTAGTCATATGAAGTAACAAATCTTGCAGCGCCTTCACGCTGGTATGTTGTCTTGACTCAACTAAGGCCTTGTCATCATGTCTATTTATCTCACCCCCGGGAGAAAAAAAACCGTTTCTGTCCTCAAGAACTTAGGACTGGGTAACTTAAGAACTTAACATTGGAAAAATGTAAACTGAGAGAAAGCAAAATTGGCTGATCCCTACCCCCCAAAAAATCATATGTCAGGCAGACTGACATCCGAGGGCCAGGCTGTTCCTCCATTCTGAGGGGGTCTTCCTAGTGTGGCCTGTGGTGTGCAGTGAATTCTCTTCTCTTTTTCCCTTTAGGATGTGAGAAGCACCTTGCAGAGGTACGTGGATCTGGCTCATTCCCATTAGCATCCCTCCAGGAGGTTGGGATGCAAGGACCTCAAACATGCCCCTCCAGGGGCTGCAGGGGAGAGACTGTAGGGCTCATTCCCTGCAGTATCTCACAAGTAAAAGTAGGGCCCCCTCTTTTGACCTTGTAGCACTCCAATTCTCGCTCCAAGGATCAAGATCAGAGTTCTGCCTTCTCCCCCCCCCCCCAATCACCTCATGCAGGACTGGAGCCAGTGTGGTGTAGTGGTTAAGAGCGGTAGACTTGTAATCTGGGGAACCGGGTTTGCGTCTCCACTCTTCCACATGCAGCTGATGGGTGACCTTGGGCTAGTCACACTTCTCTGAAGTCTCTCAGCCCCACTCACCTCACAGAGTGTTTGTTGTGGGGGAGGAAGGGAAAGGAGAATGTTAGCTGCTTTGAGACTCCTTAAGGGTAGTGATGCCAACCTAGCAGTTCGAAAGCACGTCAAAATGCAAGTAGATAAATAGGAACCGCTACAGCGGGAAGGTAAACGGTAAACTGGTTCGCCAGAAGTGGCTTTGTCATGCTGGCCACATGACCTGGAAGCTATACGCCGGCTCCCTCGGCCAATAATGCGAGATGAGCGCGCAACCCCAGAGTCGGTCACGACTGGACCTAATGGTCAGGGGTACCTTTACCTTTTTTTAAGGGTAGTGATAAAGCGTGATATCAAATCCAAACTCCTCCTCCTCTTCTTCTCTGTCTCCTGCATGTTATATTCATTTATTGTTCTTTGAATAGACATCAGTGGGGAGACTCAGAGGCCTGGGGTTGCTGTTCTGGCCCTGTGATGTCTGGCTGTGGAGTTCATAGTGAGAAAGAATCTTTGCCCTTTGTGCCTGCCTGTCCCTCTAAACCAGGGGTCCCCAGACTTACCCGGCTTTGGGCCGGAGGGCAGGGGAGTGCGTGCGCAGCGGGCCGGAGGGCGGGGGAGTGTGCACCCGTGCGTATGCACACACACACTTACTGGCGCGGTGGCGCGCTTCCAAAAATCGCTGAAAATCGTTTGGGGGCATGCGTATGGGCCTCCCCCGACCCGGAAGTGCACCGGAAATGATCTCTTCTGGGTCGGGAGAGGCCCATATGCATGCGCACAAACGATTTTCGGCGCTTTTTTC
The DNA here is from genome assembly GCF_965207765.1 of Zootoca vivipara. Lineage (NCBI taxonomy): Eukaryota > Metazoa > Chordata > Lepidosauria > Squamata > Lacertidae > Zootoca > Zootoca vivipara. The sequence goes on along the minus strand of NC_142584.1, from coordinate 112,721,590 downwards.
CGATCTGGAAGTGCGCTGCCGCGCTGCGCGCCGTAAGAGCAGGCGGCGGGGGTCGTCGCAGGCCGGATTGGGAGGCCAATTGGGCCGCATCTGGCCCGCGGGCCATAGTCTGGGGGCCCCTGCTCTAAACTTTCTGCAATTCTCTTCCTCAATTCCATTTTTTTCATGTACTAGGAATTGTGGATTTGTAGAGGCTAACAGTGTTTTTCTTTTCACCAGGTATGAGAAAAGGGAGAGTCAAGAGAATCCAATGGCTTTATTTCCAGAGCTGAAGAAGAGGATCTCGGAATTTTGTGATATAAATATCCTTGTGGAGGATGTCATGGAACAATTTGAAGGTAATGAAAACTGCCTGCAAGGATTTTACACTAGGCTTTATATTAGTTCAGAACTGAACATGCCAGGCTCTTGTTGCGTTGAATTTCATTCCTGCTGCAGAGAGGGTAGTTTCCTTCTTGGTGTTCCAGCGATCATTTCCTTTCCCCCGTGTATATTGTCACTCTGGATCCTGTAAAGAAAGCCTTAAACATAGAGTAAAGTCAGGATTTTTTCCTCCAGTGTGCATCTGTTTTCAATTATACGGAACCTCCTTTTCCTTTTGGTTCCCCGTCTACACAATCTGGGGTTGTCCTTTTGGAGGTTCTCCTGCTCTGAACGGAGTCAATGGGCATTAAGAAGCCCCCAGTTCTACCTCTGCCGCCTGCTTAGGCTTGTTTCTCAGCAGTGGAGCCAAGGCCTGAGCCGTCTTCTTCTCAGACGTCCCTCTGCAGCTGCCATATCTAGTGCTTCAGCCTTCAAGATCTCCTGAGAGTTCCCCCATTGAGGATGGAAACAAGAGCTCATGAGCCCAAATGGGCACAATTACGCTTGTTAACAATCTGAAAGATTTGTAGAAGGTTTGTGAAGAAGGGCTTCCTTTTGCATGAGAGAGATGCCAGTCCTTCCTCATCGACCTTCGCTTCTCCTTGTGGTTCACAATTTTGCCTTTAATAATTTTCCCCACCACTTTACTTGGGGCAGATGTTAAGCCTGCCTCCATCTCCCCTCTTTATCCTTTTACAGGATTCCTATTGTGCTGCCTCCTCTCCAGCCCTCCACCCTTGACACCAATTTTAGTGACAAAACTCAGAGAATATCAGGATTTATGCTGAATATTTTTATTCTGATGTTTGTAAGCTTGCTTTACAATTTCGGAGTTTCAAAGCTTTTGTGGTTTTCATAGATTCTTCCTATGATTTATAAAAAAAATTATACTTCTTAATCTTTTTTTAAAAAATTGAAGATGCTATGTTATGAAGTGTTACTTTTGTATGGAGATTTATTTCAGGTGGAAGAGTGTTGCCCTTACACTATATCTTTTTGCTTCCTCAGATGCTCTGTTATTCAAAGAACAGCTTCAGGAAGGTAAATTTCATTGGGAAAACAATTTCACAGGTGGGATGGGGACTGATATTTCATTGGTGTTGAACCATCTGTGCTGCAGATTTTGGGACCCCCATCAATGGCGTAACTCTGGGTAACAGTCCTCTAGTGGTGTTTGGGTTCTTTGTATGTCTCATGAATGAACTGGAAGAGGGTTTGAAGATATGTGTTGGGGGCATAGCTGTTCCCTGTGAAGAACCTGCACATCAGTCTGGGACTAATGGAAGAGTTCCATTCCTGCCTGGTTTTCTACTTGATTTTTTAGTTTTATTTTTATCTATTTCATAAAATTTTATATATCGCTTGATTGTGTGTGGGGGTGTGTGTGACTTCAAAGACTTACAGTACCTTTCAAGAGTCTTAAAGGACTCACACTACTTATGAGATCAACCCCATTCTATGAAGGAGGACTTCATATTGCATGAGACCCTTGGAATTACTTTTTAAAGCTCTGCCAATTCTTCCTCTGGAATTTGGTTTGTAGTCATGCTTGAAAATTCCGGCTTCAGCACCTATTTCCCACCAGTTTATACTTGGGGCAGATCTTAACCTTCCTTCAGCTCTCTTTTGGATCTTTTTAAAAGATTGAAATGGCACTTCCGGCCTTCCAGTCATCCAGTATAGATCTCTATTTCATTCGTGGATTCAAATTGATTTTATTTTGCGATTTTCTAGTATGGAGTACCGTTCCTGGTTTTCACATAGAAGCACAGAATAGTAGAGTTTTAAAGGTTTCCGAGGGCCATCTATGTTAGTGTCTTTAATTTCTTAGTCATACTGTTTCTTGTTTGCAGTTCTTTGTTCTCTGATTTAATCTTCTGCTTGAAATAAGGAAACAACAGATGCTTGCTTATGATGTAATACTTTCGTAACAAGATTAAACATTATATCTTTTTGCTTCCTCAGATGACCCATTACTCAGAAATCTTCAGAGAGGTAAGTTTCACATGGAGGCCTAAATTCACAGAAGGGGTCGGGCCTAGTCTTTCATGGGGTCTGTGAAGAACCATCCATAGCTTGACTCTGGTCTTGCTGTTTGGGTTTTCCCTATGTACAACAAAGGCAGAGACGCTGGGATTGAAGGTGCAGACAGGGTAGGGAGAGGATGGGGAGAGGGCTTCCCCTCCAAAGAAACTGCCCAGATGTATAAGACTAAGTTCTCTGCCTGCCTAGAGATAGTTTGTTTGCTTTATGTGACCAAAGCACTTCGCAGCTATGTTAGACCAAGAGTCCATCTCATCCAAAATCCTCTTTCCAGCAGGAGCCAAACTGATGCCACCAGGAAGTTGCTTCCAGTTTCTGGCTTCAATCACCTGAGAATCAGAGGCAGCCTTGTCAGTAGCCCCCCCCCCTTGAAAATTTAGCCCACAGGGAGATCTGTTTTGCTGGCCAGATCCAGCACTGTCTGCACCCCTGGTCTTATTAAGGCACCAAGGAAGGCTTCATCTTCTGGAAGTTTAAAAAGCAGTTCCAAGAAGACAGGTGCTAATGGCTGATTTGGTAGGGAGAAATCTGTAGTCTGAAATGGCTCAGCAAGCTCAGGTCAGGGAGGAGGAGTTGGTCTTAGTGGGAAGGGGCCAGAAAGAAACAGCCCACCCTAAACATCCTTCTGCTTCCAGAGGAATTTTGGGAAGAGGCGCTTCACTGTGGAGGCACAGTGCTCTCTTTCATTTTTTTGCCTAATATTTTTTTAAAGAAAAAAATCTTCCTGCCGTGGGGATTGTGAGTGGGAGCCATGCATGTGATGGTATTAACTCTAGTTCAATAGGTACTCCACCGTAGCCAACTTTTCCTCAAGCACAGCTTGTTTCAAGGTATTTAATAAGAAAGAATAAATAATTGTTATTTATACCCCACCCTTCCCGGTTCAAAAACTCGGGCTCAGGGCGGCTAACAACAAATTTAAAACACTTAATTGTAATACAACATAAAAGCAGCTTAAAATACAGTATAGTAGCATGAATAACAATATAATTCAAGTTCAATAATCAATTTGGGGGGAATCCACCCAAATCACCAGGGCTAGCTGGCTAAATTAGACCTACTTGGGCCAGCGAGGAGGCCAGGGGAGAAATAGCTGTGGGGTCCCAGAGTGGGTAATCTTCATAAAACCGGGGGGGGGGGGGGGAGAGAAGGGAAATAAAAGATCAGGCTGAGTTCAAATTAAAGGCCAGGCGGAATAGCTCTGTCTTACAGGCCCGGCGGAAGGAGGTTAAATCCTGTAGGACGCTAGTCTCATAGGACAGAGCATTCCACCAGGTTGGAGCCATCACTGAAAAATTCAAATATACAAATGCAGGTGTGAGTTCAGGACAATGAATCAGCTTTACAGTGAAAACTGCAAAAGACGAAACATTATTTAAAGAGCTTTTAGCATGCACCAGGAAAGGAAATTTGCATGTTGGTGGTACAACGATTCTACGGAAAGTTTCACAATGCAAGGGCATCTGCTAGGTTGCCCAACTTTGTTTTCCTCATTGAAACGTTAACCCTTGAAGCAGCATTAGTCCTACCTCCGGCTTAGCTAAAATGGGCTGATCAGTCTGCACTGACGCTCTTCCCAACTCTAACTATAAATGAGGTTATTAAGGGGTCGATAGCTGTTCTCTGCTGAACTGAACTGGGGTGTCGTCATTCAACACCCCATGGGAGCTCCAAAAGGCTAATTCACCCAGAAAGTGCCAAAGGAGGGCAGTTTCTGTCTACTGGCCACTATCCCCTTCACTAACATAGAAGAGCTGAATATTCTTATTCTTACTATTTATTGAATTTATATATTGCCCTACACCCAAGGGTCTCAAGGCGGTTCACAGAATAAAATAAAGATATAAAACCACAAAATACATCATCATCATCATAATTAATAATAATCCAATAGCCCCCCCCAAAAAAACCACATTTTAAAAGGGCATAGGACAGGCTTCCTCAACTTCGGCCCTCCAGATGTTTTGAGGCTACAATTCCCATCATCCACTGGTCCTGCTAGCTAGGGACTATGGGAGTTGTCGGCCAAAAACACATGGAGGGCTGAGGTTGAGGAACCCTGGCATAGGATAATGTTTCCTGGGTGATTTTGCTTCTTGGAAGATACCTAGATTGAAAGGAGGGAAACAATATAAATGCATTGTGTTATGTAAAAGAAGAACAAAACTGATTCAAAATCTAAAAGGAATGTATTTATTCTGACGAGACTCTGGAAGACTCCTAATTTTAGGTGTGAGGCAAAGAACTCCCCTTTTTTAGAGGGAATCTGGTACCTGGGGTGTTTTTTGGTTCGGGATGTCTGCCTCTGACTCTCAGCTGATCCTGCCTCTCTTCTCTTTCCCTCATCCTCCCCCTACAACAGCAAATGTCACTCTGGATCCAGACACAGCCCATCCCAGCCTCATCCTGTCTGAGGATCGGAAAAGCGTGAGATATGGAGACAAAGAGCAAGACCTGCCTGACAATCCTGAGAGATTCAACAACCGTACTTCTGTGTTGGGACGTGAGGGATTCACAGCAGGCTGCCATTTCTGGGAAGTCACTGTGGAAAGTGAGGGAAAGTGTGTCTACTGGACTGTGGGGGTCACTAGGAAGTCTGCAGAGAGGAAGGGTGACTTTGACTTAAGTTCTGAGGGAGGGATCTGGGCTGTGGGGAAGTCGGGAGATGAGTACATGGCGTTTGACCCCCCTGATTACCTCCCTCTGTCCCTGCTTTGGGAGCCCAAAAGGATCCGAGTGACTGTGGACTATGAAGAGGAGGAGGTGTCTTTTTCTGATGCTGACTCAGGAACCGAACTCTACACTTTCTCAGGAGCCTCATTTTCTGGAGATACCATCCTCCCTTTCTTTCACCTGTCAGGAGATAAAACCCACTTCAGGATCTCCTGAGGAGATGGAATCCACCTCACAGGCAAGAGTTTCTCTCTGGACCAGAATGACTCAGATTAAAACAACAGCAGCATTTGCCTCTCAAGGGCACTTTGAGGAGGATTCATTCCAGTCGAAATAAGCAGAAATAACAAAATAGTCAATCAATTGTTGTTGTGTTTTTCTTTTTCCTTTCCAGAATTTATTCTGCAGGTGAGATCTTAAGGAAACAGTAACACTTGACCAATCTGAATAAATAATCTTTTCCTCATAAAGGTTCAGCCTCCATCACCTTCAATCCTGGTTTCATTTCTACACCTTCCTCTGCTCACAAGACCTTCTGCAGCTATTCAAACTCACACTGAATTAATATATTTCTAGAAATTAACCCCTTCACCCACACCAGGCAGGAAGGCTCCTTGCTCTGGAGAACTCAGACAAGAAGAAAACACAAATAACTTGAATAGGGCACAAACTTCAAACCCCCCTATGCAAATACAGCTTTTCTGTCTCAACACTTAGGTACTTGTTGAATTCAGTGGGGCTTTTGCCCTGTTAAATGTGTTTACACATTTGCGGGGGGGGGGGGGGGGAAGCAAGGGCTTCCTTAGCACCTCAGCCCTTGCTTCCCCCCCCCCTAAGACCAATTGCAGTCACTAACAGTCATTAACAGTCATCAACAGGTTTACCACTCCTATCAGCCCATCACCCATTCCCATCACCCCACCCCCCACCCTCTGAATATACATAAGGGTCTGGTGACTTCTGTTTCAGTATATCTGACGAAGTGTGCATGCACACGAAAGCTCATACCAAAATAAAAACTTAGTTGGTGTTTAAGGTGCTACTGAAGGAATTTTTTTAATAATAATAATTTTTTATTTGTACCCCGCCCATCTGGCTGAGTCTCCCCAGCCACTCTGGGCGGCTCCCAATCGAATATTAAAACAATACAGGATTAGCACAATTACAAAAGTCACAAACAATACATAAACCACATCAAAAAATACACAACCAAATGGAAAACAATTTCCACATAAATCAAAATCCAAAACTAAGAATACAGCATTGATACAGTTTAAAATGACATAGGTAAAAAATAACAGGAATTAAAACGAAACAAAACACAGCCCTCTCTGCCCAGCAGTGGCGGTGGCGGCAGTCCTCTATAGAGCCCACCAGGCCCCACCCTGGGCCAGGTGCTGAGTGGCAGGACTGGGGCACCGAGCAGGGAAGACTCTGGGTGACACGGGTGGTGAGTTGGGGATCTTGATTGTTGTAACAGTGACTTGAGTGGGAAAGAGATCTTGGGGTCAAGACGAATAGCTCAGTGAAGAGACCGCAGCAGCTGTGAAAAGAGAATGCCATCTGAGGGATCATCAGGAAATGAAGTGAGCGTAAAAGTGCCAATAAATGCCACTTTTCATTTTATGGTGCAAACCACATTTGTAATAGTGCGTCCAGTTCTGGTCAATTTGGCTGAAAAGCCTCCCCCCCCCCCGGCAGAGTGGCACAGGGGGAGTACACTGGGCCCATAACTCAGAGGTTGCTGGGTCAATAACTTCCCTCTGCTAGGCAGATGCTGCCTTTGGCTTCTGCCTCAAATACCCAGAAAGAGAAAAGAGGTCCTTTTCCACTGGTGGCAAAGATGTGGTATTTTGCCAAACACTTCTAAAGGTCAGCAGGACTCTCACCCTCTAGTCATGTGGCAATCTCTCCAGCAGGGCTAATCCAACACATAAATACATATTTTAAAACCTCGGGACCGCCTCTCCTGGTATGCCCCGCGGAGGACCTCAAGGTCCACAAACAACAATATTCTGGAGATCCCAAGCCATAAGGTGGCTAGATTGGCCTCTACTAGGGCCAGGGCCTTTTCAGTATTGGCCCCAACTTGGTGGAACGCTCTTTCATAGGAGACCAGGGCCCTGCGGGATTTGTCATCTTTCCGCAGGGCCTGCAAGACAGAGCTGTTCCGCCTGGCCTTTGGGTTGGACTTAGTCTGACCCCTGTGTTTTCCTCCCTCATGGCTTGGATTTATGAACTACTTAAAATGAGGCTGCATTTTAAATTTTAATATTGTATTTTAATCTGTATTTTAATTAATTGCTTTTTATGTTTTATTGTAATTTTATTGGTGTTAGCCGCCCTGAGCCCGGTTTTGACTGGGGAGGGCGGGGTATAAATAAAATTTATTATTATTATTATTATTATTATTATTATTATTATTATTAGGGTGTAGGGGACCTTGCACATTCCTTGCCACTTTCTTAAAGCTTTCCACCTCTGGATGGCAATGGTCCTCATCAGCTGCACCAGGGGTGTAGAGACATTCAAGGTTCCCAACCTTGTGACCTGGGCTTGAGTCCCGGCTGGTGGTGAATTCCTTCCTCTGTGTTTTGCCTTTCTGAGAGGGAAGGATGGCACAGCCAGGCAGACATTTTATGCTGCAGAGTCCCCAGTCAGTGGGATTTTGGCCCATGTGAACAAAGCACCACAGATCAGCATCCCACCACCCCAGGCTCAAAGGAGAGCTCCCTTTCTTCCGAAGTTTTCCACATAGCAAGGGGAGCGTCCTTTGGGGTAATGCCCATGAAAGGGAGTGAATGGACTATGCAAAAGGAACACGACCTGTACAGCTTTGCCAAAGCCCGGGGTTGAACCAGGGACCTTTAGATCTTCAGTCTAACGCTCTCCCAACTGAGCTACTTTGGCTGCCCAGGGCAAAAGCAAGCACCGTTCTAGTTTCTCCCAGAAACAAGACTCCCAAGTTGCAAGATAAGGTGGCTGGACCTTTTTCTCAGTGGCCAGGCGCCCTGGCATCGAAACCTTTGGATAGCTGTGCTGCCCCCACCTCTCCAAGGGGCGAAAAAGAGAGGAAGACATGCATGAACCCAGGTCACAGGACTGGCGACTTCATATGATACCCCATCACTACTCACACAGCTTGTGAGGAGGTAATTTTCTTTCCAAATAAGAAGTACTGTGTTGTTTGTTGGACACAGAACAGTTGTTGTTTAGTCGTTTAGTCGTGTCCGACTCTTCGTGACCCCATGGACCAGAGCACGCCAGGCACTCCTGTCTTGCACTGCCTCCCGCAGTTTGGTCAAACTCATGTTCCTAGCTTCGAGAACACTGTCCAACCATCTCGTCCTCTGTCGTCCCCTTCTCCTTGTGCCCTCCATCTTTCCCAACATCAGGGTCTTTTCCAAGGATTCTCCTCTTCTCATGAGGTGGCCAAAGTATTGGAGCCTCAGCTTAATGATCTGTCCTTCCAGTGAGCACTCAGGGCTGATTTCCTTAAGAATGGATAGGTTTGATCTTCTTGCATTCCATGGGACTCTCAAGAGTCTCCTCCAGCACCATAATTCAAAAGCATCAATTCTTCGGCGATCAGCCTTCTTTATGGTCCAGCTTCATGGATCAATGCCTTGTCGTGGTGAAGGGGCTTGAATAACTCAGAGAAGCTATGAGCTATGCCGTGCAGGGCCACCCAAGATGGACAGGTCATAGTGGAGTGTTTTGACTAAACGTGATCCACCTGGAGAAGGAATTGGCAAGCCACTCCAGTATCCCTGCCAAGAAAACTCCATGACAGAACAGTTAGTTGTCGTTAATGTGTGCTGCTATCTCGCAGGGTGCCAATGGAAGCCTAGATGAGCCCTTGAATTTAGATAACAGGCCCATCAAGAAGTGGAACGGCAACACCCTGGTCCAGACCTGGCTGGTCGAGTGATTTGGTAAGTCTCACCACACTGGCCAGGGCTAGATTTCCAGACAGGGAGCATAAAAACATAAGGAGAACCCAATGACCTAGCATCCTCTTCTCACAATGGTCTACTAGCCTTTGATAGTCCACCCTGAATTTGTCTAATCCTTCTTTAAAGCTACCCAGTTCAGTGGCCATCACTGCTTCCTGTGGGAATGAGTTCCATTGTTTTAAATGTGGTGCATGAAGAAATGCTTTTCTAACTTGCCCTGAATCTTTCGAAATTCAGCTTCACTGCATGCTCACGAGTTCTAGGGTGATGAGAGAACTTTTCTCTCTCCACTTTCTCCATGACATGCATAATTTTATAATCTAGCATGCCACCTCTCTGACTGGCCTCTTCTCTGCGGTGTCCCCAAATGCTGCAAGGGAAAGTGTTTCCTCCCCACCCCCACCTCCCCTCGTGGAGGGGATGCTCTTGCAGAGGTTTTTTCTTGTGGCCACACCTGACATGGGTTTCTGTTGAAAGTGTGCTCAGGCATATTTCTGTGCAGCCTTCTTAGCGCAGTAGGCAGCGCGTCAGTCTCATAATCTGAAGGTCCTGAGTTCGAGCCTCAGAGAAGGTAGCTTGCAGATCACTTTGTTTTTGCAAAGGGTGGGTGTGCCCCCTCTGTTTTCTGAGCGAGAGCTCCGAGTGTTTTGTCTTGTGAATTCAAGGACAGGAGTGATGCTTTGGGTGGGAGAGGATGTGTGTTGGTGTCTCAGATAAGCCCATGTGCTTGGACAGAGCGAAACTGTCTTTAAAACAAACAAACGAAACCCATTGAGTGAAGGAATGAAAGTCAGGGAGGCGGTGCTAGTTTCATCTGTCCCTGATGGTCTAGTGGTCAGGATTTGGCGCTTTCACCGCCACGGCCCGGGTTCAATTCCCGGTCAGGGAATCCTTTTGCCAGGAAGAAGGAGCACTAGCCTGACTCTGGCTCCTTTTCAAAGGGTCACAGAATTGTAGAGTTGGAAGGTACCCCAAGGGTCATCTAGTCCAACCCCCTGCAATGCACATTGGGTCACATTGAGTGATGTGCTAAGGAAGAAACCTGTCTGCAGACACCTCCACCCTGTCGTACTACCTGGTGGTTTAGTGGTTAGGATTTGGCACTCTCATCACCAACACAAACTGGGTTTGATTCCCAGTTGGGGGGTCCTCTTTTGTTAGTTTAATTATTTTTTAACAGTTATTTAAAACAGATAAATAACACTAACTAAAATCCTCAACCCATGCTCACTTTCTGCAAATCACCTTACCTGTTTATCAGCATTCTGAATCATTTTTAAACCTTGTATCAGGGAATCCGAGTTTGGGTGCAGGCAAAGATGCTCAGCTTGGAAAGCAGAACTCCTTCAAGCTGGATTTGATGCAAAGATGCCTTGACTTGTACACCTACAGTCCTCTGCTCTACCAGCCGAGCTATCAAAGGGCACTGAGATATGGGCAAGCTGGCATGGGGGAGCCTTTGCCCTTGGGTTTCTGTAGTGTAGCGGCTATCACATTTGCCTAACACGCAAAAGGTCCCCGGATCAAAACCGGGCAGAAACATGTCTTTTATTTTCCAGCAGCCACACTGAAAACAAAACCCCAGCCAATGAAATGAACAAGAAATCAGTTTTGTATGAATCACTGTCTGTGATCGTTATGTACTACAGATGAAGAAAAATACATGCACAAAAGAGAAATGGAGAAGGAAAGCTTCTATACCAGGTAAAGTTAGAAAATGAAGAGAGGAAGAAAATACAATTCATAACAGTTTTTAACAAATTTCAATTGCCCTTCGAGTAATTGAGCAATTTGCACACCCATAACCCCCACCATAGAGCTACAATTCTCAGAGTCCCCTGGGAAAAGGAATAAACTGTTAAACCCAGTGCTTTTTTTCTAAAAAAAATGTTTAGAGGTACTCTCATTTTTCCTACTCATATTGAAATACTGCCACTCAATGAGGCCAAACTTAGATTCACAAAATGTTTAAGTGGTATGCGTACCCCTGCGTCACTCCCAGAAAAAAGCACTGGTTAAACCACTCTGCAAATTGTCGCTCTGTGAGGAGGATAGGAGTCCCTGAAAAACTCTCTGCACCCTTAGCACAGGGGCAAAAGTAGGCTTTATTTCACCCAGGCCAAAGACCCAGTTTGGTAAATAATAATAATAATAATAATAATAATTATATATTATTTGTACCCCGCCCATCTGCCTGAGTCTCCCTCAGTCACTCTGGGTGGCTCCCAATCAAGTGTTAAAACAATACAGCATTCAATATTAAAAACTTCCCTAAACAGGGCTGCCTTCAGATGTCTTTTAAAAATAGGATAGCTGCTTATTTCCTTGACATCTGATGGAAGGAAGTGGCACACAGGGTGGGTGCCACTACCGAGAAGCCCTTCTTGTCTGGTTCCCTGTAACCTCACTTCTCACAATGAGGGAACCGGCAGAAGGCCCTCGGCACTGGACCTCAGTGTCTGGGCTGAACAATATGGGTGGAGACGCTCCTTCAGGTATACTGGGTCGAGGCCGTTTAGGGCTTTAAAGGTCAGTACCAACACTTTGAATTGTGCTCAGAAATGTACTGGGAGCCTGTGTAGATATCTCAGGACCAGTGTTTTGTGGTCCCAGCGGCCACTCCCAGTCACCAGTCTAGCTGCTGCATTCTGGATTAATTGCAGTTCCTGGGTCACCTTCAATGGTAGCCCTACATAGAGCACATTGCAGTAGTCCAAGCGGGAGATAACCAGAGCATGCACCACTCTGGTATAAAAAAAATATCCATGTGCATTTGCACACACAGAGGATGGGAGCATCAATGGCATCCCTCTGGAGGATCCCTCTGGAGGAGGGGGCGGGGGACAAAAACAAAAGCCAACCTCCCCCTAGTTACAGCTCTGTTTAGCAAGCCAGTTTCCAGGGTTCTTTGCCAGAAGCCATGACTGTTTAAAATGGTATGTTACTGCTTTAAATGTATAGTGCAGATGGAGGCCCAGGTAATGAAGTTAGGAGCCTCCCATAATGCCTCTGCACTTATACAGTCATTCACAAGGGCCTTTTTCTTCTGTGGAAGCAGCAGGCATAGGTCGCATTGACCTGACTGCTCACTGCTGACAAAGCAGAAGCAGAGTACCCTCCAACATTTCTCTGATGGAAATAGGGACGTCCCATTCCATAATGATAATTTTACTATTTATACCTCACACATCTGTTTGGGTTGCCCCAGCCAGTCTGGCCAGCTTCCAACATAAATAAAAACATAATAAAACATAAAACTTTTTTTAAAATAAAAAAACTTCTTTATACAGGATTGCCTTCAGACGGCTCGGGGGTTGGATAACTCCATACCCTCCAACATTTCTCCATTGAAAATAGGAACATCCTAAGGAAAACCAGGACATTCTGGGATCAAATCAGAAACTGGGATGGCTTCTCTAAATCATGGATGTCCTTGGAAAATAGAGAAGAGTTGGAGGGTCTGGAGGAGTACTGGCTCATCATTTCTCACTGACAAGTTAAAAGCACCTGCTGGTGGTGAGAGGCTATTTCAGGCAGCTCAGTGTCATTTCCCAGCTCTGCTCGCCTGTCTTATGAACACCTCCATCCCCAAAACCTCAGACAAAAGGAGGCTGAGGAAAGCTGCCCAGGTCTCTGTGGCGCAATGGGTTAGCGCGTCTGGCTGTTAACCAGAAGGATGGTGGTTCGAGCCCACCCAGGGACGGCTGCGGCCAGGATTCATGGACGAGGTGGCCGAGTGGTGAAGGCGATGGATCCATTGTGCTCTGCACGCGTGGGTTCGAATCCCACCCTCCTCGGCCCTTTTCCCCATGGGATGCAGGATTTCAGGATGGAAACTTTTACTTAGCTCTGCTGTCTTGACCCCTGGAAAAGGTAAGAGTCAGAATAAAGTGTAGAACTGGAAGACAGGTTCTACAAGATTGGCAACTCACAAAATGCCTCTATACCAGGGGTGGCCAACTCCCAAGAGACTGCGATCTATTCACAGAGTTAAAAACTGGCAGTGATCTGCCCCCGTTTTTTAGGGGTTCAAGTCAAAGTTGTTGAGTTTTTTTTAAGGAAGGAAAGCCCTGTTTTGGGGTTTCGGGGGTCTAAGGTTTTTTTTAGAGGAGCCAAAGTTATTGAGCTTCTTTGGGGAGAGCCAGTGATCTGGCCACAGACATCCAGTGATGTACCAATAGATCATGATCTACCTGTTGGACATGCCTGCTCTATACCATTCACACTTTCTGTTGCAAAGATGCTGCATGGAGTTGCTCTAATGAGGCACTGCAGAGACTGAGGACTTCCCCAGAACCATCACTGGAGAGAAGGCAGTTAGCTCTAAGTCTGTTGCTGGAAGAGAACACAGGACTGCGGAATCTGGAACTGTTTAACACAAAGCATTCCAGCCAGTAGCAGGAAGCAAATGCCTCTCACCGTTTTATTTTGAGTGATGTCTAACGGAAAAGCAAAATGCCATTGGCACCTAGGAGAGGATGGTTTTGATCCATCGACCTCTGGGTTAGGGGCCCAGCACGCTCCCGCTGTGCCACTCTGCTGGATGGCAGGAAAGTGGCCTGGTGATTTTCATCTATTCAGCTCCAGCAGATAAACTTCAGGTCAAGGGAGGCTGGTGGTGGTGGTGGGGAACCACTCAGCTCTCTGCGGCACAATCAGTGAGCATGTCTGGCTCCTAACCAGAAATAAAGTGGTCTGAGCCTACCTAAGGTCAGGGGTTTGCATGGTGAAGGTGAAGAGCGGCTAATCCATTGTTCCTTGCACATCTGAATTTGAATCTCGCCATCATCAACATTTAGAATCATAGAGTTGGAAGAGACCACAAGGGCCATCCAGTCCAACCCCATGCCAAACACCATCAAAGCATTCCTGACAGATGGCTGTCAAGCCTCCGCTTAAAGACCTCCAAAGAAGGAGACTCCACCACACTCCTTGGCAGCAAGTTCCACTGCCGAACAGCTCTTACTGTCAGGAAGTTCTTCCTAATGTTTAGGTGGAATCTTCTTTCTTGTAGCTTGAATCCATTGCTCTGTGTCCGCTTCTCTGGAGCAGCAGAAAACAACTTTTCACCCTCTTCTATGTGACATCCTTTTATATATTTGAACATGGCTATCATATCACCCCTTAACCTTCTCTTCTCCAGGCTAAACATACCCAGCTCCCTAAGCCGTTCCTCATAAGGCATCGTTTCCAGGCCTTTGACCATTTTGGTTGCCCTCCTCTGGACACGTTCCAGTTTATCAGTATCCTTCTTGAACTGTGGGGCCCAGAACTGGACACAGTACTCCAGGTGAGGTCTGACCAGAGCAGAATACAGTGGTACTATTACTTCCCTTGATCTAGATGCTATACTCCTATTGATGCAGCTCAGAATTGCATTGGCTTTTTAAGCTGCTGCATCACACTGTTGATCTGCAGCATTGACTTTTGGCTAGCTATGCTGTCTTTGCTACTTGGGAGGTAAAAGGCAGAGGAAGGCATCTGCCAGCCTGGACTCAAACCAAATCTATCCTCCAAGGAATGCATTGTCTGCTGCCAGAGGCGAAGCAACCTGCTCGTACCTGGAGCAGCGTCCCTGGCGTGCGTCCGAGGAAACCCTGTGTGGCTGCTCTGCACTCTTTGTAGGAAGCACTGGAAATAAATAAACTGATCTAGCAAGACGATTCTTACATTCTTTTAGAAGACATCCCCCCCCCCCAAACAATAAAAACAACAACCCTGCACAACCTACAGTTAATATTTATTCATCCAATTCTCCTGTGGCCATCCAGAACACTCAACAATATTATCTTTAATGCATAGTTAAAGGAAATGAAAGATTCTTATAAAGACATGGCTTCAGCTTGGCTTCCTTTCCACGTGCAGCTTCTGATGACGAAGAAGGCCGCTGCGCCGCGTGAAACATTTCTGGCACTCGGAGCATTCGTAGGGCTTCACCCCCGTATGGGTTCTCTCGTGCTGAATGAGGTATGACCTGCGACTGAAGGTCTGCCCACAGTCCGAGCACTCATAGGGCTTCTCCCCTGTGTGGATTCTCTCGTGTTCTGTAAGGACCGAGCTGTAGCTGAAGCTCTTCCCACACTCCGAGCACGTATATGGTTTCTCTCCTGTGTGCATGCGCTGGTGTATGAGGAGGTGGGATTGCCTGCTGAAGGTCCTCCCACACTCCGAACATACGTGTTGGTTCGCCCTTGCCTGGATTTCCCGGGGCTGAGGAGCATCGTAAGGCTGAGGGAACCTTTTCCCAAAGTCCGACCAGATGGAGGGTTTCCCTCCCATGCATTTCCTCTCAGGCATATTGAGGTGCAGCCTCAACTTGAGGCTCTTGCCCCATTCCGAGGATTTATATGCCTTTTCTGTGGTCGGCAGTCTCTGCTTCTTGAGGACGTCAGAGCTCGGGAACAAGTTCTTCCCGCCATCCACACCCGCCTTCTTTCTTTTACGCCGGAGCAGTCCGTCCTGGAAGGCCCTCTTGTGTGAGCCTGTGTGAGCACCCTCACAGAGAAAGGATAGTTCTGCTGTCTTCCATGGATGGTTTTCTATGTGATTTTCTTCAACCTGCAAACCTCTGGGCATCAGTTCCATTTCAGGATCCTGGGGACTTGGGGAAAGGGAAGTGTTTTCCCATGATGCAGTGGGGACATCTCCCTTCTTGGGTACTTCTGGCAGAAGAGTCTCTTCATCCTTGGGCTCCTCTTTCACCTTCACTTGCCAGTCGACAGCTGGAAGGAAACAAGACACCTGTTAAATCGGTCACACGAAGGACACAAAGTGGAGTAAGAACTGATCTATGCATCATAATGAACAGAACAAGTAGACCACTCGTTTAAACAAGAACATAGATGTCAACAAAAATCACAAACAATCCTATACATTTCATCAGGGGTGTCAGATAATTCCATCTAAAATGGAAAAGGGAGTGGAAGTTTCTGTAATCTGGATATTCATCCGAGGCTAGGGACAAAAAATGTGCAGACAAATATGAGTGGTATTCACTATGATCAGTGCTGTTTGAGGTGCCAGAACTCACCATTAATGTCTCCTTGTTCTCTTATAATTGCAATGGCACCCAACTGAGGAGATGTCAGAACTGAGTTCCAACTGAAAAAAAGTCCTGACTATAATACATACAGGGAGGTAAATATGGAAGAAAGCCTTCTTGCAAATATTTGGATCCCAAAACATTTAGGACAGGCTTCCTCAACCTCGGCCTTTCAGATGTTTTGAGACTACAATTCCCATCATCCCTGACCACTGGTCCTGCTAGCTAGGGATCACGGGAGTTGTAGGCCAAAAACATCTGGAGGGCCAAGGTTGAGGAAGCCTGATTTAGGGCTTTAAAAGTTGACACCTTGAAGTGGGCCTGGAAAATAACGGTCAACCAGTGTAGCTCTTTTAAGACTTTGTTAGGAAGAAAAGTGTTTAAAAACAGGATTCCACATCAACAACTCTGAAGTGGTATAGTCTTTCTACTGCCTCATTCAGATCCAACCGAGGAAAACATATTTTTTTAAGGGGGAGGCAGGAATCTTGACCTCATACCCTATGTCGGTTTCCAAATCGGGACTGTGGACTTTAGGTGCACTCAGAACTTCACACAGGAGGAATGTGCTACCACAAGTACCTCGGATGCTCAGTAAATACTTGCCTGGGACAATGGTCTCTCCATCACCTTCTTCTACAGCCTCCATGGAAAGCTTCAACATGACAGTCTCTGACAGATGCTGCCCACATGGTGTCTGAAATGAAGGACAGTGAATAATATATTTTCATTCTTTTTATTTACTTATTTCATATGTTCTTGGTGTGTGTGTGTGTGTGTGTGTGTGTGTGTGTGTGTGTGTTTAAGCAAAAAAACCTCAAAGCAGTATAACAAAAACAAAAAAGAACAATAACATTATTAGTAAAAACAAGTAAAATGTTCAAAAAATGAAAAACCAACAATAAACTCGAAACACATACGCTTTCCTAGATATCTGGGAAGGTCTGTCTAAACAAAAATGTTTCTAGCAGGTGCAGAAAATAATAGAACGAAGGTGTCTGCTGGATATCAATACTGCAGTTCCAATGTGTAGGTGCCACCACACTAAAAGACTGATACACACACACACACACAAATGCAGATTGTATTGCTTTTTTGTTAAGGGCTGATTTGTGAGAGGACGGGGGTGGCACTGTGGGTTAAACCACAGAGCCTAGGGCTTGCTGATCAGAAGGTCGGCGATTCGAATCCCCGCGGCGGGGTGAGCTCCTGTTGCTCGGTCCCTGCTCCTGCCAACCTAGCAGTTTGAAAGCACGTCAAAGTGCAAGTAGATAAATAGCTACCACTCCAGCGGGAATGTAAACGGCGTTTCCGTGCGCTGCTCTGGTTCGCCAGAAGTGGCTTAGTCATGCTGGCCACATGACCCAGAAGCTGTCTCAGGACAAATGCCGGCTCCCTCGGCCTATAGAGCGAGATGAGCGCCGCAACCCCAGAGTCGTCCACGACAGGACCTTACGGTCAGGGGTGCCTTTACCATCACCTAATTTCTGAGAAAGTTGTGACCCTCAGGATGAAGCAGTTTGCTCACCTGCTCTTTGTGGTTCTCAGACCACTTCAACCTCAGGAGGAAATCCTCTGCCAGAGCTACCGCCTGCTTGCTGGTCTCTGGCCCGCGTTCCTTGACCCAGCTCTGCATTTCCTCCGGAAGGATCATCAGGAACTGCTCCAGGATCACCTTCTCCAGGATCTGCTCCTTGGTGTGTCTCTCCGGCTCCAGCCACTGACAGCAAAGTTCCTGGAGATGTCCAAGTGCCTCCTGGGGCCCCTCAGCCTCCCAATAGGAGAAGCGCCGGAAACGCAAGCGCTGGGCCTCCAAGCCAGTTGGAATGCCCCCCTCTGCTAGGTTCCCAGAAAGATCCTGGCTCCGGTCAACCTCATGGGATTCTCCATTAACACCCGGCAACGTTTGGACCCTCCACTCTTCACAAGTCCACCATTTGGCGTCTGCAAATCCCTTTATGGAATATTTAAAATCCTTAGGGATCTTCCCCAAGTGAGGCCGTGGTGGCAGCGGATTGTCCCATCCTGGCCAAGCGGCGGCCACATCCTTTGGGAACTTACCCCGCAGAGCTTCCCAGCACTGTTGCAGCCCTCCATCTGGCTCCTGCTTAATTTTGTGTGTGGCTGCTTCCCCAGAAAGCTCTCCACTGGTCTCCACCTGGATGATGTGAAGGTCCCTCTGCAGGGACTCCCCTGGTCTGAACTCTGCTGGGTCCACCTTTTCTGTTTTTACTCTAGGCATGCTTCCTTGCTTTGCACACGAAACTGGAAAAACATCCAGCGCAATGTCAGTAGGTCTGCAATTTATTAAAAAAAACAAACGGAAACCAGGTCTAACCTGGTTTCTCGATTTTAGATTCTAATTTCCTCAATCTTAAATTCATTTCTCCACACAATTTGTTCTTTAATTTCTGCAAATTCCTCTTTATATGCACCACCATTTCCCCCCAACAATTTTGCAAAGCAATCACAAAAATATGCATTACTTTGCACAGTTTACCCCAGTACATGCAATTTTATACACATTATCTGGCTGGAGAACAGCACTGAAAAGTGGTATTCAGAGGCCCCATTGCTGCAGACGCTGGACATAATTTTCAATGGAAGTTAGAACAGAATCCAAAAATGATAGGAAAACACAGAGTATGTGAGGCTGGCCAAGGGAAAAAGAAACCTACCCCACCCTTGTGCCATTAACAGCTGCATGAATCTGCAAAGGCGAGCAATAACAACAAGAACAACAACAACAACAAACAACAACAATATTAATAATAATAATATTTTTTTATTTATACCCCACCCATCTGGCTGGGTTTCCCCTGCTACTCTGGGCAGCTTGCAACAAAATATTAAAATACAATAATCTGTTAAACATTTTTTTTAAAATGGAATTTGCTGCCAAGGAGTGTGGTGGAGTCTCCTTCTTTGGAGGTCTTTAAGCAGAGGCTTGACAGCCATCTGTCAGGAATGCTTTGATGAAAAGCTTCCCTAAAAAGGGATGCAAGGGATGCAAGCCATGGCACAGAGGTATCAACAGCTCAGGTCTACCAATCAAAGGCTGCGGTCAAAAAGGCACAGAAGAGAGGCTGTAAGTTGGCAACCCCAGCGCAGGCTCTCGGTTTCCCTGCTTGCAACATTGCTGCTTCTCTCTCTCCAGCTATTTCTGCTTCTCCTGCTCTTCCTCTGAAACTAGGGGCTTTGCCTGAAACTCACCCTCTCCTGGCCGTCTTTGCATCACAGCTGCTGGTGATGTCTTGGGGGCCTCCCACATTTCAAAAGGCGTGTGCGTGCACCCCAAAAGCCAGTCTCCCAAGAAAGGAGGAGAAGGGAACACAAAGCGGCTGCCTTCTTCACATCTGCCCTTCTCAAATTCGTGTGCCTCTCTGCCAAGCAGAACTCGATTCATTTAACCCTTTCCTTGTATTTCATTTTGTTGTTGGTTTTTGGAAAAGGCAACTTGCGTGTTATACAGGTGAAACTCGGAAAATTTGAATATCGTCGAAAAGTGCATTTATCTCAGTAATGCAATTTATTATTTATTATTTTTCTTTTAATTTTTACAAATGCTTTCTTTTGGAAATTCCACAGTAATAAAACAAATAGTTACAATAATACAAAAATAAACATCGCTATTACATTTCATTAATTACATTCCATTTATAATTGACCCGCCTAACGACAAATAATTACAATTACAACAAATAAAGGCTTGACATATCTTGCTTTGCATGTCATGCATCTATCTCATGTATTGGTTTCACCTTTTAAGTTGCATTACTGAAATAAATGCACTTTTCGACGATATTCAAATTTTCCGAGTTTCACCTGTATATAAAAGTGGACAGATTAAAAGCAGAAGGACATCGGGGAGCCTGCTGGATCAGGCCAACGGCACATCTAGGCCAGTATCCTGTTCTCAGAAGGTCCGTCCAGATCATGGGCGTAGCCAAGGGAGGGCAGGGAGGGGCAGCTTCCCCCGCCATCAATAAAAATGAATAAAAATACATAGCAAACTGAGGTTCTGCCCCCCCCACAAAGGCCTCCCCCCCAAAAAAATCCTAGCTACACCCATGAGCCAGATCTCTGTGGAACCCCCCCCCCAAAAAGCAGGATCCCAGCACAAGAGCCTTCTCCCCTCCTATGGTTCCTAGTACAATACTGTAACTGGTATTCAGAAACATTTACTGCGTCGGACTGTGCAGTGAATTTGTCTAATCCTCTTTTCAAGTCATCCCAATTGGCGGTTGTCGCGGCCTCCCGTGGCAGGGAGTTCCACAGTTTAACTAGGCACTGCTTGAAGTATTTTCTTCCCTGGATAACCTTCAAGTTCTAGTATTAGGAGAGAGGGAGGAAAACTTTTCTCTATCTACTTTCTACTTGCCAGATTCATGCAGGCAGGTTTCTCACATACATAGGAAGCTGCAATATTATTCCAAGTCTTCCCATTGGTCCACCTAGCTCAGTATTGTCTACACTGACTGGCAGCAGCTCCCCAAGTTTTGGGATCTCCCTCAGTCCTTGTTGGAGGTGTGGGGGATTGAACCTGGGACGTTCTGCATGCAAAGCCACATACTGTAACTTGGTCCCAAGTTGTTTAGGGCTCCATATACACAAATAACATAACCTTTAACCTGGCTTAGTCACAAGCTGGCACCCCTTGGAGTTATTTCAGATCAGGCATTGTATGTGCCCGCCAGAACATCCCCCTTTGCTGCCTAACTGCCGCTTTTGAAGAAAGCTACTAAGGGGCAGCCCCACACAGAACTCATTAGTCAAGTAAGCTATTTGGAGGTCGCCCCGATAGATGTGCTACAACCTGCAGAATTCCATCTTGCGGCAACATGGAAACACGCCTTCTTCAAGATGGGCACCTGCTCTTTGCAATGATCTCCCCTCTGCAATGCAGGGTCAAAGGCAAGGCAATACAGCCAGACCCACTGCAGACTTGTCTTTGAGCTTGTTTCCTCCCTTCTCCCTCCCAGTTCTTCTTCCTCGTGTGCCGTGCCTTTTCAGATGGCAAGTACTGATTTTTGCAAGCTGCTCTCGAAGAGCCTTTGCGTTGCCGAAATAAATGCTGTAAACAAATAATGCAACAGGCAGAACACCTGCACACTTGACACAAATAAAACACATTAAAAAAAACAACAACAACAGGTACTACTCGCCCCCTGGACAAAACAGGCAACCCCCTCCCAAACCAAGCAACTCCCCCCCCCACCCTGTTTATTACTGATTATTTTTTAAAGCAAAATACAAAAGTGCAGAGGGGCACGAGGCTTTGGTAGGAACCAGGGGTGTGTGAGGACTCCATGTTAGGGCTCGAACTATTACAGCGCACTGGGTTCAAGTTGCGTCCACTGCAATGCAGTAAAGGCAAGCTGTTCTCTTGCTGAGACACAAACACCCTGACTTGAAGGCTGGGGACCTGGTACCCTCAAGGAGGACTTCACTTAGCAACATCCATGCCCATTGGGCTAGCTGAAACTAATGGGCAATGCAGACCAACCACAGCTAGAAAGCAACACAGCAGCTTCTCTGTTCCTCACATGGCAGGACCAGAGATGCCCCTGAGGTTTCAGTGCCCTGAAGAATCCTTGGGTCTGTAGTTTGTTAAGGGTGCTGGGAATTGTAGCTCTGTGATGGGTAATCTACAGCGCCTAGGATTTTTTGGGGGGAGAACCATGTGCGTAAAATGTGCTTTAAATATACGGTGTGGGTGCAATTTTCTACAGATTTTGCGTTTTCATGTAACCAGCTTACTATTATTTCCACGAGTCTGTAGCCTGAGATATGGAAGTAAATAAAAGGAAATAAAAACCACAAACAATCATATGCTTTATAGGAGAGACAGCAAGAAAACGAAGGAGGGGGTAAAGTGTTTCTGTTGTTTTATTACAGGGGAGCCACGCCACCATCATGGCATGACACACCTCTTTGCCCAAAGCTTTGGTTGTGTGGAGCTCATTTCCTTCTGCACAGATGTCCTCTCCTGTTTTGCCCTCAGATAACCATCTATTCAAAGTGGTTAGCACAGGCATCTCTAAACTGCGGCCCTCCAGATGTTTTGGCCTACAACTCCCATGATCCCTAGCTAACAGGACCAGTGGTCAGGGAAGATGAATTGTAGTCCAAAACATCTGGAGGGCCGCAGTTTGGGGGTGCCTGGGTTAGCATTTCAGCACACTAATAAATTTCTATATTTGGGGATGCTGAGCCCCACCTTTTCTCTGGAGCAGACCAAGGAATCAGAGCTCTGGCTCCAGCTGGGAGGGCGAGAAATGAAAGTGAGCCGCTCCACATCTTGTATTCACTCCTGGGAAAAATCCAATGTATTGCGATCCAATGTATAATTACTTAGGGAACACTGGGACTTCTGAGTAAACCTACAGAGAATCATGCTGTTAATGTGAACAAAATAAATAAATAAATGTGGTTGCAATATATTTGTGTCTGTGTGTATTTTATGATGGTAGAAAAATTATTTTGTAATGTTAAGATTGCTTCAGGCTTCTATGTATATTTTAAATACTATTCCTGCGTATAAGACTACTTTTTAACCCAGGAAAATTGTCTCAAAAGTCAGGGGTCGTCTTATACGCCGGGTCGTATTTCTTATATTGCAAGTATATCCCAAACTCTATATTTTAACTCGAAAACTTGGGGGTCGTCTTATACGCCGGAATATACAGTATATACCTTTTTGTGGAGGAGTAGTATGTACACATTCTATTACCTCAGGGTGTGTTCTCCCTTGGTAACATTACCTAGATATGAGGAACACCTGAGCAAATCCAATTCTCAGATTTAGCAACCTCCTAGGGTTGCCAGACTCAATAGAGGACAGGACTTTTGTGCCTTTAATTGCCCTGCTCTCTTTTGAGTCTGGAAACCTTAAAGAGAAGCCAGCAGACCCTTTGTTTAATTTCCAAGCAAAGGGTCTGCTGGTTTCTCTTTAAGGTTTCCAGACTCAAAAGAGAGCAGGGCAATTAAAGGCACAAAAGTCCTGTCCTCTATTGAGTCTGGCAACCCTACAACCTCATTTGTGCCCCGTCTCCAAATTCAGGAACTACATGTTCAGCAGCAAAAGCAGGGCTGCCAACCCCATGTCTAAGTCTTCCCAGGGAGGATTGGAGGCATACATAACACTTCCCACCTGCCTCTTTTTCTCCACAGCAGTGTTCAATCAGGTGTGGGAAACCTTTGCCTTCCAGGTGTTGCTGAACTACAACTCCCATCAGCCCCGGCAAGTGCGGCCAATGACAAGGGCAACTGTAGTTCAGCAACATCTGGAGGGTGAAAGGTTCCCCACACCTGCTCAAAACACCACCTCACCCAGGGTACTTTCCCCCAGGTAGGTGTTCCTAGGTGGGCTTGCTGGTAAAGTGGGGGGGAAACAAGAAATGGTCCCTTAGAAAAGTGGTGGTGGAGGAAGGGAAAGGGATTAAGCACTCCTGCTTACTTCAAATATGTAAAAGGATGTCATATAGAAGAGGGTGAAAGGTTGTTTTCTGCTGCTCCAGAGAAACGGACACGGAGCAATGGATTCAAGCTACAAGAAAGAAGATTCCACCTAAACATTAGGAAGAACTTCCTGACAGTAAGAGCTGTTCAACAGTGGAATTTGCTGCCAAGGAGTGTGGTGGAGTCTCCTTCTTTGAAGGTCTTTAAGCAGAGGCTTGACAGCCATCTGTCAGGAATGCTTTGATGGTGTTTCCTGCTTGGCAGGGGGTTGGACTGGATGGCCCTAGTGGTCTCTTCCAACTCGATGATTCTCCCATAAAATAGCCCTCTCCCCACTGCTTCATTACACATTGGCAAATAATGGAGCTAGGAATCCTTTAAAAATGTTCCTACTGTTTATTTTTAAAAATACTTATGAACTGCCATTCCCCAAAGTTTCACAGCAGGTTACGACCATAAAAATGACAGCAATAAAAACAAAAACAGGGCAAGAGTAGTGGCTTGCATAAAAGTCATAGCTTTGCCAACAGAGACACAAAAAGTGGATTCGCAAAACTGTTTCTTGTGGTGACCACAGACATGGAGTGCCACTTCACCATATAGGCTGTGTTATGAGGTAATTTTACCTCAGGACCTGATCAGAAACATCACATGGCGTAGTGGCAAAAGTCATCTCACAACAGGGCTTCGGAAGACAGTTTACCAGAGCTTTCTGTGGTAGATCCCCAGCTTCAAAGAGTGCTTTGAATTGAACTGAAGTGTGCATTTTGAAACCTTGGTGTTTTTTTTTAATCCAAGGGCTCCATGAGGAGTTAGGAATCGCTCATGAAGTAGCTTGCCAGAGCTTCCCTCACCAGGCTTCCATCCCGTGCATCCTCTGGGGACGTTGGGAGCCTCAAGTGTCCCTCAGGGGCCTGGTCCCACACGCCATCTTGGGCCCAAGGCCCATCCACCAAAGCATGCCCACGATTCTCGCAAATATTATGGAGCACGACGGACCCCACCACCACGGGGATAATGTTCTCTTCGGCCACCTCCAAGCGGGTGGCCAGGCACCTCCACCGTCCCTTCAGCCGCCCAAAGGCCTCTTCGGCCACCTTCTTGCAGTCACTCAGGCGGGAGTTGAAATGTTCTTGGCGGGGGCTGAGGTTGCCAGTGAAGGGCTTCATAAGCCACTTCTTCAAGGGATAGGACGCGTCGCCCAAGATGAGCGGGGGGATCTCCACGTTGCCAATGGTCATGGAATGAGTCCCAGGTACGAACGACCCTTGGTCCATCGCCTCACACAGGGCTAGGTTTCGGAAGAAGGAGGCATCCTTATCTTTTCCGCACCAGCTGAGTTCGATGTCAATGAAACGGCCCTTGTGGTCCACCGTGCCTTGCATTGACATAGGGAAGAACCCCTTTTGGCTGATGTTGGTCCCCTTTCGGACAGTGCAGATGATGGGGATGTGGGTCCTGTCCATGACCCCCACACAGCTGGGAAACCCCATTTCCTCAAATCCTGCCATGACCTTTCAAAACAAAAAGATTGAAGAATTAGAAAGCCGATCGTCCCACCATCATCCAGGCCAGGCTTCCTTAAACAGGTGCTAGCCAGGTGTTTTGTACTACAGCTCCCATCAGCCCCAGTTGGAATGATGGGACTTGGAGTCTTAAACATCTAGTGGGCATCAGGTTGCTTTGGGAGTCATCTGTATGAAAACTGGCATAGAAATATAATCAATCAATCAATCAGCCAGTCCCAAAAAAGGAATATTTAGTAGATACTCTCTTTCCGTTTACATTTTCAGTACAGATTTGAGCTGGTTCTATACAGCTCAGTGGTGGTCATGTGGGGTGGTAAAAGCTTCCTGGGAAATGATATATAATGAGTTAAAGAAAATGTTAAAGAAAACTTTTGTTAAAAAACCAGAGGCTTTTCTCTATAATAGGTGAGGAACTACCAAAATAAAATAAAAGACTATTTATGTATGCAACGACGGCAGCTTCTAGCCCAGAGATGGAAAGAAAGAGAAGTACAGACCAGAGAAGAGTGGCAGACCAAGCTGATGGAATATGCAGAAATGGCAAGACTGGCGGGAAAGATCAGAAACCAGGAAGACCAAGTATTCTTAAAAGATTGGAATAACTTTTTAATATACTTGAAAGACAACTGTAGACAGTTGAAATCATTGGCAGGAATACAATGACACTTGTAAAGTGAAATGAACTTTGGTTACTGTGATTATGTAATAGAGGGATAACGGTGAAAGATGCAGGAAAAAATAAAAATAAAAAAATATTTAGAATGGTACCCATAGAGGGAGGGAAGGAGGTCTGAAGGTTCGAAAGAACCTTTTTTTTAATGGTTATACTGTAGTTACTGTTCTCTGGAGAATAGAAGGTTAAGGGGTGATATGATAGCCATGTTCAAATATATAAAAGGATGTCATATAGAGGAGGGTGAAAGGTTGTTTTCTGCTGCTCCAGAGAAGCGGACACGGAGCAATGGATTCAAACTACAAGAAAGAAGATTCCACCTAAACATTAGGAAGAACTTCCTGACAGTAAGAGCTGTTCAGCAGTGGAATTTGCTACCAAGGAGTGTGGTGGAGTCTCCTTCTTTGGAGGTCTTTAAGCAGAGGCTTGACAGCCATCTGTCGGGAATGCTTTGATGGTGTTTCCTGCTTGGCAGGGGGTTGGACTGGATGGCCCTTCTGGTCTCTTCCAACTCTATGATTCTAACTTTATGTAAAACTAATAAAAAATTTCTAAAACAGAAAAGAAAAGGAATAGTATAAAGAACGAAAGAAAGGTCAACACAACAATAAATAAATAAAGAGAACAAGAAGAACATACATTTAAAGAAGACTGGAAAGCGTTTATTGAATATATGGGAAATTATTGTGTATTGTGAATATATGGGAAATTATTGTGTATGCTGGCAGCATTAAGATAAATTCAACAGTGTAAATTAAGTTTTGATAGGTGCAATAATGGAATACTGAATGGTATAGTTTTTGTAAAACATGCAGGGATTTATGATACTTAAAGTGAACCATGGAAAGAGAAGAAGGAAAGTCATTGATTATCTTAAGGGTGTAACATGAGTATTTTAAATTGTAAAACAGAAAATTTAATAAAATATTATTCTCTCTCTCTCTCTCTCTCTCACACACACACACCCCAATAAATAAACAAACAGACAAAAGTAGCAATAGTAGTAGTACGGTAGTAACAAAGAAAAAATATGCAAGTACATAAAAATAATAAAATACCAGCACCTCTTTGGGGTCCTCGAGGGCCACCACCTTCCTGAAGAGCAGCTTCTCGATGGCCAGGCACACCTCGATGAAGACCTCCCCGACGGTGGAGCGCCCCACCCCGAAGTGCCCGGCCACGGAGCGGTAGCACTCGGTGGTGGCCAGCTTCCAGAGGGCGATGCCCACGCGCTTCTCCACGCTCAGCGGCGCGCGCATGGTGGTGGTCTGGCGCTGCAGCTCCGGCCGCAGCTCCTCACAAAGCGCCAGGAAGGTGTCCTTGGTCATGCGGAAGCCCTGCAGCCACTGGCTGGGCTGCCACGTCTCCAGCACCACGCGCTCCCACCAGTCCTGGCTGACCTGGCGCGACCAGAAGCGGTGCGGCCCGGCGTGGAGCTCCTCGGCCACCAAGCGCGCCTCGCTGTCCGGACACGCGTCGGGCAGCAGCTGGTGCAGGAGCGAGACGTGGTTGGCCATCACGCGGCGCATCGTCCGCCGAGCGCGGGCAGCCACGCCGCCCCGGTGCAGGTGGAGGCGCACCAGGTTGTGCGTGGCGAGGATCACCAGCACGATGGCCTCGAGGTTCTCCATTCGCACGAGAATGAAGCGGCAACTACTACGCAATCGTTTGTTTGGATGGCGATGACTGAAGCAAGGGTAGCTGCGCTGGATAGCGCGGTCAGTAGAGCAGGGAGCTCTTGATCTCAGGGTTGTGGGTTCAAGCCCCACGGGGGGCAAAAGATGCCTGCATTGCCAGGGGTTGGACTAGATGACCCTAAGGGGACCCTTCCAAAATTACAATTCTATGATTCCCCTTCCAGACTTGCCCCAGCTTCTCCAAAACGGCTCAAAATGGCCCGAAGCGTTTCAAAGCAAGCATCGCGGGCAGAAAGCCTGCAGAAATGTTGATATAAGAAGAAGAAGAAGCGGGTTGTTTTGCACCCTTCTTTGACTGTCGGAATGGCTGAAAGCGGCCTACGAGTAGATTTAAAAACACGACTAAAAAAAGAGAGAGAACTCGAGGGAGGAGGAGGAGAAAAGGGTCGTAAAATGCCGCGGCGAAGTCAATCCATGCCGAATTCTGGAATTTTTAGAATTTTGCAATTCGCAAAGTCAAACTTCCAAGGCGGAAACGCAGCAATGGAAAGGCCGGATGTTTCGGCTGAAGCGTGATGTCAGCCCTCGCAGTAGATCGTGGAAACCAACGTTGCAAACTGATTTTTCATAAAATAAAATAAATAATAAAGCGGGGTGCAATCCAAGCATTTCTTTAAAATCAGAAGATCGAGGCGCTGCAACGAAGCTCGTCCTCTTTGCTCCCCCCTTCCCG
This sequence comes from Zootoca vivipara, assembly GCF_965207765.1. NCBI lineage: Eukaryota > Metazoa > Chordata > Lepidosauria > Squamata > Lacertidae > Zootoca > Zootoca vivipara. Next base: position 112,693,480 of record NC_142584.1, on the reverse strand, counting down.
CGAGCCTCCCTCCCGCTTCTCTCTCTGGGCGTGCTTCTTCCTTTTTCTCCCCCGGTTGCCAATGTCTAGCTGAAGGCTATCGAGAGCCTAAAGGGTTAAAGCGACAGAGCTCTCCCCTCCGACTAGATTCAAGGTGAAAGCGCGTCTCCACTGCAGGTGCCAGTGCGCGTGCGTGTGTGTATTGGGATGTCATTCGCCTAGGTTCCACTAGGGGGCGCCTTCTGCAAAGAGTCCCTGTGGGCTGTGTGAAGGCGGATATCCCAGAAAGTGGGAGAGGAGTCACATCAACCCCAGAAGAGATTGAAGATGGTGGAAGAGCCCCCACCTCAAAGTATTGGCTTATTTTATTCAGTTTAGATCCCACCACTCTTCCATTTTAGGGACACACGCGCGTACGTAAAGGTTAAAACCACCGAGTTCCTTTCCGATTCCTGGAGAGACCAGTGACGATACAAAGCCCCGGTAATGTAGTTTAAAACACCAAGGGCTACAGTTTTCATGTTTTCCAACTGGCAATTCCGATTGCATAGGAAGCCGTGCGAAGAACGTGCCGCTGCGGCGCTTTGGCTCTGCGATCATCTCGCTCTCTAAAAACACGCAAAATAAAATTAAGTTTCTAGCAATTGTAGAACCTGAGATACGAGGCAAAACAAACGTGCACTGTTCTCATTTTGTGGGTGAGAAATTGGCCGGCTTCCCCCTTTTAGCACTGCCTCCACCACCACCACCCCCAAATCACTGCAGATGCCCATTGAGCACTCATTGCTCTGGAAACCCGAAGCTGTTTCCAGACTGCGAATATTTTGCAGTGTGTGGAGGGAAAAATTCTATTACACACTTGCAAATTCAGGGTGCACAATTAAAGTTGGATTTGGCGCTGTTCAGCAACAATCCCACTCACCACCACCCCCGGCAGATATTTTTACAATAAGGAAGTTGAGTGCAAAACATACTGGGGTGTGCGGAGATAACGCGTTGACGAATGACAGGCAGAAATCCAACCAGTGCCACTCCTTTTAGCCACCCTCAAATGGAGAGCTCTGCTTGGGAACCTGAAATGAAGGTTGGTGGAACTCTTGGGTCCCCCCCCCCAAGTGCAGTATCTGATAATTCACTTCCTTCCCCAACTACCCACATCGCTCCCCCCCCACTTGACGCCCCCCCCCCCTGCTTCACCTCTGGTGGCAAACTGCCTTTTGAATTACTTCTCTTTTTAAAGCTTGGAGGAAGACACAGAGGAGCTGCAAGGAGCAGATTTCTTCAGCCAGGAGGATAGTTGCAGCTGTCAAGCCTGCAGAGAAAGGTGAATTTAAAAGGGGACATTGTTGTTAAGAAGGAGCCAGCAAGATCAGGAGCCAGCAAGATCAGGGAGGAATAAAACTGCAAGAGGGGCAGGGTGGACTGAAGCAGGGCTTCAATATTGTCTACTCTTCAGTGGGTCTCCAGAGGTTCAGACAGCAACTTTCCCTGCCCTGCCCGGAGACTCCCGGGATTGAACCTGGGATTGCATGAAAAGCAGATGCTCTACCATTGAGCTACAGCCTGCTTCTTAGAAACGTTGGTCCATCTACCTTTGTGTTGTCCACACTGACTGGCAGCAGCTCTCCAGGCTCTCAGGCAGCCCTACCTGGGGATGTCAGAGGTAGTACTTGGGACCTTATGCATGTAAGCTGATCCTCACACCACTGAGCTGAAGAACACAGGGCTCTGCCTTTATAAAATTACCCTTTCTATCTCAGTATTGTACACACTGACTGGCAGCAGCTCTCCAGGGTTTCAGACAAGAGACCTCTCCCAGCAGTACCTGGGGACGGAACCTGGGACCTTCTGTATATACCACTGAGCTGCACTGCACTTCCCAGTTTATCCTCTCTTCCAAATCTTATATCTGAAAGCAAACATGCCCAAAGGGGTGATTGCGGAAAAGTTAAGAGGTGACACAGTTATATATTTTGGGAGGTTTGCTATAGAGCAGAGGTGGATTAGCTTGAGGCTTATGAGACCTACTTTGTTTCCCCCCACTAGATTCCCCAAGACCCACTCACTGGAGCCAAATCAAATAATGCTTCAAATCAAAGAATTCTGAGCCTATCCATCACCGCACAAAAAGACTTGCTGCTGGCGATTCCCTGGAATTTGCAATTCTAGAAACCAGGAATGTCTGGACTGTGGCTGCATTAAAATTGATTGTTCTGAATGAGGTGGAAAGCTCATTTCTGAACATTATTATCATTAATAGTTAGTTGCTGTTCTCAGAAAGGTGAATGCAAGGCAACTTGCAAAAAACGATAGTCCCTTGTGCAGAGGCTTGACAGCCATCTGTCAGGAATGCTTTGATGGTGTTTCCTGCTTGGCAGGGGGTTGGACTGGATGGCCCTTGTGGTCTCTTCCAACTCTATGATTCTATGATCTATTTCTCTCTTCCTCCCACCTCCCTCAAAACTCCTTTTAGCAGAAACACCTGTCTACAACACCTTCGGTCTTCTATGCTTTCCTGGAGGACTCATTTACAGAGAGATTCATGGTCCTTGAAAAGTGACTTTAGATGAAGAAAGCTCTTCAGAGGCTGGATGTTCTTTCTGACATTTGAACAGTTCAATGGAGACTTTGAGAGTGCAAGTGAACATGTCTGTGGATGAAGGGGCAGCAAAGGCTCCAGGATTGCAGAAGGGAGAGCAAAACACCCCCACCATTAAATTGTGGACCGATCTGGGGGAAAGAAAAGCCCCACAGCTTGTATCCATCGAGGGGATTGGAGAATCACAAGCTACGGTCTATCCACGGCAGGTGAAACGTGAACCAGAAGAGGAGCTTCAGGAATGCTGGGAAGCCCAGTGGCAGGAGTTCCTCAAGACATTGCAGGCCCCTCACTCAGGATGGGGGAATCCGCAGGTATCAGAGGGGCCCTCACCATGGGAGGATGCTAAGGCCTTCCTGGCCTCCTTTGAGCAAGTAGCCTCAGCCTGCCGGTGGCCTCTGGACAAGTGGATGACCCTCCTCTTGCCAGCCCTCAGCATAGAGGCCCAGCAGGCTTTCAGCAGCCTCAGTGCCCAGGACAGGGGAGACTACGGGAAGGTAAAGGCGGCCATCTTGCAAGGAGAGTCCACTTTGAGGGAGAAGCAGCGCCAGCACTTCAGGCAGCTCTGCTACCAGGAAGTGGAGGGGCCCAGAGGCGTTTACGGCCGGCTGAGGGAACTTTGCCGCCAGTGGCTGAGAGTGGAGAGACACACCAAGGAGGAGATCTTGGAGCTGCTGATCCTGGAGCAGTTCCTGACCGTCCTGCCCCAGGAAATGGAGAGCTGGGTGAGGGAACAGGGCCCAGAGACTTGTGCCCAGGCAGTGGTCCTGGCAGAGAATTTCCTGCTACAGCAGCAGAACACGGTGAAACAGGAAGGAGAGGTGAGGGGAGTTAGATGCTGGTCATTCTGGTGGTCCTGGAATGTGGATTCAGGAGAGAGCTGATGCTTTAACATTTGTATTTTTTGACGGACAACAATTCTGGGGTCCCCTGTTGTCTGAAGTGTGTCACTTTCCCAGAAAAGACACCCACCATCTCTGATTTTTATGGCTTAGCAAGAGAGGGCAGGAGAGGGATTATTGTGACAAGAGGCAAGAGCAGCAGCAGCTTGCTCTGCTTTGTGCCACAGTGTCCCACCTAGGAGATGAATGAATCCCAGGCCAGCCCACCTGGCCGTGCCCCTGCAAGGTGTCTCCATGTCTCCTGCCTGGGGTCCAGAAATCTAGAGCTGAGGAGGAGATGGGAAGTTCTAGCATGTCTGGGAGCACCTTCCCCTGTCCTGAATGGTTTTTCTCACTGATGTTTCAGGGGCTGTGGCCCTTGGGTGTGGGACTGGCTGTGAATCTCTCCGAGGCAGGCGTGGTCCCACCACCAGAGGCGTGGGAAAGGCAGCCTTTCAAGGAGTTCAAGCAGGAGCAAGATGAAGAGGCAAGCTTGTTTGGTAAGGATTCATTGTAATCTAATTGCTGAAATGTTAACACGCTGGGGGTGAAGACTCATTCCTGTTTCTGCAGCAGAGTCCCGGTCTCCAGCACCCTAGAGCTACCTGATGAGCATAAAAAGGGAGCTTTTTAACAACTGACCAGAATTTGGTGGCTTTGTTAATCTGGGCCATGACTCAGTGGCAGAACTTCTGCTTTGCATGCAGAATTTCCCAGGTTCAGTTCCCAGCATCGCTACGTACCACAAGCTAGCTGTGCAAGTGTTTGGATTTAGTTCAGATTAAGGTCACTTCTTGTCTTCTTTTCTGAAATATAAATTGCTTCAATTTAGACTACAGAACCCTTTGTAATAATAGTCCATACATCATTCCCTTCTTAGTATGCTTTGTTATTGACTCAGTAAATCACATACTTCTTTACTGGCAATTGTGACAATTTACAATTCTTAAATCAATTTTTATTCCATTTATTCCCCTGTAACCTGTTGTTGTGATTTATATACTTCAATTTATATACAGTACTCCCCTTTATCAAATACCCTAGGGCAGTGTACAACATTAAGAACACATTTTACAGAGCATCAGTAATAAAAGCATTATAAAAATGCAATAAAAAGCATAACAACAGACAGCATAATACTAGAATAAACATAATAGCAGTTTCCCCCCACCTCCTCCTGGTTTAACAGGCCACAGATTATTTAAAGGCCAGATGCTTGGTAAATATGAATAGTTTTTCCTAGTGCCTAAAGACAAATAATGATGTTGCCAGGTGAGCCTCTCTGGAGAGAGCATTCCACAGTCAGGGAGTCATTATTAAAATGCAATAAACTTATACAAGACGTGTGACTCTGTTTATTCCTGCAGGTGACGGGCAGGTACATGAGAGCCAACTTGATAATCTTCAGCAGGGTGATTCTGAGGTACCAGCAGACACATCACTGCAAGGAGACGACATCTTCCATTACTGCAAAGAGAGAAGAAGCCTTGGGAGTCAGGAGGGACTGGAGAGCGAGTGGAGAACCAAACCTGAGAAGTGCTCAGATGAAGCCGTTCCTGTCCATAAAGGTAACTTAAATCAGGAGGAAACCGGGGCCCACCCCAAAATCCACCGCTGTCACTGTGGAAAAAGTTTCCGTTGGAGCTCGAATTTCAGGGTCCACGAGAGAATCCACACCGGAGAGAAGCCATATAAGTGTGCCGAATGTGGGATGAGTTTCCGTAAATCTGCACAGCTGAAGGCCCACGAGGGAATCCACACTGGGGAGGTGCCCTTCCGGTGTTCCATGTGCCAGAAGAGTTTTACAAGTGGCTCAAACCTCGTTGCCCACGAGAGGATTCACACGGGAGAGAAACCATACAGGTGTACGCACTGCGGGAAAAGTTTCCGCCAGAAAGGCACCCTCACGACACACGAGAAAATCCACATTGGAGAGAAACCTTTCAAATGCTCAATCTGCGGGAAGAATTTCCGTCAGAAGGGCACGTTGACGACGCACGAAAAGATCCACCTGGGACAGAAGCCATATAAGTGCTCCGAGTGTGGGAAGAACTTCCGGACCTCTGCGGACCTGAGGGTCCATGAAAGGATTCACACTGGAGTGAAACCATATCAGTGTGCTGTGTGCCAGAAGAGTTTCACTGACGGCTCAAACCTCATTACCCACGAGCGAATCCACACGGGAGTGAAACCATATCGGTGTGGGCGCTGTGGGAAGAGCTTCTGTCAGAAGTCAGGCCTTATGACACACGAACGAGTTCACGCCGGGGTCCAGCTTTACAAGCGCCCGGCTTGTCGGAAGGGTTTGGCCGGTGGCGCAAGTGGAAGTTTGTGCCAGGAATCGAATCCCGGAGACAAATTGCGTATGAGTGCTGATTGTGGGGAGGGCTTCAGTGACATAGGGCATGTGAGAAGAGAAGAGCCAAATATCAGAGAACAGCCATATGGGCTATTGGAAAAGAGTTCGGATGGAGCATCGTCCTTCTGACACTAGAGAGAATCCACAACGCAGGGAAGCCATTTGTGTCGAGACAGGGGTGGGGAACCTGTGGCCCTGCAGATACTGCTGAACTACAAATCCCATCATCCATGCCAACTGGTTGTGATGGGAATTGGAGTCCTGCAACATCCAAAGGACCACAGGTTCCTCACTACTATGTTAAGGCTTTGTTAAAGGGTTAAGTCAGCCTTCCTAACCCAGCACCCTATAGATTAAACTCCATTCAGCCCCAGCAGCCATGGGCAAGAGTTGGGGATGATGGGAGTTGTTATTCAAGAACTTCTAGAGGGCACCAGGCTGTGGAAGCCTGGCCAGTAAGGCAGGATGTGGCCATTTAGATGGTGCTAGGCTACAGACTTCCCTCTGCCCCAGCCAATAGTCAGAGGTGGCCTGGAGAGCCCCCAGGTTAACACGTTCCTGCCACAAGTATTTGGAGCTTGGCTATGAGATAAGTTGCATCAGTGCTCTGACTTTGGAAGAAGCTCCCAATGGACAGCTGATGCTGAGGAAGCCTGAAGATGAGTACCTGATCTTCATAAAACTCACATTGAATCCCCAAAGATTTGGAGCCCTTAAACCCACACGGAGTGGGCCTGCTTTAGTCAGACTACAGAATTTGCTGAATGTTTACACAAGAGAGGAACTTTTCTATTGAAGAAAGTGACTAAAGTTCACTAAAGTGAGAGGCTTGCATGCTACCGGTAGTGATAGGACAATGTACTTTTGGTAGGACTGGGAAGAAGTGTTGACTGTATGTAACTAACATTTTCAAGTTTCCAGTTCATGTGTCTTAATAGGGAATTGTGTGCAATGAACTTCCTTCTGCCTGTCTTGGCTTGTGGGGTGGGGGGTGGGGAGGATCCCTTCCACCAGGAGCCCATGCAGGTGGTAGGAGCCGGAGACTGGACCTGAATTGGGAACATTACCCATGGATGCTGGCCAGTTAAGGCAAATGGGGCCCACCAGCCTCAGTTTGCCCTCAACCAGCCGTCACCAACCCACCTTCCTT